>NC_134402.1:361354590-362001428 GCF_038048845.1 Mixophyes fleayi
GTTGGTTTTTGTAAAAAGACATCTGTCACGTACCGGACTCCGAACCAGGAACGGCAGTCTTACCTACTCCCCACCACTGTCCTCTTCAGCGCTGAGTGCCGCGATTCCCTGCTCCCGGCCGCCATCCTGGATTTGGGCCTCTGCATGCACAGACATGATTTATTGTATAAACTCTGCCTCTCATTCATTGGCCTGCCAATCCCCCTGGCAGGATACTTAAAGCACCTGTTGCAGCACCTTGGTGCCTAAGTTCTAAGACGTGGCTCCCTGTGATCTCCCAGCGCTACACTGCACTATTGTATTCAGCTCTTTTGTCCATAATATTAAGAACCTCGCCGCAGAACATCGCAGCTTTGTAGTCTGGTCCATTGCCCGCAGTGGTCAGTAATTTGTCTGCACTTTACTTCACTATTGTGTCTGACTCCACTCTCTGCTGAGGTTACACCTGTTCAACAGACTATCACATTTTTATATCCTCCTCCACTCTCCGCAACATTGTCTCCGACTCCATTGTTTGCAACGGTTAACCACCTGTCTCATACTGTCTCCTGCTCCGCAGGCTGTTTGCAGAGTATCACATTAATATATTCTGCTCTGCTGCCCACAGTGTTAACAGCCTATTTTCAGATTATCGCAGGATTAAGTCCAGTTTCACTGTCTACAGACTACCTCGCTACTGTATCCTGCACCACTGCCCACAGTAATAACCGTCTCTCCACAGATTATCACAGCATTGTATCCTGATCCACTGTCCACAGTGGTACTAACCTGTCCACAGACTCATTGCTGTATCTGGCTCCACTGTCCGCACTGGTAACAGTCTCTGCAACATCATCTCAGCTTTGTGTCCAGCTCTACTGCTCACAGTGGTCACTAGAATATCCTGCTCCACTACTTCTCAGTGGTAACTACTGGTCTACTTATTCACTTCTATTGGCTTCCTGCTCAGCTATCCCCAGGCCTACTCCTGGGACATCCGGGTTCTCCCAACGGGTCACACCTAGCACTCTCTCAGAGAACTGAGACCTGCGAGGCAGAGGCCATGAAGCCCACACCTCTTTGCAGGGTGTCTCTGGCAAAAACCATCTGCTTTGTTAGACTCAACGTCTGTGAGTAGAGTAAAGTCATGCAGGCAGATCTTAAGGGTCCCAAATCCGAATTGTTTTGACAATATCCTCTGAAGAAATTTTCCAAATAACGAAGTTCACTTACCGTCCTTACATGTTACTTATCTCATTGCAGCAAAAGGGTGACAAATTGTTAATATGAGCAACAGACAGCATTGTTTGCTGAGCCAGTGTCCTGACAATGGCAACTTGAGTTCTTTTACTAATAGGACTCATGGATAATGCTTCGTTTTCAGATGGCTGCCAGGCAATACTCAGATCTGCTATGCACTCAGATCTGCTATGTATCTTCCTCTGTGTGCTGATTGGAAGATTTCACTGTCTTAACCCTCACCTGTCATGCATTTTTTGCCAGTGACAATGTTAGACACATCTGCTTCCTGGTTCCTTTAAATGTTCTTGCATCTGCTGTTCCTAGCTCTGCATTCTTTTGTATCCTGAAACCTTTATTTCATCATACACGTCTGTTGGTTTCTGGTTCTGCTTATAATGGACTCCTAATACCTAGATTGCATAATACAATTGCTATTTCCTGGTGCTGCTTATGTTTGACTCCTGGCTTCTGTTATCTGGCCTGTGTCTACACATTATTCATATATGGCTCTACTCAGAATCCCCACACATGGATTGCAGCAACTATCTATTGCTTCATAGTGACTACTGGACTCTGTATTAATTTGCACCAGCATTGCTTCAGTGACATTGTTTATTAGCATGCTTTGCCTCAGAGTGTACAAACTTGCATCAGCATTTCTTCAGAGACATTGGACTTGGATCATCAAGGCATGTATCTGCCAATTTTCAGGGTATCGTATACAAAATCACTTTGCGCATGCCCATCTTCAAATGTGTTCCTTGCTGATTTCAGGAGTATACAGAGTCGATTTACATGCAGTTTTTAAGCAAGCGCACATTGCACTCAGAATGCATGCCTTGAATAATCAGGCTCATTGTTCATATCTTGCATTGCATCAGACTATACTAACCTGCACCACCATTGCTTCAAAGACATCGCGACAATGTCACCATACCCCATCCTTCCCCATGTCACATGACTTCTCCCCCGGATCTCCCGGAGGAGAATCTTAAGTGTTGGCATGTATGTCTTGGACTATATCCTGCTGCTCTTGCTACCATCTGCTATGCCCTTTCATGCCCTGTCTACTCCACCAGCAATACTGTGTTTGATAAACCTCTACTTTTGGAACATATTAAATTACTTGGAATGGGGTTTACTATAGGCGAAAACCTCATGATGACGGTTCTGGGGGTTTATTATCCCATATTGCTTTAACTCCAGTCATTACTAAAGGCACAGTAAAAATTCAGTGCTAATAATAATTATTCTTATCTTTAATTTACCTACTGTAAACAATACTAAAGCAACATCTAAATGGAAGAGGCATACCAGACATGGTACAGCATTGAAATTGCTTATCATAGCATAACATGTGTGCCATTCTAAACATGCAGGTGCACACACACAAATGAATCACTGTTAATTCTTTTCACACCTGCCACAACTCCTATTTGTGGAATTGCAGTGACCCATGGGAGGACTGGGATGGACAACAAGTACCCTGTGCAATATCAGGTATATCAGGTGTATGTTCAGAATAAATTAACTTTATTTCCAAGAGATCACAGTACAGCATTTAATACAAGCAAGTTTTCCCCAGGATAAAAAGTGAGTATGGTTCATAAACTAGGACTTCTCCTAACCATATTTATAAAATGTATTTTAAATGTACTGCATGTCTATGTAAAAATACAACATTGTTCTAGTTAGTTGACATCTAATCCTTAGATACTTCACATGACTCTGAAACATCTGTAAATAACTAGATGTTATTTCTTAAACATCTACAGGTAACTAGATGTTCTCTTTTACATAATATAGCATTTAGATTTCTAAAACTGTGGATGTTGTTACTCCAGGTGTTCAGCCAAGTCTTGGCATACAGCCAGATCTCATTAGGATTTTAGAGAACAACATAAAGTGTAGTAAATAAGTTTGGAATTTTACTTAAATTCATATCTTTATAAAACATGGATAAAGAGTGTCTAAATGAATTCTAATAAATATATGACCCCTCCTAAAAAGACTACCATTCCAACACTGAAATCAGTAGGGCTCTTCCAGGCTGTGGGTAATTAAAAAGATTGGGACCCCTGAACTGGTAATTTTACACCCCAGTGGACCCAATATGATGGACCCAGTGGACCTAATATGAAGATGAGTCCCTAAACCAAAGCAATACAAATAAATAAAACAGAAATGATTTTAAAATAAACTTTAATTGAATAATAACACTACAAACCCTTGTTCACCACTTTATTGAGTATAAAATAAAATCTTCTTTTTGGTCTGTCATAATTCAAATAAAATAAACCCATCCCCTTTTTTTTTATAAATGATTTATCTTCAGTGATGTCCAATCAGAAGTGGTTTCTTGCATGCCTAAGTGCAATCCTGGTTACTGCCATGCATAGTCATTTAGCAACATTTATTCATATTGAGAGAGTGGATTGTTTTTATATGCTTTTTATATTCTTGATTTGCAATTTGTACAATGGAGGATTAAGAAAAATAAGATATTTATATATTTATTTAAGTGTCAAATAAGTATTTGGGGGGTAGTTTACCCAATTAAAGTTATTTTAAAATTGACTATTTTTAATATTTTGATATGATGCGTTGGATCTTAAGGACCACTCAAATGATGGTTTCCACTCATGAGGACCCATTCATCTCAATTACCCCAGCACTGCAGCTCAGGTAAGGGAAAGATTCACAATGCTATTTAGCGTGGGGCCGATGAGCTTGAGTGATTTAGCGTAAGTCAAGGAGTAGATGGCTGAGGAGAGTTAAGCAGCTGCAGGGACTGGTGGTGGGCCCACATTGGACATACCATACACCTCCTATGGGGAGGCATTCAAGCAACTCATCCCTCAAGAGTTAATTGAATGGATCAATGTCTGTAACACGAACAGGCCTCTGCCCCAACCTAAGGCTGGTTAGCAATGTCTAAATGTAAATTTTTAAACCCAGTTTGGTAAAATAATAATCATGCATCATGAAATGTGATACATTTTTGCACATTGAATGTAGAAGTTTGTCACATATTAGATAATGTGCTAAGGACATGTGGATGTCATCTTATTAGTATGCAACTTTAAAAATTATCAAAAAAAGTTTATCTCACATTTTCCCATACACAGACAACCCCAGCAGCTGCTTGCCAGGATGAGGAGGAATCCTTAGAAGGTAAATCCACTTATGTTTAAAAAATGAGGTCACGGAAGTTGGGGAGAGCACTCCTCAGAAGAGTGCAACAAATCAGATAGAACACCAGATATGGTAGCATGTAGGATCACCTGCCCTCCCTCTCCCATTCATCTATTGTGTCACGGGCACTAGGAGTCTTTACCCAGGGATCACCAGGTGGTAGGCTTACCAGAGCAATATAGATGGTAATAGGGTACTCTGGTAGCTGGGTGATCACGGAACAGGAAACAGCAGATGATGAGATGCTCAGGAAAGTCTATGACTAGCAGCACTGGTAATATGGAGGTAATAGTACACGAGGAACTGTAGGACAAGGACACGTGAAGGTAGTCAGTGGTCTGCGATAGCAAGTTGTACCACTGCTATAGTGAGGAGGAATGTCCAACAGAAACGAGGAGGTGATGAGAGTCAGCGGTCTGCGGATAGCAAGTTATACCGCTGTCTGAGTGAAGGAATGGAATCCAAGTGGAGGTATCCGGGGAGTCAGTGGTCTGCGATAGCAAGTTGTACCACTGCTATGTGAGAGGATACTGGAACAGGTGATACCGGAGACAGGGATCAGTGGTCTGCTACTAGCAAGTTGTACCACTGAATATATATGTGAGGAGGTGCACGGGGAGAGACTGCAACACAGGATATACACAGGCACCTTATATACGATCCACAGTAACATGCACAATATGTATATAAATGACTGAACAGGTCTGCAAATATAGGAAGTCTCTTGAAGCAGTCCAGCACAAGTTAACACAGTCAATGATGGCAATAGACTCAGCGGATAGCAGACTCCAGAGGAGAACCAACACAGTCCAGCAAGATATGCAATACACCAGCACAGTCAATGAGAATTATGCATACCGTGGTTCAGAAGCAGGTAGTCAGATAGGAGTGCAGGGATACCTGAGCGGCAGGAGGCCGGCTGGATGAGAAGTCCCAGGATACCTGAGGCAGCAATCAGTAGGTGCAGCGCACAGATAAGTAGACCAACAGGGACACGGATCCACAGGAATCAATAACACGTGGAACTGGACTCACGCAGGACCCAGGAGAGTGGAGACGATCCAGCAGAGGAGTAGTAGATGAGATATAAATCCAATGCAGACGGGAGGGTAGACCTGCGGGACACGTGAAGGCGTGGAGAGCGGATCAGCAGTAGATGGATGATAGCGCGATCAGCAGCAGCAGGACTCTGCGGTACACGGAGGTAACCAGTAGCAACCAATAGTTGTCAGTAGCGATGGCACACGGGATAGCAGAGCAGACCAGGAGCTGTTGATCACGGAGAGTAGCAAATGGCAATGAGAGCAGCAGTCTCGAGGAAACACTGAAGAGCTGAGGAGAGACTGCAGTGCACAGGAGCAGCGGATAGGAATCAGCTAACTTGTCACGATGATGAACACAGGCGAGTTGTAGGCTGGAGGCTGTAGTGCACGGAAGCAGCGGGTAGACATCAGCTAACAATCCCGATGATGAACACAGGCGAGTTGTAGGCTGGAGGCTGTAGTGCACGGAAGCAGCGGATAGACAACAGCTAACAGTCACGATAATGAACACAGGCGAGTTGCAGGCTGAAGGCTTATAGTGCACGGAGGCAGCGGATAGGAATCAGCTCACTGACTTGATGAGGAACAGGTGAGTGGATGTAAAGTAACGGTTGGAGTGCACAGAGGCAGCGGGTAGGAACCAGCAAACAGTCACAGTGAAATATAATAGCGATGAAGAGGATTAGAGGACTGAAGTGCACGGAGGCAGCGGATAGGAATCAGCAAACAGTCACAATAATAAGTAGTAGCGTTGAAGTGGTTTGGAAGACTGTAGTGCACGGAGGCAGCGGATAGGAATCAGCTAACAGTCACGATGATATAGTTGATGGTAGAAGTGGTATGGGGACCACAGTAGTAGAAGTGGTTTGGAAACCACAGAGGTAGAAGTGGTTTGGAAACCACAGGAATCAGCAGCGCTGAAAACACGAGGAATACAGGAACACCTTCAGAGACTCATAGGGAATGAGACTCCAAGATCAGGCCACGTGGTGTTGACCACAGGTGCTTAATATAGGGAGTGTTGCCTGATCTGCCAATTGAGTTAAAGGGACATACACAGAAGTATAGGAAAGGGCTGCGCATGCGCAGACCCTCAGGATGGAGGACGGCCACGGTTCCTAAATGTCCGGGAAGAGGCACTCACGGTACGGTGAGTGACAGTACCCCCCCTTTTAAAGGTGGGCACAGAACGCCTGGAACCGGGCTTGTCCGGATTTTTGGAGTAGAACTTCTTCAAAAGGGCAGGAGCATTAAGATCTTCGGCTTTGATCCAAGAGCGCTCCTCAGGACCAAAGCCCTTCCAATGAACGAGGAAACGGAGGACTCCTCGCGAAATTTTTGCATCCAATACTTCAGTAATCTCGAAATCCTCCTCCTGATGAACTTGAACTGGCTGCGGAGCTGAGGGAGGAGTTGAGAAACGGTTGATGATAAGAGGTTTGAGTAAAGACACATGGAAGGCATTGGAAATCCGAAGATTCTTAGGAAGAAGAAGTTTCACACATACTGGATTGATTACTTGAATGATCCTATATGGACCAATAAAACGAGGGGCGAATTTCATAGATGGAACCTTCAAACGAATGTTTTTAGTAGATAACCAGACACGATCTCCAATTTTTAGTGGTGGAATAGCCCGCCTCTTCTTATCTGCGAAAGATTTATATTTGATAGATGTCTTCTTTAAACAGGTTTTGACCTGAGACCAGATATTTTTAAAGGTCTGACAAGCGATCTCCACCGCAGGAACTTGGGTGGGCGGGAGGGCAGGAAATTCCGGAAAAGACGGATGGTGACCGTAGACCACAAAAAATGGAGTTTTGGATGATGACTCATGATACATGTTGTTATGGGCGAATTCAGCCCAAGGGAGCAACTCTACCCAGTTGTCTTGATTGGCTGATGAGAACATCCTTATAAAAGTCTCAAGATCTTGATTGACACGTTCAGTTTGTCCGTTAGATTGCGGATGGTAAGAAGATGAGAGTGCTAATCGTATGCCCAAGGTTTTACAAAGGGCTCGCCAGAATCTGGAAACGAATTGTACTCCTCTATCCGACACAATCTCAGACGGACATCCATGAATACGGAAGATCTCTTTAATGAAATGTTCAGCCAGAATGGATGAGGAAGGCAAACCAGCCAGAGGAATGAAATGAGCCATCTTCGAAAATCTGTCCACCACCACCCAAATAGTGTTATGATTCTTACTAGGTGGTAAGTCAGTAACGAAATCCATACTAATATGGGTCCACGGTTTGGACGGAATGGGTAGTGGTCGCAGCAACCCTGCTGGAGTTCTGCGGGAGGATTTAAACTGGGAACATAGCTCACAGGAAGCAATGAACTCTTTGACGTCTCTCCTCATTGAAGGCCACCAGTAACTTCGAGAGAGAATCTCAAAGGTCTTGTGTTCACCGGCGTGCCCAGAAAAACGAGAGGCATGGAACCACAAAAGGATTTTCCTCCTTAGAGTAGGAGGCACGAGGGTCTTCCCAAATGGTAGCGTTTTGGTGGATGAAGCAGCCAGTGAGATACATTTGGGGTCTAGAATGGTATGGTTGGAAACCTCTTCTATATCAGAGGGCGTCATAAAAGCTCTAGATAAAGCGTCAGCTTTTTTGTTCTTGGCAGCTGGTTTGAAGGTTATTATTAATTCAAAACGGGAAAAGAAAAGAGACCATCTTGCTTGACGAGGGTTCAAGCACTGGGCAGACTGGAGATATGACAAGTTCTTATGATCTGTGAAGATCGTCACCGGATGGCGAGCTCCTTCCAGTAAGTATCTCCATTCCTCTAATGCAGCTTTGATAGCCAGTAACTCCTTGTCTCCGATAGTATAATTCTTCTCTGCGGGCAGGAGACCCCGAGAATAAAAGGCACAAGGATGAAATTTTTGCTGTTCCGAGCGTTGGGAGAGAATAGCTCCTAAGCCCACATTAGAGGCATCTACTTCCAGGAAGAAGGGGAGTGTCACATCAGGCTGTCGAAGGATTGGAGCCGAAGAGAAGGACTCTTTTAGTATTTGGAAGGCTTGAAGAGCCTCAGGTGACCATTGCTTAGGATTAGCCCCCTTCCTAGTCAAGGCCACAATAGGAGATGCAATGGAAGAAAAGTCTTGAATGAAGCGTCTATAGTAATTGGCAAAACCTAAAAAACGCTGGATGGCACGAAGAGTAGTTGGCTGGGGCCAATGTAGTACAGCATTCACCTTGTCGGGATCCATTTTCAGGCCAACTCCGGAAACTATATACCCCAAGAATGGAATCTGGGGTAATTCGAATGAACATTTTTCTAATTTACAGAACAATGAATTTTTCCGTAGCCTGGAAAGGACTTCTGCCACATGTTGGTGGTGAGAAGGCAGGTCCTGTGAAAAGATCAATATGTCGTCCAGGTAGACGACGACACATACATATAATAAGTCCCGGAAGATCTCATTAATGAACCCTTGAAAAACAGCGGGGGCATTACACAGCCCGAAAGGCATTACCAGATATTCGTAATGCCCGTCTCTGGTGTTAAACGCTGTCTTCCATTCGTCACCGGAACGAATTCTGATTAAATTGTAGGCACCACGAAGATCCAACTTAGTAAAGATACGAGCTCCCTTGATGCGATCGAATAGCTCAGTGATCAGCGGAATGGGGTACCGATTCTTGATGGTAATGGCATTGAGTCCACGAAAATCTATGCAAGGGCGTAAAGATCCATCCTTCTTTTTAACGAAGAAGAACCCAGCTCCAGCGGGAGAGGTGGAAGGTCGAATAAACCCACGCTGGAGGTTCTCCTGTATATACTCAGATGTAGCTTGAGTTTCAGGTAACGAGAGTGGATAGACCCGGCCCCTGGGTGGAGTCTTGCCAGGTAGAAGATCGATCGGACAATCCCAAGAACGATGAGGAGGAAGACGTTCAGACTGAGCTTTATCAAAAACATCGGTAAATGAAGCATATTGAGGAAGGAGTCCCGGTGAGGTAGATGAGATGGAAGATTGCTGTACTTTGAGAGGAATGACTTGGGAAAGGCAACGATGGTGACATTCAGACCCCCAAGACGTGACTTGAGGGGTGCGCCAGTCAATCTGGGGAGAGTGACACTGAAGCCATGGAAGGCCTAAGACAATTGGACTTGTCGTAACAGGAAGGATTAAAAACGATATTTCTTCATGATGCAGGGCACCAATCTGAAGGGTTACTGGAGACGTACTCTGAGTGATGAGACCGTTGATGAGACGTGATCCATCTATAGCCGTCACAGTAATGGGTGTTTTTAAGGTAATCACAGGTAGAGACCATTGATTTACTAATGATTTGGAAATAAAATTTCCTGCTGCTCCGGAATCAATCAATGCCTGTGACTCAAAGGTTTTGGTAGCACAGGAAATCGTAACGTCAAAGGCACAGACTTTAGATTTCATGGAAGATGGAGAGGACTCCAGGGACCCTAACTTCACCTCTCCAGAACTAGTTAGGGCCTGGCATTTCCCGATCTCTTAGGGCAAGAGCTGAGCATATGAGTGGAATCGGCACAATAGATACAGAGTCTATTCTTTACTCTTCGTTTCCTCTCCTCTGAAGATAATTTGGAACGTCCTATCTCCATGGGAATCACAGAGGGTGAAACTGGACGAAATTGAGGGTTAGAACGAAGAGGTGTTTTAGCCGAAGTTGTTTTCTCAGCCTCTCTTTCACGAAATCTCATATCAACACGATGGCAAAGAGAGATCAGATCTTCAAGTGACGAAGGAAGCTCCTGGGTAGTCAGTGCATCTTTAATTTTATCGGAGAGCCCCTGCCAGAAGGCGGCAACTAGAGCTTCAGTGTTCCACTGAAGTTCAGAGGCTAAGATCCTAAATTGAATGACGTACTGTCCTACTGTATGAGATCCTTGTCGCAGACGGAGGATGCTGGAAGCAGCGGAGGTCACACGACCTGGTTCATCGAACACACTTCAAAATGTAGCAATGAATTTGGCACTATCTTGCAATATTGGGTCGTTTCTTTCCCACAGAGGGGAGGCCCAAGCCAGGGCTTGTCCAGAAAACAAAGAGATAAGATAGGCCACTCTGGAACGATGGGTAGAAAAATTTTGAGGTTGGAGCTCAAAATGGACTGAACATTGGTTAAGGAAACCCCTACAAGTTTTGGGGTCCCCATCGTACTTTGACGGAGTAGGCAGGTGAAGCGTAGAAGCTGTAGACACCTGGGATGGCACTGGGGAAACGGAGGAAAGCACAGGAGCCTCAGTAGTAGCTGTCACTGTCTGTCCAGATGTTCCTTGGGAGGTTAACGATTGATAAGACTGAAGTAACAGCTGTTGGCGGGCATCCTGTTGCTCTACACGGCTGACCAGATGCTGCAGCATCTCTTTGGCTGTAGGTTCCGTATCTGGGTCTGTCATGGCCTGATCTTACTGTCACGGGCACTAGGAGTCTTTACCCAGGGATCACCAGGTGGTAGGCTTACCAGAGCAATATAGATGGTAATAGGGTACTCTGGTAGCTGGGTGATCACGGAACAGGAAACAGCAGATGATGAGATGCTCAGGAAAGTCTATGACTAGCAGCACTGGTAATATGGAGGTAATAGTACACGAGGAACTGTAGGACAAGGACACGTGAAGGTAGTCAGTGGTCTGCGATAGCAAGTTGTACCACTGCTATAGTGAGGAGGAATGTCCAACAGAAACGAGGAGGTGATGAGAGTCAGCGGTCTGCGGATAGCAAGTTATACCGCTGTCTGAGTGAAGGAATGGAATCCAAGTGGAGGTATCCGGGGAGTCAGTGGTCTGCGATAGCAAGTTGTACCACTGCTATGTGAGAGGATACTGGAACAGGTGATACCGGAGACAGGGATCAGTGGTCTGCTACTAGCAAGTTGTACCACTGAATATATATGTGAGGAGGTGCACGGGGAGAGACTGCAACACAGGATATACACAGGCACCTTATATACGATCCACAGTAACATGCACAATATGTATATAAATGACTGAACAGGTCTGCAAATATAGGAAGTCTCTTGAAGCAGTCCAGCACAAGTTAACACAGTCAATGATGGCAATAGACTCAGCGGATAGCAGACTCCAGAGGAGAACCAACACAGTCCAGCAAGATATGCAATACACCAGCACAGTCAATGAGAATTATGCATACCGTGGTTCAGAAGCAGGTAGTCAGATAGGAGTGCAGGGATACCTGAGCGGCAGGAGGCCGGCTGGATGAGAAGTCCCAGGATACCTGAGGCAGCAATCAGTAGGTGCAGCGCACAGATAAGTAGACCAACAGGGACACGGATCCACAGGAATCAATAACACGTGGAACTGGACTCACGCAGGACCCAGGAGAGTGGAGACGATCCAGCAGAGGAGTAGTAGATGAGATATAAATCCAATGCAGACGGGAGGGTAGACCTGCGGGACACGTGAAGGCGTGGAGAGCGGATCAGCAGTAGATGGATGATAGCGCGATCAGCAGCAGCAGGACTCTGCGGTACACGGAGGTAACCAGTAGCAACCAATAGTTGTCAGTAGCGATGGCACACGGGATAGCAGAGCAGACCAGGAGCTGTTGATCACGGAGAGTAGCAAATGGCAATGAGAGCAGCAGTCTCGAGGAAACACTGAAGAGCTGAGGAGAGACTGCAGTGCACAGGAGCAGCGGATAGGAATCAGCTAACTTGTCACGATGATGAACACAGGCGAGTTGTAGGCTGGAGGCTGTAGTGCACGGAAGCAGCGGGTAGACATCAGCTAACAATCCCGATGATGAACACAGGCGAGTTGTAGGCTGGAGGCTGTAGTGCACGGAAGCAGCGGATAGACAACAGCTAACAGTCACGATAATGAACACAGGCGAGTTGCAGGCTGAAGGCTTATAGTGCACGGAGGCAGCGGATAGGAATCAGCTCACTGACTTGATGAGGAACAGGTGAGTGGATGTAAAGTAACGGTTGGAGTGCACAGAGGCAGCGGGTAGGAACCAGCAAACAGTCACAGTGAAATATAATAGCGATGAAGAGGATTAGAGGACTGAAGTGCACGGAGGCAGCGGATAGGAATCAGCAAACAGTCACAATAATAAGTAGTAGCGTTGAAGTGGTTTGGAAGACTGTAGTGCACGGAGGCAGCGGATAGGAATCAGCTAACAGTCACGATGATATAGTTGATGGTAGAAGTGGTATGGGGACCACAGTAGTAGAAGTGGTTTGGAAACCACAGAGGTAGAAGTGGTTTGGAAACCACAGGAATCAGCAGCACTGAAAACACGAGGAATACAGGAACACCTTCAGAGACTCATAGGGAATGAGACTCCAAGATCAGGCCACGTGGTGTTGACCACAGGTGCTTAATATAGGGAGTGTTGCCTGATCTGCCAATTGAGTTAAAGGGACATACACAGAAGTATAGGAAAGGGCTGCGCATGCGCAGACCCTCAGGATGGAGGACGGCCACGGTTCCTAAATGTCCGGGAAGAGGCACTCACGGTACGGTGAGTGACAGTACCCCCCCTTTTAAAGGTGGGCACAGAACGCCTGGAACCGGGCTTGTCCGGATTTTTGGAGTAGAACTTCTTCAAAAGGGCAGGAGCATTAAGATCTTCGGCTTTGATCCAAGAGCGCTCCTCAGGACCAAAGCCCTTCCAATGAACGAGGAAACGGAGGACTCCTCGCGAAATTTTTGCATCCAATACTTCAGTAATCTCGAAATCCTCCTCCTGATGAACTTGAACTGGCTGCGGAGCTGAGGGAGGAGTTGAGAAACGGTTGATGATAAGAGGTTTGAGTAAAGACACATGGAAGGCATTGGAAATCCGAAGATTCTTAGGAAGAAGAAGTTTCACACATACTGGATTGATTACTTGAATGATCCTATATGGACCAATAAAACGAGGGGCGAATTTCATAGATGGAACCTTCAAACGAATGTTTTTAGTAGATAACCAGACACGATCTCCAATTTTTAGTGGTGGAATAGCCCGCCTCTTCTTATCTGCGAAAGATTTATATTTGATAGATGTCTTCTTTAAACAGGTTTTGACCTGAGACCAGATATTTTTAAAGGTCTGACAAGCGATCTCCACCGCAGGAACTTGGGTGGGCGGGAGGGCAGGAAATTCCGGAAAAGACGGATGGTGACCGTAGACCACAAAAAATGGAGTTTTGGATGATGACTCATGATACATGTTGTTATGGGCGAATTCAGCCCAAGGGAGCAACTCTACCCAGTTGTCTTGATTGGCTGATGAGAACATCCTTATAAAAGTCTCAAGATCTTGATTGACACGTTCAGTTTGTCCGTTAGATTGCGGATGGTAAGAAGATGAGAGTGCTAATCGTATGCCCAAGGTTTTACAAAGGGCTCGCCAGAATCTGGAAACGAATTGTACTCCTCTATCCGACACAATCTCAGACGGACATCCATGAATACGGAAGATCTCTTTAATGAAATGTTCAGCCAGAATGGATGAGGAAGGCAAACCAGCCAGAGGAATGAAATGAGCCATCTTCGAAAATCTGTCCACCACCACCCAAATAGTGTTATGATTCTTACTAGGTGGTAAGTCAGTAACGAAATCCATACTAATATGGGTCCACGGTTTGGACGGAATGGGTAGTGGTCGCAGCAACCCTGCTGGAGTTCTGCGGGAGGATTTAAACTGGGAACATAGCTCACAGGAAGCAATGAACTCTTTGACGTCTCTCCTCATTGAAGGCCACCAGTAACTTCGAGAGAGAATCTCAAAGGTCTTGTGTTCACCGGCGTGCCCAGAAAAACGAGAGGCATGGAACCACAAAAGGATTTTCCTCCTTAGAGTAGGAGGCACGAGGGTCTTCCCAAATGGTAGCGTTTTGGTGGATGAAGCAGCCAGTGAGATACATTTGGGGTCTAGAATGGTATGGTTGGAAACCTCTTCTATATCAGAGGGCGTCATAAAAGCTCTAGATAAAGCGTCAGCTTTTTTGTTCTTGGCAGCTGGTTTGAAGGTTATTATTAATTCAAAACGGGAAAAGAAAAGAGACCATCTTGCTTGACGAGGGTTCAAGCACTGGGCAGACTGGAGATATGACAAGTTCTTATGATCTGTGAAGATCGTCACCGGATGGCGAGCTCCTTCCAGTAAGTATCTCCATTCCTCTAATGCAGCTTTGATAGCCAGTAACTCCTTGTCTCCGATAGTATAATTCTTCTCTGCGGGCAGGAGACCCCGAGAATAAAAGGCACAAGGATGAAATTTTTGCTGTTCCGAGCGTTGGGAGAGAATAGCTTCTAAGCCCACATTAGAGGCATCTACTTCCAGGAAGAAGGGGAGTGTCACATCAGGCTGTCGAAGGATTGGAGCCGAAGAGAAGGACTCTTTTAGTATTTGGAAGGCTTGAAGAGCCTCAGGTGACCATTGCTTAGGATTAGCCCCCTTCCTAGTCAAGGCCACAATAGGAGATGCAATGGAAGAAAAGTCTTGAATGAAGCGTCTATAGTAATTGGCAAAACCTAAAAAACGCTGGATGGCACGAAGAGTAGTTGGCTGGGGCCAATGTAGTACAGCATTCACCTTGTCGGGATCCATTTTCAGGCCAACTCCGGAAACTATATACCCCAAGAATGGAATCTGGGGTAATTCGAATGAACATTTTTCTAATTTACAGAACAATGAATTTTTCCGTAGCCTGGAAAGGACTTCTGCCACATGTTGGTGGTGAGAAGGCAGGTCCTGTGAAAAGATCAATATGTCGTCCAGGTAGACGACGACACATACATATAATAAGTCCCGGAAGATCTCATTAATGAACCCTTGAAAAACAGCGGGGGCATTACACAGCCCGAAAGGCATTACCAGATATTCGTAATGCCCGTCTCTGGTGTTAAACGCTGTCTTCCATTCGTCACCGGAACGAATTCTGATTAAATTGTAGGCACCACGAAGATCCAACTTAGTAAAGATACGAGCTCCCTTGATGCGATCGAATAGCTCAGTGATCAGCGGAATGGGGTACCGATTCTTGATGGTAATGGCATTGAGTCCACGAAAATCTATGCAAGGGCGTAAAGATCCATCCTTCTTTTTAACGAAGAAGAACCCAGCTCCAGCGGGAGAGGTGGAAGGTCGAATAAACCCACGCTGGAGGTTCTCCTGTATATACTCAGATGTAGCTTGAGTTTCAGGTAACGAGAGTGGATAGACCCGGCCCCTGGGTGGAGTCTTGCCAGGTAGAAGATCGATCGGACAATCCCAAGAACGATGAGGAGGAAGACGTTCAGACTGAGCTTTATCAAAAACATCGGTAAATGAAGCATATTGAGGAGGGAGTCCCGGTGAGGTAGATGAGATGGAAGATTGCTGTACTTTGAGAGGAATGACTTGGGAAAGGCAACGATGGTGACATTCAGACCCCCAAGACGTGACTTGAGGGGTGCGCCAGTCAATCTGGGGAGAGTGACACTGAAGCCATGGAAGGCCTAAGACAATTGGACTTGTCGTAACAGGAAGGATTAAAAACGATATTTCTTCATGATGCAGGGCACCAATCTGAAGGGTTACTGGAGACGTACTCTGAGTGATGAGACCGTTGATGAGACGTGATCCATCTATAGCCGTCACAGTAATGGGTGTTTTTAAGGTAATCACAGGTAGAGACCATTGATTTACTAATGATTTGGAAATAAAATTTCCTGCTGCTCCGGAATCAATCAATGCCTGTGACTCAAAGGTTTTGGTAGCACAGGAAATCGTAACGTCAAAGGCACAGACTTTAGATTTCATGGAAGATGGAGAGGACTCCAGGGACCCTAACTTCACCTCTCCAGAACTAGTTAGGGCCTGGCATTTCCCGATCTCTTAGGGCAAGAGCTGAGCATATGAGTGGAATCGGCACAATAGATACAGAGTCTATTCTTTACTCTTCGTTTCCTCTCCTCTGAAGATAATTTGGAACGTCCTATCTCCATGGGAATCACAGAGGGTGAAACTGGACGAAATTGAGGGTTAGAACGAAGAGGTGTTTTAGCCGAAGTTGTTTTCTCAGCCTCTCTTTCACGAAATCTCATATCAACACGATGGCAAAGAGAGATCAGATCTTCAAGTGACGAAGGAAGCTCCTGGGTAGTCAGTGCATCTTTAATTTTATCGGAGAGCCCCTGCCAGAAGGCGGCAACTAGAGCTTCAGTGTTCCACTGAAGTTCAGAGGCTAAGATCCTAAATTGAATGACGTACTGTCCTACTGTATGAGATCCTTGTCGCAGACGGAGGATGCTGGAAGCAGCGGAGGTCACACGACCTGGTTCATCGAACACACTTCAAAATGTAGCAATGAATTTGGCACTATCTTGCAATATTGGGTCGTTTCTTTCCCACAGAGGGGAGGCCCAAGCCAGGGCTTGTCCAGAAAACAAAGAGATAAGATAGGCCACTCTGGAACGATGGGTAGAAAAATTTTGAGGTTGGAGCTCAAAATGGACTGAACATTGGTTAAGGAAACCCCTACAAGTTTTGGGGTCCCCATCGTACTTTGACGGAGTAGGCAGGTGAAGCGTAGAAGCTGTAGACACCTGGGATGGCACTGGGGAAACGGAGGAAAGCACAGGAGCCTCAGTAGTAGCTGTCACTGTCTGTCCAGATGTTCCTTGGGAGGTTAACGATTGATAAGACTGAAGTAACAGCTGTTGGCGGGCATCCTGTTGCTCTACACGGCTGACCAGATGCTGCAGCATCTCTTTGGCTGTAGGTTCCGTATCTGGGTCTGTCATGGCCTGATCTTACTGTCACGGGCACTAGGAGTCTTTACCCAGGGATCACCAGGTGGTAGGCTTACCAGAGCAATATAGATGGTAATAGGGTACTCTGGTAGCTGGGTGATCACGGAACAGGAAACAGCAGATGATGAGATGCTCAGGAAAGTCTATGACTAGCAGCACTGGTAATATGGAGGTAATAGTACACGAGGAACTGTAGGACAAGGACACGTGAAGGTAGTCAGTGGTCTGCGATAGCAAGTTGTACCACTGCTATAGTGAGGAGGAATGTCCAACAGAAACGAGGAGGTGATGAGAGTCAGCGGTCTGCGGATAGCAAGTTATACCGCTGTCTGAGTGAAGGAATGGAATCCAAGTGGAGGTATCCGGGGAGTCAGTGGTCTGCGATAGCAAGTTGTACCACTGCTATGTGAGAGGATACTGGAACAGGTGATACCGGAGACAGGGATCAGTGGTCTGCTACTAGCAAGTTGTACCACTGAATATATATGTGAGGAGGTGCACGGGGAGAGACTGCAACACAGGATATACACAGGCACCTTATATACGATCCACAGTAACATGCACAATATGTATATAAATGACTGAACAGGTCTGCAAATATAGGAAGTCTCTTGAAGCAGTCCAGCACAAGTTAACACAGTCAATGATGGCAATAGACTCAGCGGATAGCAGACTCCAGAGGAGAACCAACACAGTCCAGCAAGATATGCAATACACCAGCACAGTCAATGAGAATTATGCATACCGTGGTTCAGAAGCAGGTAGTCAGATAGGAGTGCAGGGATACCTGAGCGGCAGGAGGCCGGCTGGATGAGAAGTCCCAGGATACCTGAGGCAGCAATCAGTAGGTGCAGCGCACAGATAAGTAGACCAACAGGGACACGGATCCACAGGAATCAATAACACGTGGAACTGGACTCACGCAGGACCCAGGAGAGTGGAGACGATCCAGCAGAGGAGTAGTAGATGAGATATAAATCCAATGCAGACGGGAGGGTAGACCTGCGGGACACGTGAAGGCGTGGAGAGCGGATCAGCAGTAGATGGATGATAGCGCGATCAGCAGCAGCAGGACTCTGCGGTACACGGAGGTAACCAGTAGCAACCAATAGTTGTCAGTAGCGATGGCACACGGGATAGCAGAGCAGACCAGGAGCTGTTGATCACGGAGAGTAGCAAATGGCAATGAGAGCAGCAGTCTCGAGGAAACACTGAAGAGCTGAGGAGAGACTGCAGTGCACAGGAGCAGCGGATAGGAATCAGCTAACTTGTCACGATGATGAACACAGGCGAGTTGTAGGCTGGAGGCTGTAGTGCACGGAAGCAGCGGGTAGACATCAGCTAACAATCCCGATGATGAACACAGGCGAGTTGTAGGCTGGAGGCTGTAGTGCACGGAAGCAGCGGATAGACAACAGCTAACAGTCACGATAATGAACACAGGCGAGTTGCAGGCTGAAGGCTTATAGTGCACGGAGGCAGCGGATAGGAATCAGCTCACTGACTTGATGAGGAACAGGTGAGTGGATGTAAAGTAACGGTTGGAGTGCACAGAGGCAGCGGGTAGGAACCAGCAAACAGTCACAGTGAAATATAATAGCGATGAAGAGGATTAGAGGACTGAAGTGCACGGAGGCAGCGGATAGGAATCAGCAAACAGTCACAATAATAAGTAGTAGCGTTGAAGTGGTTTGGAAGACTGTAGTGCACGGAGGCAGCGGATAGGAATCAGCTAACAGTCACGATGATATAGTTGATGGTAGAAGTGGTATGGGGACCACAGTAGTAGAAGTGGTTTGGAAACCACAGAGGTAGAAGTGGTTTGGAAACCACAGGAATCAGCAGCGCTGAAAACACGAGGAATACAGGAACACCTTCAGAGACTCATAGGGAATGAGACTCCAAGATCAGGCCACGTGGTGTTGACCACAGGTGCTTAATATAGGGAGTGTTGCCTGATCTGCCAATTGAGTTAAAGGGACATACACAGAAGTATAGGAAAGGGCTGCGCATGCGCAGACCCTCAGGATGGAGGACGGCCACGGTTCCTAAATGTCCGGGAAGAGGCACTCACGGTACGGTGAGTGACATATTGCTTACCACTTTCACTCCTGTTTGAATGTGTGTCTATACCCCTTTGTTTTGATTTTTTACTTCTTTTCTTCGGTGAGGATGGACAATGTTACCTCTTTCAGATGTTATTGTTATATATTGTTAAATTTGTGCCATTATCTCCTCAATAAAAACAGAGTACACCCAAAAAAATATTGAGGTTACTTATTACATGTTACTGTCATTAATCATTTTCCTGTAGGCATAAACACCTGTAAATGATTTTGTTCAGGTAATGTTGATTGATTTTTAATTTTGTTTAATTTTTAAAGGAACATCCCAAGACTATAGACTAACAGAGACCCAAACTAGCAGAGGAAAAACATATTATGCTGGAATGTGTGGAAAACTTTCCAGAAGCTGTGAAGTCTATGAAGGCTGACCCACAAGGTCTTCCGCAAGCTGTTAAATCATGTCAAGGGAAACCAACCACAGCTCCAAATTTGTCTGCCTCTATTGATAACTTCCGACAAGTGCAACAAAATTTATTGACTTTTTTTTCAGAAAACAATGAGGAAAATTGAAAGGCGGTTGTTGCTTTATGTTATGTTATCATTGGCCATGTGTTTGCTAATCTCGCCTATCCAAAGCAGCGTGTTGATTCTGGCAATTTTCACAGTAATGTCGGGAGAGTTTGCAAAATCACAGGTTAATACATATGATGACTTGTATAGTTAAAGTGGCCAAATGCTGGGATGACAATTTGTAGCGATTTGTACCATGGCATTTTTGTTAAAATCATTTTTATTGGTGATTAACTATCAACTGGCACTTTCATACATCGGCAGGGGGAGGCTGGGCTAGTGGGGTAAGGGGGCATCTGCCCCCCAGGCCGGTCCCATAATGGGCTACTATGAGCTGCATTCGTTTTCCTTTTACAATTTCCTTTAATAGGCTGTTGAGTGAAGTCTTGCCTCTTGGGCTACAATTTGCCAGCCCGTCCCTGTGCATCGTTGAGTTTAAACTCACCCTACAAAAACCTCAAGTCACACCTTAATACATTTACCCCATTCTTACATTTTAACCCAGTATAACATATATGGGATATTAGAGTACAGCGTCTAAGACTGCATTTTCTATCACCATCAAGCAGGCGTCAGTTAAGGGGCATTCTTATGGAAAATAGTACTGCAGGCATTCTGTACAAATCCAGATGCCGTATGAAGTGACTTTATATTTGTGTTTTCATATTTTTGTGTTCCCTACCTCTTTATAGTGACAGGGCAGGTGTAAACTATAGATGTTAGAATAGCATAAATAACATTTATTTAAATGCAATAGTAGGTAGTCTCACCACTACTCAAGATTTGAAAACAAAACAAACTATTTAATAAATTAAATAAGAAATGCATTCTTTGGGGCATGAGTAGTATGTACAGCAGTCTTGTCTACAAGCTACCATGTAATCGTTATGCTGCTACTGACTGTTGCCAAGGTAACATCAATGTCATCTAGTTTAAAAGTGAGCAGTTTAAATAATTAGTATTGATCAGAGGTCAACTGAGGATACAAAAGAGCACTGCATTTCCAGCTCACTTTTTTAATTAGACACAAAATAAAATCCATTGCATTTAAACACATATGGAGCCTCATTTATAGTTTGGAATAAATACAGCTACAGGGTGCAAATGTATACCTTGGATAAACCATGTTCCAATGCAAAAAGGGTGCAAATGTAATTTCTTTTGCACCCATAGCTCTTGTTGTTGACCGATATGGTGACAGCTACAGCTATAAGTATCGTCCAATGAAAGGCAAGAGGGGTCGGAGAGGTCAAATAATATACAACAAAGCTATACAAAATCGGCAGGTGAATACTGAGGTAAAAAAAAACAATCGTCAGGACAAAGTAAAGATCAACAACGAAGATTAACAGTAAATTGTCTATATGACAATAGTAACCAAGATAAGAAGCAAAACTTATTAATTCCAGCAAAACTTATTGCATCTCAGCAACAAGTCCAGTCCTGGGGGTAAATGTATTAAACTGCGGATTTTGCAAGCTGTCGATATTCGTCAACTTTGCAGGGGACATTTAAAACAGCAGTGTCTTTAAAGGCAATACAGTTCTGTTTTAAATTTCTCCTGCAAAGTCGACGAATATCGGTGACTTGCAAAATCCACAGTTTAATACATTTACTCGCAGGACTGGACTTGTTGCTGGGATGTAATTGAACAATAGGGTGCAGGTTTCTTTAGAGTGCAGATTTTTTAAGGTGCACTCTGGTATTGTTTGAGTTACACCGGAGTTTGTCTTGAAATGCATTCTGTGGAATTGAGTCCCTTCTCATGTCATTAATCCACAGATATATGCTGAGTTTTCTTATCTGGAAGAAGAATATCAGCTGTACCATATACCAAGTCTAGTTGCTTATTTGGTAGATACTGAACTTTGTTACCTGGGAGAAGACTACAGCAAACCTAGTTTATTTGGTATTTGCATTCATACTGTCACTTATAATCTTGCGAAGCAGTGGCAGATCAAGGAGGTGGACAATTTCCTTCTCACTGACTGTTGGGTGTGATGCCATCATCATGTCACAACACTGTCAATGAGGAACCACATATTGAGGAGCTGCTTCCAGAAGACAAGAAGACAGAAGAAAAGAAGACAGAAGAAAAGAAGACCATAGGAAGGTAATCTGAGAATGGAATAATGAAGGGGTGCACAGTGTGGTGATGAAGAAGGAGGCAGAGTGATGAAGGGGGGCAGTGAGATAAAGAAGGAGGAGCTATTTGATGAAGGAGAGAACAGTGTGATGAAGAAGGGGGAACAAGTGATGATGATGATGATGAAAGGAGCACAGTGTGGTGATGAAGAAGGGGGCACAGTGATGAAGAGGACAGTGAGATGAAGAAGGAGGAGGAATTTGATGAAGGGGGGAGAATAGTGTGATTAAGAAAAGGGAACAGTGTGATAAAGGAGGAACAAGTGTGATCATGAAGAAGGAGGCACAGTGTGATGATGACGAAAAGGGCACAGAGAGGTGATGATGAAGGGGGCGCAGTGTGGTGATGATGAAGGGAGCATGAAGGGAGCACAGTGATAAAGGGGTACAGCGGGTTGAAGCAGGAGGATTAATTTGATGAAGAGGGGAGAACAATGTGATGAAGGGAGAACAAATTTTAAGCCATTAATAAAAGATAAATCTTCAATCGTTTTTTAAAAAATGATACTCTTAAAAAAATAAGCCCCTATCTTGTTCAACAAAATATTTCTATGCCATTTGTTTAAAATTAGGCCTTTGTGGCTTGGCTCTAGACCATTAGGATGTTAAATGCCATAAATGTGTTAGGAACAACTGTACCACTTGCAGCTTTATTATGCATAAATGTACACATCTTTCCTCAATTACTAACACTAGATACAACATCAAAAGCATAATAAAATGTCAGGCCAATTACGTGGTCTATATTTGTTAATCCAAAATGCAATATAAACAATATAAACTGCACAATCCACCCATTATGTGAGAGAGTTATGGAAGATAGGAGACATGTTGTGAAGAAGGTAACATAGGCTTGATTCATTAAGGGAAGTAAAGCAAAAAAATGAGGAACTTTGCACCTTTACAAAACCATGTTGCATTAGAGGGGGATGTAAATTTGAAATGTGGGGACAGGTTTATAGTTGGGGTCCAATCCAATGTTCAGATAAACTTTAAAATTCAGTGTAAGAAAAAAAAACTATCAAGTATTTGTGTGCTACACGATAAAACAGTCAGTATTTAACTTATGTGCAAAGTTACAAACTAATTTGCACCTCTTGCATTGTAACATGGTTTTGTCTAGGATCAAATTTACTAATTTTTCATTGCTTTGCTCTCTTTAATGAAGCAGGCCTTCTGAGCGCAACCCGCTTTTAGTATTGCACAAGTAGCAGGGCCGGATTTACCGCTAGGCAACCTAGGCAATTGCCTAGGGCCTAGCAGTCCCCAGAGGGCCCAGTCAGGACTGGCGGTGAGCGGGGTAGGCAAGGCGGAGGAGCGCTCCCCTCCGCCTGCCATCCCTCTCTGTCCGCCGACATACTAAAATAAACTGTGGCCGGAAACAGACTTAAAAAAAACAGTCACGTGATCGCGTGACAGGTCCTGGCAGTCTCTCCTCCTCATTCAGGGAAAGCAGAGAGGAGGAGAGACTGCCGGGAATGTCACGCGATCACGTGACTGTTTTTTATTAAGCCTGTTTCCGGCCACAGTGAGGACTAACCGAAGAGCTGCGCGCTGGAGAAGAAAGAAGACAGGAAGACCAGAAGTCAGAAAAGAGGAATACAAAAGAGAAAAAGACAGGTAAGTAAAACAGAGGCACATAGGGTGAGGTGATAATGAAGAGGCACAGAGGCGACACAGTGAAGGGGCACAGAGGTGACATAGTGAGGGGGCACAGAGGTAATACAGTGAAGGGGCACAGAGGTGACACAGTGAGAGGGCACAGAGGTGACACAGTGAAGGGGCACAGAGGTGACACAGTGAGGGGGCACAGAGGTGACACAGTGAGGGGGCACAGAGGTGATATAATGAAGGGGCACAGAGGTGATATTGTGAAGGGGTAAAAGTGGCAATAAATGGGCATAGTGGATTTATGCGTATTATTTTTGCAAACAACTTATTAAGTATTTCTGTCCTGACTTAAATACTTATTAGGTTGTTTTGACTGCTCGTTAATTATTTAGGGGTTTTTCACATGTTAAGTACGCCCCCAAAGATGCAAGCCACGCCCCCACCTCCTTTGGTGGCGTGCCGCCGCTGCGCGGCAGCACATACTTTCACTTCTACTTAACTATAGGGGTATATGGTAGGCTGCAAAAATATAGTGCTATGGATTGTTTCAGGGAGGGGGCCCAAAACCAGTATCCTGCATAGGGCCCTATGAGGTCTAAATCCGGCTTTGACAAGTAGGCTTTGAGTACTTCCGAATTCATCAAGACACGGATGTCAATATGTGTGTGCTGTTGAAATCGGGGCAGGTCTGCCGTGCTTTACTGCACAAGACGCTGCACTATACCCAAAAGAATGCACAGGATAAAAAAAATGGTTGAATTAAAGTCACCTTATTAACATAGGCATTAGTGAAAAAAAAGTTAAAAAAATCCATAAAATCCATAAATTAGAAAGTTGTTAATGTTTGCTAAGCATAAATACATTTTTACAGTTGCTTGTGATTGCAAACACATGTTATAGCATGCATACAAGACAGTCAACACTACTGATCAGTACTTAGACTAGCCCTTTAGCTGGAGCAAGACATACAGCTGAAAAACAAGTTACTTTGATATGGCCAGAGCTTGATTCGGACGTTGCTACGTGCACTTGCGTTTGGCACGCCTCTGCTGTAAATTCGCTATGGCAAAACGCCCCTTCCCTACCTAGTTCACTCCCGGAAATTGTAGGCTGTAGTAGTAAGTGTCCTTTGCGTTTGAAGATGCAGGACTGCATTCACGGACATATCTCCTGGTTCTGGGCCTGCGAAAAATGATTTTGCATACGATACGTTCAAAATCGACAGATACATGGTTTGATGAATTAGGCCCAATAAGTCCACATTTAGAGGAGATAATAGATTTCAAAGGCTTTGCAGTTTATTGGATTTTTAATTTAAGGTCTTTATTTCCAGAAGTCTTAAATGTGAACCTAGAATTAAACAATATAAAATAGTTTTATTTCCCATATTCACATTAATCCATTAAATTTGCTTCTTTATACTTAAGATTTTTTTAGAATGAGTTTTATTGTTTTGCATTAGGCTATGATATCATTAGAGATGTTCACTGACCTCCATGTTTTGGTTTTTAGTTTTGGTTTTAGATCTGGATTAACTTTGTGTTTTGGTTTTGGGAAAACCGCCCCTGTGTGTTTTGGTTTTGATTTTGGATCCCTATTTGTTTCTAAAATCCCTATTTTTTTTCTAAAATCACATAATTTGGCTTTTTTTTCTTCCTACATTATTAATAACCTCAACAACATTAATTTCCAGTCATTTCCAGTCAATTTTTGTCAAGTGACAAGAACACTGCTACCCCTCCTGTTTCTGTATGAACAATGGCACTGAGCAATGTCACTGGAGAATGGAGAGTGAGAAGAACACTGCTACCCATGTTTCTGTGTGAGCAATGGCACTGAGCAATGTCACTGGAGAATGGAGAGTGACAAGAACACTGCTACCCATGTTTCTGTGTGAGTAATGGCACTGAGCAATGTCACTGGAGAATGGAGAGTGAGAAGAACACTGCTACCCATGTTTCTGTGTGAGTAATGGCACTGAGCAATGTCACTGGAGAATGGAGAGTGAGAAGAACACTGCTACCCATGTTTCTGTGTGAGCAATGGCACTGAGCAATGTCACTGGAGAATGGAGAGTGAGAAGAACACTGCTACCCATGTTTCTGTGTGAGTAATGGCACTGAGCAATGGCACTAGAGACTGGAGAGTGACAAGAACACTGCCACCCATGTTTCTGTGTGAGCAATGGCACTGAGCAATATCACTGGAGAATGGAGAGTGAGAAGAACACTGCTACCACTGTTTCTGTGTGAGCAATGGCGCTGGATCTCCTGGAGAGGGAGGTACTTATGGAATCCAAAACCCGCGAGATCCGACAACGCAACAATCATGTTTTGCCTCGATTCAGATCCGAGGACACGTGAAAGTACTGACCCGGCTTGAGAGCCTACTCGGATCCCCTAAGTTCGGGTGGACTCTAGTTATAATGTTATGTAGCTATTTAAATATTATACATCTATGATCTTTAACCACTTTTTTTTAGTTATCTTTTAAATGCTGTATGAGGTTAAAAAGTTACACAAAGAAACATGGCAGAATATGTAAATAATAAGTTAACTTTTTTCTTACTGATAGCTATGTCTATTTTGAAACTCAATGAGGTTAACTATATAAAGAAGTTCACCTTGAGTTTTCATATTTATATTGATGAATCAGTCAATATAGCAAGACACTGTGTCTTCCCAAGCTAAGCTATAGCACAGAAACTGATTGTTGTGTAAATGGCCTGTAAAGTGACTGTATTTCATTGATCGTGGTAGCAGCGGATTTGAAGGTTTCTATCTGACTTCAGAAAGTTCCAAATAAATACGGATGGAATGCTGTTTGTTACAGGATTACATTTGCATGGCTATTGGTACAGTCCTAATATAACTGTCTTTATTGCTACTTAATATTACATAAGAAGTGGAATCTAATGGTTCTTCATCTAATCTTCATTTTCTTTTACAGCCCATGGAGAATGTTTTATTGTGTATTGTATCAATAGAGATTAAATTGAAAAATCTTTGATTATCATTGTAATGTAATTTAATTATTGTTGTTTTATTATGCTTAAATATATTTATTTTTAAATTCTGGTCATTTCAATTCACTCTGTGTTGGAGTTCTGAGTGGAGTGTTCCTCATCATATCATATGGGGATTTCTTATCTTATTCCCCGTTGATAATCAAGGGAATATATGAAGCAAGAAGATTTTTTAATTAAGTGGTTAAAGAATGGTTTTGAAGAGTCTTTATTTATATGGCACCAGTGACCCGAGCGGGTCACACATGCGCTTTGGATACCCCTACAGGCAGTGAACTACAACTCCCAGCATGCAGTGGGGAGGAGGAACTTGTGAAGGAGCAAAATAAAAATGAAAAACAGTAGTTGGGATTCTGAGGGGGACTCAGGGAGACAGTTAACAGACATCCTGAGGGAGTCCTCTGCAGCAAGACAACTGGAGAGCTGAACAGAGGTCTGAGTGAAAGGGAGTTCCCAGAGCAGGAGAGAAGCAAGGGGAGAGTGGAAAAGGCTTCCCAGTGAGAGAGCTTACCGGACACATGAAGAGAGAGGAGCCATCTTGGATGCAGATACCGGAGACCAGTGGGGATAAGTAACCCATTTTACCTTATTATTGATTTGTTTGAGCTAAGTATTGTGTTATTAGGGAACAGGTGGGGAGACCTGAAGAATACTGTGTAATACCCTTTTGGAAGATTGTGATATAATAACAAGGGTGAAGTGTAAGTACAGATAGTTAGGGGACAGAGACTGAGAAAACTGAGAAAAACTGCACTAAACTCTTTGGCATTATCTGCTATCTGTAGGAAAGCCTACAACTGTGTGTTGAAGAGTCAGCTTTTATTAAAGGGACTTATGCCTAAGAAGAAGAGATGGATCAGCGGAGTGTAAATTGTATTCTGCATTAGTGTTAAGTTGAATGAAAGACAGACAAGGGAGCATGTTTTATCAAATCACCTGAGAAAGATAAAAAGTGATCTGTATTTGAACTGCCTATTAACAAAGACAGCATAATTGTATATATTTGTCTAATATTCAATTGTATTTGTGTGATATGTGACTAAGTGGTTAGCACTTCTGATTTACAGCACTGGGGTCATGAGTTCAATTCCCAACCATGGCCTTATCTGTGAGGAGAGTTTGTATGTTTTCCCTGTGTTTGTGTGGGTTCTCCTCCGGGTGCTCTAGTTTCCTCCCACACCCCAAAAACATACTGGTTGGTTAATTGGCTGCTAAGAAATTGACCCTAGCCTGTGTGTTAGGAAATTTAGACTCTACGCCCCAATGGGGCAGGGAATTAGTGGTGCTATATAAATAAATGGTAATAATAATAATATGTGTATGTTACTAGTGATAGTTGTCGTGTTTAAGGAGCTATTGAAAGGCAGTTAATAGAAGGGATAGAGGTACCTTTTAGTACTGTTCTCAAGTTACCCTTAACCATTGTTTGAGCCAAAGAGATATTTTGATCTATAAAAAAAAAATCTACAAAAACTTTAGGAGTCTCACTAATAAAGGTGTCAGTGTGGCTTCTAAAGACCAGGCTGGTGTAGTAATATTATCTTTGTTTGTGCCTGTGGTCCAGTGTAAGGGGCAGAAGGTTCCTTGGTCTCTCTCTGTTTTTGCTAACTCCCACGATAAAAAGTAACCAACCCCCGCAATGAATAGTGCTGAGGCTCTTTCCAGAACCCTTGGGCTATGGATGCCAGGACAATGATAAAGATTGGGGGTGAGAAATGTGATTTTGCTAAGCTGACGCCATCTTGTTGCCTTATAGCCATTTTGTTCTGTTATAGCTTAAATACAATTAGATGCACCTGTTTTGTAGGAGTAATTCATTATTTGCAAGGCTAAGCTTATAACCTTGGACATACCAGACAGGAGATAAGCCAGCCCCCCCCTGGGGAGTTCTAGTGTGGATAATGAGAGAATATACTAACATCTGTGTGAAGGGAACATGAGTGGTTAAAACCTTTTGGGGCGTAGTTTTCTGTAATACGTGATTTTTGCTATATAGATAGTAACTTGTAACCAATAAAGCAGAGTTTATTGTACACTCAAACCATGCAGTGTATTTAATTCTCTCCAGCTGATGAGCTCATAACTGATAAACTGACACTTACAGGTGAACAATCTGATTTAGATTCGACAGGGGGTAAATGTATCAAATTGAGATTTTTGGGCGGGTTTGAAAAACCAATCAGATTCTAGCTATCATTTATTTAGTACATTCTGCAAAATGATAGCTAGAATCTTATTGGTTGCTATAGGCAACATCTCCACTTTTCAAAGCCGCCGGAAAACTCTCAGCTTCATACATTTACCCCTTGGACTCAAAAATTGCTACCCCCAGAGACCTGGAAAATAATTTTAAGGGGTCCATAAGAACCTTCCTCCATTATACTAAATGTGTGAACAAAATGTAGATAAAAATACAGGCATGGTTTTTAAAATAAACCTTAGTTCAATAAATACAACTAAAACCCTCCTTTTACTGCTTTATTTTAAAAAAATCTTATTTTTCTGTTATGATTCCTAGTATGAACTCAGGGTGAGGCAGAAGTGTTTGAATAAAACAAAGTATGTTTTTAAATGCAAAAATACAAAGAAGCCAATAGGTGTAGGGAACCTCTAAACAGCAACGCAGTTGAAGCAACGATATATTTCAGACATCAGAAATTGAAAATTAGTCCATAGCAACAACAGTTCCAGAATATGAATGGTTAACCATAGTACAAGGTATCAGGTTTGAGCTACGGATGCAGGGAGTGATTAATGGTAAAGTCTATAGCAACACAGATTCAAGGTTGAGTGTAATACCAGTAGTAACCTGTATGGAGACAGCGCTGGAGAGCAACACAGTACAAGCATCATCATCATCATTTATTTATTTAAATAGTGTCAGCATATTCCATAGCACTTTACAATTGGGAGCAAACAATAATAAAACAATACTGGGTAATACATACATACAGAGAGGTAAGAGGGCCCTGCTTGCAAGCAGAGGCCAGACCAAGCTATAAATCTGGATGTAGGAACACAGTGAGCACAGGTAAGTCCAAAGGAGCAGACAGCTGACACCACGAACCTCAGGCTGGGAAGTGGAACCACAGACAAATGGTAAAGTTAAATGCCAGGCACAAGAGTCAATCCAAGCAGCGATATGCGTAGTCAGGGTCACAGGCAAAGGATCAATCCAGGCAGCAATCAGGGATGGTCAAACATTTTAAATTCGGCTCTGGCCCACCAAGATCTTATTTTTTTAATAGCCATTGAGCTGGAACTATGAGGCTTGGGCTGCTGTATTCTGACTTAGCCTTCCTGAATGTATCAAAGATACATTCATACAAAAATGCTTAATTATCTAGTTACCTTATGCATTAATTTGTATTGACATTTCACTGAAAGAAATTTGAGAAATAGACAAGGCAAAAAATTGCTCTGCTATATCTAGCTTCAAATTTTTAATAGTCATTCCTCCATTGTTCAGAAGAGCCCATGCAAGTAGATCATTCTGTCTTTCTGAGGAAGAACACACTCTTAAGATTAATTTGGGCTCATTCCTTTGTTGTACAATTAAGGATCAATTTGTTAGCCAATGCTGTCTTACGCTGTACAACAGGAATGCCTTGGTTGAATCAGAGTGGTAATAATAATCTTCTACTGTTAATAAAAAATATTTTTCAGTCAAAGCTAAAGACATTTTTGGTAAATCATCTTCTACACTGTTACCTTTCCGACTTCTGGGACAGCTGAGAATTTGGTTGAATACAGACTTGTACAGAAATGTGATACTCCCACTTTTCCCTTGACCAAACTATTTACTCTTACTTTTAAATACGTGTATATATTAAGAACAAGGAAAAGTTTGCAGTCAAATTGACTGTTTTAGCTCCTTACTGGAGATTGTTTTTTCCAATACCTGTGGTATCGGTAGAATTCCTTTTGGGTCTGAATCCTCAATACTACAAGTATTCGGTTATGTACGGTAAGTGTGAAGCTGAAATCCTGCCTCTTCATTATCCACTAATTTTGCATGGATCTTCTCCTCCCCAAGACTGAGTCTATCTACTATATATTCCTGAGGCTAATAAATATATAAAGGAGAATCTGGACAGAGGATTTATTTGTAAATCCATAACACCACGAATCAGTAACATCACAATTAAAATCTTCTGTGCTCCCCATTTGGTTTCATAATTATTAGATCCGTAAAGCTTCAGTGTTTACAAATAATCTACCTTATTCATAAGTAGCCTTTAAATTAATCCATATTAAAGAGAGTGATGGATGAAAATCAACCTCTAATACAAGGGATGAGCACTATGAGCACCTTGTAATGAGCACTTTTGGTAATGTTGCAGTCAAAACTGTTCTAGAACATATGCAAAACAACAGCATGTTTACTAAATTTGAGAAATATATTTAGGAGAAATCTTTTTTTGAGGTCGAGTTTGTCTTTCACTGGTCTTCATATGGATCCAAAGGTTTTTGCTATCCTGAATTGGTCTCAGCCCACAGGTCTCAAAACCACTTGGAAATCTTTTGGTTTTGGTAATCCTTATTATCAATTCATCAGCAACTACACTTTAGTGATTTGTTTCATAAGGGCTTCCACCATAAAAGGGGCTTATCCACACAATGGTTCCCTAAAGGAATTATGCATTAAATTTGGTCCATAGCAGTACAACTAAAGGTAGAAATCCTTAATCAACAGCATCTATTGGTATACAAAAACTAGGGGTAGCAATGAGAATATCAAGTTTGTGATCCTATTCATAACTACATTAAGTCCATTGGCCTCTCCGGTACTGTCCTCTCCTGGTTCACCTCTTACCTTGCCGACCGTTCCTTCTCTGTTTCCACCTCTGATTCTCTCTCCCCTTCTTCCTCCCTTCCAGTCGGGGTCCCTTAGGGCTCTGTCCTTGGACCCTTACTATTCTCACTATACACCTCTTCTCTGGGTGCACTCATCAGCTCCTTCGGCCTCAAGTACCACCTTTATGCTGATGACACTCAACTCTACCTTTCCTCTCCTGATCTCTCTCCCTCCCTTCTTTCCAGGGTATCCGCATGCCTCTCTGCCATCTCCTCCTGGATGTCCTCTAGATTTCTTAAACTCAATCTTGCTAAAACTGAACTCATTGTCTTTCCTCCCTCTCGTACCTCCTTCCCCTCTGACCTCTCCATCACTGTTGACAACTCATCTATCTCCCCTGTTCCCCAACTCCGCTGCCTAGGTGTCATCCTCGACTCCTCTCTCTCCTTTGCCCCTCACATTCACTCTCTCGCCAAATCCTGCCGTTTCCAGCTTCGCAACATTGCCCGCATTCGGCCCTTCCTCTCCCAGGATGCCACCAAATCTCTCGTCCACTCTCTGATTATCTCCCGCTTGGACTACTGCAACCTTCTCCTTATTGGCCTCCCCCTCTCTCATCTCGCTCCCCTTAGATCTGTACTTAACGCCGCTGCTAGGCTTATTTTCCTCTCTCGCCGTTCCACCTCTGTATCCCCACTCTACCAAGCCCTTCACTGGCTCCCCTTCCACTACAGAATCCTTTTCAAGCTCCTCACTCTGACTTACAAGGCCCTCGCCAACTCCACTGCTCCCTACATCTCAAACCTTATCTCTATTCACACTCCCTCCCGCTCACTGCGATCGTCCAACGATCGTCGCCTCTCTTCCCCTCTACCTCCTCTCACGCACGTATCCAAGACTTCTCCCGCACCGCTCCCCTCCATTGGAACAAGCTCCCCCGCTCCATCAGAACTTCCCCTAATCTGTCCTCTTTCAAACGAACATTAAAAACCCACCTTTTCCTTAAAGCCTTCCAGTCTCATGCCTAAACTCCCACCGGTGGGCTACCTCTCTTTCTCATCCCTTCTTCCCTTCTCCCCCTTCCTCGACTCCGTCTCCGTTTCTCCTGTCTCTCCGTCTCATCCATGTGTCTCTCTGTCTTCCCCTCCCTTTAGATTGTTCGCTCCTTTGAGCAGGGCTCTCCTACCTTCTGTTTCCATCACTTTTAACTGCGCTCTCCAGCTACTCCGCTCACCTCCTCTCATTCCCTCTGCCCTCTGTCTCCTCTCGCTTCTCTCCGCTCCCCTCAGTGACTCTCAACCTGTCATCCATGCCCACCCTCTTGGGCCATAGTTACCTGCCTATGCTCACTATTCCCCTCCCTCCCTCTCTTTCATGCTGTGCCTGAGCCCCCAGAGTTATAGTGCTTACTGTTACTTGTACTGTGCTGTTTCACCTTGTACTGTGCCATTGTTTGTCCTTGTACGGCGCTACGGATACTTTGTGGCGCCCTATAAATAAAAATTAATAATAATAATAATAAAATACAAAGGAGAAAGAATTTAAAGAAATATTAAGTAAACAGTTGGAGGTTTTAAAATTGGATTGGTATTAAAGGAAATCATTCCAGAGAAACCACAACTGGTCTTTAATTGCACTAGAACAATTAGCACATTAGCATTAGCACCTAGTGTTTTTAGAAGCATTGGTGAACCAACATCAAATTGGTTATAAAAGTACAATGCAATTCCTTATCATTTTCAGAATATTTAGCAAAATTTTGAAATAAATTAGAACGCTCTGTCAAACACTATGCAGGTGGGAATTCCATGATATTGAATATTCGAGCTACAAATGTCATGACAATTTATAGGAGGAATGTAAGCAGGACAAAGAAATAAAATAAGACATTCCACTGAAGCAATCTATGACCATCCAAATAGTGGGGAATCCTACAAGTATTTATGACTGTAAAAAGGTTGAAGCAGAGCAAATGAAGCAGAGCAAGAACATTTATTTTTAGAGCAAACCTCGTAATCTACAATATATGCCTAAATATCTCTTCTATAAGTAGGCCACCAAACTATTATAGAAAGTAACCATAGTAACTGAGTGGCCAGGTATTTTTATATATTATATTTTTTTAGGACAGATAGACGAAGATTAGCTGGAATATATATTCATTTTGGATTTTGTCAGTTTATGTTAGGGACCTGTTGTATTTGATAGCTAACATCTGGACTCTGGAGTGCAGCAATTATTATATACATGGAAAATGGAAAGAATGGTTGAATATCTTTAATTCCTGGTATTTAGGTGATATTAAATGTATTTTATGAGAAAAGAAAGGCCCTGTCTAAGATTCAGGGCTAAATTTACTAAGCTGCGGTTTTGAAAAAGTGGGGATGTTGCCTATAGCAACCAATCAGATTCTAGCTTTCATTTATTTAGTGCTTTCTACAAAATGACAGCTAGAATCTGATTGGTTGCTGTAGGCAACATCTCCACTTTTTCAAACCCGCAGCTTAGTAAATCTAGCCCTCAGTCTTTTATTTGATTCAATTTATACAAAACTTTTCATTTTCATCAGTGTATTCCATGGCAGGATATAGACCATCTTCTCACAAATTGTGCCATTCTTTAAATACCTTTTGACTGTTAACAGTTGTTTTTTGCCTATTTCTTTTTTCCTTAGAGAAGAGTATCCTGGGAATCTAGGCCTAGAGGTGAAGCTTTTTTTTGTGTTCCAGAATATTGAAATATTGAAAATCGCACTGGCACTGATTCCATAGACATCAACCTATACGACAACATATCAGAGTTTCAGGGAACATTTTTTTGAAAGCTAAATCTTTTACAATGCCAATTGTCTAGATTACTTCACTTTGTCAAAGAAGTTAAAGCAGTATTGTGTTCAATTAACAAATATAATTTCTTGATGAACTGTCTATGGTAATTGACAAATTCCAAAAAACTGTGAATGTAATTTCTTGAACTGAGCCCAATCTATATAGCATGAATCTTCCCTGGTTATATTATAACGCTGAGCTAGCAATTATATATTCAACAAATAAAACCTCAGTAGACTTAACATTTTTGCAAGTTTAGCATCCAAAGTATTTTCTCGAATCTTGGCCAAAACTAATCAGATGTGATTACAATGTTTTTTCAAAGGAAGAAGAATAAGTCGCTATATAATCAAAATAAATTACTACAAATAACCTTAAACTTTGTCTGAAAATGTCATTGATTAAATCTTGATAGACAAGAAGAGTGTTACAAAGACCAAAAGGCATGTCCAAGTGTACATAATGCCTATTTCTTGTGTTAGAATACATTTTCCACTCATCTCCTTGTCTGATCCATATGAAATTATATGCTCCTCTTAAATCTAGTTTAGTGAAGATTTTAGCTCAATGTATTTTATTTAATAAGTTAGTTACAAGGGGTAAGGGATATTTATTTATTCTTAACTATAATTGTATTTAGATGTTGGCAATCATCACAAGAGTAGGGACATCTTTTTTGATAACAAAGACAAACTGTTCTGGCAAAATAAGCACAAGAGAGAAAAAATATACATTTGTATGTATTCTTGCATAGCCATTCTTTTAGGTAAGGATAAACCACTCCCCCAGTGGTTATGGTTTCAGGTAATAGATCAATAAAAAGATCATAAAGTTAATAAGGTGGTAATATTTTAGCAACTTTTTTAAAAAAAAACAACAACATGTCAGCGTGTATAATATAATAACATACTCAGAGGAACGGTGGAAGCAAAAGGAATGGGTAGGTTTAAATAATGATGTCATTATAAACTCCATTTGGTTATCACATCCGTCAGTTAGACCTATGCATACGCAACCAGGGAAGACCTAGGACTAACAAAAAGTAATAGTGCCCATTAAAGCTCTACAACCCAAGGCTACAATTTGAAAAGGTACAAACATAATACCTAAAGCCTTATCAAACTCAAGATCTAGGAAGTTTTTGTGAAGAACCACATTCTAAGAATGCTAAATCACTAGCAAAATCAAATACATAACATAGATCAATTGTAATATATATATTTTGTCCATTTATAGACAATGTACCTGGTGACTTAAATGGGTTTCTTTGGGCCCATCCAGATAATGACCCTCACCCATATTTTTAGGATAGACTTGACTAAGTAACAATGATTACTCTTTGCTACAGCGAAGTTCTAGGCCTATGTTTTCACAATGTCACTTCTGTGTGGATAATCTGGTAGAGACTATTTTCATGGGTCCTTCTGATAATGCTGTGGTATTAATACAAATAGTATAAGCTGGAAGTGAGTCATATGTTGAATGAGTGGAAGTAGGGAAATTTGTACCAGCATCAGTTTTACAATCAGATTTAATGGTCAGTTGCAATGTACTTTCCAAGATATGTGTAAAAGTGTAACCATTGCGCTTTTTATTATTATAGTCATATAATTATACAAGTTAACCCGTGCATGATACTCATGCATTCTAGTCAAATCAAGCTACTTAAGGTGTTAAAAAGGTTCTTGTCATGCATTTGGGCCTAGCCCAGGCCTCCTCAGGGGAAGAGCGTTACTTCCCGACGCAAGCGCCCTTTTTTAACATGGTTTTGTCCACATGTCACTACCTCCTCATTTTTCTCCATCACCTCATCCTTCATCTTCATCGCCACATCCTTCATTAAGCTACTTAAGGTGCTAAAAGCTCCCCACTGTCACCCCCGGCAACCACCAACCACTCCCAACTGTCACTTCTCCTTCAAGAAATATATAGGTCAGTGTATAACTCTGCCCAGCAGGTGGCGCTGCAGCTTGGCTTTTTTTGTTTCCACACACGCCACTAGGCATTTATATAGTAGATTATTATTATTGTCATTCTAAGTCCCACACAAAATTGAGTAAAATAGGGCAGGATTATTCCCCTGATGTCTAATTTTCACCATTAGCCTAAAGGTGAAATTTTGCACAAAACTGATCAGCTGTCCTCCTACCATAACTTAAAGAATATAGAGTCTGGGGGCCTGAGTCATTAAGGAGAGCAAAGCATAAAAAAGGAGTAACATTTGCACCTGGGCAAAACCATGTTGCATTGGAGGGGGAGGTAAATTTAAAATGTGGGGACAGATTTATAGTTGGGGTGGGGAATGTCCTAGATCAACTTTAAATTTCAGTGTAGTAATAAAGCTATTAAGTATTTGTGTGCTAGATGAAAAAACAGCCAGTATTTAACTTATGCACAAAATAATAAACTACTTTGCACCCCTTGTATTGTAACATGGTTTGTCCCAGAGAACATTTACCCATTTTTTGCCTTAATGACTCAGGCCCTGGGTCATCAAATAGACGTAACAAAGCCTCAAAGAATGCATCAACAGAACACAATTCTGGATACCAGAGTTTCAAACTAAAGGCCCATGCCTACGGATCTTCTTGAATAAGTGAAATGATTGTTCCCACACATTGCTCCTCTGACCTAAAGGTTCGGCGAGAGAACTTCAGAGAACCTGTGAGGATTATTATTATTATTATATTATTATTATAAGGCGTTACAGTGCTGGACAGTAAGGAAAACAGGATATACATAAAATAGGGACATACAAGATAGACAAAATAATTTTAGGAGAGCACAGCTGAAACAAGGTAAGTGAGTGTGGCTCAGAGTGGAGGGTGGGACAGTTGTGAGGGTGCATAAGTGTGGATAGTATAGGTTGCAGTAGGGTAAGCTCTAGCACAAAGAGTTTTCAGAGAGTGTTTAAAGACTTGAAGGGTGTGGGAGAGTCTAACTGGGTGTGGTAGGGAATTTCAAAGTTGGTAGCAACTTTGTAAACTGCTGACTAACAGTGATGACTGGCATGTCATAGTCTTTGATTTTATTTGACACATATACATGCCACTAGCTAGCACAGAACATCTGTATGCAACTAAGATAGACTATAATAATATATTTTTCAATGGTTCAGGTAATTTGCGCTTTATTTGGGTGAGTTTTGTGGCCAGCTGCCTAGGCAGAGATGACAGGATTTCCAGGTCCTGTCTACTTTGGATTCTTGTTCGGGGGCTCTCCCTCATTCTGAGAGTTTGTTCCTTTGCTTCCTATATTTGATCCTTATTTTTCTTCAGACCTGGTACAATATCCATATCTGCTTAAACTATGTGCCCCCTCACCCCAAATATCTAAAAAATAGTGCCATCACAGTCTGCACTTTGCATTTTTTGTTACTTTAGTATCCCCAGCAGAAACCACCCTCCAGCTGCCCCCTTGATCCCATCCCCTCTCAGCTTCTCTGTTCCCTCTCTCCAAAGCCTGCCAGCACCTAGCCCACCATTTAATCTTGTCTCTCTCCACTGCCATGCATTAAACATGCTGTTGTCTCACCCAACCTCCAAAAACCTTCTATCGACCCTGCCTCTATCTCTAACTAGTTCCCAATATCTCACATCCCATTTGCCTCCAAGTTACTCAAGAAGCTTGTCTATAACCTTCTCACAAGCTTCATCTCATCTCATTTCCTCCTTGACCTGCTCCAATAAAGCTTCCATGTCCTTTACTCTACAGATGCTGCCCTCATCACATTCAACAATGATCTTCTCACTGACCATGTCTAAAAGTCACATTATCTTGCTCTTACTCCTGGACCTCATTGTAGCTTCAGACACTGTAGACCACCCTCTTCTCCTGCACACCCTTCACTCCATTGGACTTCATAGCAGCATCATCTCTTGGTTCACTTTCGACTCTTGCAACTGTTCCTTCTTTGTTTCTATCTTGTTACTCCTCAACCTCTCCACCTACCAATTGGGGTAACACAAGGCTCTGTCTTAGCTATCTGCTTTTTTCACTGTATGCCTCCTCCCTTGGTTAATTAATTAACTAATTAATTCCTTTGGTCTCCAGTACATGATCTTGGCTGTCCCAATGTTACTTAAAGCACATTGGGCCTGAGTCCGTAAAAACAATTATTAGGCTGTCCCTAATGTGTACTGTACATAACAGACATTTTAACAGTTGCTCCAGATTGCAGACACATGGCATAGCATGCATACAATACTGACAGCACTAGGACATATAGCCCTATAGCTGGTACATGAGATACGGCAGAAAAACAAGTAACTTTGTGATCGCCAACACTTGATTCGGACATGGCTGCGTGCTCTCGGCCTTGGCACGTTCTCACTGTAATCTGACTTTTAGCCCTTTCCCCACCTGCCTTGTTCACTTCCCGGAATTGTAGGCTGTAGTAAGTGTCCATTGCATCCACACATGCAGTGGCCAGGGCTGTGTTCACAGCCATAAGTTCCATTTCTGGGCATGCACAGAGTGATTTTGCGTATGATATGCTGAAATTCATGCCTTAAAGACTCAGGCACAATATGTCTTAAACTGAGCCTCCCTCCCTCTAGAATATCTTAATCTCCCCAGATCTCTCTCTGTGGGCAACACTATGATTCGCTGTTCCTCTTGTCCACTGCCTGCGTGTCTCCTTCACAACCAGTCCTTTCCCCAAATCTTAAAAATACTGACAGAACTAGATCTTTCCTCACTCAAGATGCTAGCAACATTATTATCCATTCTCTTATCTCCTGTCTTGACTACTGCAAAATCCTCCTGTCTGGCTTTCCTCTCACCTGTCTCTCCCCTCTTCAATCCATCCTCAATTGAGGAAAAGACAGCAATTGTGGGAAAGAAGACAACAGCTGAGAAAGAGGAGCTATGTGTTCCTTAAATTATGGAATCAAGGAAAAAGGGGGGGGGGGGACAGCACTGTATAACTCTTAACTATCAGGCAACCATAATCATAAAACATTATTATATTAAATAGTGATAAGATATTATTCAAAATGAGTTGTGTTACATGTAACTGTATTTGAATGTATTAAACAGTATTATTAAAATATATTTCCAAAAACAGTTTCATACAATATAATTAATAAATTATGACTGACTGAGCATGGAAATATATAAACAAATATATTCTTTATCTTTAGAAATATAGCAAAAGTTTCTGCCCCTAGCTTTGCCTGTGTTTAATTCGGTGCATGTGAAACTTACTGCTGGTGTGGTTATAACCCCTGACAGGTTAGAATGGTAAAAAATAAAGATAAACATACTCACATGAAAAGAATTTCTCAATGACACAGCAACCAATGCAGCTACCAACATCACTCATCTCAGGTACTGAGGTATAAAGATCCATATTCTAACAAACGCCAGGATTCACCTCAACTTCTAAGTGTAAAATCGAACAGCCAACAACTAAGTTACAAACATTAGAAGGTGAAGCTTCCGGCTCTGGCAGCAGAAATAGCTTTTCAGGACCCCAAAGGGTCAATCTGGCTCTGCTGAAAATTAATACATTGAGAGCAATTTTTTTATTGCTCTCATTACCTGGAACAGATACCACAAAAATGACAGCCCCAGTTGTCACCAGTGAATGAGAAGTACACGATGAACGAAAATATTATACATCCGGGGGTATATTTACTAAACTGCGTGTTTGAAAAAGTGGAGATGTTGCCTATAGCAACCAATCACATTCTAGCTATCATTTTGTAGAATGTACTAAATAAATCTAAGCTAGAATGTGATTGGTTGCTATAGGCAACATATCCACTTTTTCAAACCCGCAGTTTAGTAAATATATCTCCACAATGTCTTTAAAACAAAAATAGATAGGTCAAAATAAGTGTTTTTTAAAATAGGTTTGTTGTATTTAAAACAAAAAGGGCTCTAATTTTAAAACTGGGAAAAGCCCTGTTGCTGGTAAACATGTTGGTTTTCGCCAGTGTTAGAGTTTTCAATATGCCCTATAAATCGTAGGGATACCATGTGAAATAACATTGCTATCACTGGCTATAAACCTTCTGGCCTTTGTAAGGGTGAGCTTATTTATTATGCATGGTGGCAATATCTGTTCTATTAATTATTATTTATTGATAAGGCGCCACAAATTCCATTGCGCCGGATACAGTGAGCAAATCACAAGTAGATCAGGTAATACACATTAGTGGCAGAGATCAGTGTGAATAATGCTATGGGCAACTGACAGAGATTGTAGCAAAATATATGACAAGACGTTTGAGGGTGACAGTAGGCAGACATGAGACAATAGGTAGAGAGGACCCTGCCCGTGAGAGCTTACATTTTAGAGGGTGGGGTGGCGAGAGACAGTAGCATCAACTGGGATAAAATGGAGATTGCGGGCAAAGGACGAGGAGGTGATAGATAAGATGGTTAAGAGGTGGCAGGATAGAAGATCTTGAAGAGGTGAGTTTTGACTGAGCGTTTGAAAAATTGCAGTTTGGGAGAGAGTCGAGGGATGATGGGAAGGGAGCTACAAAGATTTGTGGTAGCACGGCAGAAGGTGAGCATGGAAGAAGGTAATGAGGTAGTGAACTGAGGTGGAGATAAGAGGCAGAGATGGAGGAGAAGTGTGGATAAGGGCTTTGTAAGTGATGGTAAGAAGCTTGAACTGAATTTTGAAAACTGAATTCAGAAATGGATCTCGAGTCAATGATGGTATTTACGCAGAAGAGAAATGGAAGAGGAGCAACGTTAGAGGAAGATGAGCCTAGCCGCAGTATTCTGGATGGATTGCAGGTCAGAAAGTTGAGTGACAGAAAGGCCAGTGAGAAATGCTGTAGTCTAGACTAGAAATGATAAGAAAATTGACCAGGATTTTGGTTGCTTCATGCGAGAAAAAGGGATTTATTTTAGTGTTGTTATTAATACATCTTAGAATGGTTTCAACAGATTGAGAAGCTTAAACAAATAATGTATTAGTGCAATACATTTTTAGCCCAAAACATGCACTTCTAAATGTTAGAATAGAATAAATAATATTGATGTTTGCATGCAAGCTTTGTGTCCCAAAAAATTTCCACAATGTTTCCACAACACAGCAAAGTGTCCTTTTTTACTGTGCAAAGCTTTCATATAAAAATATTGTGACAGATATATCCAGGCATGTTATTTATAGAAAATTAGCATAGAAAAACTTGCCTTGTCTGTAGAATGGCTAAGGAGGAAAAGAAATGACGGATAGGAGCAATTTCTAAACTACTGCAAGGAACTGTTGGCACATATGTTTTTGGTAGAGCAGATCCATCAGAAGAAAACGGACATCAATAATCATCATCATGCCAAATCTCTGCAGTGGCAGGAGCAATATATCCTACCACTCGAGCCAGTTCCCTCATTTCACACTCCTGTCTCACAGGTTCTATCAGTATTAAAAATTGCTGGAAGCAGAAACACTCTAGATAAAAAATAAATGTCATTTTGATGGGAATATTTTACATTATGAGTTAATTTAAGGTGGCCTTTCCCTACGTGTTTACTCAGATTATGTAATGCAATTAATGTTGGTGTCAGGAGAAGGGCAACTTTCATGATTCTTTAGCAGAAATGAGCATGCTGTGCTTCATTTTATCTTACAATGTAAAAATAAAATAAAGCTATATGGCGATAACTTCAATACCTGTAAGCCTTATTTCTGTAACATTTAACATTCATACATTTAATGGGAAACTGCTTTTTGTATGAGAAATGAAACCTATCTCTATATACATTTTATATATATATATATATATATATATATATATGTGTATATATATCTATCTACATATATATATATATATATATATATATATATATATATATATATATATATGTATATATATCTATCTACATATATATATATATATATATATATATATATACACAACAAAACCCAAAATAATATTCCAAGTGTGTTCCCAAGTGTGTTCTGAATACAGAAACAACCCACCACATAAGGAAAATCTAACAGCTGGCAAGTCTGTTTATAACCTGGGGCTTGCACCACTGACAGCATGGGAAAGCGTCATTGGCTTTATCGTTTTTGGGGATTATTTTATTTTGGGGATCAAGCTGCCAGACAAGATTTTTTTGTTTAGGAACATACTTGGTATATTTTTTGGGGGAGTTTTTTTTTTTAAGAATGCTGTTTATATTAAAAGCTTAGAAGATTGGAATGTACTGAAGAAAGAAGAATAGAATTGGTAAGTATGAATGTTTTTTTTTTAATTTGTAATAAAAGTTTATGTTTTGATGAGGGGTGTTTTTATGTATATTTTGCAGTGGTGCACTAAGGGCCCACCGGCTCTGGTGGTCAGGGCATGCTGGCACTTGTGGTTCCCAACTCCTTAGGAAATAAAGCTCAGTGCTGACCAACCTGATTCTGGTTGACATCATGGCAGGGGGACCCCCTACTGCAGAATATCCTGCTTTAGTGCCACCAGCCCCGGATAGCTGATCCTGGTGCTGGTTGGAGGAAAATGGGGGGGGGGACCCATGCGGTTTTCCCCCCAATTTTCCTCTGGGTTAGGTACCCCTATGGAAGTGCCCTGCATTTATTTACGAACCCCAACTCACTAGGGAATCCAGCCCTGTGTTGGCATCATGGCAGGGCGACCCCCTGCTATTGTGCCACCAGGGGAAGGGAAGGACGCAGATGTTTCTTGTACATTTATTTATTTATAACACTGTTTACTACCCGCTTTCATTGCAGTATTAATGTAATGTAATGTTGGCATTTTCACTGTTGGCAATGTCAGTATTTTATCTGTGTCGGGGATATTGGCATGAAACCTATTATCAGGGCATTTGTGCTGTTATATGAAATAGGTGACAGCGGCGTTAGTGGTAGATGTTAAACCACAAGAAGCTTTTAGTTTTAACCAATTTGTTGGTTTTATTTCAGTACTTATTGTAACAGATGATATATACATATGTACAGTTGCTCACAGTTAATATGCAACAGACAGACAATATGACAAACTTAATATATGCAGATGGTAAGCTTATATTGTGGGCAATGTCAGAGAACACATTGCACATATATATTTGTGCCTCCGCTCACTTTATCTATCTATATATATATATAAATAGGTTTACACAAAAAGGATGCACATCTAGTTATCACGTCTTTACAGTTCAGCTGTCACGGGATGAAGCTGCTGAGACCTGAACTTACTGTCTGTAAATGCTCAGTAGAGCGATGCAGATGACTGCCCCACTTCCTGTCTTCACTAGACCCCAGGGGGCACCAATACCAAGATGGGAAAAGGAGTGTAGTGCTCTGTATTAACAGGTGAAATTGAAATACCGCCACTTAGCCTATCTGCATTTTCATGTTGGTAGGATAAGTGTCAGTATTTCTTCTGTCATAATTTCATACCCAACCCATTCCAGACATGGGTTCTCATGACAAGTGTCTGTGTTTTTTGTGTAGTTTGTTTATAGTTTTACCTTTTTGTTCATTATTCCGGCCTATGTTTAATAGCAATATGTTTACCTTATGAATTATTTCATTATTTTAATGTATGATTCCCCAACCACAGGGGTGTAATTGGTTTGTTGTTTTCTTTCAATGGTTTGCAGGGTGGAGGATAAAGAGACTGTTTGTTCTTGTGGTTGGGGTGACTGAAGCCAGCTAGTTGGATGGTGACTAGGCAGGGGAACAGTGTCTAGCGTGGTATTTGTAAGGTGGACTTCACATTGGTGAAGAGAGCTTGTCTGAACAAGTGGCTACCAAAATTGGTTTTGGTCCAATATGCTTTAAATGCAGAGAGACTGGACATTTGCGGACACAATGCCCAATGTTAACTGAACCTATGGATTGTTCTCTGATGCACACAAAACTGGGAAAACACACTTGGGAACACACTATCCAAGTTGTTGTAATGAGTACAGTTGTGGAGAAGTTGCGGGGTACTAAACTGTCCTTGCTTTCCAGTAGAGATGAGTGGTTTGGAATATGTTGCTGGGGGAATTCTTTGTGTGTTTGTTCCTTTTAGGATAACTCCATCCTTTCAAGCACCTGCTAGGAGCCTATAAATTGATTGAGCAACTTTCACTTCTGTATTTGTCTGAGAGGCATGTTGGTGTCAGTAGCTGAGGGGGAGTACTGGCGCTAAATTGCTGTTTGGAGGCTTCTGGGGTATCTCTTTGGTAAGTTAGCTCTCAATTTAAAAACAAATATCCATGTCCCAAATATATGGGACTCTCATTTTTTAGAGTTAGGACCACCCTATTAGCAAAAGCACCATGGAGTGGTGGGTGGCTTTAACATACATTTGCAAATGTGTGCAGCTAAGAGTTTTGCATTTTTATCTACAGTAGAAATGGTAGGTCTTTTGCTGGCCATAGCAGTATGCTGGGGGAATTCTTTGTGTGTTTGTTCCTTTTAGGATAACCCCACCCTATCAAGCACCTGCTATGAGCCTATAAATTGATTGAGCAACTTCCGCTTCTGTATAAATCTGACAAAATCCAATTTTGAGGATTCATGTGAAACCAAGTCGTAACTCGGTTTCTCTCACCAAACTCGGATTTCAAAACAAGGTGAAATATGATTTCCGGGATTTTATATTCTTTTCTTGTGAGTTTTTGATCACCATCTTTTATATATATAGTCCTCCCTCATTTTTTCAAGTTTTCTCAGTTTCTCAAGTGCCATTTTAGAACAGATAGCATGTAGGGAGGAGGCTAGCTGTGGTACTCAGTTCATAAACTAGTATTCAGGGTTAACTAGGGACATTGGAAAGCAATTGAATCCTGTCATTATGGTAAAGCAATCTGTAAAGAATAGTCAGCTACAATAGTTTGCTGATCAATTGGTTTTAATTTTAATGTTGTTTGTTAAGGCATTGCATATAATAGTACTATACAGTATATACAGACTGAGTTAGATAGATATCATTCTGAACTAACTAGTATATTTATTTCTTTGAGGAAAAACTGTGTGATTTTGCTGTCATACTATTAGCAACAATACAAAAAACAAACAGATTTCTTTCTTTCAACATTGAATTGTTTTTTAGTGAAAGCAATCACTGTTTGCGTGTAAGATTCAGCAGTAGTTGCAGTAGTTGCATACCCCAGAAAAACACTATATATTATTATATTCTAATCTTTTCTACTTTTCAATACTTATCCATTTTGAAAGACTCATTAAGTGACATTCAAATAAAAAAAGAGTGATTGCAGTTGAGGTTCATCAGCAGCTGCAGACACCCAAAAAACGTTATTTATTCTAATCTTTTCTATTTTTCAATACTTGTCTATTTTGATAGGGTCATTCAGTGAAATCTATGTTTAAAAAACGCTGTTTGTGAGGGTCAGCACGCACCTGCACACTCCAAACAAACCACTATATATTCTAATATTTTCTATTTTTCAATACTTGGAATTTTTGAAAGGGTGATTCAGTGAAATCTATATTTAAAAAAGGATGTTTGTGAGGGTTAGCAATAGAAGCACACCCCTAAAATACGCTATATATTATTATATTCGGATCTTTTCTATTTTTCAATACCTGTCAGTTTTCAAAGGCTCATTCAGTGACATTCACATTAAAAAAGGGTGTTTGTGGGTGAGGTTTATCAGCAGCTGCACACCAAAAAAACCCACTATATATTCTTATCTTTTCCATTTTCCAATACTTGTCGATTTTGGAAGACTCTCTCAGTGACATCCATATTAAAAAAGGGTGTTTGCGTGTGAAGGTCAGGGGCGCACGCAGGATTGTCAGGGGGGGACCCCCCAAAAAAACAAAACACGAGAGAGCGCATGCACAGCAGCTCCGTTTCGGCAGCGCTGTCCTATACAGCAGCCGCGGCGCTGTCAAAGAAGCATCCGCAGCGGTGCTGTATACAGTACAGCACCGCCGCGGACGCTTCTTTGACAGCGCCGCGGCTGCTGTACAGGACAGTGCCGCTATGGTGGGCATTAAGTTAGCGCAGGGGGGGGGGGTTTCTGGAGACTCAGAAACCCCCCCCCTGCGTGCTCCACTGAGGGTAAGCAGCAGTTACACAATCTAAAAAAGTAAAGAGGGTCTTCTTGTCGTTGACTCAGAGCAGCACAACTCCCCAAGAAAATATAAAAATTGTTTGTTAAAAGTAGATTGTAGAGCAGTGTCATAAGAATTGTATGATAACATTTCTTCCTTTCCTTGTCTCATTGGGCGTTCCCCTGGTGTGGTGGCAGGTGTCTTCGAGTAGCTCCAATCTGTTCAAGGAGCATTACTCTTTTTGGCAACAATGGGTCACTTTACTATACAGATCAGCAGTAGCCCAGTACCAATACTGGCAGTAGTACTACTGTTATGACTTCTACTAGTAGAAAAAGGTAATGTGGGAAGAAAGTTGACGAAAGGGTCCTCAAAATCCAAATATATTTTGTCAAATTCAATCTCAAAGAACACATCAGCTCTTGATTTAAGGAGAAGGATTAAGAGGGAGTTTTCTGACGAATGCGGTGATTCATCCAAAAAAAGGAAAATAGCTAACATCCCATACACCACCCGCAGTGGAAAGACAAAGCTCAGACTATGTCCACTTTTTGCTAGTAGGGGTCCTGCTACTGCTGGTATGTACTTAAATGGCCATTCCAAAACAGAATGTCCATGGCGGTTGTGCATCGTGCTCAGCAGCCCATGCACCACCATGCGTCACTCAGAGTGTACATCTGTTACTGACACCTCCAAAACAGCCAAAACAGTACTTGAAGATAACACTGAAGTTGAAAAGCGACTTGGGTACTCAAAGTATCCTGAGGGGAGTCTAAGGAAGGTATCCATGAGTGCTATATATGAGTCTGAGGTTTCAGAGTCAAACACTGTAATAACAAAGCAGTATCCTTTGAAAAGTCCCCAACCATTTGGAAATGTGAAGATGTGTAGTAGTAGTATTAGTGTTTGTGATGATTTACTCATAGAAATTGAGGAGGCTACTATGGAAGTTGCAAATGTGCAAGGGGATGAGGGGGATAATTGTGGATCTGAAAACTAATGTGTTGTACATGGACAAAATAATGAGGAGGATGATGATTGTATTAAAGTAAGGCAGCCACCAGTGTTACCACAAGCTGATACCCATGATAATACAAAAAAAACACATCTTGTGTTTGGAAATATTTTTATCCAAACCCAGACAACAGTTGTCAAGGCATCTGTAGCCTTTGCCAGGCCAAAATAAGTAGAGGTAGGGACGTTGAACATCAAGGAACCTCCTCCCTCCATGTCATTTGCAGCGAGATCATTCAGGTCGTGTTTCCAAACGTGGTAAATTGTGTATTGTAGCAAGCAGCCCATCATCATCTACTAGCCAAATGGATAGACACATGCAATCATCGCCGGTGTCAACAGCTTCATCATCAGCCCCCTCATTATTAGTATGTACTAGTCCAGCATCCAGATATCAAAATCCCCAAAACTCTCCTAATGCATTCCTGTCACTCACCGGACTGTGAGTGCTTCTTCCCGTATATTTAGGAACCGTGGTCGTCCTCCATGCTGAGGGTCTGCGCATGCGCAGCCCTTTCAAACCCTTCAGTACCTGTTCCTTTAACTTAATTGGCAGATCAGGCAACACTCCCTATATTAAGCACCTGTGGTCAATACCACGTTGCCTGATCTTGGAGTCTCATTCCCCATGAGCCTCTGAAGGTGTTCCTGTGTTTCCTCGTGTATTCAGCGCTGCTGATTCCTGTGGTTTCCAAACCACTTCTACTCCTGTGGTTTCCAGACCACTTCTACCCCTGTGGTTTCCAGACCACTTCTACTCCTGTGGTTTCCTAACCACTTCAACCCTCCTGTGTATCATCGTGACTGTTGCTGATTCCTATCCGCTGCCTCCGTGCACTACAGTCTTCAAGCCACTTCAACTCTGCTGTGTATCATCGTGACTGTTAGCTGATTCCTATCCGCTGCCTCCGTGCACTACAGTCTTCAAGCCACTTCAACTCTGCTATGTATCATCGTGACTGTTAGCTGATTCCTATCCGCTGCCTCCGTGCACTACAGTCTTCAATCTACTTCAACTCACCTGTGTGCCATCATGACTGTTAGCTGATTCCTATCCGCTGCCTCCGTGCACTACAGGCTTCAATCTACTTCAACTCGCCTGTGTTTCATCGTGACTGTTTGGCTGATTCCTATCCGCTGCCTCCGTGCGCTTCAGTCTTCAGCTCATCTCATCTCTCCCGTGTTTCCTCGAGACTGCTACAGCTGATTCCTATCCGCTACTCTCCGTGCTCAACAGTTCCAGCTCAGCTCTGCTCTCCCGTGTTTCATCGTTGCTGCACCTGCTGGTTGCTATCCGCTACCTCCGTGTATCTGCAGAGTCCTGCTGCTGCTACTTCTCAGTTCTACTCGTCCTACAACAGCTGACCCGCTCTCCGTGCTTCTTCGTGTTTCCGCTGGTCTCTACTCGCCAGTCTGCATCGGATCTGCGCCTCACTGTTTTCATCTCATCTAGATCATCGCTACTCTTCAGGGTCCTCCAGGAGTCCAGTCCTACATACTACTGCTTCCTGAGTATTTGTTCCCCTGCTGGTCTACCTACCTGTGCGCTGCACCTACTTGATTACCGCTTCACCCCTCCAGGGACTTCGCATCCTGCCGGCCTCCAGCCGTTCAGGTATCTCTGCACTCCTGTCTGACAGCCTGCTTCTGAACCACGGTATGCATACTTCTCATTGACTGTGCTGGTGTATTGCATATCTTGCTGGACTGAGTTTGTTCTCCTCTGGAGTTTACTATCCGCTGAGACTATTGCCATCATTGACTGTGTTATCTTGTGCCGGATTACCTCAAGTGACTTTCTATTATTGCAGTGCTGTTCAGTCATTAATATATTGTGCATGTTATTGTGGACCAAGTTTAAGGTGCCCGTGTATCCCCTGTATTGCAGTCTCTCCCCGTGCTCCTCCTCACATATATATTCAGTGGTACAGCTTGCTAACGCAGACCACTGACTCCCCGGATACCTCCACTTTGATTTCATTCCTTCACTCAGACAGCGGTACAACTTGCTATCCGCAGACCGCTGACTCTCATCACCTCCTCGTTTCTGTTGGACATTCCTCCTCACTATAGCAGTGGTACAACTTGCTACCGCAGACCACTGACTACCCTCACGTGTCCTTTGTCCATACAGTTCCTCGTGTATTACTACATCCATATTACCAGTGCTGCTAGTCATAGACTTTCCTGAGCATCTCTATCATCTACTATTTCCTGTTCCGTGATCACCCTGCTACCAGAGTACCATATTACCATCTATACTGCTCTGGTAAGCCTATCATCCTGGTGATCCCTGGGTAAAGACTCCTAGTGCCCGTGACAATTCCATGATTCCCAAGACATATCCTTCTACACTACAGCTGCTGCTGCTGAGGGGGAGAAATCTATAAAGAAGGGGAGCAATAGGAGGAAGCATTTAACTCAATTGTCTGTGAAGCAAGCACTTGCAAGAGGAAACAAGTATGACTATCAGCATCCTATTGCACAGCATATTACTAAAGTCATGACAACTATGTTACCATTGGATGTGCATTCAATTTCCGTGATCAATGCATCATGTTTTAGACAATTAGTTGAGGTCACGTGTTCACGTTATCAAATTCCATCTCAAATACATTTCTCCAGAAGACCAATTTCTCAACTGCACTGTGAGGTTAAGCAAAAAAATCATTCAGTCCTTAGAAAATGTCATTATACCGACTGTCCACTTAACTATGGATATGTGGACAAGCAGTCCTGGTAAAAAATAAATACTTAATGACCGTGACAGCCCACTGTGTAGGTTTATCACCATCAGCAGCAGCGCCGGTAGTTTCACCATCACTCTTCTCATCTTTTCTGCATAGTAGACCCCGCAATCGCATGTAGAACATTGTAACGGCTGCAAAAAAAATGTTATCTTCCATTCCAGCAACTGAAGCAAGAGGTAGTAACAAGGTGGAATTCATTATATGCTTCAGCGACTAGAGGAACAGCAACATGTTATCAAGACCTACACATCAAACCATGAGATAGGGAGAGGAGGAGACATGTTATCTTAAACCAGCACATTGAAGAATCCTTAGGGGTATATTTACTAAACTGCGGGTTTGAAAAAGTGGAGATGTTGCTCTATAGCAACCAATAAGATTCTAGCTGTCATTTTGTAGAATGCACTAAATAAATGACAGATAGGATCTGATTGGTTGCTATAGCTAACATCTCCACATTTTTAAACCTGCAGATTAGTAAATATACCCCTTAGTCTTTTATGCAAGCTTTTGAAACCCTTTGAAATTGCATCAAATGAAGTGACCTCAGATACTGCCAGTCTGAGTCAAGTCATACCCCTAATCAAACTACCTGAAAAGCAGCTAGAGAAGCTGAAGGAGGAGATGAAAGTTAGCAATTCGGCAAAGTATGTTGGCTTTGTGGATCAAGTTCTTTATTCACTTCAAATTCTGTCTCTTAATATCTCAGAATGTGGACTTTCAAATTAAATTGCATTGTCTTGTCAAGACTGATGTTTGGTAACCAAATCTGCATCAATGTGAGTTATACATACTTGTGTGAGAAGGACAACTATTGCCCAATATGAACTGTCTGGTTTACATATTACCTAGCTAAGTGGTTTCATTGTTTTAAAGCTATACAAATATCTAAACATATTTTTATATACAGGTACATTACATGCCCTATTTATACACTTGCAAATATATATGAGTGACTAGTCCCCTGGTTTAATTCAGAAGGGCAACATTACTCATACTCATAGCATAAACAACCACTTATAATAAAATAAGGTGTTTTAATTTTTTTCTTGTGGGTACACAGAGGACCGGATTAAGACATTGTAGGCCTCTGGGGTAGGGGTACTGTGAGGCCCCCATTTGTCAAGCGACTCCTCATAATGACACACACATCATGTTCTCTCCTCCCTTCCTCATAATGACACAGCCCTCATTGTCCCCTCCTTATAATGACACATACATGCCCCCCCTCCTCATAATAACACACACACACATGTTCCCCCCCACACACATGTCCTCCCCCTCTCCTCATAATGACACGCACATGCCCCCCTTTCCTACCTCAGCCCCATTGTATCACCTCCGCAGGCTCTGCTTCTCCTCTTCACCTCCTGATAGAAATAAAAGAACTTACCTATTTGCTGCCTGTTTTCTTCCTCTCCAGCTCTTCTCTGCAGGCTCTGGTCGGCACTTCTGTCTTCTTGGCTGCTGTCAGCGTGGGTGCCGTGGTCAGGCCTGCACTGACAGCAGCCTGGCAGCAAACAGCATTAGATTTGCTGTCAGCTGCCTAACGAGAGGCAAGGGCTGCATATTGTGATGGTCATTGGTATGCATTCTGAAAAAAATAAAAAGGCTGCCACATTCAATCTTTGGGCCCACCAGCTGCCCGAGGCCCCTGGGCTATAGCCCAGAAAGCCCTGTGGTTAATCTGGCCCTGGGTGCACTCCACCTTCGTTGATCATCATCCAAATTTATTTATATAATGCCATCAAATTACTTTACACTTTACAATAAGGTATCTATCTACTTCTCTAAATCTGTATATGTATTATTTATACATTCCATATTTATATGGTTTCCATATTGATATACATGACATATATTAAACATGATATATTTATATTCTTGTAAATACATATGAGTGACGAGTCCTCTTGTTTAATTCACAAGGGCCGCATTACTCAAACCATAAAAATCACTTATAGTAAAACAAGGTGTTTGAAAGCTCTACTCTTGGATCCGGTGAATACTCTATCCAACGATAAGTGAATAGTACATAAATAGATGAAGGTGCAGACCTTTAATTTTATCAATGTCTAATGTATTAATTGTACCACTGTCCATCCAATGAACAATGCTGTTTCTGTAGCATAAGTGTCTATGATGGATGATCTGTTACGTTGTTTCTTGATTATGAATTAGATCAGAGAGTAGAGAGGTATCGTAAAAGTAATCCCCTTTTAATGAAGGTACCTATGATCTCTAAAGTGCTTTTTTGCAAGGCTGCCAGATCATCTATTGTGTCCCCTAGGGATTGTATCTTTTATTAAACTGTCATGTATTTGTGCCATATATTTGTGCCACTGCTCTGTCACTAATTTAGCCAGCCAGATGGCAACAGACTTTGGACAAAATTGGTGAAATTTGGGACCGTTGTGAAGGGATCATTAGTAAATATACTGGAAATGAGTGGAAATTAATGTTAATGCTGTAAATAGTAATATAGGAGCAAAAACAGCTCAAAATAATATTATTTTACCTATTTTCCACAATTTTCATTTAAATCCAGATGCAAAACCAAAACCTTTTGCAATAGTTCGACAAAACAGCTAGCAAAGTGAAAACAGGAAGATGGGTTAGAACCGACACCAATGTGAAAACCGAAACACAAGGGTCAGCGCACATCTGTCCTATTAGGTATTATTTTCTATCACATCATTATTTACAAATAATCCTTTGTTGTGATATATACATTGTTATATATTGCAGTCATAAATAGTAGGCATACCACCTTTGCAAAATATTTATGCATTATGTTGTACTTGTAGAATCAATTGTCAAATTTTGTACCATTACAATACCACCATACCATGTTAAAAGATCTCCCTAATTGTTGGTATGTTTAGTTACTAACTACTAAAATATATATTTTCTTTCTTGCTACTGTGGCCGGGTCTCGAGTAACGTCTGCCGCACGGGTGCGGCGTTCATCTGAAATGAAGCTTCGGTGCCAGGAGGGTTAACACCCGGCACCGGAGGGGTTAACTGACCAGCGCTAGGTGCTGCATGGATAGAGGGCATGAAAAAATGTATTTAAATAAAAATTTATTTTTATGTGTGAACTGCGGTGCGAGAGAGTAACACCCAGCACCGCAGCAAAGGAAGGGTTAAACCCCAGCGCTAGGCATCGGGGAATATGTAAATGTCAATTAAAATCTTTTGTTTTTAAAGTGTGCGCTGCAGCGCTTGGTAGGTAGTACATTGAAGGGTACTAGGCTCCGGGAGTGTCAAAGGGTGTATTTTAAATGTACAGTGTCCAAATGTAAAATATAAATGTGTATTTATGAGGTAACCCGGCGGGCAGCAAGGGTTTATGCTAGGTGCCGGGAGTGTAGCTATGTGTAGTTTAAAAGTGCTATGTGTAAATGTCTATTAAATGGGCATGTGTATGTATAATAAATAAAATGCACTCATCTCGGTCCAGTGGGGGCTGCAGGAGCAGCCCTGGATCCTTCACCCCCTGGCAGCCAGCTTCAGTGGCTGCTGGAAAGACTTCCACAGTAGCCCCCTGGATGAAGATAGATCCAAGAGGTGCAGCGCCTCTTGAGGGACCCGGGAAGCTAAGTCACTTGCTGGATCTCAAAGAGCTTCAACTAGCGACAGGGCACGGACTGACTGCTCTCCACTGGTTCTATTTTCAGGCAGGGGGCAGAGTCAGATCCCGGAGCAAATTCCCTGGAAAAAAGTTTAGGTGGGAGATTTAAAAGATAAAACTCCAGCCTCAGACAGAACAGCACCAGGGAGGAGAGTGGACTGTGCCCCCCTCCCCCTGGCAGCTCGTGGCCAGGGGGGAAGTACACTTACCCCTGCCACAGCTTCTATGTAAAAAGGTGTCAACCTCTCTGGGCTAATTCATGTGCAGGCTGCATGAATCAGCCCACATTGGTTACCTCCTGCCATGCTAAATCTCAAAACCTATATAAAAAGAGCACTCGTTTGCAATGAAATGTATTATTGTTCCATCTGACCTTCTGCTCACTGGTACCATAAAACAAGTGTGAACTGTCCTTAGCAGGACACTTGAGCTAATAAACATCACTTGCTTCAAGATCCTGCTTTAATAACTTCTTCACCTGTGGAAGAGGGTAATGTTGGAGAGGACAAGGAGGGTAAAGTTGGGGAGGATAATGAGGGGAATCTGGGGGCATAGAGGTCTGGAGAGAGACATTTGGCAGAGGGGCAGGAGTGAAGAAATGTGCCATAAGGGAAGGATAATAAACTTATATGATAGGGGAAGGAGTGGTAGGATGTGTCATGTGGCATCGGGGCAAGAGAGTTGGTGGTGACGTATTATGCAACAAGGCCGGGTAGACAGGTCAGGGTAATGTCAATATGTAGGAAAGTGTGAAGGAGATGGTTGTGCTGATATAATTGGTGGTGTTTTCTAGTAATTGAGTTGAACAGAACATTTTGTGGATGAAATCTTGTATATTGGAAGAATTTTTAAAAAAATGAAAGTTGGTGTGTATATGTGGGATCAACTTTTATAAAAAGGTATCAAAATTATTGTAACATATAAACAAACACCATGGGGTAAATGTATCAAAGTGCGAGTTTGCCAGCGTGTTTAAATCGCGGCAAATCGCGTAAGCTGTATTTACAGTATTAGAGCTTACGCAAGTAGTGTAGCGCATGCACAATGAGCTATGCTACTTGCGTAAACTCTATTTACAGTATTAGGGGATTCCCCCACTAGCGTGGGAAAATCCACATAATACAGTAGTTAGAGCTTGCGCAATGAACGTAAGTTCATTGCGTACCAGACCTCCTACTAGGTAGGAGGTGTTAGCGGCGGGTCCTGAGTTTTTTTATTTTTCTGCAATCAACATTAAAGAGTCGTGGGAATTACAAATATGGGGCCCTCTTGGCCAAAGCAACAAAGACTTCTATCAACAAGGGGCCCCTTCTGGGCGAAGTACAGAAGAGATTTCCCAAGCCAAACTATTGGAAGGTATAATTATTCTGGGACTGGGGCAAGCAGAACTATTGGATGGTATAATTAATATGGGACTGGGGCAAGCACGGACCTTTTGGATCTGAAAGAAGACATCTTTGGTGAGTATTTGGGGTGTTTTTATTTTTTATTAAATAGATGTGGTATAAATGAGGGTGGTTAGTGTGTTTGCTGTGGTTTTTTTAATTTTTAATAAATGTGTGTGTGGTGTTTACTAGGGTGTTGTGGTTTATTTTACATTTTGTTTTGTGGAACTACAGGTCCCAGCAAGCCAGGGATGTCAGGGCATGTTGGCACTTGTGGTTCTCCAAGTGCCAACATGCCCTGGCTGCCGTTGGTATGCTGGTGCTTGTAGTTATGCAAGCAGCAGCATGGCCACACTGTTTTTAGCAACCTGGCAGGCTGGGACTTGTAGTTCCACAAAACGTTGTCCGTTTATTATTTTTACTCACTTTCGCCGTTATCACCCTACTACCCACAGCCCAGGGGTAGTAGGAAGAGCCCTAGTGCTATCAGCACTGGGCTGGGGGTCTCTAGGGGGGGGGTGCTCATTTTTCGGTGGACCCCACTCCCTAGGGAATCAGCCCAGGGCTGAACAGTCTAGGGTTGATTAGTCATTATGGCAGGGGGACCCCTACCGTGTGTCCCACTGCTATAGTGCCGCCAACCCTGGCTGGTTTGCCTAGTGCTGGTAAGGTGAAAATTGGGGGGACCCCACGCAAAATTTTTCCCCGATTTTCACGGGACCAGCAGTAGTCAGGCAGCACTAGGGTTAAGCTTAATTAGAGGGGGGACCCCACGCTTTTTTTTTTTTTTTTTCTTTCACTTTCATCTATTCTTTTACATTTTAACACTGCCAGGGCAGTGTAACAGTGATGTGTTTGTACAACACGCTGCTATCAAGCAGCATGTTGTATCTGGCGTCTTTTGAAGCAAACTCTCCTGAGTTTGCTAACTCGCAGCTTCATACATTTAAGAGCTGTATAGCTGCAGTTGCAAACAGTCGGGAGTTTGATCTCTGGCGATTTTGCAAATAGCGATTTTGACAGAAGCACAACTCTGGCGATTTTGCATGAAATCTCAGCTTCATACATCTGCGAGTTTCAACTCTCCCGAGGAAACCGCTGGATTTGCAAAATCGCACTTTGATACATTTACCCCCATATCTGTGTCTTGAGTTGAATTTTACCTAGGCATCATGCCTAGGTAAAAAAAAGTGATCTTCTCTGAAAATACTCAGTAATCTTGAAGACCATGGCCAGATTCTACAATAGGCTGGCTAGGTAGAAGTATAAGTGCCAGGATTTAGGAGTTTTATATGCATTCAATTTGGGTACGTTTATATTTCTGTAAACAAAATATTAGTCATTGGTATTTGTTATGCATGTATTGTGATCTGCAATTAGCTTCTGGGGGATAGTTGTGTGGTTAGAGATGGGCTACATCCGGTGTCAATCCTGCACACCCCCTGTGCCAACTGATCATCTATGCAGGACAATGCCGTTTTCTCCAGGGGACTGAGGTCAAACAAAGCTGGGGGACCATCTCCTGTCCCCCTAGCATACCTGCAGTGGTCACACAGTTTGTCTTGGACAATGATTTTAAGGTTGATCAAATCTTCAAAGACTGTACTAGGTATGCAGAGCAAAATTTAATAATTTTGGTTCCACAATAAATAATGACCTCATTCACCATTCTTCGAATTTGGGCCATGCTCCCAGATTCTCATTTTAGCTGAGACAATGAGCTGTCAGTTAGTAGAGTGCAGTCTTTCTGCCACCAGCTGTGCTAGCACTTCCATCTCTCTTTGAATGAAATTTGGTCTTGAAGTGGAGGAGAAGGAGCCCTGACTTTGCCCTGGTTGCTGTGGCTCTACCATTAAACTAAACAGGGGGAAAAGGCAGTAATTATTGAAAAAAACATTAAAGGGCCTCTACACTGTCTCATATATGACCTTGTACTTACCAATATAATACAAGATGAAATCCAAGTAATGTATGAATGAGATGTACTGAAGAAAATGGAGTATTCTAAACAGGGGATAAAAGGCAGTACCGTATATACTCGTGTATAAGCCGAGTTTTTCAGCATACTTTTGTATGCTGAAAAAGGGCACTCGGCTTATAAACGGGTGAACTTACCTGGTGTCCGGTCCCTTGGCTTCAACTTCTGCATATGCGTTCCAACAACAGGAAGTTTGGCATTTGGAACGCAAACTAGCGTTCCAAATGCCGAACTTCCTGTTGTTGGAACGCATATGCGTTCCACTGCCGGTTAAGTGAAAAAATCTCTCTCTCTCTCTCTCTCTCTCTCTCCTTTTTGTTTTTTTTTAAATTTACAGTGCAATTACATAATGAACAAACAATACAGCCACCATGTTCATACATTTATATCCCTACCCCTTATATACCCCTTTATTTAGGTTAGGTTGTATCCAGTGCCAATGATTTTATAATCATTTATGAATGTTCCTTGTCATCTACTGTTATTTATGGTTTAGCTAAAAATGATTTCATAGATTGAACCTATCATTTTTATTTAGGTTTTTAAATTAGCGCTCTTTTCCACCCTAGGCTTATACTCGAGTCAATAAGTTTTCCCAGTTTTATGTAGTAAAATTAGGTGCCTCGGCTTATATTCGGGTCGACTTATACTCGAGTATATACGGTAATTAGTAAAAATCAGGGCCTCTAAAGTGTCTCACATACGGTCTTGTACTCACCAATAGAACATAATATAACAAAAGATAACCCTTATTTAGAACCTTTCTACTCTGTAGTGCTAAATCACAAAATTGCAGGGCTGAATGATTGCCTCTCCAGCAGTTATATAGGGTATGCAGATGCGTTTTCTTTCGATTGTTCAAACAGCTAGGTGTTGTTTTGCCACTAATTTCCTGGATACGAATGATTATTATGATTAACTGACAGATGATTCAACCACTTAAGATAAGAAATAGAAGGGATCTGCAACTGATGTGCCCACAAGTGGCATGAGAACCAATCAATGATCTTGAAAAGTCTCATTTACTTGCAAACATGCAGGCTGCTCCCTTATCCTGTGCCATGCTGTGGGTACTCATCACTCAAATGCATTGTTGCTTTGGTCCTGCAACTCGGTGCATATCAAGCAAGTCAAAAAACGATGCTTACAGGGCAGTAAAGCAATGTCTGTGGTGCAAGTTTAGCTGCAGACAAAGCATAGACTAACTTCAGAGATACTGGAGCGATCTGAGGAGAAGGCAGCCAGAACTCCTATTCCATTTGAAGGGTGAAATTGCAAGGCAAAAGTTCACAGTTACTATAAATATATGTTTGATTTTTTATTCTAAATAAGATTACTGTTATATGCGTCCCATTACAAAGATATATGGCTTGTAATAATCTTCATAGGACAAAGTACAAGGCTTGCTATATACTATTAATGTTTCAGAATCAGTATGTGATTAATATATACCTCCCAGGTCAACTTCATATGAAAGTGGTGTAGAAGTGTGTTTATTTGATGGTCCATGTGTGGTATTGGATATTTCACATTGCGACCTAACATTATCTGGATGTCTATATGTATATGTGAGACAGAGATAACATTTATAAATAAACTAATGTGTCATATTTATTCCAACAGTATGCCTCTGCCACTACCACCTACGTCACAGACATCAGGGGACTGACGAGGAGCCCTAGGAAGAGCCCATAGAGGAGGCCCAGGAGGAGAGACAGGAGGAGGCAGAAGAAGTGTCATTTCCCCTGTGTCCTTTTCACCATCCGACCACCCATTCCATTCCCACAGACAGGAGGAGATGCAAGTAGAGAAGGTCATGGAGGAGGCCCAAGTGGAGGAGGCCTAGGAGGCTCAAGTGGAAGAGGAGGGAAGCCAATCCCAGGCCACTGCATATGAATGTAAATTACTTGATGTTATAATGTAGTCTAATATTAATTATTTTATTTTGTAACATAAAAGTGTAGTCCTCAGAAAGCCTTTTTTTCCTAAATGTGATTTTCCTTAGGCCTAGGCCACGTTTGCCATACCATAGGTGTTTGACATCATGGGCCTAATAAGTGATTATTGCAAAGCACCCCCCAATATATCTGCATGTGCCTGTTTATCTGCAGATTTGTAGAGAGTTTCACTTATGAACTCTGTGTGAACAAAGAACACCCATATGCTTTAAAAATGTCATAAGATTGCGACTTTAAAATGTTTTTGCCTTTTTTTCCAGCTGAGATAACCTCACCCAGCCCAGCCACCTAAGTTCAAATTGTACCCCATGTTTTCATTAACAATATAAAAATATCAAAACAATCTTAGCATGTTAGAGTAATGTTATAGTCAGTATTGCATTTGGTTTTGATTTTTTTGCAAATATTAGTATAAAAAAGCTAACAAAAAAATTGTGTGTCTGGTTTATTTTTGTTAAGGAAATGTGTACTGTGTTATATTTGTACCATAATGAAGGGACATTTTCAGTATAACTGAATATATGGAATACATTTGATTTATTTTGACTGGGCATTAACTACAACACAATTTCTATCATAATGAAGTCTGTGATGATGGCACCTGGGATAAAAGTACAGTAGTAACTAGTTCCCTATTAGAGTGAGAAACAAGATACTGAATTTAGAGGAAATAATAATTTTCTTTCCTCACACAGCATATGGCAGCACAGCATAGCCATTCTCCCACTATTATAATATACAGTCAAGTCCATAAAAATTGCGACATCGACACAATTGTCATATTTTGGGCTCTATACACCACCACAATGGATTTGAAATGAAACTAACAAGATGTGCTTTAACTGCAGCCTTTCAGCTTTAATTTGAGGGTATTTACATCCAAATCAGGTGTAGGAAATACAACGGTTTCTATATGTGCCTTACACTTTTTAAGGGACCAAAAGTAACGGGACAAACTAAACAATCCAACATCAAACTTTCCCTTTTTAATACTTTGTTACAAATCCTTTGCAGTCAATTACAGCCTGAAGTCTGGAAGGCATAGACATCACCAGACACTGGGTTTCATCCCAGGTGATGCTCTGCTTTGTGCACTGGGGAACAGTCAGTTTGCCCCAAATCAATTTCCCTCCTCCACCAAACTTCACAGTCGGCATAATGCAGTCAGACAGGTAATGTTCTCCCGGCATCTGCCAAACCCAGACTCGCCCATCTGACTGTCAAACAGAAAAGTGTAAATCGTCACTCCACTGAACACGTTTTCACTGTTCTACAGTCCAGTGTTGGTATGCTTTACACCACTACATGCGATGCTTGGCATTGGCCTTGGTGATGTAAGGCTTGCATGCAACTGCTCGTCCATGGAAACCCATTCTATTAAGCTCCCGCCACACAATTTTTGTGCTTACATTAATATCAGTGGGCGTTTGGAACTCTTCAGCTATGGAATCAGCAGAGTGCTGGTGACTATTACACAGAATGCACTTTAGCAGTCGTTGACCTCGCTCTGTGATCTTACGTAGTCTTCCGCTTCATGACTGAGTTGCTGTTCTTCCTAAACACTTTCTACTTTCTTAATAATATCACTTACAGTTGACAGCGGAATATCCAAGAGGGATGAATTTTCACAAACCGTCTTTTTGCAAAGGTGGCATCCTATCACAGTACTACTCTTGAAGTCACTGAGCTCTTCAGAACGACCCATTTTGTATCACAAATGTTTGCAAATGGAAAATGCATGGGTAGGTGCTTGATTTTATACACCTCTGACAACGGGCCTGATTGAAACACATCAATTCAATAATTAACAGGTGTACCATCTCCAGAGTACTTCATTGCGACAGCCTCGGTTCTCTCATCGCTACCACTCAGAGCCACTACTACATCTGGGACTCATCCGCTGTTATCCCGAGTTACCTCTGCTACTTCAGCCTGCTCTCAGCTTGTGGCCTGTGTTGAACTATCGCTGCTCCAGTACCTCTATTACCATCTCCAGAGTACTTCATCGTGACAGCCTCGGTTCTGTCATCGCTACCACTCAGAGCCGTTACTACGTCTGTGACTCATCAGCTGTTGTCCCGAGTTACCTCCGCTGCTTCAGTCTGCTCTCAGCTTGCGGCCTGTGTCGAATTACCACTGCTTCAGTATCTCTATTACCAACTCCTGAGTACACCATTGTGACAGCTTCGGTTCTCTCACCGCTACCTACTACTCCAGTGACTCATCGGCTGTTGACCACTTTTCTCCTGGGTTCCTTTTCCCTCAGTGACCATCAGCATCTATTACTATCGTTCCTGTGTCTCTACCACTTACCTGTGGGTTCCAGCGTTACCTCCTGCATCACCTGGCTCCTTCACATCATTCTTCTGTTCACTCACTCACGGGACAGCGACCTGCAGGTTTGGTTCGGCTAAGGCCATATTTCCTTGCAGGAGTTCCTGGTGAAAACCACCTACCTGTTAGACTCTGCGCCCGTAGGTGGGCCTAGCCATGTGCAGCAGAGCCTAGGGATCTATTTCCAGTATAGCCAACCGTGACATTTAAATTCACCCTCACCTATAAGCCCTCTCCCTTTCCACTGCCCCTATAACTTTAACCTCCTCTCCATTCACGCTCCTGCCCATTCCCAGCGCTCGAGCAATGAGAGTCGTTTCCTTTACAAGGCAGCGCCGCTTTAAATTTAAGCTGTCATCTCGCCGAACTCCCGCGAGTTGATAAGACCGGAGATTGATACATTTACCCCTTGGTTTTATTTGTTTTGTCCTATAATGTTGTAACAAGTATGGTCTACTGTTTGTATTGTATGTATATTTTGTATTTTGTACTGCGCTGCGAAAACCTTGTGGCACCATATAAATAATAATAATAATAATAATAATAATAATAATAATATTTAGGTAACATATATTCAGCACCAAGGGAAAGTTAATATCTTTCTCGCATTAGTGTTGTTTTGCATTGGATCTAGCCACTGGGCTTTTTCAACATGGATGGACAATGTTGCAAGGTTATAATCCCATTGTTGATCTATTATCAATTATATTGATAATAGGTCATGTCATCTTATTGATCTTATACAGATTTTATGCTTTTGTTTCCTCTTTAATAATTCAATTGTCTCTACTACTGCCTCTATATGCTGTGCCTGACCTGCTAAAGCTACTCTAATGTTTTATCAAGGTTTAGGCAATTATTTGTTTCTAATAGTTGCTGCTTTGGATGTGAAAATTGATTCTGGATTTGTACTCCTCTTGCATCCACTACCTACCCCATATCTGGGTTGTTCCATGTGGTCACCCTGTCTGTTCTTTGTGGCATCTGGAAATGCTTATTTATAAATTAATCTATTGGAGGGATGATGGATTGAGTCCAGGACTATGGGGGCAGTTGAATTGTAGAATAATTCTGCTGTGTTAGGACAGGACAGGGAGGAAATGGGAGAGAGGATTGATTCAAGTTGGCAGAGAAGCGGGAAGGGTTGAGAGCATACATGTTGAGTAGTATCCTAATGGTTTCGGATGTGTGAGACTATGTTTTCATCATAGAGTGGGAAGGATGAGTTAGAGACATTGGAGATATCACAGGGGTGAGAGGAAATGAGATCTGTGGAGTGGCTATCATGGTGATTGGGAGAAGATGTCCACTGTGTCCATGGGAGCAGCTAAGAGAAAGGAATTTGGAGGCAGAAGTCCCAGTGGGATTGTCAACAGAGATGTTGAAGTCCCCAAGATAATGGGAAGGTTGGAGGAAAGGAACTGTGAGAGTCTGGCAGCAAAGTTGGTGAGTAAGTGGGAGATAGGGCCTGGGGAAGGTAGATAACTGCAATGTAGAGGTGGATATTGGATAAGGTAATTAAAGGGTTATTGGTTTAATAATAGTGTGCATCACTGGTGGAATCTCTTTTTCTGCTGTGTGTGTGTGTGTGTGTGTGTGTGTGTATGTGTGTGTGTGACTATTTTTGGTGTGTCTATTTTTGGCGTTAATTGTTTTCTCCTTATATGGTCATTAGGTAAAGAAAAGCAAAGGGTTATAAATTATTTGTACTGCTGTCTGCTCCGTGTGCTTTCTTTGTTTATTGTGTACTCTGCTGCAATAAATGAACAATGCTTAATCTATATCTGGACATTTAAATTCTTTATCAAGAAGTATAGTGTAAATCTTGATAGAAGAGAAGGAGAGGGAGATTTTAGGGCAGATCAATGCTGAAGGTGCAGCCAATAGATAATAGGAACTCTGCACCACCACCCTGGTGGCTGTTAGGGAGTGAAGTGTGTGTAAAGGATAGACTGCCATATGAGAGAATGGCAGGGGGGGGGGCAATGTCTGAATGTGGGATCCAGGTTTCAGTGAAGGCAAGGAGGTGCGGTCAAATGTGTAACTCAAACTTTCTCAATTTGACGCAAATCTTAGGGTCTCCTTAATATTTTCAAGGTGCTCACATGCCAAAATATTTACAAAGTAGTCCTGTTTACAAGTAGTCGGGTCGAAATAATGTAATAAGTATCTAGGAAACTTCACCATTACACTGTGCCCCTTCACCATCACACTGTGCTCCTTCATCAAAACACTGTGTCCCTTCACCATCACACTGTACCCCTTCATCAGTTTCCCTTTAATTACACCACTGTGCCTTTATCACATTGCTCCTTTCATCCCAATGCTGCCCATCTATTCTTTTACTTACCTTTTACTTTGCCTTTTTTCTTCTGTATTTTTCTCTTTTTCTTCTGTCTTCTTTTCTTCAAGTTCAGGCTCCTCTCTGTGCCTCTCCTCACAAAATGTTGGATTTAATGATGTCACCCCCGACAATCAGTGCAATGGAAGAATGGAGGAAGGTGCCGGACACCACCAACGCCCCCATACATATTTTTTTGGGCTGCCCAATGGACAAGCGGGGATGCCCTTCTGCCCCCAAGCCCAGCTTGCCCCTGTCCACAAATATGCTGCTGTGTAAATTGAATTATGCATTTAGGAATGTACAGTATAGCACAATGTGCTGATCTTCACTATATTGTGCATGCACTCTGCAGGACAGTTCACTCACATTAAATTATTACAAGTAATGAAACTATAGCTTTTCTTGCCTAAAAGTCTGCCTGGGTTCATTAAATTGCACTCTGCTTTCTCCCTTTCCTTTTAATCTAACAAGTTGCTTCATAGCAAAAAAGGACAAGACCACAGAATGCTATTTTCACAGTTTGAATTGAATTACAACAGCCTGGGCCCTCAGCTACATTATTACCAGCTTTAGCACACTTTAATTAGAATATTTTTTATTTTTCCTAGGAGATTAATACTGCAGACTTTGGCATTTTTAACCTTGCCTCTGGGTAAGGTCTGCCACTGCTGTAACAGCTTCACATGGGCAGACTGGCTGATAAGAGCAAATAGGAGCATATTGATTTCATTTTTTTAATGCAGTACCGTGTTCTGTACCAAGTGACTAGACTACGCTAAACAAGAACACATATAAAGAAAGACAACTATACAAATAGTGCAATAAACTGTGCTAGGAATGAGGCTGTGACTCTGTATAAGGGAGATGATTTGCAACTGCTTCTTTTTTCCTCTATGCTATGTACAGGAATTCAAGTATAGCATGTGAAAATGTCAGCAAAGATATGAATGACACATTTGCTAAATGCTCTGGAGGCAGATGCCTAATGCTTTTTAATGATATGCTGCCCTTTAAGGACTAATTTCTGGCTTAATAGATATGATGAAAAATAAAATCCATGGAAAAGGGCACATTTTGTTATTAACATGTTCCACTCCCTTCACAATAAGAGCAATGGTCAGAGAATAACTGGCAGGTGGTGGGAGATAAAGGAGGGATTGATTGTTGAATGACTCATTCATCTCATCTTTTTATATTTTAAAAAATAAAGCTAATTATTTTTATTAACAATGACAGTTCTGTGTTTGTCTTTTTGGAATCTAGTTTAATAGCAGCTGAAAATGCTCAGGCTATTATTTTGACTAAGAAAATTTGAAATTATTGTGATTTATTATTTTGATTCACTTACATGGGTGACCTGATTAACTGGTCCTAGTCTTCATCATTGAGAATAATCAGAAAAGACTACATGCATATTTAGTAATGTAGGGAAACATTGACAGGCCAAGTTTATTCAGGCTAATATTTGGCAACGTCATGACATCAGGAGGAAATAAGAGATTACAATTCAAAATCTTATAGGATTAAAAAATGCCCTTGATTGGCTGACAACAAAAAAGTCCCAGTTTAAACTATGTATCAGGTATGTTCAGAAGCTAATGATGCAATCTACAGTATATATTTCAGTTAACTGTATGTGGGCCAAACTCTCATGATTCAGCAAAAGTTTCTATTCAACTATGAAAAGTTTTTGTGTTTACTAATATTTGTAACACATTCTACTTACTGTCTTTTCAGTTTTCAAGTAAACATTGCAAATCTATTTTATACATATTGTTTTGTATCATGAATATAATATTATTTTATTGAGGTTTGTGTTAGTATATTAGAACGGTAATATGCTATTAGGCAAGGAAACACAGAATTAAGTCAGCTATATTTGTATATTTGATGGATAGAGATGGAAGACTGAATCTATGTTTAATACAGGCATTTAGGATGAAAATATAGCTAACCCCTGCTTGAGAGTGAAACTAAACAAATAAAGGTGCCCTGATAGTAATGGTAATGATAATGATAATGATGGCAGAGCAATGATGGGCAATAGGCTTGTAAAACTCTGAAGAAACGATATTGAAAGTGTGAATAAAATGCGGCAGAGGGCCAGGAATATAGCTTTGGACTTCTCGTATATATGATCCTTTATTTTAATAGATAAGTGATAATGGGGCAGATTCAATTCTAAAAAAATTGTGGCGTAGCGTCCTGGAATGGCCGAGAGACACTACGTTGTGATTTTTTTGTGTAACTGTACCGCTCACTTTTGCTCACTCCCCATAGAGTTACGAAAGTAAGCCTTACTTTTTACTGTATAAACCATAATAGTGTGGCCGCGATGTTCCTGAGAACATCATGGCCAATTGAATCTGCCCCAAAGTGCTTCACCTAGTGTGGAAGACTGGCTTGATACATTGTAGCTAGTGGCAGAACTATAGTGCACTGAAATGAGTAGATCGGAGGCCTCTCCTGAGCAGCAGGTAGAAAGTGGGTGCATACTTCGGCCATGCATGCTCACAGGAGGCCCCTATCTGGTGAGGGGCCTGAGAGGCTAGAGTGGCAAGTATTACAGATCTGCCCACACTCACACAGAGAAGTATTTACATACATAATGCTCACCTCAGTCTGCTTGCGGTTAACTTAAATCCGGCAATGTCACAAAAGCTGTCCGGGAGGTGGATGCTGCCACCCATGTCTGTTCTAATACGAAGAATTGAACCTCGTCCTCCAATTAGTGCCCCCTGCCCACCGGAAGAGCCTGCTGCCCCCTTGGCTATGTTCTGGGGATTTAATATGTGTCCGTATATTGGATTACTGGTCTCATAGCTAGTAGAAAGCAGTGGACAGTATTATAACACAGTATATAACATAGTAATATAATCCTAATACAGAACATGCTCAGTAAATTCCTTTATATCATGAACATAACAGAGGAGATTTGATTAGAAGTTTAGGGGTTACAAGTAGCAATGTGCTTTCCTGTCACTAATATGGCAACTAAGGAGAATGAAAGGGTTACAGAAATCAGAAGCAATGTGATGAATTTTTTCCTTCTGATTCGCTGTTTTCTTATTCTAAAGTTCCAAAACATCTTTACTTTTAAAACTGCAAACTGTTTTATCTGCTGCAATCATCAATATCTGTTGAATATTACTTTGCTCATTTTATTCACTTATCTGCAACATTAATTCAAAGCTGAGGTAAAGAAATAGCAAAGGATTTTTTTAATACATACTCATTGCATCTTCTTGTATAAGAACATTCAAGGAATAGAACTGTCTTTGAGGCTTAAAAACAGTTTACACATTTGAAGAACATTTTGTTGTACAGTATATACATAAATCTATAAAGATGAGTGTTTCAGATTCTATTGGATCCAACAATTCAGAGTTTTACCAATTCAGGATTAGTCTCAGATCTACTTTGAATTTCCTGCTCACTCCAGACCTGAAAACAAGACAAAACATCACTTTTCTCTGACGCCAGAATCTTGTAAGCCTTCAACTTTGCAATGTGTACATACTGAATATCAGTCACAACTCATCATAATCATCATTTTGAACCTGTCCTGAAACTTATTCTACATGTGATTGGCATATCATTAGTTGGAACTATGTGCCTGCTTATATTCCATAAGGAACTGATATCAGGAGAATTATGAATATTTTAAAAGACAATGTTTAAATTATGCCAGGTGAGTGACATGTTCCAAAATGGCAATTGAATACTCCACATGTTAATACATTGTATCATGGGAGTGGGGAATTGGCCAGGATAATGAGATTAGATGTCCAGTTCAACATACTCTTATGAATAGGTCAGAGAACTAGCCATTGTGCAATCTAGCACATGTCACCAGGGGATCCTTTCAACTATTGTGGAAGATGTAGGAAATCCTCCTCTACGATATATAACTAAGCTACCCACAGTGTATCTGTCAAAATTCTGCAATATTATCACACACAATAACTGTCAGTGATTTGAGTGATTTCAGTGTATGTACAATGTGTTACCCTGCTATGCTCCATAGGTCTTATATTATAAGAATTATTACAGACCAGCCAGTTGCTGCATATTCTATTGTCGATGTTGTTACCCATTCGAAAATCTTATACCACCTGTTGCTGCTGTTCCAGTTTCTACACTGTTACTTTTTATTGTGTTGACCTGAGTGAAACACACAATAAAAACTTGCTGATATATATGCCAATATAATAAGTATTCAAGTAAGTTCAACTAAAATGTATAATGTCTAGAAAAATTCCTAATAAAAAGGTTCTTATAAAAATGTCAAATTTATGTGGTTCTCAATCCAACTCTTTTAAAAGAAATCTCCCATACACATCCCCACTGCAAATTGATGTGTGGGAATGCAGACAAAAAAATATGAAAATATAATCCAATGAAGTGCATGCACAAAAATGTAGGAGTGCTCACGGTATTAATATGTTCTTGATGGTCACTTCTGTAGTGTAGCAGCAATTCCGTAGTTAGATCACATCCCTAATAGTTTCGGCGCACTGCCGTGCGATCGCATACTAGAGAGTTTCCTGTTTCTTGGAAAGCACCTAGCGTTCAGATAATGGAACGCATACAGTATCTTATGTTCCACAATCACCTGGTGGAAAAAAGAGGAAAGTATTCTTCGTAGCTGGATATAATTAAGTCCAATAAGTATATGAGTGTAGTATAGCCTCCTCTTCAACGCGTTTCACCCCACATTAAGGGCTTTATCAGGATAGAAAGCTAATCGAGTGTAAATAGCCTTAGCTATCGAAAATACATTTATGACAAAATGAGGATAGATTATTATTATAATCTTAGGGGCATATTAAATTAGGTTCTTCATCACAGTAACGCACGGAGTGCGCATTACCAAAGGTAATACGGTACCGCAATAATGCAGATTTTCTATCACACTCCATAGGGTTGCGAAGTAAAATCTGCATTATTGCGGTGTCGCAGATTATCTTCATGCCTCATTTTGGTATATTACCACAATCCTGGCACCTAATTGAATATGTCCATCAGTGATCTCTCGAAGAACAACAACTATAAGGGAAAGCAACATTCTGTTTACCGCTGGCACTGACATGAAAAGGCTCAAACTATGGCCACTTTTTTTACTTGTACTGAAATGCTTATTGTAAAAGTGAGCTCCCATTAAGGTCATGTAACTTCTCATAGAATATCTTCTAGCTCTAAGTATAGGTCTGTCACCTCTAAAACTAAGCACACCAAACAATCAGAAGCAAGGCACTGAGGCTGAAGAAAAATGTATTGAGCCTTCACTTAATCCTGGTGGCACCCATAAGTTGAATATCTGACATGCCTGTGTGCAAGAGTGATGCTTGACCCCCATCCCCATAGGCGACAAGTAGAGAATGGTGGGGGATCAAATATGACAAAGAGACAGTGGTGAGTTGAGTGCATATGTGACATATGCCCATCCCACTCTCCCTTTGGCACATGCTCAACAACCATTGTGTCCTTAACACGTGTGCCTTGGGTCTCCTTTCCCAAAGGTTACTACATGCCCTTTGCTGCTACATGTGGGAAGGAACTCTGTGTAGAACGCTGGTAAATGTTACTGATGCTGCAGTCAACACTCTGCACAGACCACCCACATCATGGAGCAAGAGCATAATCTCCAAAATCCATAAGCTTTGTTTATTTTTGTTGGGACCCAAACAAACCAAACACTTCAGCCACAAAGTGACATTCCCTATCGTCAAAGTATCTAGTTTGTTATGCATGTCCTGATGAATTGTTGAGAAGCCCGAGGACAATTCCATCTTCTTGTACTATATGAAATCTTGGGATTTGCCAACCTGTATCATTTATTACCCAGAAATCCTTCTATTTCTCCAGAGTTGCTCATTCATCTGTTTCATTTACATCCAATGCTGTTTTGTTGTACTATAAATGCCCATCTGTATCTGTCATTAGGCTGTCATCCTATTTTCCACTCCTCTGCTACTCTGTTTCATTCATTTGCATCCAGTATAATTTCCTTTTACTAGTAGGAAATGTATCTTTTGTTAAAGTGGCATTTCTCTGGGTCTACTAATCCAGTGTGTTGCATTTGCTTCCAATAGCATCTCCTTGTACTAATAGAAAAATGTATATTTTATTAAATGAACGTGCTCTATATGGGGCATCTATGTCACTCTATTTCATTTATGTTCAATGTCAGCTCCTTGTACAAGTAGGAAATGTATATTTTATTAAACTGCCATCCAACTACCTATCAGAGGCTGTTTTGACAGTCTGTTTCATATGCATCAATTGGCATCATCTTTTACTAATAGTAGGAAATCTATGTTATCTTATTGATCTATCTTCTATCTATCTTACTGGAGCTTTTATGCCAGTTGGTTTCATTTGTAAACAATGCAACCTTATAGTAACAGAAAGACATAATGTTGGCTTGAGGCTAGATATTTGGTCTATAGGCACGCGAAAAAATATCAGATCAACAGATGCTTCAAGCTTGTTTTTCATCAATCTGTTGCACAAATCTCTTTAATATTGTATGCAAGTAACATTTCAGCCACCTATCTAGCTGCAGCTTATAATGTTGCTAATTATGAGATGGTCATTATAAAATTAACTGTAACTGTATTAATAAATATAAATACTAATGTAAGAACAAAAACAGTTTAAATTACATGAATTGTGATAATTAAAGCTATCGTTCATCAAATTTACATTTTGGGTGGAATATAAATAAAAAGTAAAAATACCAAAATAAAACCTCGGCCCAGTGTTCCCAACACTAACACCAAATTGATGATGATGATTTTGGAAATCAAGCCAAAGCATCGGGTGTTTTGCTCATCTCTACTATGCGCTTTGACTAAGCTTTCATTGCAATTTATCCTCACAAGTGTGTCTCATTTTAATATTACCCTACAGTTAATTTATATATAATGACATTGCTTCTCACTGTTTTTATAAGGTACACAATGTGAGTTTGCAGCCGAGCTGCATGGCATTGATAAAAGGTATTAATATTGACCCACAGTCAGTGCTTTTGTTTAACTATGTTCATTTTATAGGCAGGTAAACAAAAGATAAGACAATGGTATAATATGTGTCACATTTAATTTATAAGTTCTATTTTAAGAATGTGTTTTATGTATTTCTCAAGTTCCAAATTGCAGATTTTTACTCTATATTTATTGTTGCTATCGCTTTGCAGCCGAAAAAGTAGATTTCTCCTTTTATCCTTGGTTTTATAGATAATTTTTATTTTGAGAAAATGTCACCTTAACACAAAGAAAACTACCTTTGTGTACTCCCTGCTGTCTTACCTGTACCAGCAGGCATCCTAGAGTGTAGCTTCAGGGGATCATATGTGCCCCTGGATGATTTTCTGTTGGGAGGACTATATCTCCCAGTGGTCTAAGAAACAGGAACTTGTGTGTGGAGGAAACATATATGCCCCTGCAGAGGCATGATGCAGGTCTATCTGGTGGAACCAGCATCAAGGAAGGAGACTCCACCAGCATGTAATAGAAGGGAAAAGAGGTCTACTAAAAAAGGTGTGAAACTAGAGTGTGTATAGTGTTGGCAGGAAATTCAGTGAACCAAGGATCCTTAAAGCACAAGGATAAAAACACAGCATCTGTGGAGCCTGATTCCACTTACTACAGAACAGGAATTGTGGCTAGTTAGTACTTATATATTATAAAGTTATAAGATAGCTTCTGCTCATTCTATATCAGAGAATGAGTTAACACTCAGGGGCTGAGCTAGCATTCGGTTGCTTGAGCATCCAGCATGTTCCATTCCGCAGGGATTGGATAATGTCGAGCATTACTAATACCTGTTACCCAAATGAATTTGATTAAGGACTGATTCTAATGAGAGCTAAACTATCCATTCAATAAATGCGCAAACCAGAAAAAGGGAGTGAGTTACTGCATTCACCTATTTAGTGGGTTAATTCCAGTTTCACCATGTGCGCCAGCCATAGACCAGCTGTACCATTACTAGTTACACTGTATTCGACATAGTAAACAATATTCACTCCTTGAGGAGTATGCGGGGGGAATTCAATTCCTTCCCGATTGTCTGCTCTGTTACAACTATCACCGTTATTACAGTAGTTTTAACCCGGCTTTCTGCTCGCAGTTCAGGGAGCTGCGAGCAAAAGGCCAGCGTTGAAACTACCGTAATGACGGTAATAAAGTCCATTATTACCGTAATAAAGGTAACAATGCACAGGCTGAGTTACTTTTACCCGTAACGCGGCCAATTGAATTCCACAATGAGTGTCAAAGTTATAATAGTGTTACTTATTGACAGGATCAAGTGCATGCAGCTATTCCATACAAACTTTTGTCTGGACAAATATACATGTATGCAAGTTTAAAATGTGTAACTATATTTACCAGTGCATCAAATCCCTATATAAGGGTGTAACTAGTGGTCGAATTGGGGGTGTATACGGTGGTATGCCATATAGACACTTCTACTGCCTACATTGTAAAACAATCAAATTCCAATCACTTACATTCCCATTACATTTTTCATACTACCACCTCTAAATTTCCACTGGGTGTAACTGATGGACAAGATAGTATGTCCATTGTATGGAAAGCGTAGAACGTTCAACTAGTTTGTGTAGGTGTACTACAATACACAGAATTAATTTTTAACTCTAACCATAAACATGTACACAGCTCAGAGAAGCATTGTATACTTTTACATTTTTATTGTGTTGCACTTGCATGTGAATGGTCCACGTCACAGCAAGAGTTAAAGGCTGTATGGTTCAGCTCAAAATACTGAGTCAAGTTGTGGGCATCCACAGTGCAATAAATTGTACATAGCCCCAAAATGATGACACTCAATTGGACTAGCTTCCAACTCTAAATCAGGCCGATTGTGTTTTTTATTGAATTTACCAGATGAACTGCATTAAAGTGTGGAAATGTTTTATCACCTTTGTTCATTGAATCTATTTCACAGTTGATTATCTATCCCCTTTTAAATGGTCAGTCAATAAGTACAAGCCATTACAATTTCTAATCACTTGTCCTGAAGAAATGAAGATACCATAGTGGATTTTCCTTGACCTCTTTAAGAATTGAATATTAGTTATGGAACTTGAAAAACACATAATGTTCCCATAGTCATTTTTTTCCAGTGCAATAGAATAATAAAAATATTCTAAAAGTGTCACTGGTCAAGTAACATAGCACTTATAGATGAATATTGAAACAAGTATTGTAAAGCTACTGCTAGATATAGGAAAATTAGTTCAACCTAGTCTAAGACTTGGTTGAATATCAATAATTGAAAAAAACTATTTCCAGATTGGTCCAAATTCACCCAAAATGTTCAAATTAGCAGCAAAGATCCACAAATGTGATGTAAATAGCCTCTGACTAATCTTCATCTTAATTTCTATGGACATTTAAATCCTCCTTAGTTAGTTAGTTATAATTACTCACAGTCTATTGAAGTCCATTTGATTTGTGCATGTGTTTTTTTTCCAATGTGCAAATTACCCACATCAACACATCCCCTTTTAAATAACACAAAGTCTATAAATCCAAACCATTTGGTTTCTACTTGTTATTACCCATACAAGTGCTTAAATACCCAGGCAATTCATTGTTTGTACCTCAATTGACTACTGTGTAATTTTCACAAAAAAGCTGACTGATTCAAAACCCCATATTTTCTCTGCATTTGCCATTAGTATAAGTTGCTACTACAGCATATAAATAGTTAGGTCAAGTAATACATTGCTAGCTCAAGTGGTGTAATTTTGTACATAGCACTGCCTGGTACAAAAAATCCTGCATTTGTCACTATCATTAATCAGTCAGTCCACTCCCTCTAATTGTAGCCCATGATAAGTTTATCTTGATTATGTTACTTTATAAGGAATGGCGACAAGTGTAAAGAAAAAATAAATACAGCCACAAAAACTTAATTTACTTTTGTAAGTATGAGTCAAGCAAATGAAAGTAAAATATAATTAAGTACATCTAAAATTCTAAGTAAGCATGAGAGAGTATTTGTAGCATTTTGAGGTTGAGCATGATGACACAATAATACTGCAGTATAATAGGCATCATCAGAGGTATGGTGCGGTTACTCTCATCCCATGCTCAAAGATGGTCAGATGAGGATAAACATGTACCACAAACTGAAATACCTACTTTTGGTATGGAGAGCAAAGGGCAAATGTGCTCATAACCCCCCACATCACATACACAAGAAACAAAATCAATGCTAGTTCCAGTGGTAATGGAGCAAATGCAAATAATGCTGAGAAATCATTTTTCTAACTCAACTAATTTTGAATAAATATAATGGGTGGCAAATATTTGACAATTGTGCACAATGCAAAACATTGTGACAAAACCTCAAGAAAATGATATGACAACCTATTTGCAGAATCCACGTGGAAAGTATCAAGTGTTGATGATAAAGAGGAAATACAATGTAACTAGATGCAGCTGCCAATCAGCAGGCACATAAAAGGCATTAAATAAATTGTCAACCACATCTGAGAAGCATAACATAATGTCCGCCAAAAAACATCATGCTGTGAAGGAAAGTGTAATCGATTATAGACTAAGTGGAACAAAAAAGCAATACCAATGCCATGGATTTTCACAATTGAAACAGATTGGCGGTTGCTTACGCTGGATCAATTTCAAATATAAGTAAGGGATTGCAGGAGATCCAAAATAGGATGAACCTGATGGACTGGTGCCTTTTTTCAACCTCATCAACTATGTATGTATGTGTGTTTGTGTGTATATATATATATATATATATATATATATATATATATATATATATATATATATCACTTGCTTACAAATTGACCCTGATGCCCACCTCCAGCTAGTAGACATCATCGAGCTACTATGTTGAAGTTTCAAAAGTCCATTTTATTTCAAAGATTCCAGCGTTTCAGTTAAAGTGTAACTTTCGGCAGGGTTATATAACAGTAGCCTGCTAAATAGTGAGATTGTGTTTTCCTAACATTTCCAATTACATACACTGTTATTCTCAAACATGAAACGAGACTGTGCAGAAAGCCTGCGATGTAGGTTTCAGTACAAAGTCGTAAATTGTAATTGAAAAGACCTGATGGACAGCGTACATTCCCTTATGCCAGGGCAGGAAGGTTAATTAAAGAAAGAGTTGAAAATAATAGTAGTTAGCCAAGAACAGGCCTTCCATATGTTGCAACCTCAGGGAGCTTTTTAGCTCTAGGCTAAACATTATATAACTGTGCTTATCAAATCATATCTGTGCCTTGCAGGATGAGATAGATCATTAAGGTTCTTACTTCACACAGCAAAATGAATGCAATCTAAAAAGATATAAAAAATAGTTATATAGCTTTCAATGATATTTTAGAAAACAATTTATACTTTCTCAGGCTTTCTACAGGGTAAAAAAAAAATGGCAAAATGAATTTAGTAACATTCATACCCCACATTTAGCAGTAAAACTTTGGACAGAATTGTGACTTAGGGCCTGATTCATTAAGGGAAGTTAAGTAAAAAAAATTGAGTAAGTTTTCTCCTGGACAAAACCATGTTATAATGCAAAGTGTGCAAATTAGTTTTGTATTTTGCACATAGGTTAATTACTTGTCTATTTTTCATGTAGCACACAAATATCAAGTTTAAATTTCAGTATACAAATAAGCTATAAAAGTATTTGTGTGCCACATGGAAAAACAGACATTATTTAACTTATGTGCGAAATAGAAAACTAATTTGCACCCCTTGCATTGTAACATGGTTTTGTCCAGGAGAATACTTATACAATTTTTTTACTTAACTTCCCTTAATGTATCAGGCCCTGAGTGACAAGCAGAATATTGTTGTCTAGAAAGGGTTCACATTCTGGAAGAAAAAAAATTATACAATCACACAATCAAGAATCTCTTAAAAACTTGGCATCAATCGCTCAAGGACATTTATGAAAACTGATGCACAGGAAAAAGTCTGTAAAGTAGCTCTAGCCACAAATGACTGCTAGAATCTGATTGGCACTAACAAGTATCTTGTACTTTTTCCCCCCTGTGCAAATGTGTTCATAAAAGTTTCTCATTGTGTAAGCTTCGACTATATACTGTGACAAAATGGGTTAACAAGACACATCACCCAGCTGTCAGTTGGTTATCATCGTGTGTAGTGCTGTTGTTTCATTATAAGTTAGGGACATGTTTTAATTTTAGGACTGATCTATTTGTTGTTGGATTTAATCTACCTGAAAAAATACATTGAATTAATCCCATCTAGTACCTAAATAATAGCAAGTGGATTACATAAATTAATTGCAGTTTATTTACTTCAAAATCTAAAATGGTGACTTTCTCATTTCCTGGCATCCATCCCTGAGCCCTTCAGACAAACAGGAAGCCAGCAGCCTATGAAGTCACTGTAAAGTCACAAATGCTTGTAAGGGGTAACATTGAGTTACTCTTCATTATCTGAGATCAGGGGGTAAATGTATGAATCTCCGGATTCTTCATCTCCGGCGTGTTCAGCCTCTTCAGCGCTTAAATTTAAAGCGGCGCTGCATTGTAAAGGGAAACTTCATACATTTTCCCCCAGGAGTCTCATTAACTGGTTTAAACCACTATTGTTCTTCCCTGGACTTTGACAGACATGGAAGCAGAAACTTAGCAGGGAAGGACTGCATGATGATCTTGGTCCCTGCCCGTCTCCAACCCGTAAATTAATCCCAGCTAATCCTAATGCAGGTGAACTGGGAATAACTCTGCATAATGGGATTTACATTGTGGGAAATGTGTACAGTTTAAAGAGGCCTGTCTGGGTGACCCAGGGAAGTCTGGATTCTATTGAGCCTAGTGTTAGAGTGTTGACTCCTACCAACCTGACTCAGACATATCTCATGCAAACCATATTCTGGGGAGGAAAATCCTGTTTCATCCGGAGCTACTAGTGGATCTGTCCACCTGCTATGCCTACTCGAGTAGGGTGACATTGGTTCAGCTCCCTACCACCTTGGTAGAGCTTTGGCTTTGCAGCCAGGATCCACAATATCTGAGTAGCATACCAGTAGCTTAGCCAGGAATTGCCATTGCTGTCTATGGGGTTGAACAGCTTGGAGGGGGATTAGTTTGGAAAGAAATAGTGGCATCAGAAAGATTGAGCGGGCCTGAAGAAGTTATTGCTCTGGCCACTGCATCAGGTCCACTGGACTTCAGTAACAGCTTAACAGTTGAACAGAGTTAACATTCTCATAGACTTTAAGAGTGGCTAAAGTGGTCCTCATAGCAAACTGTGTTAAAACTAACAGGTTGGCCAGGCACTGTGGTACTCCCAGGGTACTTGTTGAGCTTGGCTCAGTTAAAGAATAGACTGTATTGTATATAGCGATTAATGGATAAAGGACATTAGGATGCTGTTGGGGGTTGTTTGAAGTGTGGGTGTTAATTTAACATGATCATAATATATATTTGCTATTGATTGTTGTCTTCTTCTTCTGTAATAAAGATACAGCTGTTTCATCTCTCTTACTTTGACTTTGTGATTCTAAACCCCTATCTACTAGGGTTGCCTGGTGGGTTCTCTCCTTAACACCCTGGTATCTTGACATATACCTTTATTAAACAAGCTCATCTGAGGGATACTGGAAGTATAAGCAGGAGGGGAAATGGAAGTTGTCTGAGGGAACTGCAGGGTGCGAACAAAAGTATGAACAAGGAAGATGTTATTGCATTAAAAGGAGGGGGGCCACATGGTGGCATAATATGGCTTTAGTATATGGGAAACATAGTGGTGTATGTGGATATATGAAGGCATGTTGGAGCTAAGTGTTTGAATCATGAAGATAGCTGGTGGCAAAATGGGAATACTAGCTGAAATATTAGGCACAGTTTAGGGTATAAGCTTACTACTGTATCTTGGGAGGCAACATGAATATCATTGTTAGAGAGCAAATATATGCAGCCAATTGTAAAATTCATAGAATTTCATTGCTTCACTAGTGTCTGTGTGTTAGTTTTTTTGTTTGATTAATGCATACTGAAGAATTAGGATAATTACAATGTTAACTGTAATGAGGTGAATCAACAAGCATCAGCAATTTTCACATAGGTATAACTTTATAAAGAAAATAGCTTACAGCCCTTCCTGGATTGCTCCGAGGAAAACTGTCTGGGAAGGCTTTGTGAAACTTTGAGTATTAATAGCCCTGACTATGTGTACTCACGGCGGTGATTTAGAGTTGGACACAAGTGTATGCATGAATATGCGTCTCCCTTAAAATGTGTTGCACTATATATGTGCACATCTTACACCAGTACTTTGAGTTGCACATATCCAACACCTGCACCCCACTGCACTTTGACAGGCAGATCAGGTGTGCCACGTGCAAATGCATTAAAGTATGAGTGCTTAGATGTAATTTAAGCTTGCCCCTTGGTAATGCATCTTATTTTGGGTGAAACTTTGGAATACTTTCCTTACCAAGCATTAATTCTAAGCCTATGCAAAATAGATGCAGTTTTTGAGTTGATGATGTTTGATGCATATTTGCTCTAAAAGCATATATACACTAGATCTAATGTTGTGAATCTTAAGAAGCTTGTAGCTCAAAATACAGATGTGGACATCTAAGTGTGCAGTCTCATATTTGTGTATATGCAAATTAACAACTTTTACGTAGAACTCTTGTGTGAGTATTGTATTTGCAGACCACTCTCAACAACCCACTGACTGCCAGAAACATAATTGATTCTGTACTTGTTATTACCATTGTTACTAATAAACAATCTCTGTTTGTAGCACAAGTCAGTGATGGAATAATTAGGGTAAATCGTACAGCAGGGTGAATCCTAGAGTTCTTTACCATCATTGCCACCATCATCATCATTCTTTGGTTTACTCATATATCCCAAAGAGCAAACATGACATCCGACAATAGCTTGAATATTGCTGCTGCCTCACAAATACCATACCTCTCCTGTTTTGCTCATGTGCATAACCTAACATCATAGAGATTATTTTCAGACTTTAAATGCACAGATCAGTGTTCAATGTAACAGATCATATAGGCAAGAAATTCCCTTACCATAATATGAAGATGTTATATTCCACAATATAAGCTGATGTTAGACATTATTCCTTGACTATGCTAGAGAGATTGCATGGGCAAAGAAAAGCCATTAATGACTATATTATGTTATACCTGTATTTTGTGACAAATGTCTTTTTTTCGGCAATGGCATATAATGGTTAGCCCTCCTGCCTTACAGCACTGGGGTCATGAGTTCAATTCCCAACCATGGCCTTATCTGTGAGGAGTTCGTATGTTCTCCACGTGTTTGCGTGGGTTTCCTCTGAGTGCTCCGCTTTCCTCCCACACTGCAAAAACATACTAGTAGGTTAATTGGCTGCTAACAAATTGACCCTAGTCTCTCTCTGTCTGTCTGTGTGTGTGTATGTTATGGGATTTAGCCTGTAAGCTCCAATGGGGCAGGGACTGATGTGAGTGAGTTCTCTGTACAGCGCTGCGGAATTAGTGTCGCTATATAAATAAATGGTGATGATGATGATAACGCAGGACATTTGTAAACCGCTGCGCTCTTTTGATGAGATGACCTAATTGTTAGTTATAATTTTTCTATTACAGCAATTGTTAAGCTATATGTGGCAGGATATTGAGGGTGATCAGATCAATCATTTGTTGCTCTGTCCAACCCAATGATCACACACATTGCTCATGGTGAAAGGCAAATGTTGATGATCATACAGATCAAGAAAATACACAAATATGTTTCTGTAGTCCTGCTGTATCCTTACCATAAGTGGAAGATGTGCACGTTATTTGCTGCATCTAAAAGAGATTCAATGCTTGCGCAATCTAACAATCCATTTTATTGGCAATGTTGCAGAGGTACAAAGAGCCACCCAATTCTATTACTTATGGACAGAAAAGTGTTTAAGTGTACCTGAATTGCTCTTTAGTACTCTCACCTGATTGTTACGGGCTGGAATATTGGCAGAAGAAACTTAACCAATGACCAAGATTATCAAAAATTGCCATTGAAATTCTTTTCTGACCATGTTCTAGAATATTGTAGCCAAAAAGCACAAAAATGGTTATTCTTTCTAAATATGGAGATACAGACATACATAAAAATGAATCAACATTTAATAACACATAATTATTGTTAGTTAGAGTACATCAGGAGTATGGAATATAAATGATGTCAAGGGAGTAAAACAATATCTAATTTGGTATCATTACAAGATCACTCTACTAGCTAGACAAATTATTCATGAATTGCTCAATTAGTGGTTTTAGAAAATCTGATAGTTTTGAAATTCAGTATACGTTTCCTAAAAGAAAATCAAGTTGTAATTTTTGGATACAAGGAATTATACACTGTACTCAATAAACAATACACTAATACTAAGAAACCTATTAAAAGATAAGACATTTTCTGCTTCATATACTGTACAGGATAGACAATATATATATACATTATCATATCAGACATTTTTAACTCCATGATAAATACTGAAATTATATGAAGGCATACATCAAATTTTAAGTACATGCCATCAGATGTCCTGTCCCAGTCTCCAGTTAATAGGTTATTAAATTAAGCAGAAAGCATTCTCAACATCCTGGATCTGGCAATGCATTCACTGTGCTACACTGCATTGCAGGAAAAGAGGTGCCAAGCAGTTACAGTTATAATAGCAACAAAGACATGTTCTGAGCATATTTGCATTTCAATTTCAAAGTGCAATAACTTTAAAACATCTGTTGTTGGAGCAGGGAGCAAGAGACTAAAGCATCAGCTCTGATGAAGCAATTGAGTTAGCTTGTGAAACATTCTGTGGATGTTTGCATTGCTAAGTAAAGCAACTTTGCATCTTTTATCACCATAATTAAAGGCAATGATTTTCTGTAAGCATATTCACTTCTAATTCAAATGGAATGTTTGAAAGGTATAACAAAATGCAGTGTGTAGTTTCAAATACAAGAATTATTGCTTTGTGAAAGAATCTCAAGAACAGGTAAGACAATATGTTTCAGTAGATTGGTAATAGTTTCACATTTAAGCAAACACTTCTGAAAGTACCAAGCAAAGCACGTGTTCTACATTATGGGCCTGATTCATTAAGGATCTTAAATTGAGAAGTTTTTTATTTAAGTCTCCTGAACAAAACCATGTTACAACTTACAATGCAAGGGGTGAAACTTAGTTCTCTGTTTTGCACATAAGTTAAATACTAAATGTTTTTTCGTGTAGCACACAAATAAGCTATCAAGTATTTGTGTGCTACATGAAAAAACAGTCAGTATTTAACTTATGTGCAAAACAGAAAACTAATTTGCACCCCTTGCATGGTAACATGGTTTTGTCCAGGAGACTTAAATAAGAAACTTCTTAATTTAAGATCCTTAATGAATCAGGCCCTATGTCTTTTATTTGTTTACCTGAATTTATTATTTAAGAGATAAATAAATTTGTCTTCCATGATTGGTAGCACTGCAGTTGATTATTTATTCATCTTTAAATACACATTGGGAATAAAAATAAATGGTCACATTTAAATAACTAAAATTTATGTTTGGGTCACCCAGTGAAAAACTCGGGAGTCATTTAGGTGCATTTTGATTGCTGTGTTATGGTTTTAAATTATTTTATAGCATTTGTTGCATTTTTTCACACTGTGGATGCTCAGAAAGTGAGATTTTCAACTGCAGCTATTTAGATCTGTGACTTTTTGGCACTTATGTCTCCTTAGACATCTGAAGACATGTGACAGGGAAGGGATGTTCTAACATAAGCACTGAATGGTAATAGCACGTTCGACCAATTGAGTAATTATTCAGATTGGGTTGTAGTTGCAGATATTCCTGAAAAAGTGGTCTTATTTGCGGGTGGTCAGGGGCAGGTGTAAGTAGCAGATGATGATTGATGACAAACACATGAACCAGCAAACCGCTTGTAATTAGAAGTTTGCAAATTATTCACAGAGATTTACTGACACTTGAGCAGTTGCTTAGCCATAGACTAGCATTTGCCAAGCGCGTTGTAGAGCAGATCAAAAAATATTTTTTTTGTACGCATGCCTGGAACTTGTTCCTGCTGTTTTAGCTAGGTTATTATTTAAATTATGCTACATAGCAATTGACCAATTGCCACCACTCTGTAAAGTTTTCATCCAAATTCATCCAGTGGAAGGCACAGAGCAGGCTCCCCAGGTCAAAGTTCTGCCCAGTGTACACCAATGGGTGTTTCAACTGGGACCCAAACCACTTCATTAGGATCCCCAGACCATTTGGCACCCTTCTGTGAAGTTTTCCTCTAAGTCCATCCAGTGGAAAGCCCAGAACATGCTTCTTGTGTAAAAGTTCTGCCTACCATACACCAATGGGAGTTCTAAACGGGATCCAAACCACCCCATTAGGTATCTCAGACCAATTGCCACCCCTCTGTGAAGTTTTCCTCCAAATCCATCCAGTTGAAGGCCCAGGACAGGCTCCCTGTGTCAAAATTCTGCCCAGCGTACACCAATGGGAGTTCCAAAAAGGACCCAAAAAACTCCATTAGGCATCCCAGAACAATAGCTACCCCTTTGTGAAGTTTTTGTCCAGATCCATCCAGTAAAAGGCTCAGAATAGGCTCTGCCCAACGTACAGCAACGGGAGGTCTGACCGGGATCCTAACCCTCCTAAAACCTGGCCAGGATTCAACTGGACCACCTCGCATTGGTTTCATCTCAATCGGTGCAGGGATGTCCAAATGCGTAACGGACATTCAAAAAAACCAGACCAATTAAGTTTTTATACAAGATACACAGTTCCCCCCATGCTATTTTAGATCTAATGACTACAAAGACTTACACCAAAGGGCAAAGCAAAGACGAAATGCAATGTTACATTTTTGTAACTCTTATGTGTGCACAATTATTACAACTACAAATTTATCAATAAGTAACACTGCACAGCTAAGTGTCACAATACTTAAGCTCACCTAAAATGGGTCAATGGAAGAACCCATAAGTAGATGGTGTTCTGTGCCTTATATTCATCTATTCAAATTAGATATACATTACTTATGTATACAGCAAAAATATTTTGACTTCACTACCACAATGCTTAAGAGCACTGCAGCATCTATATACCAATGCACAAACTTCAAAGACAGATTGTCATAAATGGATAAGAGCTTCTTTAAATAGTAGCCTTAAAATAAGCTATCTAGCATGCTTCTGCTTTCTGTATGCATACATGTCCCAGGGAATCAAGCATGTATGCACTATGGGTCTTAATGACAGATCAAGCTATTAGTTTGAGATTGAGTCTTTCAATAGTCTTAGACAGATTAATAAAGCTGCCATCAATATATTGACCCTGTCTTAAGGCTAAGAAGATTCAATTTGTTTTAATGACTCCACACTGTAAAATATACACCAGAAGACTTGTATCTTGTGTCAGTATTTAATGCACATTGAAATCTAAACTATAGAGAGATACATATACAGAATAGACTATATATAATTTTATTTGATACTTATTTTTCTGTAAAATGTGCTGGACTTGGACTCCAGGGGGTAAATGTATCAAGCTGGGATTTTGAAAATCCCATGATTTTCTCTGAGGAGAGTTGAAACTCGATGATCTATTAACCTGAAATTTGCTGTAAAATCGCCGGAGATGAGTTTTTTTTTTAAAAAAAAATCGCTGGTTTCCATCACGCAGCAAATTGCTGTCCAAATTTTCCCCCACTCTAGCTATACAAGTTTCCAAATGTATGAAGCTTGGATTTTGCTAACTCAACAGAATTTCAAATAAAAAATCGCCAGATACAACATGCTGCTTCCTACATGCGAGATTGTGAGAAGATAACTTTTTATATTTATATTTTATATATTTTATATATGTATATTTTATATTTGTCTAAGGGGTTTCCCATGACGGTGACTATAAATAGAGCTTGCAGCTCTGTTATACTCATTAGCGTTGCATTGCTTGTACACTGTACAAACATAGTTCCAGTCGTGTGTTTACTTCGTTTATTTTCTTTTCAAATATATTCCAGTTTGGATATACAAAAAGGGGGTCCCCCTGACCCGAAGAAAGAAGACTTCAATCAAGATGAATTTACAAATTGTGGTCCCCCTGACCCGAAGACCCGAAGATTATTTACAAGCATGAACATTTGAAATTACAAATATGTTGGTCTAGGTGACACGAAGATCAGAAGATTTTATTCAAGCATGGACATTTTCTATTTACAAATATTTCGCGGACATTTTCATGGACCTTATTTTGAAATACAAATATTTGTGGACATGGTTTACAAGCATTTTTGGACTAAAAGCTACTGACAAGAAAAGAAGACATCATATTGTAGAGTGTATGGGGTTTTACTATTTGTAATAAATAGATGTGGTATTAGGGTGTGTTATGTATTTATTGGGGTTTCATTACTTTTATTAAAATGTTGTGGTTTAAAAAAGGGTGTTGTGGTTTTTTTATTACCATTTTTGTTTTGGAACTACAAGTCGCAGGCAGGCATGGGTGTCAGGCCATGTTGGAACTTGTGGCTCTCCAAGTGCCAGCATGACCTGGCTACCATGGGTATGCTGGTGCTTGTAGTTGTACAAGCATCAGCCTGTCCAGACTGTTTAGAGCAGTCAGGCCTGGCTTGGACTTGTGCTTCTACAAACAAAAATGGCGTCTGTTTGTTACTACTTTACACCCCCCCCAGGGGTGTAGGAAGGGTACTAGTGCTTTCAGCACTGGACTGGTTATCCCTCGAGGGGGGCCCACTCCCTAGGGAATCCAGCCCAGTGCTGATTATTGCAGGGGGACCCCTGCCTGGTGCTGGTTATGTGAAAATTTGGGGGACCCCACACAAAATTTTCCACGATTTTCGCGCAGGAGGCTGGCAGTACTAGGGTTAAAAAGTGCTCGGGCGGGAGGACCCCATGCATTCATATATTTTTTACATTTTTGACAGCGCCGGGACCTGCGGCTCTATAGACCTGCCGTTTAACAGTGATTTATTTGCTAATCTCACATCTAGGACGCAGCATGGTGTATATGGCAATTTTCACCTAAATACGGGAGAGTTAGCTAAACATTGGAGAGCTAGCTACACACAGGTGTGGAGGTTTAGGAAGCTTACAAGGCAGAATGGTGGTAATAATATAGAAAAAACACTTTGAGCTGTGTAACCTTAACAGACAAATCAGTTGATGTTCTAACAACCAATTTACAGCTGTGGCCTTGCTAGTATCAGTGAAGGGTAGAATTTGGTTGTCCCCCCCACAGCATTGGAAGCTGGGAACTGAAGCATACAGATAAAGAAATTCAACTCATGACTGTTCATTGGAGAAAGAAAACTACTGATATCCAAATAAGAACTGCAGTCATTGTTGAATATGTTATGCTGTAGCTAGCAGCAATGTTTGTTATATTCTTAAAAGATTTGAAGGAATAATTAATGTAGTGATGCAATAAGCTGTATAAAAAGGTGATGCAAAATAAATGACCTCAGCTCAGAATCTTAAAAGGATTTACTCGTGTGTCTTGATTACTGGACTCCCAGTTAACTGGTTTATAATAAATCACAGACAAGCTGAAGGACATTGATAATTGAAAGAAGAAGTACCTTAACACAGGCGTGTTTTAATTCAAAGCAAATCGCTAAAGATGACCAGCTATTTTGAAGATCAAAGTTAATAACGCAACTTAATACATCTGGCGACTTGGGGACTCAAATCGCGGGTTTTCACCTGATATTTTCCGCGATTTTACAGCACTGAAAAAATCGGTACTTGATACATCTACCCCCAGGTCTGTTCACGATATTCTATAGCATTTCCTTTCAGGGAATGTCCTTTTTATCACAGATATTAAGTTACATGCTTATTGGCGTTTTTGTCAGCTTATACTTTTCTTTGGTAGATTTATTGTTAATTAAAGTTAGTTAGTCATTTAATTTTACCTTTAGTCTTAACATATTTTACATCAGTCACTTATTAGTTTTTGGGCTCTTTCTTGTATGAATTAATTTAAAAATTCATATATTTGCTACCTTTTTTGTGCACTGACAAATGAAAAAGAATTGCGGCACTGAGGTAAAGTTATTGAGATATATAAGTGCCAGCAGCTCTAGAGAAGGACAATGGCAAGTCCAATATACAAAAGTAAAAAGTAGAAGTAAACAGCACATACCACTCAATAAATATCTAAAAAATATTTGCAAAAAAAATTAATCTAGCTATGGCAGGAATATTAGCAAACATATATCACAAGAACCAGCTCATTAAAACCATATTTATTTACAACACCTAAACATAAATTCGCTAAAATACCACACTGAGTGTGAATCAAGTTCACACAGGAAATATCAATCAATATGATCTTTTGTCCAAGAGTGTTCGTCAGACTGAAAAGAAAGACCTTTAAACTGCCTTGTTCGATTAACTACCCTGGGTTCTGTTTTGGATGTCAAAGAAAATACTGTGTTCCTTTGATTTAGCGATAAAAGTTTCCTGGTTTGCACCTGCTTGGTGTCATGTCTAACTCACAAATACTAGTGTGACGAAATGTAGTATATCTAATGGCTGATTGTTATTTTCTGTTCGGTTTATATATAACACTGTGAATATTTTATGTAACCTTTCAAAGTGTATTTTGTTAACTGACCTGAGTCTGACTTAGGCAAGTGTCAATAGTCTTGTGAAAGTAGCCAGGCCCAAAGACAGATAAAATCTATGAGTAGTTTGTGTATGCAGAGGATTTAGACTTAGCCAGGACGAACGATCAGAGGTAAGAACTCAAGTCTTGTGAAATGACAGGTCTCAGGACATCCATAATTTACTTTGAAAGCCCTCTATCATTTTGAGCATCCATCTAACTTAGGTGAAAATAAAATGTGGGGGTGAAGAGCCAACAAGAAATGATTTAAAAATCCCTTGTGTCAGTGTTCAGTGTATAAGTGTATCAGTATCAGTGTTCATTTTCATGAGGGAGTCTATCAAGAGTGAAATGTCCCATTTACCTCAATTGTTTTCCCTCACACATCAGGACTTAGCTAGTAAGTAGTAACTCTGATTTTATTTCCTATTTTATTTTCTGAAACTCATTTGTGCATCATATTGTATGTCTTGCTATTAATTTTTGCAAATAAGCCTTGGAAATATTTTTCAGATTAAACATATTTTAATATAGCGTATTCTCTGTGATTCTTTGTGAACTTACGAAGCCCAGCTACATGTGTATGTGATTTAAGTGTAAAACATTAATAAGTGGTGCTGTTGAACGTGGGTGAGGTAGGGAATAATGATGCTGATTATTCCGACAAGACTTACCCCGACGTCTTCACACCGAAGGGCTCCTTCCCGACGAGGCTCCAGGACGACTGATGTGACAAGTGACTGGAAGCAATCGCGCTGAGTGAAGAAGCCGCCGCGACTTGATGACGTCACTGCCAACCGTGACGCTGCGGGCATGGACAATGTACTTTGCATTGTACGTTGTCCGTGCCCGCATACTTACATTACCCCCTTAACAGCACCAACAACAGCTGGTAATGTAAGTATACGGGCATTGACAATGTACTTTGCATTGTTCACTGTAAATCCTTTGTGGTGGCAGTAAAGATGTAGTCATTGTTAAGTAACTAAGTTAGCAACAGTCATGACCAGCTGTTCAGATTGCTGTATCTGAGACAGGCTGTGGTGTTCGTGACAAATAGTGATGACTAAACACAGCATTCGCATACTCACCATCTAATGGGAGAATGGACTATTCACCTGCATACTTGCACACACTCATCTCATTATGCAACAAGACTGCCAGAGGGAGATGACTATGGTGCTATTTCGTCAAAAGGATTGTTTATAGTAGTGTTTAAGATTGCTATATACCAAAGTGGTAGGTTCATTCTTTGAAATTTTACAAGCACTGCATACTTGTTATGTTAAAACTGTTCTTGCTTTTCAAATAATTCTCATACATTTTTAACATATGACTGTGAAAATTGCCAATGCTTTTACTACACACTTACATGCATGTGCATTGTAGTTGTGTGCTTTGAAAACTTTAAAAAATTGTCTATGTCATTTATTATGTATACCTATGTAGTATTATACATTTCTAATGGCTTTTTTTTTATATAATAATAAATAATAATAATGAAAATGTCATGTTTACTTTGATTATTTTTTTTACTATTTTACAGAAACTTGCTGATGAGCATTAATAGATCTATACTGTATAATGTACAATGAGACCTTAAAATCTGCAAGGCATGTGGCGCAGATTGCAACAGAGACAAGAAGGTGCAAGGCCACATGGTGATGCGTGGCTAAATTTTATCAAATCATTATCTACAAGTAACCCTTGTCCTATATACATTGGTATACACTGTAGTCATAAATGGTAGGTCTACCACCTTTATGAAAAATGAACACTCTTTGCATTATGGTGTACTTGTAGAATCAATTGTTAAATATTGTAGCATTACAATACCACCATATCATGTTAAAGGGTCACCCTAATTGTTTGTATGTTTAGTTACTCATTATTAATAATGTTTCTTTTAACTTTCTTTCACTTTCCATAGATTCACTTAATAGATTCCAAAGACTATTCTGGCTATAAAGAATATGGGATTTCATAATACTTTACATGTAACTACCTTTTGGGCTTTGCTTGAAATGTAATGCTTAAAGTAAATGGAAATAAAACAAGGAAACAATTTTTTAAACAAATGTTTGTGTTAGTGCAAACAAACAAACAACAAAAGGTAAGAAACAAAACCATGGAGTGGCAATAGAGGGCAGAGAGGCAACAGGGCAACAGAAGGTAGTGGGGTAACAGAGGATTGTGGGGCTAGAGATGATAGTAGTGCTGGAGATGACAGTGGGGCTGGAAATGACAGTGGGGTTGCAAGGTTAACTTTGGGAGGATAATGAGGGTAATCTCGGAGAGGTTATTGAGGGTAAACCTGGGTAGGATAAGAATGGTAAACATGGAGAGGATTAAAAGGGTGAAGTTGGGGAGGATACCGATGAAAAACTTGGAGCATAGGGGCCTGGGAAGAGAAATTTGCAGAGTGGCAACAGTGAGGAAAGGAGTGCTAGCTTGTGGCAAAGGAGCAGGAGAGGAAATATGTAGCATTGGGGCAGGAGGGTTGGTGGTGACATATTGTGCAACAAGGCCATTGAGACAGGTCAGGTTAATGTCAATATGTAGGAAAGTGTGAAGGAGATTGCTTAGGGTTGTGCTGATGTCATGGGTGGTGTTTTCTAGGAACTGATTTGATCAGAACATTTTATGGAAGAAATCTTGTATGTTGAAAGGATGGCCATTGCCCCCTGCTCCATTTGTTTCTCTTCCACATCACCTCTCCACTGGGTCCTGCTCTTCTTCCACTGTATTGCATTTTCAGCTAACATAGTGGATGAAAAAAAAACTACGTTTGACTCAATAACATTCACATTTTTGCACAAATTTAGCAGATTTAGTAGATAACATTTTTTTTTTAAATTAAATTCTGTGTGTATATGTGGGGTCATCTTTTATAAAAATTGTTTAAAATTATTGTATCATATAAATTTAACAACCAGCATCTATGTCTTCAGTGGAATTTTACCTAGGCATCCGTTGAAATCTCTAAGTGATCTTCGCTGAAAATACTCAGTTATCTTGAAGACCATGGCTAGATTGCTAGATTCTACAATAGCCTGGCTAGGTTGCAGTATTAGTTCCAATGATTTAGGAATTGTATTTACATTCAAACTGTCAAGTGCTAAACTCTGATTTGTATATTTTTGTTGAAAAAGCAACTATTGTTGTTGGGTGTGTTTACATTTATATAAACAAAACATTAGTCATTGGTATTGTTTATGCAATTATTGTGGTGTGATTAGGTAGGGGGGGCTATCTCCGATGACAATCATGCCCACCCCTTGCACCAACTGATCATCTATGCAGGAAAATGCTGTGGTCCCCAGGGAACTACTGAGGTCCAGCAGAGCTGGGGGACCACCTCCTGTCCCCCTAGCATGCCTGCGGTGGTCACAAATTTTGTCTTTGCGTCGACACATAAAGCCCTGTCACCTGTTTCAAAGATGAAAATGTTGCAATGTATACTATCCAAAATATTTTCAAAAGACTTGTGCAGACATACATATAGATAGAAATATATTGGACCTAAAGGTCACATACTAATAACTTAAAGCTATCCAGCACTAAAACATATTTTGAAGACTTAAAAATAGAAGGCAAAGTTGGAATGATAATGTAAAAATTGTCAAATTTATTAAAGATGTTGGTCTGCCATACCTTGGACAAAGATTTTAAGGTTTGTCATATTTACAAACAACTTTACTAGGTATGCACAATTTAATAATTTTGAACTAAAAAAAAAAGTTTTTTTCACTTCAGTCATTGTTCTTTTAATTTGAGCTGTGACATTGACCTGCATAGTGATATATTCCCATATCCTATTTTTTACTGGGGCAGAGAGCTGTTTGTTCATAGTGCGCAGACTCTCCTCCACTAGCTGTGCCAGCACTTCCACCACTCTTATATTGTGTCACATATGCTAAGGCAGAACCTAGGATACTATCAATCAGAGTTGGCACCGGGTGTAACAAGGCGCAAAGTTTAACAAACCCCTCGGTCTTCACCAAGAAGGGCAGTATGGACTTTGCTGCCGAAGGTTCAAAGATCACGGCCCCCAGAACGGAGCTCTCATGTGATAAAGAAATTATCAGCAGGGGCCACAAATGTAGTCAGCAATCCAGGTCTGGTACACAAACAGACAAAGCAGTACAGGGGAAGTCGAATGTCATAGTTAGCAATCCGGGTCTGGTACACCAACAGGCAATTGGTAAAGTGGGAACACCAAAAGCAGAAGTCAGGACACAAGCCGGGATCATGCACAGTAAAACAGCCCGATAACACAGGAATAGGATAAGAGCACTGTGAGTCTGAAGCTGAGGAAGAAATCCTGTTTCTCTGACACTGATTCAGTGGCATAGCCAGTTTAAGTAGAAGCACATTCAAATTCTCCGGCCAGAGGTCACATGATCGTGATGTCACCCGGAAGCTGCTTGATCAGAGAACAGCTGATGCAAGCAGGGAAGAAGGCGTCGAGACAGAGGTCGGAGCAGGAAGCAAGTAGATGAATCCTTACAGTACTCCCACTCCTAGGGGTGAACACTGGACATTCTAAAAGGTTTATCCAGATTTTTTCATGAAAGCATGTTAGGTGACCGGGAGCATGTGCATCACAAACTTTCAAGAGCGTTCATTGGGTCCATAACCTTTCCAATCAATGAAAAAACAGGAGACCACCTCTTGAAATACAGGTGTCAGGAATTTAATTCAGTTCATAGTCCTGATGACTTTGTACAGAAATAGGCAACAGAGGGTTACTCGGGGTGGAAAATGTATTAATTTAAGTGGTTTTAAGAGAGTGATGTGAAAACATTAGGTAACTTCAAAGAGGGAGGCAATTGTAACCTATATGCTACGGGGTTGATAACTTCTAGAATTTTAAAAGGACCAATAAAGTGGGGTGAAAATTTCCTGGAAGGAACATGAAGATGAAGGCTGCGGGTGCATAACCAAACCTTGTCTCCGGGAGATAAGAGAGGAGCTGAACGTCTGTTCATGTCAAAGAATCTTTTATCCTGAGAGAAAGTGTGAATGAGCTTTCTCATGATTTAGGACCATTGTGAAGAAAAGTCTTGAAACAAAAAAAACAGAATCAAGATGCATGGGCCCACCTGAGGAATTTAGTTTGAAGATGGGATGAAAGATTTTCTAAGAGAAAATTTCTTATTAGAAGAAATGGTTTTTGTCAGAATACATTTAGGGTTCAGGATGAATTTTTCCTTACATGGGGATTCCAAATCGGATGGGTCAAACGATTGAGACAGGACGCCAGTCTTCTTGTTCTTAGAACCAGGTCGGAAGGTGATAATAGCAAATGAATTGAGAGAAGAATATTGGACACCTATCCCGGTGAAGATTCAGACATAAAGCGGATTGTAAGTAAAGAAGATTCTTATGGTCAGTGTAGATCGTTTCAGGAAACTGCGCTCCTTCCAGTTTGTGTTTCCATTCTTCCAAAGCTAGTTTAATAGCTAAAAGTTCTTTATCACTGATGCCATAATTTTTCTATGCAGATGTAAGTTTCCAGGAAAACAATCTGCATGGATTAAGTTTTCCTAAAGCCGTTATTTGGTAAAGAACAGCTCCAAACCCATAGGAGGATGCATCCACCTCCAAATAGAAAGGATAAGTGGTGATGGGCTGTTGCAACACCGAAGCAGAAGAGAAGGCAATCATAAGCTGCAAAAAGCCCCCCCACTGGTTTGGGTGGCCAGTGTTGGACACTGGCCACCAAAATTTAAGGCAGTAATGGGAATAGCTAAAGATGAAAACCTTCTGATGAATTGCCGATAGTAATTGACAAAGCTCAAAAACCGCTTGGATGGCTTTACATCCAGTGGGCTGAGGCCAGTTGGTAATGGTCCTGAGTTTCTCGGGATCCATTTGAAGTCTTGAACCTGAGACAATATAGCTGAGAAAAGGAAGATAACATTTTTAGAAGATACACTTCTCTAACTTGCAATACAGTTGTTGGTGTCGCAAATAAGTGAGAACTTGAGCTACATGTTCCCGGTGTGTGCAATGTTCCCGGGAGAAAATGAGGATGTCATCCAAGTATACTAGTAAGTACTGGTAGAGAACATCTCAAAAATTTTCATTGATGAAATTTTGAAAGACAGCAGGTGCATTGCATAACCCAAGGGGCATCAACAAATGGTCAAAGTGACATCTTGGGAATTGAAGGCGGTCTCCCTTGCATCAACCTCCTTAATACGATTCAGGTTGTAAGCCCCTTGAAGGTTAAATTTCGAAAAGACTGATTCTCCTTTTATCCGATCAAATAACTCGGAGATTAAAGATATGGGATACCTATTTTGTACGGTAATTGCATTGAGATCCCAATAGTCAATGCATGGGTGGAGGTTGCTGTCTTTCTTCTTGATGAAGATGAATCTCACTCCGTCAGGTGAAGAAGATTTCCATACGAGGTCTTAGCCTGCGTCTTAGCTATATAATGCAGCTATATAGAGTGTAGGATTCTTAATAGAGGAAAAAAAAGCATTAGTGAAAAACCAACATATGTCCTTGTACTTACCAATAGAACAGAATGGAGGGCAGACTGCAGACAAAAGGCAAAGAGACAAAGAGATATCTCACAAATCATACTAAGATATTACAGTAATTGAGAAAATCTAAACTCTGCTGACATCCTAAATCACAAAATGCCAGTGCTGAATGATTGCCTCTCCAGCTGTTATATAGGGTATTCAGGTGCGTTCTCCTGTGATTGCCTGTGTATTAATGACTAGGCATTTTTACGTCCCTAATTGCCTGGAAACGGATGATTACAGAGATTGAATGACAGAATTGAATCGATAGAAAGTCAGCTATTATATGATATGAAGGAATCCACGACTGACGTAACTAACCCACACGTGGCCTGAGAACCAGACAATCAGTAATGAGAACGTTGAAAAGTTTCAATCACTTGCAAACATGAGTGTAGCAATGTTCTCCCGTGCTGAGCTGTGGGTGCTCATTGCTACAAAAACTAATGTGTCATATTTCTTCAAACAGAACACCTATGCCTATGCCTGCACCAGCAAAATCTACAGGTGTGGGAGGAGGCCCTGGAAGACGACAGAGAGAAGGCTTAGGAGGATGACAGGGAGGAGGCCCAGGAGGAGGTGGTCCTTTCCCAACTGCCCTACAAAGCCCTTCCCCCATTCCTGGAGGAAGGCTCTAGAGCTGAATCCTGGGAGGAATCCTTGGTGATAGCAGAGGAGACCCAGGAGGAAGGTCCATGGAGGAAATCCTTGTGGAGGAGGCAGGGCCATCCCAGGCACATGCAGAAGAATTTAAGTATCTTAATATTATAAAGTAATCTAATATGAATTATTTTGTTTTGCAGCATAAATGTGTATTCCTCAGAAAGGCCTTTCTTTCCTAAATGTGACTTTCCCTAGGCCTAGGCAAAGGTTGCCATTCCACAAGTGTCAGACAACATAGGCCTAATAAGTATTTGTTTCCAAGCTCCTCCTCTGGCTTCTACTGTGTTCAGCATAACATGAACCTGTGCAGAGAGTTTCACTCTGTGTACCACTTCTACTCTACTGAGCTTGGAAAATGTGTGAAAAAAGTACACTCATAGAGCTAAGATATGGTTTAAAATATCCAAAAAATTGCTGATTGCAAAGTGATTTTTTTAAAATGTTTTTTTAATTTCAGCTGATGAAGGGTTTCTGTCCCCCATGCCGAAGAAGTCCCCTATTAGTATGAGAAACAAGATATATAGCAGCACAACTATTCTCCCATTATGTCCATGCAGTATATGGTAGCACAGCCATTCTCCCACAATAATTATGTATGTTATTTTCATATTAGGCAGTATCATACGAACAGCATACACACTGCATCATACAAAGGTTCATGAGCAGGGTTAGTATGAAATTATGATAATAACTATGATATTAAAGCATGAGTGTTTAGAAGGAATTGTACTTGTGACCATTCCACTGTCAATCGGCAATACAAATACACTGCTATGTGGCCAATTTTTACGTCATGTAATTGACTTAGTATCAAATTCATCAAGGAACATTTCTTTAGATTCGCTCCTTGTTGAATGCGGTGGTGCGTATACCTGATTTTCTTTTTTTTTTTTAAAAAAAGCACCTTACATTCGCTTTATGTTTCTTAATGAATGAGGCCACCTGTGTTTTACGGTATTTTCACAATTATGAATTGCTGCTTACTATGTTTGTTTCAAGATATTTAATAACATAACTTTAGAAAATATAGTTTGGCTGTGATCTTAACTTTTTGGAAGCTTCAATACATGTTTTTCCCATTGAAAATACACAAGTAAAACACAATTAATGCTCATATCACAAATAATACCAAATCAATGTAAAATTGATGCCTAGTAAGCACAGTTTCCCCACCTATATCTAATAATTAAATTCCCAAAAAATCATAGAGGTCAGAAGTTATATAGTAACAACAATAATGTAATAATGCATAGGTATATATATATATATATATATATATATATATATACACACACACACAAGTTAACCCGTGCATGATACTTATGCATTCTAGTCAAATCAAGCTACTTAAGGTGTTAAAAAGGTTCTTGTCATGCATTTGGGCCTAGCCCAGGCCTCCTCAGGAGAAGAACGTTACTTCCCGACGCAAACGCCCTTTTTTAACGTGGTTTTTTCGCCCTTCGCCTCTCTTGTTCATTTGCGTATTTTTTTGATCTCCCCATTTAAATAAGAATAAAAATATAAAAATAAGATAATGAATTTGTTTGCTATTGTTTGATAGTGAGGGCTATTTAAGTTGGATTGCGGTTTATATTTCGCGGACTTATTAGTACAGCGCTGAGTAGTAATTTTTGCTGACTTGTTAGGAATGTGTCAGTAGTAGTTTTTTGCTGACTTGTCAGTAGAACGTGAGTAGTAATTTTTGGCGACTTGTTAGGAAGGCGTGAGTACTAATAGTAGGTGTTTGCCAAGTTGTTAGGAAGGCGGGTAGCACAGTAATATACTACACATGTGTGTTCATGAGGTAGAATTACCTCACAAAAAACATTTTGAGCCCTCAACTCGTAAATTTAGCCTTTACTACCCCTCCCACGGGGGGAAGGGGGATGATGGAAGTTAACTGACTTCACTATTCAAATTTTTTGGTCAATAATGTCAGTATACCAAATTTCAGCCCTTTCTGAGTTTTTTTTTCCACACACACACTAAGAATTTAGTAGGTCAGTGTATAACACCGCCCAGCAGGTGGCACTGCAGCTTTTTTTTTTTTTACACACAGACTAACACACGCTGCTAGGCTTTTATATTATAGATATATATATATATATATATATATATATATATATATATATATATATATATATATCAATTTGTGTTTCATATGCCTGCTATAATAAATAGTATTAATATATAAATGCACAAAACAACTTTCAAAACTTATTAAAACCATCACAATAAAAAGCATCACAATGCATGTAACAAGTATCTTTAATTGTTCATTTGAGACTATATAAGTCTGAATACAAGTGAGTTCTGTGTCCTTGGCACAGAGGAGATCTGGTTCAAACTTCCTTTCACTTGCAAACTCCTGTGCTTTTCATTGGTGTTAAGTTGCATAACGTTATTTGAAGCTAACTGAGAGGTCCAGGTGGCCTAAAATGACAATACCTCCTTTATGTAGTCTTATTGTGGCTGGTTTTCCATTTGTTAATCTGTCAATTTTCTAATACTACTCAGAAAAATAAAGAAAGGAATTTCTATAAAAAAAAACACTGTGTTACTAACACACTCTACAAATAATACAACCCTACCAGGTCTCCAGTTTTTTATTTGACAATTGTGATCTACAAACAGACTTTTCTGAAGAATGTGCAGTGGAGTGGGAGTTTGAAGCACCAGTACGATTAACACCCAGGTGCTGGAGAGACTGCCTTGCCGGCCGGCTTAACATCTTTGTCTAATAGACACTGTTTTGTGCTTTATGTTTCTTTTTCCTCATGTTCTCATGGGAGGAATAAAGAATACACGATAGAAGAAGAAAACACACGCTTCTTTTAGTAAAACAAACATTTATTCACTGTTATATGTATTTCACCAGGGCAATATTGCACTATAATTATATTGTACTGAGTGGACACTGTTTTTGCCAGACCTGGGCTTGTTGCCCCATCAGTTTAGCTTATATCTCTTAATGTGTCTCCACAGGTATTTTCTTGCAAACACAGCAGGCAACACAGTGCGCGAAGCCTTCGGTATCCATCTCTTTATCTGGAAGTTTACATTCGACCAGAACGCCATGCCCTGTCCTCAGTGCATCAGAGTTATGTGCAAAGTTGCCCCTATTGTGAAGATGTGCCAATTGCATTGCCTTTCTTTCGAGTGCTTAGGGAATTTCATGAACCAGATCAATTCAATCCTATTGCGGTGAACATGCTCCATATGCTGTGCTATTTTTGAGAGAGGCTTCTCACCGTACAGGGAGTACTGCTTTTTTTTGTATGCCCTGGAGCCATAGATGTTTCTGCATAGTGCTTGGAAAGATACCACGTCGTCTCTCTGACCCTCTGTTTTAAAACATTACTACCAGAAGGTCCAGAATGGTGGTACAATGAACTCTTCTCTGGGTACCTGCACTTTGCTCCACTGACAGGCAATGCGGCCTTACTGCTGGTGTCTGAATTACTCTCAGGGCAATTCAGACAATTCAGGGGCATACTCAACTCCACTGCTCTCCGGGCTATGGTTGGAGTCTCCGGTGCACTCTATAGAAGCGTTACTAAAACACATTGTACAGGCGGCACCACTTGGCATTACCCATTACACCAGAAATGCTACTGTCGCCCTTGAAAGTGATTTAATTTAGGCGTCCTGGCGTGTTCATTCATTGGATTGGATAAAGTTCTACTTTTTCAACAGTCGGATTTAGCGCTCTGTCGGTGTTGAGAAGTTCGGGTAATCCATGGGGGGATAAGTGGTGTCGGGTTTGTGGCAGTCGCTGCAATGACTACCACGGGTCCTGACTCAAGTTGCTTTTTAAATAGGAGCATGAAACTTGTGTGTCGTTCAGATCGTATTTACATTGAAAAGGATCTCAAGACGTGTTTTAATGTGAATCTGGGTGTAAGTTCACTCTGCCTAAACAGTACTTACTTTACATAGACAGATAGAACAGAGAGCAGTATAAGCAGAAGCTTATTTGAACTATAAGGTCACATCAGAACGCATAAAAAAAATTATATTTTAAAGTAAATGAACAACTATTAACATTACAATCATTATTATAAATATGAATTTTTACATGCAACACATAAATCAAGACGCTTTAAAAAAAAACCTCACATGCAACACCCTTTTTTATTCACGTAAAATAGATGTAACTGAATGACCCTTAGCAACTTGACAAGTATTGAAAAATACAAAAAAGTTTAGAATATAGTCGTTTTTTGGAGGGGTTCTGCTGCTTTCACACTCAAACATCCAGTTTTTGCCCCACGCAAGATTACTTTCACTAGAAAAACTTAAAATTTTAAAATAAGTAAATCTAATTGTTTTATGGGTTCTGCTGTTCAAAGTCATACATCAAAAGGACACGGGTTTTCTCCACTAAATATACTAGTTAGTTCAGAATGATGTCTAACTCAATCTATGTATTAGAACTATATATGCATTAATAACAACCAGTAGCCACTACTCCGTTAAAAATTTGTGACAGATTTAAATTAAAACCAATTGCAAACTGTTCCAGCTAACAGATCCCTACAGTATTACTTTTAGAATAATCACAACTATTTTATTGTTTTCTCTGTCCATCTCTTACCCTGTCTAACACTGTATTCTGTAGATTAACTTATATTTTCAGAGCAGAGCACTGCAGCTAACATCCTCCCTACACGCTGTCTGTTCTAAAATGGCACATGAGAGAATGAGGGAGGGCTATAAATAGAAGATATCGATCCTAAACTCTTGTAAGATTTGTATTGATATTTTCCCAGAAATTATGTTTTGCCCAGTTTTGAGAATGAAATTGGCGCGCAATACCGAGTCATGTTTCACTCGGAACACCAAATCTCAGATCTGTCGGATTAGATAGAATCCCAACCGCTCATCTCTATTTTTAAATTCCACTTTCACATGTGAACATCCATTAAAGTATGAGGGCACATTAAAAGCTGCAAGCACAACAAGTTGATAGAGGAAAACTTATCTGTAGAATTGCATTGTGCCTGTTGCAGCCTTACACCCAACTATCAAATGCTGGTGGAAAATTTGCCCATCCAAAATCACATTAATTTGTCATATTTGTTTCTTATAACTTGTGAAACTTTTATTTACCTTACACTAAAATGCCTGTTGCTCTGTTGTGAAAGGTTTCTCTTTATTTAATTTAATGTAGTTTTAACTTATTACCAAGATAAAAGGGAATGCGCTGCCTTTTTTAAGGTTAAATGGTCATATACAGCTATGTATCAGGTTTCCCACTCTCACTTTTCTGCAGCAGATTTTCATGTTAGAGGGATCCTTCTCTAGCTAAACTAATTAACTAACTAACTAAATAAGTAACTAACTAGCTAACTGTGGAGGTAATACATTTTAACAGAACTGCAGTGTAAAGTTATAATAACACTGAACAATGTTCACAGTTTATATCTGAATATTTACATAACACCCAATATGCAGTATATTAAATATGATGTATTTTTAGTACCGGCGAAATGCCAACCTTGTAGATATATTGTAAGTTTGGATTGCTGTGTTTACATCATGTGGCTTCAATGAATAAATTATAATCAGAATTTCTACAGCACTCTTCCTTTTGAAGCAGCTCAATGAATTTCTAAATAAACCATACTTCAGTTTTTCATAATTAGAAATCAAATGGAAAGAAGAAGTATTTGAGCACTAAAAGGACTCTTTCATATTAACCCTAAAAAGTCATGTATATATACTAGAGATGGGCGGGCTCGGTTCCCCAAGATCCGAATCCATCCGAATTTCGCCTGAGTACCGAGCCGAGCACGCTCGATACTCTCCCGCCCATTCGGAATCTAAATTGAGGCAAAACGTCATCGTGACGTATTCGTATTTCTGAGCTCGGTTCTCGTGAGATTTGAAAAGCATAAATACCCGCCTCCACAGCAATCCATCGATATTTGACAGAGGGAGAGAGCAGGGTTATGTCACAGGCTATATCAGCGCAGGGACAGAGCAATAATTGGATACATTATTGTTTCTATTCTATACAATTCTAATATTAATACCAATTGTTACAGCAGTAAGAGGAGGATAGAGGAGGGGTTTTTTTTTCATTTCTGACACTCCAAGTGCTTTTGGGGTGTACCTCATTCCCCATTCTTTTGCAGTAATTTTTCCACCAGTGGTATGTCTAATCGTGAGCATTCTGATAATGTACCCATAAAGAAGGGTCCTTTCAGCAGTTCTGCTGATGTGTGCCTGAACAGCCCGACTGTAACCGGTGATACACCAAGTGAGGATGACACTTTGGATTTAGATTTAGAAAAGGATGAGGGGGAGATTTCGGTAGCCGATGAGGGCTCTGATGAGGATGCGATTGATTGTGTAAGTCCTGCACCAGTGCCAGCAGGGTGGCACCAGTGTTAGCAGTTCTGGCACGTGAGGTTCTGGCACCAATTTGCACTTTCCAAACACAAGCAGGGATGACGCAGGTGGCAGACCACAACAGTTTGACATCTGGTCTGTTTTGAAGGAAAAAAATGTGTGACCTTGCCCATAACTGCAACCAATCCTACTCTTAATTTATATTATGGATAAGCGCTCAAATTTAGTAATCACAAACACTCTGGCATGAGCAGCTTATAGAAAGACTCCCCCAAGTCTTCAATAATGCATCTAAATATCAAATACTACAGCTCTCTAATGCCAAGGTATGACGTAAAACACACATCACAACTGGAACTACTGTCTGTATAGGAAAAAAAGACCAGCGGTATCTTATTAAGCTATATCAGCATGGTGAATAAACATGGCCACAGATTCCTTGTTTTCTAAGCTTCTCACGGCCACTAATAATTACAAATAAATTGGCTAAGCAATGTTACATAGATAAAAGTACCGTTACAGGTTCAGTCTTGTGGGTGGCGCTGTTATCCAAATAGATGTATTCCTCCAGTAATTGCAGGCTTGTGCACATGTATTGGATGCCAGATGATCAGACCTTCCCTCCCGGGATTCAGATGTAACGCCCGGGACTCAAAACCAACACCATGCAGCATTTAAGGGCTTAAAGACTGTGTCTCCCGTGGCTCTGCATATGTCCAATTCTCAGCTAGATGTTGATAGCTCCACTCATCAAGAGGAGGCAATTGAGAACATTTTCATATTCACTGAAGTGTAAGTACCGATGTATTGTTGTATGGTACAATAAAGTTGTTGATATTTATCCATTATTCTGGTCTTCTTTCGGTGTTGACACGTGGGCTGGAGCGGACCGCCGATGAGTGGCGCTATCAACATCTAGCTGAGAGTTGGACATATGCAGCGCCACGGGAGACACAGTCTTTAAGCCCCAATATTAAATAATGAGTATTCCCATTAAATATTTAAACCTATTTCCCCCAAAATAATTGATATTCACCCTAGTCACCCTAGCATTAATTAAATAATGCCATCACGCCAGCTAAAATTAATACTCATTACAACAACCCACTATTAAATGAAAAGTCCCATTAGTAAAATAAATTGCCAACCACAAATAAATTAATATTTTCCACTTGCTATTAAATGATTTTCACATACCCTCACCAGTAAATTAATGGTCAGCCTCCACCCCAATTACAGTAACCCCCCTCCACCCACACGCACACTTACCTTCTACCACCTGGCTCTGTAGATTTCAGATCTCTTTATTTCCTTGCTGTCAGCAAATAATTCTAGCAGACTGATCTCTAAACAAACTGCAGTAAAATCACAGCTATTGAAATATAAATAGCCTATTTCCCCTTGTCCAACCATCTCCAAACCATTTTCTTTTCTTCTCTTTTGCAGCCTGCATCCTATGCACATGCTAAAGTGGCAGACAAGAACAGGCGGGAGGGCTATATATTTTTTGACACTTCTCTAGATCGAATTAGCACCTACGGGTGTATTGAGAGCCCGAGCGGCTTCAAGATTTATACCAGCAGCGCTTATCTTACATTGATATTTTGAGTCCATGAGATTCTATCAGACATCAATATATCCAATTTGCGAGAAGCCCCTGCTTACACGATCGGGATTCTTGTTACTTCTCTAGATTGAACTAGCACCTACGGGTGTATTGAGAGCCCGGCCGGCTTCAAGATTTATTCCAGCAGCACTTATCTCTCATTGATATTTAAGTTTAGGAGATCTTACCAAACATAAATCATATCCAAATTGTCAGAAGCTCCGTGATACATTATCACTCAAAAGCTCATGTGTAGAGTTTTTATTAGATATTTGTGCCAAATTATATTATCTCAAGGGGATGTCCTTTGGTCATAATTATTTATTATACCCCTATGAGATGAGCACTCATTATCTATTGTATCTATAGATATGTGTCTTGTATATTAATATGATCAGCTGGTCATCTATATAATATGTTTTTTATCCATTGTTGCATTGCCCAATAAATTGTTTTTATTTGTATTTGAGCCCATGTTATCATTAGAGGCAACACCTATCCGCACTCAGCGCTGTTAATTGTTTTTGGTATATATACAAGATATCGATCTGTGCGATCTGACAAATTATTGGAAATTAAGTTTTGCCTTGTTTTCAGATCCGATTTTGTTGCGCGAAACCAAATCCTGTTCCGATGCGAATCGGATCCCCAACATAAAATCTTGTCGGATTTCTCAGAATCCAAATAACTTATCTCTAACTGAAACCCTGTTTAGAATGAGGCCCTAAAGTTGTGTTTAGAAGATCCGAAAATGCCGCGCAAAACCAAATCCTGTTCTGGTGCGCATCGGATCCCCAACATCAAATCTTAATGGATTTCTCAGAATCTGAGCCTCTTGTCTTAAACTGAAACCCTGTTTAGAAAGAGGTCCCGAAGGTTGTGTTTAGAAGAGGTCAGTCTTAAAAATAAACTAGTGCCAAGTTTCTTTAGAAATACTAAGTTAGAATCTGGATTGACATCTAAATCTATATGTATACCTTCCATACCAGCCAAACCTGAAGGTTTTTTTAGTTGTAACATGGATAGGTGCATTACTATAAGTGAACTGAAATTTGTTCATTGTCAACTAATCAGAGCTGTAAGTTTTGTCATGTGCGTGATTAAATGAGCCCGTGGCTCGCAATATGTAGGGAAAGCCACAAGGTCACTTGATATCAGGTTCTTAGAAAACAGAATAAATAATTTCAAACTAGAAAAAAAACATAGCTTATCAAGACTTATCAATAACTGTCAGAATGTAATATGAAAATTACTGGGACTGAAAAGATTAAACTAACTAAAAGAGGAGGTGACAGATATGGACCCCCTCTCCCACCAAAGAGAAGACTTTTGGATCTTTCGCTAAAAACACTCTTTCCTCTAGGCCTCAATGAATCGATTGAGCTTAATGGAATTTGATGTATGTCAATTACTTTAGACACATTATTATGCTTTTAAGAGAGATATGTGTGTCATATTTTTCTTATAATTTATTTGGTTCAGATATCCTTAGGCTTAATCCTTATTATGTAATTTGATGATATTTGTGAAGATTATTTCCCCCTATTTTTCCTTGGGCAAAATATGCTAGTGTTATACTTACAGTTTATTGTTTAGAAATATTAGTATAATTTAGTATCAATTACTATGGTCTCTGACATTCCCTAAGATGCATTGTGGCTCACAGAATAATACCATTCTTGCAGTTTATAGAAATGGGAGTTTGAATACTGCATTGGGTTGTAGCAAATAAAATTTTCGATTTGATGACTAGATTGTTTATTATTGGTTATACTGTATATTAATTTCAAATATTGACTGGTTAAATTGTGTGAAGTTGTTGATGCTAACTGTGGCTAAGGACACTGTCAGCAATGTGATCTGCTATACTTATCTTTGATATTTTACCCACTGGAATACTGGTAAACAGGATGCTGCACCATCTACTGGAGCTTTAATTTTCTCCCAGGCTGATAGACAGATTGTTGATTTGCACCTTGATTGTTTGGGAAACAACGAGGTTTAACATTAATAGGGATCTTTCATATTGGTTTCCATCTGCATGATTTAATACCCTTAATATTGGAATACTGCTATATCTTTTATTATTTCTTTTGGTACAATATTATGGGTAGTTACAAGTCCACTGATATACTTTTATTTATTTTTATTATTTATAATTTTGTGATTGTTGTATTGTAATATATGTTTGCATTATTTAAAACATATTTTTTAATATATTAATGTGTACATAAATTGGGGTGATCCGAGTGTGAGTGATTGAGCGCTCTATTTTATGGTGTTTTTTCTTAAGTAAGTGGATTTGGCAATTTAATCCTTACTGGGGCTGTCTCCCTCTTCCTAGCTCACATAACCATAACAATATTTCCAGCACTGCAGCTATTGAGGTGTATTGTCCTAGTATTTTTATTTTTTGTTAAGTGAAAAAATCTTTAGCACCTAAAAGAACGATTCTTTAAGTAGGACAGATGCATCTTTTTTTCATACATTTTTTATACATTCAAAGCATATTAAAGCTATATTAAAGATGCACTGATTAGATGTCATTTACAAAAAATTAAAACATGATTATAGCATAGTCAGGAGTTAGGAAAATAAAATATAAATGTGGTCATAATTATTCACAAAAATATGAGGTGCTTTTTACCCTGTGACAGACCTTTTGGCAAGTAAGCCAGGCGTTAAGTATCATGATGTCTCCTCTAACAGTCTTAGCTCTTTATGCTGTCACATAGCTGGTACCCAGTTACAGGATCAACAGATAACATCAGCAGGTCAGTTAAGGATTTATGGCACCATCCAAATGCTGTGTCTACAGAGAACCATGTGGTCATCCCAGTGCTTTATAATATTTCTGGTAGGGAAGGTACATCAAAACACATTTTTTATAATCCATATTTACATATTAATGATCAGTGCAACGAGCTACATCCAAGGTGTCAACTATAACTACCAGATATGAAATCTAATGAAATAACATATCTTCCTAAGGAATTTATATCTCATAATAATGTATTATTATATTTCTAAGATTTTCCAGAGAAAGCTTTTCTCATTTATAAGAATGTCTGAATATAAATAAAGCCATATAAAAGGGTCATGAAAAACAATTAGCATACAGCACGGGGGCTTAGTGGTTAGCACTTCTGCCTTACAGCACTGGGGTCATGAGTTCAATTCCCAACCATGGCCTTATCTGTGTGGAGTTTGTATGTTCTCCCCATGTTTGCATGGGATTCCTCCGGGTGCTTCGGTTTCCTCCCACACTCCAAAAACATACTAGTAGGTTAATTGGCTGCTATCAAAATTGACCTTAGTCTCTCTCTGTCTGTCTGTCTGTCTGTGTCTGTGTGTATGTTAGGGAATTTAGATTGTAAGCTCCAATGGGGCAGGGACTGATGTGAATGAGTTCTCTGTACAGCGCTGTGGAATCAGTGGTGCTATATAAATAAATGGTGATGATGATGATGATACCCCCAGATCGTAATTGAAAACAATATCTTAGGCTGGGCGCACACTACAGAATTTTGCCACCAATGTGTTATCTACAACAATTTTAGTAACGACTGGGAAAAAAAGTCCTTATCATCAAACCGATTCATACGTACAAACTATACATGATCAGCTGAAAATGTAATGACTTTGTAAACTCTATGGAGATCCTGATCATGAATGAATACACACTTCAGGATTGGAAGGCTGTCATTCCATAGCTGAACGAGATTTATTGTTCTGCTGAGCAATCAAAACAAACAGTGGTTGGTGCTTTGTAATGACTAACGTTCATCGTACACACTAATGCGATATCCAACTGAACCCGATAAATGGCTGAAAACACTGTAGTGCAGTGGTTCCCAAACTTTTGCAGTCCGTGGCACCCTTAGAGTCTCCACATTTTTTCAAGGCACCCCTCCAAAATAATTACTGAGCAGTCCTGTTTTAGAAGTAGTTGGGTCAAAAAATTGTAATAAGTATTTAGGTCACGACAGAAATACTTATTTAGTTGTATGCAAAAATGCCCCCTCTGCATCCAGGCACTCTGCCCCCTCTGCATCCAGACACTCTGCCCCCTCTGCATCCAGGCACACTGCCATCCTCTGCAACCAGGCACACTGCCCCTTTCCTCTGCAACCAGGCCCACTGCCCCTTTCCTCTGCAACCAGGCACACTGCCCCTTTCCTCTGCAACCAGGCACACTGCCCCTTTCCTCTGCAACCAGGCACACTGCCCCTTTCCTCTGCAACCAGGCACACTGCCCCCCTCCTCTGCAACCAGGCAAACTGCCCCCTCCTTTGCAACCAGGCACACTGCCCCCCTCCCCTGCAACCAGGCACACTGCCCCCCTCCCCTGCAACCATGCACACTGCCCCCCTCCTCTGCAACCAGGCACACTGCCCCCCTCCTCTGCAACCAGGCAAACTGCCCCCTCCTTTGCAACCAGGCACACTGCCCCCCTCCCCTTCAACCAGGCACACTGCCCCCCTCCCCTGCAACCATGCACACTGCCCCCCTCCTCTGCAACCAGGCACACTGCCCCCCTCCTCTGCCCTCGGGTCCTCCCTCCTCTGCCCTCGGGTCCCCCCCTTCCTCTGCCATTGGGTCCCCCCTTCCTCTGCCATCGGGTCCCCCTTTCCTCTGCCATCGGGTCCCCCCTTCCTCTGCCCCGCGCCAGCCCTAGAAAAAAAGCAAGAAAACAGAAACTTACCAATCCGCCGGGCGCCGGGACGCAGCAGCCTCCTCACTCCCGCAGCTGTCACTGAATATCGACGTCAGTAACAAGCTGCTGCAGGAGAGAGGAGTCTGCTGGGTCCCGGCGCCCGGCGGATTGGTAAGTTTCTGTTTTCTTGCTTTTTTCTAGGGCTGGCCCGCGGCACCCCAGTGACTGCCCCCCTCCTCTGCAACCAGGCAAACTGCCCCCTCCTTTGCAACCAGGCACACTGCCCCCCTCCCCTGCAACCAGGCACACTGCCCCCCTCCCCTGCAACCATGCACACTGCCCCCCTCCTCTGCAACCAGGCACACTGCCCCCCTCCTCTGCCCTCGGGTCCCCCCTCCTCTGCCCTCGGGTCCCCCCCTTCCTCTGCCATCGGGTCCCCCCTTCCTCTGCCATCGGGTCCCCCTTTCCTCTGCCATCGGGTCCCCCCTTCCTCTGCCCCGCGCCAGCCCTAGAAAAAAAGCAAGAAAACAGAAACTTACCAATCCGCCGGGCGCGGGGACGCAGCAGCCTCCTCACTCCCGCAGCTGTCACTGAATATCGACGTCAGTAACAAGCTGCTGCAGGAGAGAGGAGTCTGCTGGGTCCCGGCGCCCGGCGGATTGGTAAGTTTCTGTTTTCTTGCTTTTTTCTAGGGCTGGCCCGCGGCACCCCAGTGACAGCGCCGCGGCACCCCTGGGAGCCGCGGCGCACAGTTTGGGAACCGCCGCTGTAGTGTATACCCAGCCTTAGTGGTGGCAGAACTGAGTAGTTAATAATGAGTGTAATAATTCATAATACTATGTCAAGGATCGACTATATTCTAGTGTTTAATCCCATTTTTTCAAGTGTTGTTGAGCCACAGCTCCATGATATTGTAATTTCGTACCACACCCCAATTTCCAACCAAGTTAATTTCGACATTTCTTATGTCTCACATAGACTATGAAGGTTCCCCTCATATCTCAGTCAGTCGGAACAGTTTACTGAATATTTATATAGTAAATGGGCAGAATATACATAAAAAAAATTAGAACACTGGGAAGATTCAATTCTCTTTTGGGAGACCTCAAAGGTAGTCATGCAAGGACATATTATTGCTTATTTGGCTAATAAAAGAAAAGTACCCAAAATCATATATAATTCTTTAAATCAGTCTATGAAACAAGCATTTGATAGCTATACTTCATGTCCCACTACATTCAATTTAGATATATATGATTCAGCTTAACAATTGTTAGAAAAGGTTTTGCTATCTAATGCTCAAACTAGTGTTGAATACACGCTCAGCGGACCCAAAATTACATCATAAACTTAATGGAGAGGCTAATTTACCTAAACTTAATAGTGCCCAGTGGGAAAAGTTCAACTCAGATATCACAGAACAAGAGATGGAATAAAAAATCTGGCCTGTTATAAATCCCCTAATCCTGATGGCTACAATCGGGATTATTATAAATTGTTACGTCACAGTCTGGTTCCTGCCCTGACTCTCTCTATCATAAAATATTTAAGTATCATTTAACTTATTCAAGCTTAAATGAGGCTCATACCATCTTTATTCTGAAGACAAGCAAGATCCAAGTCTTTGGGGTATATTTACTAAACAGCGGATTTGAAAAAGTGGAGATGTTGCCTATAGCAACCAATCAGATTCTAGCTGTCATTTATTTAGTGCATTCTACAAAATGAAAGCTATAATCTGATTGGTTGCTATAGGCAACATCTCCACTTCTTCAAACCCGCAGTTTAGCAAATCTAGCCCTTTGTCTCTTTGAATAGGCCCATTACCTTGTTAAAACTAGATTTTAAAATCCTGGCTAGGATGCTAGCAAAGAGATTACAATATATTTACCGGATTTGCTCATCAGTCATCAGATGGGTTTCACCCACAATACATATTCAGTAAAAAGGGGTAGAGACTGCAATAGGGGCCATTGTGGCTGGGGCTGCTAAAGTAAAGAAAAATTCAGATATTATCTTAAGCCTCGATGCCGAAAAGGCCTTTGACACGGTCTCTTGGCAATAATTTCTTTTAGTTTTGGAAAAAAGGGCTTTGTGACAAGAATTTTTACAGGTTATTAGATTTCTTAATACTAATTCAAAAACTTTTCACTTTATTAATGTGCAACTTAGCTCTCCTATAACAATGACACGGGCACTAGACAAGGTTGCCACTTTTGTTTAATTTGGCACTCAACCCTCTACTTCGCATTATATAAATCCATGTATCTGGCTTTCTGATTAACCAATTAGATGGGATGTCATTGGGTTTAGAGAATAGTCCAATAGGCAGGTCTAATTCTCTGACCTGGGCTAATATGTCTATTACATAGCTCGGCATTCAATTGCCAAAGAATATTCATGAGCTGTATAGTCTTAATATGAGAAGGGTGGTTAAAGCAGCTGTGGAAAGAATTGGCCAGCTGGAAACATTTAATGCTTTCTTACCTGGGTCGAGCCAATTTAATGAAAATGATAGGGCTTCCTAAAATATTGTATCCATTTCAAATGTTGCCTATAAGAATTTCACCATCAGATGAAAAGAGAATTTAGAAATTGTATATAGAAATTTATGCGGCCTAGAAAAAGCCTCATTAAACTTCAACAAAGTTTGTCAAATAGTGGCATTAATATTCTCAATTTAAAATTATATAGTTATGCAGGAACTTTAATGTTCATTAAAGAATGGTTGCAAGCTGGCAATATTACCCTTTACACTGCATATCTGTGTGTATCAAGCAAAATGAAAACATGAGGTATTAGTTCATATTTTGATTTGGTTTTTTTCTTTATATTTATTAAAGTCTTATAAAGCTTTTAAGTTTTCTAGTATTTATGATATTGTAAATGTTTGTTTGATTGTTTTGTTGCTTTCCCCCCCCCAACCTTTTGTTTTGTTTAATATTGTATTTGTAATTTTGTATCTTTGCCTCTGCAAATAAAAGAATTATTAAAAAAAAAAGAGTGTAAGATAAAATTTTGGAGGAGTTTAATAATTTTACACTGACCAGGTGGCTGTTTAATTAATCCTTTTACACCCGTTGTGAGAGTAAAATGGCTTACGGTGTAGATAGGATGATTGAAAACATAAAATGTAATTGTTCTTGGTAAATATTTTTACTTGCTTGCATAAAACTGGGTCTGCACTGCATCAGTACATTTGTTTACTTAAGATGATGAATTTTCTGTAAACTATCTGACCAGAGAAGGTTCCAGGAAACCGGTTGGCATCCCAAGGGCCTAGGGGACATAAATGCTTGTGGCCAGTGTTATGATGAATTTTAAACCATTTGTGATTTTTTTATTATTTATTTTACTTACTTACTTATTATTATACAATTTATTAAAACAATTGATAAACTTATCTAATAATATAAAAAATCTAATTCTGCATAACAAAAAGAGATATTCTTATGTATTTCAGAGAAATTATTGTCCTTAGGGAGCAATGTCCATAGATGTAGTATGTATAGACTCTCATATTCCCAATATGTGTGGGGTAAATTAGGGATGAGCGGACTCGGATTCTCGCAATCCGAGCCCACCCGAACAGTGCGGATCCGAGGCCGATCCGAGCACTGTTCGGAAACTTCCGGGCGGCAAACGGAGCCTAACCGAAGCTATGACATCCAAGTCTCGCGTCGGATCTCGCGAGACTTGGATGTCATAAATACTCACCTTGCGGGCGCCATCTTCATTCTGGCTGTGATCACTCGTGAGGGAGGTTGTAGTTAGGGAGCTCCTGATTAGTTTAGTTGTTCTTTGTGCTTTGTTCAGTGCTCTGTCCTGCTGAGTCAAGTGGTGCTTTGTCCAGTGCTCTGTTCTGCTGAGTCCAGTGGTGCTTTTGTCCTGTGCTCTGTCCTGCTGAATCCAGTGGTGCTGCCTGTGTCATGTGCTCTGTTCTGCTAAGGGCATAGTTATTTAAAATTTATTCAAAAGTTATAAAAAATTTAAAAAATAATTATAAAAAACTTATACAAAAAAAATGTCAAAAAAATATAAAAAAAAAATAAAAAAAATTATACAAAAATAATTGAAAAAAAACATAAAAAATTAGTTTAAAAATACTAGATACTGCTATTTAAAAGTCAAACTACGTTCACTGTTGCTGCTGTACCAAAAAATAATAGGTACTGCTATTTAAAAGTCAATCTACGTTCTCTGTTGCTGCTGTACCAAAAAATAATAGGTACTGCTATATAACTCCAGTCCAGTGGTACTCTCTTGTGCCGCAGATAATTTGTAAAGGCTTTGCCGAGTGTGTGTGGTTTCGGGGTACGCTCTCTTGTGCTGCATATAATGGAGTACCAAAATTTGGAGGATAAAGTAGGGAAAGATCAAGAACCACTTCCTCCTAATGCTGAAGCTGCTGCCACTAGTCATGACATAGACGATGAAATACCATCAACGTCGTCTGCCAAGGCCGATGCCCAATCTCCTAGTAGAGGGCATGTAAAATCCAAAAACCCAAAGTTGACTAAAATTACCAAAAAAAGAAAATTAAAAACATCTGAGGAGAAACGAAAACTTGTCAATATGCCATTTACGACACGGAGTGGCAAGGAACGGCTTAGGCCCTGGCCCGTGTTCAGGACTAGTGGTTCAGCTTCACCCAAGGATCTAAGCCCCCCTCCTCCCCCCCTCTCCAAATAATTTAAGAGAGTTATGCTGTCAGCAACAACAACAAAACAGCAAACAACTCTGCCTTCTAAACAGATGACATCACAAATCCCCAAGGCGAGTCCAAGGGTGTTGGTGGTTGCGAAGCCTGACCTTCCCATCACTGTACGGGAAGAGGTGACTCCATCCACCATTTGCAGCACACCCTCTGCATATGCTGGAAGGATCACCCACAGTGTAGATCCAGATTTGGATAATCAAGGTGTCAATGTTGTACACCGGGAGGAGGCTATTGATGTAGCTGGCGCTGTGGAGGAACTTGATGATGAGGATGCTGATGTGGTTATTTTAAATGAGGCACCAGGAGGGGAAACAGTTGATGTCCATGGGATGAAAAAGCCCATCGTCATGCCTGGTCAGAAGACCAAAAATTGCACCTCTTCGGTCTGGAGTTATTTTTATCCCAATCCGGACAACAAATGTATGGCCATATGTAGCTTATGTAAAGCTCAAATAAGCAGGGGTAAGGATCTTGGCCACCTAGGGACATCCTCCCTTATACGTCACCTGAATAACCTTCATAATTCAGTGGTTAGTTCAGGAACTGGGGCTAGGACCATCATCAGTCCAGGGACACCTAAATCCCTTGGTCCTGTTGGATACACACCACCAACACCCTCCTCGTCAACTTCCTCCACGATCTCCATCAGATTTAGTCCTGCAGGCCCTGTCACCAGCCAGACTAAGTCCACTTCAATACGGGATTCATTCGAGGAATCCTGCAGCGGTACTCCTACTACTGCCACTGCTGCTGTTGCTGCTGGTAGTCGGTCATCTTCCCAGAGGGGAAGTCGTAAGACCGCTACGTCTTTCACCAAACAGTTGACCGTCCAACAGTCGTTTGCCCTGAGCACAAAGTACGACAGTAGTCACCCTATAGCAAAGTGTATAACTGCAGCTGTAACAGCTATGTTGGTGTTAGACATGCGTCCGGTGTCCGCCATCAGTGGAGTGGGATTTAGACGGTTGATGGAGGTATTGTGTCCCCGGTACCAAATCCCGTCGAGATTCCACTTCACTAGGCAGGCGATACCAAAGATGTACAGAGAAGTACGAACAAGTGTCCTCAGTGCTCTGAAAAATGCGGTTGTTCCCACTGTACACTTAACCATGGACATGTTGACAAGTGGTTCAGGGCAAACGAAGGACTATATGACTGTGACAGCCCACTGGGTAGATGCATCGCCTTCCGCAGCAACAGCAGCAGCTGCATCAGTAGCAGCATCTCCACAACGGCTGCTCGTGGCAAGGCAGGCAACGTTATGTATCACAGGTTTTAATAAGAGGCACAACGCTGACAACCTCTTAGAGAAAGTGAGGGAAATAATCTCGCAGTGGCTTACCCCACTTAGACTCTCCTGGGGATTTGTGGTGTCAGACAACGCCAGTAACATTGTGCGGGCATTACATATGGGCAATTTCCAGCACGTCCCATGTTTTACCCACACCGTTAATTTGGTGGTGCAGCATTACCTCACGAGTGACAGGTGTGTGCAGGAGATGCTTGCGGTGGCTCGCAAAATTGCTGGACACTTTCTGCCTTCTGCCAGTGCCTACCGCAGACTCGAGCAACATCAGAAAAGCCTGAACCTGCCCTGCCATCACCTCAAACAAGAGGTTGTGACGCGCTGGAACTCCACCCTCTATATGCTGCAGAGGATGGAGGAGCAGCAAAAGGCCATTCAAGCCTACACAGCCACCTACAACATAAGAAAAGAAGTGGGGATGCACCTGAGTCAAGCGCAGTGGAGACTGATTTCCATGTTGTGCAAGGTTCTCCAGCCGTTTGAACTTGCCACACGAGAAGTCAGTTCCGACACTGCCAGCTTGAGTCAGGTCATTCCCCTGATCAGGCTGTTGCAGAAGCAGCTGGAGAAAGTGAGGGAGGAGCTGTTAAAGCATTGCGATCCAACTAAGCATGTAGCTCTTGTGGATGAAGCCCTTCGTATGCTTTGCCAGGATCCGAGGGTGGTCACTCTTTTAAAGTTAGAGGAATACACTCTGGCCACCGTGCTTGATCCTCGGTTTAAAGCGTATGTTGTGTCTCTGTTTCCGGCGGACACAAGTCTACAGCGGTGCAAAGACCTGCTGGTCAGGAGATTGTCCTCTAAAGAGGACCGTGACATACCAACAACTCCACCTTCATTTTCTTCCACACCTTTGGCTGCTAGGAAAAAGCTCAGTTTTCCTAAAAGACCCGCTGGCGGGGATGCTGAGAACATCTGGTCCGGACTGAAGGACCTGCCAACCATTGCAGTCATGTCTACTGTTGCTGAATTGGATGCTGTCACAATTGAAAAAATGGTAGAGGATTATTTTGCTGACACCATCCAAATAGACATGTCAGACAGTCCATATTGTTACTGGCAGGAAAAAAAGGCAGTTTGGAAGCCCCTGTACAAACTGGCTCTATTTTACCTGAGTTGTCCCCCCTCCAGTGTGTACTCGGAAAGAGTTTTTAGTGCAGCGGGGAACCTGGTCAGTGAGCGGCGAAGGAGGTTGCTTCCTCAGAACGTTGAAAAAATGATGTTCATAAAAATGAATTATCAATTCCTCAATCAAGTACAGCACTGCCCTCCAGATAGTACAGAGGGACCTTTGGTTGTGGAGTCCAGCGGGGACGAATTGATAATGTGTGTGGATGAGGAAGTACACACTGAAGGGGGAGAGGAATCAGAGGATGAGGATGAGGACGACATCTTGCCTCAGTACAGCCTGGATAGTTTGTACAGGGAGAGATGAATAGCTTTTTTGGTATGGGGGCCCAAACAAACCAATCATTTCAGCCACAGTTTTTTGGTAGGCCCTGTCGCTGAAATGATTGGTTTGTTAAAGTGTGCATGTCCTATTTCAACAACATAAGAGTGGGTGGGAGGGCCCAAGTACAATTCCATTTTGCACCTTTTTTTTTGGCATTATGTGACCGTTCAACAGTCGTTTGCCATGAGCACAAAGTACGACAGTAGTCATCGTATGGTAGAGGGGATAACTGCGGCCTTAACAGCTATGTTGGTGTTAGACGTGCATCCGGTGTCCACCATCTGTGCAGTGGAATTCAGACCATTTGAAGGCGGAGATATTGTGGCCCCAGTACCAAATTGGGTACCGGGGCCACTCCACTACGCAGTCCAGATAGATGCGTATCAGATATAAAAAAACGTTGACTGTTGCTGCCAAATCCAAAATTAATTAAAATGAGCTGTCATCGTCAAAAACAAGAGGTATTGACGCGCTCGAACTACACCCTGTATATGCTGCAGCGGATGTAGGAGCAGCCATATGTGCAGTGGAATTGAGATCATTTTGAGGAGGTATTGTGGCCCCGGTACCAAATTGGGTACAAGGGCCACTCCACTACGCAGTCCAGATAGATGCGTATCAGATATTAAAAAACGTTGACTGTTGCTGCCAAATACAAAATTAATTAAAATGACCTGTCATCGTCAAAAACAAGAGGTATTGACGCGCTCGAACTACACCCTGTATATGCTGCAGTGGATGTAGGAGCAGACATATGTGCAGTGGAATTGAGTACATTTGGAGGAGGTATTGTGGCCCCGGTACCAAATTGGGTACCGGGCCCACTCTACTACGTAGTCCAGAAAGCTACCTCGGTGCAACCTTTTGGACTAAAAACAATATTGTGAGGTGTGAGGTGTTCAGAATAGACTGGAAATTAGTGGAAATTATTGTTATTGAATGTTATTGAGGTTAATAATAGCGTAGGAGTGAAAAGAAACCAAAAAACTGGATTTTAGCACTTTTTATGCTTTTTTAAAAATAAATCAGAACCCAAAACCCTAAATCAGAACCAAAACCTTTCGTCAGGTGTTTTGGCAAAACAAATCAGAACCCAAAACCTCAAGCTAATCAGAACCCAAAACCCAAAACACTAAAAGTGGCCGGTGCACACCCCTAGGGTAAATTGTTTCTCTAATCTAACACAGAACAGTCTTAGTAGAGACTTGATACAATATTGTCAGTTCACAAATGTAGTCGGCTCCTGAATAAGAGCCTCAGGTGGTCCTTTATAGTAGATATAAAATGGCAATGTCTCCATTTAAAGAGGCTTGCAATCTTTGTCCACATTGTATGGCCTTACTTGCTGTACCTTGAAAAGTACGATCCATATTTGAAAATCCTGCCGTGAATTGGAACTTATCAAGTCACAATGTCTCCGTACAAATGCTCCCACGGATAGCATTGCAAATTGATAGTCCCACTGTTATGCTGATATTTTATGATGCGTTTCTCCACCTGTGACTGGGCGGTTTCATTAGAGGCAAGTAATGTTCCATAGAAGCACCTTTAAATACCTTAACTTGAATATCTAAACCAATTGGGTATTAGCAATCACATTACGTTATTACAACAGGATGACACTTGTGAACTGCCAATATTGTATCAACTCTCTACTAAGACTGTGAACGATTTAACCCCATACATATTGGGAATATTAGAGTCTATACAAACTACATCTAAGGACATTGCTCCCTAAGGACAATAATTTCTCTGAAATACATAAGAATATCTTTCTGTTATGCAGAAATTTATTTTTTTATATATATAATTAAATAATTTTATCAATTGTCTTAATAAATTATATAATAACTTTATTATCAAGGCTCTTATATTTTGTTTTTCAATTGTGATTTTTCTTATTTTTTGTGTGATGTAAAACTGTGCATAAAACATTGTGTATTGAGTTAAGGCACCCTTGAATATGCTTGCTCTATGAAATAAACAAATTAACTTGAATTCATCTGATTTGAGTTTGCAAGTTCCTAGCAAATATTTTAATAGTTTGGACTTGTCTCAAGTTACAGCTTTCTCGCAAACACACTCTCCTAGAAAACTGTGAGATAAAGGCATTTATTCGATGTCAAAGTAAATAAGGTGTATGTCACCTGGAGACAAAACATTTTAAAAAAGCAAACACTAAATTGTTGAAAATTGTTGAAAATTAAAATAGCCCTGAAACCACATTTTAAAGAGACATAAACTGGTTGTTTAACTAGATATTATATTGTGAAATAGAAAAAATAACATATAATTATGGAGGAGAACAATATTGTTTCAGCCTTTATTTCAATTACTGAGCACAGCATGGGTATTTTGTCTATCTGCAGCAATAAAATAATGAGGAGTTCTCTCCAGTACCTGCCTGCAGCACAGAACCCCTTTTCTTGAATAGTGTTAATCTGGTATATCATCTAGAAGCAATTACGGCACCTTGCACAGTTGTTACTCTATGGCTATTTACTTCTGATGTTAAAAGATAAGTGTTAAGAAAGGATAAGAAAATGATGGTAATTGATATTTATGACAACAGTGGTGTTGTTAAAATATCTGGCTATTAAAGCAAGTTAACCTCCACTTAATTAAAATTCTTAGAAAACATACCTGTGAGTGAAAAGCATGACGTTCTTATAAAAATTATTAACAATTCTACACCATAGTTGCCATCCTTTAACGATTGACCTCCGGGAGTCTTGGTGAAGAAGGGGCTCCGCGAATCGTGTAATTATGGCCCTTGCAAATGCGACATTTTAGCACAGGGGCGGGCCAATATGATGCGGTTCCCAGAGAATTGCATCATGGAGGCTTCAAATCAATTGTTAGCTCTCTCGGGAGTCCAGGAGACCTACCCGGAATTCGGGAGTCTCTCGGGCATTCCGGGAGAGTTGGCAAGTATGTTCTACACACTTTCTGGGTATTGTTTATTTCTCAACAGCAATGGTCACATTTATTGGATGACTGGACAAGGAAGGTATCTGTCAATAAATCCTGCTCTCTGGTACAAATACTGTCAAGTCCTTCTAATGTCTAGCGACAAGCCTACATTTTAAGATTTTGATCTGCAACTTCTTATGTTCTGTATGCGTTCTTCATATATATATATATATATATATATATATATATATATATATATATGTATGTATGTATATATAAATTATATAAGCTAATGTTTAGTAAAAAGGAAGTTTCAAAAAACAAAATCATTTTATAATGATCGTCTTCAGTGGTTGGAATATGTTTTGGGTTTGTTCAGCCCAGTAATTGCAGTAAGCGAGTCATTTTATTTGTTCCATGGTTGCCACATGGAGCTGGTGATTGGTCTGAGACTCAGAGAAACTCAGATGACCAGATAGTTCTCTGAGTCTAACCAAAGTTATTGAAGCATAGCCTCAGGGCCTGATTAAGTGCTCTGGCTGCCCTAAGCTAATAAGCCTGTAGAAAATACACATACACACACACACACACACACACACATTCTTTCCCCCTTCAAAACACACACACATTCTGTCCCTCTGCATAACACACACACCTGTGTTCTTCTCTTCCATCGGCAGTCAACTCCTCTCACTGCAACTCCTCACTGACACAGTCGGGACATGGTGATGACATCAAGCCCGACAGCAAGTGAGGATGGAGGAGGGAGGAGAAGGGAGAGGGTGATGAGAGGGGAGGAGGGAGCGCCAGTGTGGAGGAGGGGAAGGGCAGCTCCGTGTGCACATAATCAATAGTAAAAATAAAAAAAAATTAAATGCTGCTGGCGTTGCATCCCCCCAGGTCCCAGCTCCCCAGGTGGCAGCCTGACCACCCTATTGGTTGATCAGGCACTGCATAGCCTGTTGAAGAAACTCATTAATAGTTAAAGATGCAATAAAAACTATTGTCTCATAGTCATATAGTCTGGCATGAACATTTGGACCTCATTTATGAAGTGCACTAGATGTGCAGCACAGAACACATTGGTTTTGCAAGCCTGCATGGTCCACCCAGCGCACATCAAGGTTAGATGTCTCTGGCAACTTCAAAGTATAACTAAGTGTGCTGATAGGTTGGAAAAGCTAATTTACACTGTGCAAAAGAAGAATCATCACTTTAAAAGCCCAAACTCTTACCACTTTAGAACCTTATTTATTTCATTAAAACAAACTTAAATGTTTCCCAAAAAAAATTATGCTTGATTTAGGCAAAAATAAATGATGAGCGTAAGAGAACATTGGAACCTCTTTATTACATGTGCCACTTTTGTGTGTTAAAAGCTTTGTTTTACATTGGTGAATTGCACATGGAATTGTGCTTCTCCAATGAAGTGCAATATGGAGATATAAAGGGTGTGGGTACAAAATCCAGATGGAAGAAATACCAACATGGACCTTGCGTATAGGAAAATACTGACAAGGTTAAAAAAATGCCGACATTAAATGAGCAATGCCCTCGGGTCAATCACAGCCTGTGCTTACTGGGACCAGTAGTCACCAAGTCAAAATAGTGTCTTATAATATCTATACAGCTACCGGACCCACCGGCAGAAATCGGTGTTAAAAAACCATGAAAATAGTAATGAAAGTTAAAACTACACCCCTACCCCCCTGTTGCTCTCAAAACATATCAACCCTAGTGCTGCTGGGGTCCCCCCCATTTTACTAGAACAAGTATCAGCTATTCAGCACGGGGGTGGATTCCCGAGGGTGGAGGAGTCCGCAAAAGAGATGCTGAAAGCACTAGGGCTCTCCCCATGGGCGGTAGGTGGTGGGTGTGGGGTAATAAAAGTGTTAAATGTTATGGTTATGGTACACTATTTTGAGTTTGTGCACTACAGGTCCCAGTATTGAACACATTAAGGGGTAACTGTATCAAGCTCCGATTTTGAAAATCCAGCAATTTTTCTCGGGAGAGTTGAAACTTGCTGATGTATGAACCTGAGATTTCATATAAAATTGCTAGAGATGTGTTTCTATCAAAATCGCTATTTCCAAAATCGATAGAGAACAAAGTCTCAACTGTTTTCCACTGTAGCCATACAAGTTTCAAGTGTATGAAGCTGCGCTTAAGCAAACTCTCCTGAGTTTGCTTTAAAAATCGCCAGATACATCACGCTGCATCCTAGCAGCATGATTAGTAAACACATCGCTGTTACACTGTCTTGTCTATAGAGCTGAAGGTCCGGCAGCTGTCAAAGTTTAAAAATAGCTAAATGTTCTAAAAAAATGCGTGGGGTCCCCCGGCCCGAGCACTATTTACCCTATTGCTGCCAGCCTACTGCTGGCTATGTGAAAATCGGGTGGAAATATGGTGGGGTTCCCCAGATTTTCACATAACCAGCCCTAGGCAAACTAGCCTGGGGTGGGTGGCACTATAGCACCGGGACACGCGGCAGGGGTCTCCCTGCCATAATGACAACCAGACTGTTCAGCGCTGGACTGGATTCTCTAGGGAGTGGGGTCCGCAGAAAAAAATGAGCACCCCCCCCCTCTAGGGACACCCAGCCCAATGCTGAAAGCACTAGGGCTCTTCCTACACCACTGAGCGGTGGGTGTAGGGTAATAACTGTGAATTAGTAGTTAAAAAAGCAAACATACACCCTTTTGTTTCATGGAGCTACAAATCCCAGCCAGCCCGGGCACCATCAACAGTGTGAGCATGCTGATGCTTGTATAACTACAAGCACCAGCATACCCTTGGCAGCCAGGGCATGCTGGCACTTGGAGAACCACAGGTGCCAACATGCCCTGACACACATGGCTGGCTGAAACCTGTAGTTCCACAAGACGTTTACAAAACTACAACACCCTCTTTAAAACTACATACATGTAATAAAAATAATAAAACCCTAATAAATACAGTAAACACCCTCATTCATACCATATATTTATTAAAAATAAGAAAAATACTCACCAATCAGATTTCTTCTTCTATCAGCATATTTTAACCCAAAAATGCTTGTAAGCCATGTGCCAATTTGTAATTACAAAGTCCCTGCTTGACAACCATGTCCATAAATAAATTTGCAATTCCAAAGTCACGGCTTGTAAAAATCTTCAGTTCTTCTTGGCCAGGAGGGCCCCCTTGTTGCTTGCAATTTTCTTATCTGATAACAGAGCGGCAAGCTCTATTTATAGTCTAAGGAATTTTCCCACGCTGACTTTTGACAGCTGCAGGACCTCTGGCTTTATAGGCAGACAGTGTAACAGTGATGTGTGTCTCGCGGCTAGGAAACAGAGGAGAGTTAGTTAAACACCAGAGTGTTTGGCATCGCAGCAAATCCCCAGAGATGACCAGCGATTTTTAAGATCAGAGTAAAAATCGCAGTTTAATACATCTGGCGACTTGGGGTCTAAAATCGCGGGTTATCATGCGCAATTTGCAGCGATTTTAAACGCTGAAAAAAAATCGGACCTTGATAGATTAACTCCTAGGTCTTGATGTACATGTTAAGGAAAAAGTCACGTTCATGTATCATCTGTACCTTCTCATGCACCACCTTCTAAGTGTAGGATTGTCACCTCCAAAACAGCCACATCAATGGAGGAAAGGAACACTGAGGCTGAGGAACAAATTGGACATTCACAGAATCATTGGGTGTCCAAGAGTGCCTTTCTGTAAGATTATGACATTGTAATATAGAGCAGCCTCCTTCCATAATGTATTAACCTTTTGGAACTGTGAGGATGAGTAATAAATGATGATTTAGACACAGAAACTGAGGATGCTACTTTGGAATTTACTAATGTGAAACAAAATGAGGGGGATAATCGTGAATCTGACAATAATGAATGTGTTGTACTTGATCAAAATAATGCAGATGGTGTTGATTGTATCCAAGTAAATCAGCCACCAGTGGTACCACCTCATGCACATGACAAGCACATTGCAATGTTTGAGGAAAATACAAACAAAAGCCACCTCTTGCATGTGGAAATATTTTTATCCTAACCCAGACAACATTTGTTAGGGCATTTATAACCTTTGTGATGACACAAAAAGTAAAGGTAGGTGTTACGAGCCGGAATATAAGACTCCGTCAGCCTTGCAAGAAACTAGGACCTACATTTATTGGTTCATTTACCATTCTAAGACAAGTTAACGCAGTGGGCTTCAAACTGAAGCCTCCTGAATCTCTAGAAATCCCCAGTATCTTCCACTGCTCTTTGTTGAAACCTGCCCGGTCTCCCAGACAATTCAAACCTCGACGGCCCTCTAGACCTCAGCCAGTTTCGGTGGATGGACATCAAGAATTCGTAGTCGAGAAGATCCTTGATTCAAAAAAGGTCCAGGGTCAGTTCCACTACTTGGTTCATTGGAAAGGATACGGCCCGGAGGAAAGGTCCTGGGTACCACGAAGAAATCTTCACTCAGATGAGTTACTTGCTGATTTCTTTAAAAAGTTTCACGGAAAACCTGGGTGTCGGGGTTCCTTGACCCCTCCTCAAGGGGGGGTACTGTTACGAGCCGCGGTGGCTCTGGGCACAGCCGCGACTCATTTCCAGTTCTGGGTCAGCGTCCCGGCCGTCGTCATGATGACCGGGACGTCATTTCCTCCTGGTCCCGGCCGTTGCCTAGGCAACGGTCGGGACGCTCTTTTCCTCAAGCGCCGCGTCCCGGCATCTAGGACAGCCGGGCGATTGCGCACATTATACATAGTTATAGTCCAGCTGGGCTAAATAGTACCTGCTGTGCAGGACAGGTTTTCATTGCTGTTCATCTGTTTATAAGGCAGGAAGGGACTAGCCCTCCCTGCCGGTTATAGTTCCTGCTCCAGTGCTGTAGCCTGCTCCCTCTCTGTACCTGCTTATCCTTGATCCTGTTTACCGTTGCCGACCCTTGCTTGAATATTTGACTATGCTTGTCTGCCTGTGCCCCTTGATTTATTGCCTGCACTCTGACACTGCCGTTTCGCCTGTGACCTCTGACCTCGGCTTGTCTACTGGACACTCTGTTTGCTGCCGGCCCTCGACCCTTGCTTGGACTTCACTCTGCTGGTTACTCCTATACTCTATCGCTGGGTTCTCCCCAGTCAGTGCACAACTCACGACCCTCTGTTGTCTGCGACCAAGTCTGTCCCCACCACTAGGGGCTCCAGCTAACACCAGACTTCAGAGCAGACTCCGGGTTTTGATGTACTGGCTGGAGGGGTTCCTAACAGTAGGGACGTTGACCATCTAGGAACCTCCTCGCTTTTATGTCATTTGCAGAGAGTTCATTCAAGTAGTTTATCAAAAGCAGGAATATCATGCAAAGTAACAAGCAGTCCAGCATCAGCTACCAGCAGAATTGATAGAAACATCATGCAATCTGCATTGTTAACACCTTAATCATCAACCTCCTCATTATTAATACATAGTCCAACATCTAATTTGCAAATGCTAACTGACTCCATTAATGCAATCTTTGATTCTCATACAGAATCTTTGTACCTGCACCACAATTTCTTCCTATTACCTAATATTTTTTTAACAAATCAATTGTATTCATTTAAAGGATAATGTTGAACAGTCACTGAATTGCAAGGTAACAGTTTGTCCTCTCCCTAACAATTGTTGCTAGGAATTGTCTGTGAAGCAATCATTTGCAAGATGAACCAAGTATAACAACTAGCATCCCGTTGTACAACATATCACTTAAGCCATAACATGTTAGTATTGGATGTTAGTGAAATTTCCTCAATCAATGCATCACATTTTAGCAAATTTGTTAAAGTCATGTGTCTACCAAATTCCATCTCCATTCCATTTCTCCCAAACAGCAATTTCTTAGCTATACTGGAAGGTTAAACAAAAAGCAATTCAGTCCCTAGAAAATGCCATGGTACCAACTATCCATTTAACTACGGACAAGTGGATAAGTGGTAATGGTCAAATAAAAGGCTTCATGAAAGCTACAGCCCACTGGGCAGGTGTGTCGCATTCAGCAGCAGCACCTGTAGAATCCACTTTCAACATAGTAGTGCTAACACACAATGCCAGGTCATTCACAGGCAAGCTACTCTCTTATTGCTGGTTTCAATAAGAAACATACTGGTGTCAATCAGTTGGAAAAACTTTGGATTGTCATAGAAAAATGGGCCACTCCCCCCCCTCCCCACCGCTAAGACACTCCTCAGGATTCCTCATTGCTGATAACAGAGTGATCAATCAACTTGGTGGTTTGGCGCTAGCTATCTAAAAATTATTCAATATTGGTGAAAATATTGACAGTTGTGAGGTGGTCATTAAAAAATAGACTGTAAATGAGTGCAAATGAATGTTAATAATATAAATACTAATGTAGGAACAAAAATCACACTATTTTACCTGTTTTTCCCCATTTTTAATAAAATCCAAATCCAAAACACAAAGATGGTTTTAGAACCAAAACCAGAACTCAGGAGTCTGCTGTACACATCTTTAACAAAAATAGGTCACTGCTAGAGAGAATAGAAACTACAGCTGTTTGGTTTACAAGTCAATAGATGATATTGGAACAATAGTTCCATTTTCAGTGTAGCTTTTATAAAACATTTTTTTAAATTTTATTAATAATTGAATCTTTTTTATTACTAGTTCAAACAACAACAGAAAACTTAATCTACATTTATTTTTATATAAAGAATAACTTCTAATGTACCTTTATTGATTTTTTGACAACATAATTTATTTCAACTGACTCTGCGTTTTAAAAAACATTCAAATTCATAGAATCTCAAAATTAAGCAGATGCATAGGCTGTATGTGGCTTCAACAACTCGTTCACGATATTTATGAAATTAACATTTGTCCTTGAGACTGTAGTCCCCAAATTACTTGTCAAAATACAGGACACCAACAACTGCCCACTGAATAAACCCAAAATATTTAAATACCTACTACCAGCTAGCTTCGCTACAATTTTGCCAAGCTGAGACATCGGACCAACACTGCCCTGATAGTCTTCAACTAACTGTTCAAATTCATTATTAACAAACAATCCTGTATTCTATCAATGGAGTTAAAACCTCAGATTCACTTAAAGCATTGCGCTCCGGAATGGAAGCAAAAAAATTCCTATTCCAGGATTTTAATTTTGTTCACCTGATGTTTTGAGGCCCGAGACAAGGAAAGTTCTATTGCCATTTTGAATGTCCTCACATCCACGCCTACTAGCGCATGAACAAGGACCTAATCTTGACAATTGAGAACACTTTTTTTAAACTTTGTCTGCATTCATTCTCAAATCATGTCTTCCTATTTTCACAAAAGGAACTTTGAGCCCTTTTAAACTGGCTGTATTGTAACAGTGGGACATGTTTTCTGGCATACAGAACAAAACCTCCAGAACCTTTTTATGGCTAGGTAGACAGGGGCGCACACAGGGGGGGGGTTCTGGTTCTCCAGAAACCCCTCCCCTCCGCGAACTAACGGTCACTAAACATTGCCCTGTACTGTACAGCAGCCGCGGCGCTGTCACAGAAGCGTCCACGGCGGTGCTGTATTGTAGTACAATACAGCACTGCCGTGTACGCTTCTTTGACAGCGCCGCGGCTGCTGTACAGTACAGCTTTCTCTCTCTCTTTTTATTATAAAAACTTGTTCCCTAGTTCTATCTCCCCCTATGTGTCTGCAACCCATCTGAGTGTGCACAGTTTTTAACACTAAGGGGGGTATTCAATTGTTCCTCCGGGCGCCGCCGGAACGAGCGCGTTAAAACTATTACCGTTTATACGGTAATTACTCGCTGAATTTCATCTTGCAGCTCCCTGAGCTGCGAGATGAAATTCAGCGAGTAAACTACCGTATTAACGGTTTTTACGCGCAAGTTTACCATATAAACGGTAATAGTTTTAACGCGCTCGTTCTGGCGGCGCCCGGAGGAACAATTGAATACCCCCCTAAGGGCACATTAATCTGTGAAACTACTATTTGTTCTACCTTTCTCCCTTTACAATAGCAAGTTGAAACAACTTATCATTTTTTATAACATACAATGGCATACAGCCTGCCAAGATGACAGGATTTGCAATATCACCTACATTATAAGCCAATTTAAAGACATGTTGTAAAGTCACATCATTTAACTGGTCATGTGAAAAGTTCTGCAAATGTAATAGTTCTGGAAACTCAGATCAGTCTATACCAGTGGTTCCCAAACTTTTGCAGTTCGCGGCACCCTTAGAGACTCCATAATTTTTTCAAGGCACCCCTCCAAAATAATTACTGAGCAGTCCTGTTTTAGAAGTAGTTGTGTAAAAAATTTGTAATAAGTATTTAGGGCAGAACAGAAATACTTATTTAGTTGTATGAAAAAATTACCCCTCTGCATTCAGACACTCTGCCCCCTCTGCATTCAGACACTCTGCCCCCTCTGCATCCAGACACTCTGCCCCCAGACACTCTGCCCCCTCTGCCCCAGACACTCTGCCCCCTCTGCATCCAGACACTCTGCCCCCTCTGCATCCAGACACTCTGCCCCCTCTGCATCCAGTCCCTCTGCCCTCTCTCACGCTGCCCCCTCTGCCCTCTCTCATGCTGTCCCCTCTGCCCTCTCTCACGCTGTCCCCTCTGCCCTCTCACGCTGCCCCCTCTCATGCTGTCCCCCTCCTCTGCCCTCTCTCACGCTGTCCCACTCCTCTGCCCTCTGTCACGCTGTCCCCCTTCCTCTGCCCTCTATCATGCTGTCCCCCTCCTATGTCACACTGTCCCCCTTCCTCTGCCCTCTGTCACGCTGTCCCCCCTCCTCTGCCCTCTGTCATGCTGTCCCCTCCCTGCCCTCTCTCATGCTGTCCCCCTCCTCTGTTAAGCTGTCCCCCTCCTCTGCCCTCTCTCATGCTGTCCCCCTCCTCTGTCACGCTGTCCCCCTCCACTGCCCCTCTCACGCTGTCCCCCTCCTCTCTCACGCTGTCCCCCTCCACTGCCCCTCTCATGCTGTCTCCCTCCTCTCTCACACTGTCCCCCTCCGCCATCTGTCATGCTCCCTCTCTCTGCCTCCTCTGTCAAGCACCATCCATAGAAAAAACAAACACAATAACTTACCAATCCGTGCGGCGCCAGGACCCAGCATCCTCCTCTCTCACGCAGCTTGTCTCTGAATGTCGATATTCAGTGACAAGCTGCGTGAGAGAGGTGGGTGCTGGGTTCTGGCACCGGAAGGATTGGTAAGTTTTTGTGTTGTTTGTTTTTTCTATGGCTGGCCCGCGGCACCCCTGTGACAGCGCCGTGGCACCCCTGGGAGCCGTGGCACACACTTTGGGAACCGCAGGTCTATACTCTCTCCTGAAGGCAAAGTAGTTTTCTCTACACAGTCACCAGCTATTGTGACAATTGGGTGATCCGGTCTGGGCAACCCATGACACCTCTGCAATGACTTCACCTTTCTCCCCATCCTTTTAGATGGCAGAGCTTTATTCTCCTGGACTGCACTCAGGTCCAGGTTTTGTAGCAGAGCATGACACTTCTTCTTTCCCTTATCCTCAATCTTGTCCATCATAGCTGGACCTTCGGACGTGAATCAATTGCTAAGGTATTCAGCTAGACTCGCTTATGGAACATCTGTTTAAACAGTGGAAAGTTTCAGGCGGGTTTGAAAAGTGAAGATGTTGTCTATAGCAAAAATCAGATTCTAGTAATTATTTATTTAGTGCATTCTACAAAATGATAGCTAGAATCTGATTGGTTGCTACAGGCAACATATCCACTTTCCAAACCCGCCGGAAACTCACAGCTTGATAAATTTACCCCCCAGAGTCAATAACTGCCAGGACACTTATTCTGTTCACCCATACATTCACTTGAATTAAAGAGGAACCACTCATTGCAGAACCTCTGGATAAATAACTTGGATGAACAGGCCTAGCAAGTGAACAGTCCATAGGTTTTTGGAGTCTAGTGTACTCGGTTCTAAAGTGGAATTTCCCTGCACTTGAAACATGGCTGGTCGGACACCCTTTCAACTGGACCACGATTGGCAGCAGTGTGATCTTTGAAGACTTGGGGTTCATACATTAGGACGCTCTTAACCTCAGTGTTTACTAAGCTCTTTATCTCACTGTCCAGCTGTTTTTTTCAGTTTTTCTAACTCCACATTAGTTTTCAATGAGTCTTTTAGAGAGGATGATAAGTCCACAGCTTTCACCTCTTTATCTGCTTCAGCTCAGTCCCGTTCCTTGGTATATCTACAAGAAAGAGTCTTTTTCTCATTGAGATCATCGTTCAACCTTTTCATGCTTTACAGCCAGATAAAGCCTCTCTAACTCCACAAGTTTCTGTTTAAAAACATTCAAAACAGCAATTTCTTGGTCTTTCTGTGCTGCAATCTATTGCTGAACTATTACAAGTTTTTGTTTCAAAACAACAAATTCTTGGTCTTTCTCGGCTGCAATCTTTTTTTTTTTTATCTCTTTAATAACTTTCATTTATTTTCCTCTTTTCTCATATGACTACTGCAATTCATATAATTCATCTTTCAAGGATTCAAAAACAACAATTTCTTTCTCTCTCTCTGCTGCAATTTCTTTGCCGTCTCTTTAAGAGCTTCCTTTTTTTTTCCTTTTTCCTGATATGACTTTTGCAATTCCTGGAATTAATTTTTCAAGGATTCAGAAATAACTTCATAAATTTTATATTTTCAAAACACTGTTGCCTTAAGTTCAACATTTCTTCTTCAAGGCAGAGGTTTTCTTAAAAAAAACTTTTCCTTCATGCAATCAAGCTCTTCCCTGGCCACATACTCTGCTTCAGGTAAGAACAGGTTTTTACACAGAGCAAGTTTTTCAACTTTATCGCCCATCTGGAACCTCTGATGCAGGTTTTCCAAATCTTCCTGCTAGGACTGAGCTTCAGAAACATCCGTGTGCAAACTTTATTTTTGCCACACTTTATTCTTCTTAACATCTTAGCTGAAGTAAAGACAATTTGTACTGGGAACAATTTACTCTTTGTTTTATTGAAACCTTTAAACAACAAGCATGATTTTTACATAAATTCAGCACAAAATAGTGAAATTTCTTTGCACAGGTTTTCTTTTATTTGTGGGACCACACCCAACTCACAGCTCAATGAAACAGCAGGTGTGGCACTACAATAAACAGCAGTTTTTAAAAATTTTGCTTTCTTTGCAAAACAAGCAGTTGTTTTTAGTATCGCAAACAGGCATAAAGAAAACTTTTTGGATCACATCTATCATACAACTTAGTGAATCACCAGGTGTGGCACTACAAAAGCCAGCAGTTTTTTAAAACTTTTGCTTTCCATGCAAAACAAACAGCTGCTCAACAGTTTGCTTTCTCTGCAACACAGCAATGTTTTCCTGCTGCAACCGACAGCTTTATAACAGTTTGTTACTTGATAGTGGTGAGTGAAACATTTTCAATACCATTATTTGTTGACTGGGTGGACAGCAGGATCTGGCTGTCCTTTGTAATCCCACAATGACACCACAATGATACTGACATCCGGCAGCTACAGGCACAAAAAACTTCTTGCAGGAATAAACAGTGTTTTTATTGTTCACATGACCAATAGGACAGCTCACTTTTATCAGGATGACACCAGGTGACCCTAACTCTGGCTGGCCATAGTCTTTCTGTCTAGTCACAAGTGAACTAGCTGGTATAATTTGCCCTTGACAATAGAGCAAAACAGGTTTAAATACAATATACCCTTCATTTGAGTCTAATTTTTTCATTAGGCACTGCTCTCAACCTGTGAATGTTCCACATGGGAGTCTTACACTACAGCAATTTAACCCTAAGAGACACAAAAAAATGGCACTGTGGGAATTGACTGCTTTATACATTAATCAATATCAGAGATTGGTTCTTTTTAAAAACAACATATATTTGTTATGATTACTAGTGAATGCAGGAAGAGGCAACAGAAGTAGAAGAACCAAGTGTTTTTATTTAGGCAAAATATGTGAAGAAGGATTGAGTTCATGGAATATGCAGATTTCAGGTAGTAGAATAAACAGGTACACTCCAATATGAACAAATATGAACAGGTGTGATGAATGGCAGGAATAGTCCACAGAAGGAACAGATTCCAAGCAATGAAAAATACAGTTTAAATGTAGGAACAAATGTATTCAATATGAACAGGTGTGATGAATAGCAGGAATAGTTCACAGAAGCAACAGGTTCCAAGCAATGACAAATACTGTTTAAATGCAGGAACAAGTGTATTGAATATGAACAGGTGTGATGAATAGCAGGAATAGTCCACAGAAGCAACAGGTTCCAAGCAATGACAAATACAATTTAAATGCAAGCACAAGTATATTGAGTCACCCAATTGCCAGGAGGCATGGGGCTTCAGCCTAAGGAGGCAGGATTCCAGATTGCCAGAGGCACGAGGCAGTCCAGGGAAGCAGACAGACTAGCTGAGTTCAGTGACCAGGCAGAGGTTAGGGCAACGAGAGTTCAAGCAGAATCCAATAGCCAGGCAGAGGTCAGGTTTACAAGCAAACAAGAATAGTCCAGTAATCAGACAGCGGTCAGGGAAAAAGGCAAACAAGCAGGGTCCAGTAATCAGGCAGAGGGTCACAACAGGAGATCAGACAGCAGCAAAGCAAAACTGGAACAAGTATAATCAAGAGACAAGCAGCAGCCAGGTATTAACGATGAACTGCACAAAACACAGATTTAGGCAGGTACATGAAGCTGTGAGACAGGTGCTGGTACTAATCAGGTAAGGAGATTAATTCCTACAGGCAAGGTATAAAGTTCAGATGCAGATTCCAGATGTTGCTCACAAGTTGCACTCAGACTTTTTTCTTCTGTTTTTTCTTTTTACAGGATCTCCTTGGAGAGACATTTGGGCTCTTCCCCAATGGAGTACAGAGAAGACCCAATTCTTCAAGAGCAACAGAAGAATTGGCAACTTCGTCCACTAAGTCTCTAGAATCATCAATAAATTCAATCTCAGAGTCCCAGCCTAGGGTCGGGATAGAACCTTTTATTTTATCGCAAGAGAGTGATATGCCCATAGAGCCAGCCACCAAGGTTGATGTTTCTTGTGACTGAAGTGGAATAGCGAGGGTTTTTTCCTTCTTGTTCTTTTTGCTATTTTTCTCTCCAGGTGACAGAGACTGCTTAATGGAAGATACATTCATCGAGGACTTTTGGACAAGTGCAGGAACTGGCACACATACTGGAATGGGCGGGCACAGAGAAACCGTGATCAGATGACTTGACTGTAGATGGAAAATATTTCTGGCAGACTGTATTAACAAAGTACATGGTGTTGTGGGTAATGGGATCGTCAGAATCAAGAAAGGAGAAGGCCCAAGTCTGTGGATCCCCTCTGAAACTCCTACAGGCAAGGTATAAAACTCAGGGGCAAAACAGCACCACCTCTGGTGGAATTGAGGTACTGCAGCCACATACAAAATACAGAGTCCTAACAATATTTAATATACAAAAACCATAAATACATACATAAAAATTACTGTACAGTTTAAAATTACATATCAAGTAATGTGGCTTTCATATTTATAACTCCCCCACTTGAATTCACATAACGCATGGAACCTATAAACCTAGAGTCCAATAAAATCTCTCCAGGGATTCTCCATTGAATAAATTAGAGAACAAAATATCCTCAATTAGTTTCACACAAATGGAGCCAGTTTAGGAGAATGGAGCTAGGTTTAAAGAAATCATCCACAGATAGAGGAGATTATACCTGTGTATATGCTCACCACAGCGGAACACTGTGTATCCACATCCTGGTTCCCGAGAACAGCAAAAATAGTCTCATCCTATCGGTAAGTGTCAGAAATATACCCTTTGGAGGGAATAGAAGTGGAGTTCAAGGCTGTATGGGATAACGCCTATACAGCCTCTATGTGGATATTCAAACTCCCACAGTTTCAGCCGCACAGAGTGTAACTCATAAAAACATCTATTCGGGAACTGATGGTGTGGAAATAAAGTTCCTGCTTAAAGGTTCCTATCATTGTAGGGAAGCAAAAGAGACCACCGACTTAAGAGGTATAGTAATCAGTAATCACTTACGCGTTTCGTTCTGCAACGTCAACCCTACCTTTTTAACCCTACCTGCAGCCTGTGCTTGCACACTCCTAAAGACCACACTGTCCTCGACCTGTGAATGTTCCACGTCGGATTCTCACACTGCAAGGATTTAATCCTCCCTGCAGCCTGTACTTGCAGACTCCCCAATATATATATATATATATATATATATATATATATATATATATATATATATATATATATTTATTTTTCTTTATAGTCTAATAGTATATAGTAATAATTAACAATCCCTGATCCAAACTGACATCCCATTTGTTCCTAAAGTTTTTCTTTTGCCCCTCGGATTTCAGGCTGCGACCCTTTATTGGAAAAAACTAACGTAAACTCACGTAATCTCAGCCGCCACCTGTCAAACGACCCAGACTGAAGGCAAACTGCTTCTCTGACCCTGCCAACTATCATAAATTGAGCATGGAAGGTCCACCGCATGGAATTTATTACAAGTATTATTAATAACTACTCTAAATTCTTCAATAAAGTATGGGACCAAGGTTGTCCTGTTTTCAATACTGTTCTTCTTCCCCTGACATAGTCAATGCCTTTGTTCCCTACAAACACCTAACCCGCCTCCCCTCTTCTCATGTCTATGAGGCCCTAGCCACGCCACCTACTTTACTCCCTCACTTTTCCCTCTTTTTTCTTCTCTTTCTCTCCTGCCATTATCTCTTCTCCTCTCCTCCTTTGCTTCTTCTCTCCTGTCCTCTCTCTTCTTTCACCTTATTCACAAAACCTATAAACCTGATGGTCTATTCAATTGGATTTACTCTGCGTACCCTTCAGACAGAAATGTATGAAATTGTTGGTCTCATTATACTCAGTTGTTTTCTTGATCTTGTATGACTTTAGCTTTTGTGTAACTGAATTTCAATAAACAAATTTAAACATAAATATTAATAATAGTCTAACACTGATTACAGTTTGTTCTCTTGATAAGTGATCTAACAAGACAACACTTGATATGCCATATAATGTAAATAGTTTCTTGACCTAACTTTGCATCTCTGGCTCCCGGAGTACACCAACTACATCATAAAATTCTCAAAACAGAAGCACATTTACCTTAATGTTGACTTTTATGTGTAAGCATATTATAAATTATATTATGCAAAATGCATCATTTAATCCTGTTGCATCTTACAACATATGCACTGTGAACCAATGTGCTTATAGGAACTAATGTAATATTCATCTAACAATCTGTTTTAAAACGCTAAATACTGGGTTTTTCTGGTTACCATTGCATTGATGATAGAGCACAAAATCAAGCTCTCTGAATTGAGCAAGAGTCACACAAAATATGCATTGTGGGCAATTGCTCTTGTACAGTAATTATTCATATAGTAGATCCCTTGCAGCCTACTAGTTTTATGCGAGAGGTTATACAACACAAGGAGACTGTGATGATACCGGGCTTAGTGTATTGCTCTGTGCTGCATAGCTGACTTATCCAGTACCTATCAAAGGTTCAAAAATCACCCAGGCAAATATTCAAAATAAAATAAACAGGTTTATTTAACCCAACAGTAGTACAATGCTGTCCATCCAAGCTTCTCCTGGGAAGCAGACACTCTCCCCTTTAAGCCTACCAGAAGGCAGTGGTCCTTAGTCACTGTCATTCCGCTTTTGGCAGACACACAGCTCCCCAAGCCCTGGAGAATTAAATGAAGACAAAGGCAGTACTCCAGGGACCAATTGCCCCTTCCTTGTCTCCTGGCAGAGACCTAGAACTCAACACCAGTCTGACTACAGCTATTACTTGGTAGTGAATGTCACACTTTGCTTCAGCTACTTCTCATTCTGGTCACTTTTCTTCCCTGCTTCACTTGGTTCTTACTCCCTGCATTCACTTGCTGGTCTAAACTGAGCATGCGCACACCTGGTCTTTTTGAAACTTCCTCCATTCTCTTAATTGGCTAATTGCTTGTCAGCTCTGTCTATTTAAAGCACCTGCTTCTCTACTAATGTGCCGTATATGCAGGTCTCGTTATCTGTTAGGACACTTTATCTGTTAGGACTCCTTATCTGTTAGGACGCTGTTCTCTCTGGCTCCTATCTGCACATCGGTATTCTGTGTTATCTGTTCCACGTTCAAGACCTGTGGTATTATAGCAAGAACCTCGTTCCTCATCATTGGTCCCATTCTCAAGCTATTCGCATTCCAGGGATCTCAGTGCATCAGATTTCTGCAGTTCATCACCTCTTAGCTGGTATCCTGTGTTACCTGTTCTACGATCAAGACCTGTGGTATTATTGCAAAAACCTCATTCTTTATCATTGGTCCAGTTCTCAAGCTATTCACTTCCAGGGATCTCAGTGCATCAGTTTTCTGCAGTTCACCACTTCTCAGTTGGTATCCTGTGTTACCTGTTCCACGATCAAGACCTGCATCATTGTTGCAGGAAGCGCGTGCTTCATAATCAGATTTGTTCTCAGCTATTCGCTTTCTAAAGACATCAGTGCTTCGGTTCACTGCCTTTAACCTGAACCTCTGCATGTATCGTCATGTAGTCCTGCTCCACTAAACGGTTCCATCTCACCCTGCTCTAACCCCCCTTAGAGGACCTCGGCCTGCGGCTAGAGAGCAGCTAAGTCCATATTCCCTTGTAGGGATCCCAGGTGAATACCTCTCTACCATTAGACTCCGCACTTCTCTGGAGGTAAGTCTATCTAGAGCGGGACTTAGAGGTCAACTCCAAACTCAGGCTCCGTGACAGTGAATGCCAATTTTCTGTTCTCTGAAGCTTGTTTTTAAAGGCAGGCTTCTCAGGAGTTTCAGGATCTGCCTGATTGCTTCTTTTCTGTGTTTTCCATTTCACAGATAGCTGATGATTTGCTCTTGATACAATTAGGGAGAGATATTGTTCAATGTAGGGTGTGACTGGATCAATTATAAGTAACTGATGGTATAAATTTATTTAAAGGAAATAGAGCAGGGTGCTTATTTATATAATTGCAAATGTGCTTATTTTTGATATTATGTGTATTTTGGAAAATAAATATCTTCATTTCTGAGACCAGGAGAGAAAATTATATTTTTGTTTTTAATGTTGCTAGAGGAAATCTCCAATTAGGCAAATGTGGGGAGGGAGTCTGATAGCAGCAAATGCTAGCTAAGTCTTTTGAGTTGAAGTGTCAAATGCCTGCTCTGGCAGAAGGCCCAGCAAAGGGTCATACTTCAAAGGGGGCTGGCTTAACCCATAAAATTTGTGTCGAAATCTGTATAAAAAGCACTGATTTGTATTGAAAATTGTTCTTCTATTTCCATCTGACCTGATCACTGGTACCTTCAACCAGTGTGACTGCAAATAAACATCACTTGCTTCAAAGACCTGCTTGAAACCATCTTTCATGCTAAAAATCCTGTAACCTACAGATTAGACCCAAAATCGAATCCATTCCCGGCTGTTTCTGAGGTTAGGACCCAGCATCCAGTATCGCCTCTCTGCCTGCTACCCAGCAGCTCTGGCCAGTGTGATAGGCTAGGGGGGATCCATTTACAGCAACGCTGATCCATAGGAAGAGGTCAGGAGTACCAGCCCAGGTATACCAGTAACGGGGTACACTCGCAGCTTCAGTTATCCAGAAGAAACCCGGTTCTGGATGCCGGTAAAGGAGTCCAGTGATGGCAGCATTTGTAAGCCCCTCCTACGGTGGTGAGAGGACACATTTGGACTAACGAAAGGGAACGGTGGCAAAGTAAGCCCAGCCAGTTCCCAGCAACAACAGACAGGGTGGCATAACATATAGTTAAAAAATTATTATTATTTTTTAAACTACCCTTTTTCTGCTCGCAGGTATCAGCGGGAGCAGGGGGGGCTTGGGCTGTGTGCAGATTCGGAACGGAGACTATCAGAGCAGCGGTCACATGATAGAGTGCGCGGGCTGGCTGATGGAAATCTTCTTGGGATGCGCAGTGGAGAAAAAGGTAAGAAGATGTGATGAGGAGGGGGCATGTGTGACTAAAGGTGCTGGCAGAGAGGGGCACGTGTGATTAAAGCTGCTCGGCAGAGGGAGCATGTATTAGTAGTGCATTTTTATGTAGGAGATTGGTTTTTTCACCTGCTAAACATGCCCACAATGATGCACAACCATGCCCTCAATGGTATGGTCACCCCCCTTTTACATGATAATCACCTTTAGGGGGCCCCATAAAGTTGGTGTACATGGGCCCAAAATTCCTCTTGACGGCCCTGGTTCTAAGGCTACACAGCAGAGTCTGTTTAAACAGGAGAGATCAAAATCCAGACACATGACATTTAAATACAAAATGGAGTAGTCTGTAATTAAACATAGAGCTCTATCTGTGGACTGTTTTGGGCAAAAATGCGTCCAGCTGTGCATGAGGCTTTAGGTGTCAAATAGCTGCAATTGTTTGGGGAGTACTTGCCTTTAAAATCTGTGTGCAGCCAAAATGCATAACAATGATCAAATTAAAATTTAGATTGAATTTATATTTTTCTTTATTGATGGGCTGACCAGAATCGGAAGACTCTGGGGTGAGTTGGTCATCTTAACCAGTATTGTACATTTTGAATATACATTTACATAGCATAAAGCTTGAAATACAGAATAGCATGAATAATGTGTTTGGTGAGTACAAATGATCAATGTCTTTACATATATATAGTAGGTTATGTACCCAGCGTTGCCAAGATTTAAGGTTTCAAGTTATCAATTAGTTGGATGTAACTGTCATCACTTTAAAAATAATTAGCAGCTTAGCATCTCTTCCAACACACCCATGAGGTGGCTGCCCAATGTCGATTTTTGTTTTTATATTAAATGTTATCCAGTGGAAGGCCCAGAACAGGCTCCCCGGGTCAAAATTCTGCTCAGCATACACCAACAGGATGTTTGACCGGAATCCGAATCCTCCTAAAACCTGGCCAGGATCCAACAGGACACCTTGCGCTGGTTTCATTCTAATCGGTGCAGGGCTGTCTGAATGCATAACCAGACAGACAAATATCCAAATCTATCCAGTGTAAGGCCCCAAACAGGCTCTTTTGGTCAAAGTTCTGGCCAGTGTACACCAACGGGAGGTCCTATCGAGACCTCAACCCATTTAGTGTGTCTTGTGGGATCCAATGTTACCAGTCTTTGACGTTTTTGCCCAAATCCATTCAGTGGAAGGCTCAGAACAGGCTCCCTGTGTCAAAGCTCTGCCCAGTGTACATCAATGGGAGGTCCGACCAGGACCCTAACTACCTTAAAACCTGGCCAGGATCCAACTGGACGAATTCGCGTTGGTTTCATCACAATTTGTGCAGACGTGTCGAAGATATTTACCTACAAACAAACAAACTTATTATTTTGTATATATAGATTGTGACACAGGCACACTTCAGGTGATGCACAACACAAACACCTTCTTGCTTTTACTTTGTTTTTTATTGTCAGGATGGCAAAGTAACTCATAACATAAAGTTGCACACACTTTTCTTTTGACCCTAACGCTAAAGTAACAGAGACTAGCTTCCTAGATGCCGGCCACTGTTTGACATCGGTCACGCAGCACAAGTGCCCAATACAGGTTTAAATACTTGACACTTCTCCCACGTGCTAGCTTTATGGACAAGAGACTCTCCCACCTTGCCTTTAAAAGGAAGTTCTCTACAGGTGTTCTGTAATTACTCTTCACTGTAGACAAACCCTGACAGGATTGCTGTGGAAAAGACACTTTCAAACCATCGTCAAAGCATGTGAATTAAATCACACTTTATACTGTGTCATACATGTCTTACACCTGTATTCCTTAACCTAGGTGCACTGCTATACATGTGTGTAGCAATGTCTGCAGCCATATATATGTATTAGAGATGTTCACTGACCCCCGTGAAGTGATTTTGGTTTTGGTTTTGCATCTGGACTTTTTTTTAGAAAAATTGCAAAAATATGCTAAAATCACATAATTTTGTTCTTTTTTTGATCCTACATTATTATTAACCTCACTAACACTAATTTAAAGTCATTTGCAGTCAAGCAGTCAATTTTAACCACCTCACAGGTCACAATATTATTTTCATACACTTTTAAACAAAGATTGCAGCAGTTCTTGCCAGTGTCATGCCTGGGCATAAGACCAAAAATCCACCTCTTATGTGTGCAATTATTTTTACACAAATACTGATAACAGTTGTCCAGCCATTTGTAGCGCTCGAAAAGCCACATTCAGTAGAGGTAGAGACCTTAACCATCTAGGATCTTCATCCATGTTACAGCATTTGAAGCAAGTTCATGGAAAGCTGTTGGAAAAATCAGAAACTTATATTAAAAAAAACAACAACAAGCAGTCCAGGATCATCTACCTCCCTTATCTCATCTAGATCCCAGCACCTGCAATCTACACCCCCAACACCTTCATCATCAATATCCTCACAAGTAATGGGAGTTAGTCCTGCATCCAAGTTGATAAGGCTAGATGACTCCTCCACTAATCATGATTCCTGTGAAGAATTATTGAGCATTAGTAACGCTGCTGCTGCTGGGGTTGGATCTTCAAGCCAGAAGAATACTACTAGTAGTTTACAACAATTGACTGTTAAGCAATCCTTTGCAAGAGGAAGAAAGTAAGAAAGCTGTCACCCAGTCACAAAGCGGATCACAGACGCCATGGGGACTATGCTAGTATTAGATTTGCATCCAATATCCACTATTAATGCAGCTGGTGTTAGACAATTACTTGAGGTCTTGGGTCCCCATTACCAAATTCCATCACAACACCATTTTACTAGAAAAGCTATTCCTCACCTCTGCCAGAAGGTTCGTAAAAATGTAATAATTGGGCTACAAAATGCCATTCTACCCAATGTACACCTAACCACAGACAAGCGGAATTGGGCAAACTAAAGATTATATGACTGTGACAGCCCACTGGGTTGGTGATTCGCCTTCACCAGCAGGAACAGCAGCAGCATGTACCCAAGTACGTCACATTTTTCTGAGGCAGGTTACTCTGTGTATTATTTGCTTCACTAAGACGCATATTATTGTTATTATATCTATTATTATTAGTGTCAATAGTGCTATTGAGGATAAGATCACCTCTAAAAAAGAGATGGGTTTTCAAAGAGCATCTAAAGATTTGAAGGCTGTGGGAAAGTCTGATTGAGCGTGGTAGGGAATTCCATAAGTGGGGAGCAGCACTGGAGAAGTCTTGAAGGCGGGAGTGAGAGGTGGTTATCAGACATGAGACAAGGTGCAGGTCAGAGGTAATACCGCTGACAAACTGTTTTAAAAACTAAGGGATGTCATTGCAACATGTCTTATCCTGCTTGGACTCTCCTGAGGGTATGTGATTTCTGAAAATGCTACCAATATTGTTAGAGCATTAAAGTGGTGGGAATTCTATCACATTTCCTGACACAATCAACTTGGTGGTAAAGAATTTTTAAAACATTACAATGACATGCAGGAGATCATCATCGTCATTACTGAGACTGGAGAGTGACAACAGCAATGTTACCCCTCCTGTTTCTTTATGAGCTATGGCACAGTAAAATGTCACTGGAGACTTTTAAGAACACTGACAGCCCTATTATTACAATTTCTGTTTCAGAACTGAACCCTGCTACCTCTCCTGTTTCTGAGTGAGCTATGGTACAGTAAAATGTAACTGCAGGTATAGACCAAGCCAGCCATCCCTATAATTTATATTTCAGCACTGACTCTTTTTTTGAATTTTTTGAATTTGCCTGCAAATTCAGAAGACAAGCCTGCTAGCCCTCCTACGTGTATTTCAGCACTGACTCTTAGCAATGGAGCACTTCTCTTTGTCTGTTACCTATATAGCACAGTAGAATTTGCCTGCAAATTCAGAAGACAAGCCTGCTAGCCCTCCTACGTGTATTTCAGCACTGACTCTTAGCAATGGAGCACTCCTCTTTGTCTGTTACCTATATAGCACAGTAGAATTTGCCTGCAAATTCAGAAGACAAGCCTGCTAGCCCTCCTATTTGAATTTCAGCAATGACTCTTAGCAATGGAGCACTCCTCTTTGTCTGTTACCTATATAACACAGTAGAATTTGCCTGCAAATTCAGAAGACAAGCCTGCTAGCCCTCCTATTTGTATTTCAGCAATGACTCTTAGCAATGGAGCTCTTCTCTTTGGGTGTATATAACACTGTACACTTTTTGGTGCAAATTCAGAAGAAAAGCCTGCAAGCACTAGTATTTGTATTTCAGCAATGACAATTGGCAGCACAGCTCTCTTTTTGTGTTACCTATATAACACAGTAGAATTTGACTGCAGAATTACACCAACCCTGACAGCACTAGGATTTGTATTTTTTTGAAATGAGAATTACCAGCGCAGCTCTCCTTTTTGTGTGTTACCTATATAACACAGTAGAATTTAACTGCAGAATTACACCAACCTTGACAGCAGTAGGATTTGTATTTTTATGAAATGAGAATTACCAGCACAGCTCTCCTTTTTGTGTGTTACCTGTATAACACTGTAGAATTGGACTACAGAATAACATCAAGCCTCTAAGCACTATTATTTGTATTTTTTCTGCAATGAGAATTAGCAATGGAGCAATGGAGCTCTCCTGAATGTCACTGATTACTTTGTTAAACACTGCTATCACCCTCCTCTTTCAATTCTATAACTTTGCCTGGCCAACTGCTCTACACTCTGTACTACCCCTTCTGTGTCTCTCTCAAATGGCACTAGATTGCAGTGAAGGGCGGTATTTATAGATTCCAAAACGTGCGAGATCCGACGACGTAACCATGACGTTTTGACTCGGCTTGGTACTCGGATCCCTTAAGTTCGGGTGTGTTCCTGAGCATCTCTAATATGTATATATGAGATATATGTATATAGTCAGGTCCATAAATATTGGGACATCGACACAATTCTCATATTTTGGGCTCTATACACCACCACAATGGATTTGTAATGAAACTAACAAGATGTGCTTTAATTGCAGACTTTCAGCTTTAATTTGAGGGAATTTACATCCAAATCAGGTGAATGGTGTAGGAATTACAATGGTTTCTATATGTGCCTCCCACTTTTTAAGGGACCAAAAGTAATGGGACAAACTAAACAATCCTACATCAAACTTTCACTTTTTAATACTTTGTTGCAAATCCTTTGCAGTCAATTACAGCCTGAAGTCTGGAACGCATAGACATCACCAGACGCTGGGTTTCATCCCTGGTGATGCTCTGCAAGGCCTTTACTGCAAATGTCTTCAGTTCCTGCTTGTTCTTGGGGCATTTTCCCTTCAGTTTTGTCTTCATCAAGTGAAATGCATGCTCAATCGGATTCAGGTCAGGTGATTGACTTGGCTATTGAATAACATTCCATTTGTGAGCCTTAAAAAACTCTTGTTGCTTTTCAAATATGCTTCGGGTCATTGTCCATCTGCACTATGAAGCGCCGTCCAATGAGTTCTAAAACATTTGACTGAATATGAGCAGATAATATTGCCCAAAACACTTCAGAATTCATCCTGCTGCTTTTGTCAGCAGTCACATCATCAACAAATACAAGGGAACCAGTTCCATTGGCAGCCATACATGCCCACGCCATGACACTAACACCACCATGCTTCACTGATGAGATGGTATGCTTTGGATCATGAGCAGTTCCTTTGCTTCTCCATACTCTTCGCTTCCCATCACTCTGGTACAAGTTGATCTTTGTCTCATCTGTCCATAGGATGTTATTCCAGAACTGTAATGGCTTTTTTAGATGTTGTTTAACAAACTCTAATCTGACCTTCCTGTTTTTGTGGCTCAAAAATGGTATACATTTTGTGGTGAACCCTCTATATTCACTCTTGTGAAGTCTTCTCTTGATTGTTAACTTTGACATATATACACCTACCTCCTGGAGAGTGTTCTTGATTTGGCCAACTGTTGTGAAGGGGCTTTTCTTCACCAGGGATAAAATTCTTCTGTCATCCACCACAGTTGTTTTCCGTGGTCTTCCGGGTCTTTTGGTGTTGCTGAGCTCTCTGGTGCGTTCTTTCTTTTTAAGAATATTCCAAACAGTTGATTTGGCCACACCTAATGTTTTTGCTATCTCTCTGATGGGTTTGTTTTGATTTTTCAGCCTAATGATGGCTTGCTTCATTGATAGTTACAGCTCTTTGGATCGCATATTGAGAGTCGACAGCAACAGATTCCAAATGCAAATGTCACACATAGAATCAACTCCAGACATTTTACCTGCTTAATTGATGATGAAATAATGAGGGAACAGCTCACACATGTCCATGAAATAGCTTTGCAGTCGATTGTCCCATTACTTTTGGTCGATTAAAAAGTGGGATCCACATATAGAAACCGTTGTAATTCCTACACCGCTCACCTGATTTGGATGTAAATACCCTCAAATTAAACCTGAAAGTCTGCAGTTAAAGCACATCTTGTTAGTTTCATTTCAAATCTATTGTGGTGGTGTATAGAGCCCAAAATATGAGAATTGTGTTGATGTCCCAATATTTATGGACCTGACTGTATATATATATATATATATATATATATATATATATATATATATACAAGATAACCCGTGCATGATACTCATGCGTTCTAGTCAAATCAAGCTACTTAAGGTGTTAAAAAGGTTCTTGTCATGCATTTGGGCCTAGCCCAGGCCTCCTCAGGGGAAGAGCGTTACTTCCCGACGCAAGCGCCCTTTTTTAACGTGGTTTTGTCCACATGTCACCACCTCATCATTTTTCTCCATCACCTCATCCTTCATCTTCATCGCCACATCCTTCATCAAGCTACTTAAGGTGTTAAAAACTCCCCACTGTCACCCCCGGCAACCACCAACCACTCTCAACTGTCACTTCTCCTTCAAGAAATATATAGATCAGTGTATAACTCTGCCCAGCAGGTGGTGCTGCAGCTTGGGGTTTTTTTTCCCACACACGCCACTAGGCATTTATATAGTATATATATATATATTTATATATATATATATATATATATATATATATATATAGATAGATAGATATATATACACACACAGCTTATTTAATTAAAAACTACATTAGCATGTCTGTCAAGTCTATTTTAAATTATAAATTGAAATCTACCTTTCACTAACTAGCATGAGAGGCAGCAAATTTGTGGACTGCACCAATATTGAGCCTACCAATTTGCTAGGAACTAATAATATCTATAATTATTTGGTAGGCTCTAATTTCATGACTAATTTTGGCCCATAAAGTTGCTGCCCTTTCAAAGGATGGGTGTAAAATAAATAATACCACATATGTTTAATGCTGCTGTGTGAATACTGTAGATAATAGATAGTTTGATATACACTGTACTTGAAACATTTGACAGCCATTAATCAATTATAGCAGCTGTATTAAAGGATGCATTTCCCATTATTACTTACCAAGGTGTAACATTTGCAGCATTAGCTTGTAGCCCCGCCTCCCATGACAATGGCGAGGTAATGGGGGGGAGGGGGGTTTCTAACATGAATGGCAAGGTGAGCACTGATGACTTGGGCATTCACGTCACTGGATAGGCAACCTCTGGTGGACGTAAAACCCTTAATTTTTTGGAGGGTGGAAATACAGTCTAATTTACCCATACCCACCAGCCAGCCAGGACATCAAGGATAGCAAGTGTTTGCTGATTAAGCCACCAGGGAGTCACTTTACAAAGGAATTAGGCAACTCTACCAGAACCAACTAGCTTTTTTTCGGACGCATCTCTAGAAGAGTAGAAAAAATAGGAGAATAAGTTTGGGTTTACTTATTAAAGTAGAAGTATAAGGAACAAAACATGGTCATTCTGGCATTGAATTTTGTTTGATTGATTAAGTGGAACTATCCTAAATTAATTTATTTTTTTCTTCTTTCTGAGAATTTGTAGGAAGAAGGTAACTTGCAAGCGATGGTAAACTTAAAGGTAATCTTAACCTTGAAGACTGTCATACTTGGAGAATTGCTGACAGACTGATAATGATGACATTATCTAAGGGTGCATTCCCAGATCTCATTTTGGTTTAAAATCTATTGATCTGTGATGAGGGCTGGCAAGTTTTAGCCCAGGGGTCAGACTCAACTCCACAGTGCATTAGAAACATTTTAAAGGAAAAGAATTCAGGTGGCCCTGTGAGCCAGCCCAAGGTAGCCCACTATGGGACTGGCAAAGGGGGCAGATGACCCCTGCCACCCAGCTCAGTCTGCCCCTGTCTATAATCACACACTGGATTCCTCTAACTGTCAACGAGTTTAAGTTTAAGGAATTTGAATGTTTTCTTGTTTGCTTTTTTGTTTTGCAAAATGAAATCAATGGCATACAGAGGTGAATGTGCCAGAATTAAGGAAATGGGCTACTAAGGATGACATAATTGAGACTAAATGCATTATAGTGGAACATTACAATGACAGGGTACAAAAAAGACTTCATATGACAAAGACAAAAACATAGTGGGCCTGATTCATTAAGGCACAGATAACTAACTAAATGTGTTTTTTTAACAAATATGGGTGTATGTTTGCTCTGCTCTACTTGAGAACACTGCAGGATACAGAGAACACATATAAGGAATATAAACCCACAAAAAACGCACAGAATTTTTTTTTCCAATTAATGACCTTTTAATAATATTGTCATTAATGACAAAACATTAAAGAAAATGTAAAAAGTAGTTGTTGTTTTTTTTGGGGGGGGAAAGGGGGTCCATGAAAAACATTTATTAGGACGTAATTAATGTCTAATGTGCATAAAATACACCTGTACCTTAATGAAGCTCAGAGCTTGAATCGGCTGCTGCGTGCGATCGAGCTTGACACGCCATTACCGTACATTTACTACAAGCATTCATCCCTTCCCAATGCCGTTCCCTCCCTGAAATCATAGGCTTTCGTAACTGTTTTTTGCGCTCAAAGGTGAATTGAACGCTACATTCTATAGCGTATGGTCTGGTTCTGGGCATGTTCAGAGTAATTGTGCGCACTATATGCAAAAGCAAGACAGTAACGCTCTTAAATGAATCAGGACCAATGTGTTTTCCAGGAGCATTGAAAATTCTTGCCTAGTGAGGGGCAAAACAGACTACAGCACTTGCGACATGTTGACATTTCTATAATTTATGGCTGTGGGTGAATAAGGTTGAATCTCTAAGGATTTGCTGCAAAGACAAGCTGCAATATTTTATGAGGTTATTTTCCTGAACAAATAGATCACGAAACCGAAACCTCATGAATGTTTTAAAGATCTGATAGAAATCTATGAGAACCAAAATAAATAGATGCAATAAGAATGAAGCAGGAGCAGACAGTATCTGCTGTGTCTCTACTTCCTCTTTAATCCCTTAATCCTCTTGCTTTCCAGCTTTAATCCACATGCTTTTTCATGCCCTCACTCCAAGTTATAATGAGTACAATACCATAACACAAAATACTTATGATTATTCAAAGGACATTTCATTAGAGGCAGAGCAGACACGTAGTACTTTAGCTCCATTTAAAGAAAATACATTTGTCTGCTCTATATAATTTTTGTACAGGTCAACAGGTCAATAATAACTTTAAAATGTATTTGTCGTTTCTGCATGAAATAATATTGATGCATTTTAAATGTACCATTGTTACACCTGAGGGCCCATAAGACACCCTGCACACAATACATCCCATACGTAAAAAGTAATTTTTCTACTCAACAGGCTTCCACTTGGACTACGGAAAACCTTTGATACTGGCTTAGGTGATGACAATGCCATGCTGGGCTTAGTTGGTTAACAGTGGTGGAAACTCTTGAGCATAACAAATACTTAAGAAAAATACTTATGTTAAAAACTTTTTAACATGAACAGCAGTGATAGCAACACAAATGCAAAACAGCCATAGACAAGTAGAGGAGAATAACACCAACAGGTATGTCATTTTCTTCAGGCAAACATTACTGCTCTATGCACTCTAATAAAGTGTGGCTCATGTTAAGTTGTGCATTCACTATTTGATTTCTGGGCCTACTTGTCTATCCAGACAGCCAAAATATATGCCTGATCTGCTTTAGAGCGAAAAAAAATCTCACCATGCTACATGCATACCTCCCAACATTTGAGTAGGTTGCTTCAAAAATGGGGGCATGAGTATTGCACGATGTGGACATGACCACACCCCAGGGGGGTGCCCAGCACCGCAGGACAAAGCTGTCCTGATCAGGATGGTGGGACAGAGCCCTTAAATTGGAACTGTCTCACCTAAATCGGGACTGTTGGGAGGTATGTACACAGGAGATGTTTATGTTTTTCCGACATGTCCAACTGAGACTTGTCAGAGGTTTGCCTAGCGTTTTGAAAGCAGTAACAATATTTTCAGCTGAATCTGTTCCTTCTCTTCTTCTCTTTATTGTGCATCATTAGAGGGAAGATGTTAGAATATGGGCCAGAAAAGAAGTGAGTAAAGATACGCAAAAAGGCAAACAATTAAATAGTAACTAGTAAATAGTAATAGTAAATAGTAATAGTACCTAGTAACTGAACCTAATGAAACCATAATATATAGTTTGATATGATGCATTAACACACACACACATTATATATATATATATATATATATATATATATATATGCGTACGTACGTACGTACGTACGTACGTACGTACGTACACACACACACACACACATATACAGTGATCAGCCACTACATTAAAACCATCTGCCTAATATTGTGTAGGTCCCCCTTGTGCAGCCGAAACAGCTCTGGCCTGTTGAAGCATGGACTCCACTAAACCTCAGAGGACAACCTAAGGTGTTTGACATCAAGATGTTAGCTGCATATCCTCATTGTGCTGTAAGCTGCAAGATGGGGCCTCCATGGCTCAGACTTATTTTTTGAGCACATCCCACAGATGCTCCATCATATTTAATTTCTAGGGGATTTGAAGTCAACACCTTGAACTCTCTGTCAATTTCCTCAAACCATTCCTGAGCAATGTTAGCAGTGTGGCAGGGTGCATTATCCCCCTGAAAGAGGACACTGCCATCAGGGAATACTGTTGCTATGAGGGGTGTACTTGGTCTGCAACACTGTTTCGGTAGGTGGTAACTGTCAAAGCAACATCCACATGAATACCAGGCCCCAAGGTTTCCCAGCAGAACATTGCCCAGAGCATCAAACTGCCTCCTCCAGCTTGCCTTATTTCTGTAGTGCATCCTGATGCCATCTCTTCCCCAGTCAAACGACACACATGATGAAAAAGAAAATGCGATTTATCAGACCAGGCCTCCTTCTTTCATTTCTCCATGGTCCAGTTCTGGAGCTCATGTGACCATTGTAGGTGCATTTGGTGGTGAACAGAGGTTAGCATGGGCACTCTGATCAGTCTGCAGCTATGCAGACCCATAAGCAACAAGCTGCAATTCACTGTGTGTTCTGACACCTTTTCTATCACAGCTAGCATTAACTTTTTCAGCAATTTGTGTTACAATAGTTCTTCTGTGGGATTGGAAGAATTTGGTTAGCCTTCGTTCCACCATTTGCATCAATAAGCCTTGGGCGCCCATGACCTTGCCACTGGTTTACCGGTTGTCCTTCCTTGGACCCCGTTTGGTATGTACTAAGCACTACATACCGGGATCACTCCCCAAGACCTGCTGTTTTGGAGATGCTCTGACCCAGTCATCTAGCCATCACAATTTGGCCCTTATCAAAGTCACTCAGATCCTTACACTTGCCCATTTTTCCTGTATCCAACACATCAACTTCAAAAACTGACTGTTCACCTGTGCCTGATATAAACCACCCCTTGACAGGTGCCATTGTAATGAGATAATCAATGTTATTAACTTCACTTGTCAGTGGTTTTAATGTTGTGATTGATTGGTGTCTCGCCCAAGGAAATAAAGGGACCAATTGTTGCAATCCTTTGTCGGTGACACTGTTCTGGAGACTTTGATGCCACCAGAGGAAGCTGAGGACTGTTCACTAATTCTAAGACTCATTTCGCTACAAGACATTTCTAGGGATCAGCATAATGATGCTACCCTAGAAAATGCATTTAAAACTGTTAAAACTGCCCGGCCAGCAGAAGTTGTACCTTATTTCTTTGTTAAAGGGGATTTGTTGTATAGAATGGGGGTTGTTCAGGAGAAAAATATTGAACAACTGTTAATTCCGCAGGTATAAATACCTTTACTTTTGAAAACCGTGCACACACATCTTTATGGGGTCATTTAGGAAAGGATAAGACTTGAGAAAGAATACTACTGCAGTTTTACTGGCCGGGAATACATATGGCAGTAAAAAAGTATTGCTTATCCTGACCAGTATGTCAGAAAACCTTCTCAAAACCTGATTACAGTGCCCCATTTATTCCTATTCTGGTCATTCAAGTCCCCTTTGAATGGATAGGAATTGATCTGGTGGTCCTGTTGAAGAAATCGCCTCACGAGCACCAGTATGTTTTGGTGATTCTGGACTTTGACATGCACTTTCTGGAAGTCATTCCCCTACATATTATTAAGTCAAGTACTATAGCCAAGCAGTTGTAACTTCTTTATATGAGGTTAAGGATTTCGAAAGAAATCATAATTGACCTGGGCACCCCTTTCATGTCAAAATTGATGAAGGAGTTAAGGCAGTTACTTGGAAGCCCACTGCACCTTGGTCTATCACCCGCTAATGGATGGGCTGGTGGAGCACTATAACCGTACTTTAAAACAAATTATTAGAAGGTTGATGGCACAAGAAAAGAAAGGGTATAGTCTATTTGAGCTCTTGTATGGCCAACAACAACCATGGGGCATTTTGGACATTCTCAAAGTGGATCAGGTTGTTGCACAATTGTATAGAAGGATGAAACAAATAGGATCTCTGGTGAAAAAACACTTAGAGGATGTGCAGGAGCATCACAAAAGGCAATATGACACACGAGCAGTAGTTCGTTCTTTTGACCCTGGCGACAAAGTTTTAGTTCTTGTCCCCACCCAGGAAAGCAAGATCTGTGCACAAGGACAGGGACCTTATGAGATCATAGAGGTGGTAGGCAGGGTGAACTATAGAGTCTGCCAGTTGGGTAGAAGCTGAAAAGAATAAATTTACCATGTAAGTTTACTAAATCCCTTGCATGAAGGCATGCTAGCTGCTAAAACAGAAGATTGTGAGGTACATATTGAGACCTTCTCAACATCGCCTTGAAGGCAACAGGTGGGAGGTGGCAGAAATGGTGGCTTAAAACAAAGATGTTCTTTCTCCTATCCCTGGGTGTATCCTCTGACAGAGCATTATACAATCAGACCCACCAGGTGTTAGTTAAGCAATGGTCCTAACCCTAGATGAGCTTCAGTGAAGTGGGAAGTTGAAAATATGGTTCAACTGGGCCTTGTGGAAGAATTAAACAGCAAATGGAATAATTTGATTCTGTTGGTTCCGAAGCCCAATGAATATGCTTTTGCAATTACTTTAGACAGTTAAATTAGGTCTCCCAGTTTCACACTTATCCCATACCATGAATAGATGAACTGGTAGAGAACTTAGCCAGAAGTGTGTATCTATCTACTTTAGACCTCAAAAAGAGTTATTGGCAACTACTCATAACAGCCTCTGCAAAGACTAAAACTACATTTTCTATGCCTTAGGGATTATTCCAGTATAAAGTATTGCCTGTTGGGCTGCATGGAGCACTAACCACATTCCAGAGGGCTATGGACAAGCTCTTGAAACCACATAGAGCTTATGCCATTGCATATCTAGATGATATAGTCAGCTATACCCGGGATTGGGAGTCACATCTTCCCAAAGTGGAGGCTGTGATGGAATCTTTGAGGGCACATGACCTTACGGTCAATCCCATAAAATGTGCATTGGCCATGCCAGAGACAAAATACCTGGGATATATAGATGGACAGGTAATGGACAAACCTCAGGCAATCAAGGTAGAAGCTGTAAAAAACTGGACCAAGCCAGAGATGAGAACCCAGTTGAGGACATTTTTCATCTTGGTAGGATATTACCTCCCACTCATAGAGAACTTTGCCACTCAGGCTATCCTACTGACAGAGCATCGCAAGAAAGCCTGTCCAGACAAGCTAAACTTGTCTGAGTCAGCAGAAAATGCCTGAGAGTTAACCTAAGGATGGTGCGGTATACAGCGCTAGTGCCACAAACACCTGATTTCACTAAGAAATTTTATCTGCAGACCGATGCCTCAGGAATAGGTCTGCATGCGGTACTGTTACAAGAGGTGAATGGAGAGAAGAAATCAAATGGGCAGTGCAAGCCCTGCGCTACTACCTCTTGGGTAGGGAGTGCACCCTAGTGATCGAATGTTCTCCATTGAAATGGATGCAGATAAGTAAAGAAGTCAATGCCAGAGTGACCTGGTGGTTCTTGGCATTGCAGTCCTTCCATTTCAGCATAGAGCATAGGATGCTTTCTCCCATAAACATGTGCTCCCCACAGTATTTACTACACTTAGGTTGACAAAGCTAAGGGGAGGGGTATGTGGCAAAAAGGGCAGTTTTAAAGGAGAAGCTAAGCGTTTCCCTGGAAATCTGCAGGCTCATGTTGCAAACAGGGTTAACATTTTCACACTTTTTCACACAGAGAGCACAGGAACACAGGTGGAGGACCTTGGTGTGATTAATTAAGGGGTCAGCTAGCTAGTGCTTGGGAAGAAGAATAAATAGTTGCTTTGTGCTGTGGGTGATGTGACTGATATGATTTGTTCAACTGATGTTGAGCATGTCGGCCAGTGGCTAGAGGGCTGGAATGTGTTAGATTAGCAATTGGAGGTGTTGCAACTTTATATCATTTATTGGTGTCATCCTGAAGAAAGTATGCTGTTTCTATTGTAAAAGAACAATAAAAGTCCTGTTTTCAGCAAGAAGTTGTCTGTGACTGATGTCTGTGTGTGCCTCACCTAAGGGAACTAGAGATGCTCACTGACCCCCGTGAAGTGGTTTCGGTTTTGGTTTTGGTTTTGGATGTGGATTAGCTTCGTGTTTTGGTTTTGGCTCTGGATCTGTATTTATTAGACAAATTACTAAAATATGCTAAAATCACATAATGTTGTTCTTTTATTGATCCTACATTATTATTATTAACCTCACTAACACTAATTTAAAGTCATTTGCAGTCAATTTTGACCACCTCGCAAATCACAATATTCTTTTCATACACTTTCAAGCAAAGATTGCAGCAGTTCTTGCCAGTGATAAGAAAAAGGCCATTGTCATGCCTGGGAATAAGACCAAAAATCCACCTCTTATGTGTGGAATTATTTTTACACAAATCCTGACAACAGTTCTCTAACCATTTGTAGCATTTTTAAAGCCACACTCAGTAGAGGTAGGGATCTTAACCATCTAGGATCCTCATCCATGTTACGGCATTTGAAGCGAGTTCATGGAAAGCTGTTGGGAAAATCAGAAACTTATGTTAAAAAAATAACAAGCAGTCCAGCATCATCTACCTCCCTTCTCTCATCTACATCACAGTACCTGCAATCTACACCCCAACACCTTCATCATCAATATCCTCACAAGTGATGATAGTTAGTCCTGCATCCAAGTTGCTAAGACTAGATGACTCCTCCATTAACCATGATTCCTCTGAAGAATTATTGAGCGTTAGTAACGCTGCTGCTGCTGGGGTTGGATCTTCAACCCAGAAGAATACTACTAGTAGTTTACAACAATTGACTGTTAAGCAGTCCTTTGCTAGAGGAAGAAAGTAAGAAAGCTGTCACCCAGTCGCAAAGCGGATCACAGACGCCATGGGGACTATGCTAGTATTTAGATCTGCGTCCAATGTTCACTATTAATGCAGCTGGTTTTAGATAGTTATTTGAGGTCTTCTGTCCCTATTATCAAATTCCATCACGACACCATTTTACTAGAAAAGCTATTCCTCACCTCTTCCAGAAGGCTCGTAAAAATGTAATTATTGGGCGACAGAATGCTGTTCTACCCACTGTACACTTAACCACAGATATGGGGACAAGTGGAACTGGGCAAACTAAAGATTATATGACTGTGACAACCCACTGGGTTGGTGATTCACCTTCACCAGCAGGAACAGCAGCAGAATGTAACCAAGTACACTACATTTTTCAGGAGTAGGCTACTCTGTGTATCAGCAGCTTCACTAAGAGGCATACAGCTGACAATCTGTTACAAAAAGTAAAGGATGTCATTGCAACATGGGTCATCCTGCTTGGAATCTCCTGATGATATGTGATTTCTGATAACAACACCAATATTGTTAGAGCATTACAGCAGGGGGGGAAATTCCATCACATTTCCTGTTTTGCTCACATAATCAACTTGGTGTTACAGAACTTTTAAAAAATGACAATAACATGCAGGAGATAGCGTCCCGAAAATTTTAGGGTCATTTTCGGGATTCTGCAGCAGCGTGTAGGAGAATGCAGCAGCTGCAAGAAGACTAGAATTTGAGGGGAATGTACTTTTGTCCAGCAAAGTAGTCCTCTGTGAAGAGAGTGCACACACGGTTAGCTTGAGTCACGTGATTGCCTTAATTATACTTTTTGAGAATCAGCTAGAGAAATTGAAGGATGAAATAAAACTAAACAAATACACTAACTATATTGTAATTGTAGATCTAGGACTTAATTTGCTTCACCAGGAGCAAGAGCTATCAACATCTTGCAATGACGTCTCCTTCTTCAGTTTCTCTACAACTGCTTCTCGGAAAAAACTTAGCTTTTTTCCAAGACACCCAGTGGTGATGCAGGTGAGTCAGCACAACATTTTGATATTTGCTCTGCTCTAAAAGAATTGCCCAAAAATCGTGACAGCTCTGCCATAAAATGAATCACAAATTCCATGAGGAAGGCTATTATCGGCAATTACATCAAAGTAAACAGACTTCTGTGATGGTGGATTCTTTTTTTTTAAAACAAGGAATATGGCTTACTCCTTCCCCCAGGACCAGCCACCTTCTTTCTAGTGGTTGCGGACCTGTCCCTCCCTCCCCTCTCTGTGTGGACTATCCCGTAAGAGCTAAATATCCCATGGGACGTGCACCATGTGACAGGTGCCTTCCCATGTGAGCAGAGCAGAAAGCGGATGACAAGTAAGTGTGAAGGGGGGGCGCTGATGACAGTACTGTGTGTGTGAAGGGGGGCACTGATGATAGTACTGTGCGTGTAAAGGGGGGCGCTGATGACAGTGCTGTGTGTGTGTGAAGGGGGGAAATAATGGCAGTACTGTGTATGTGAAGAGGGGGGGCGGATGTCAGTGCTGTGTATGTGAAAATGGGGGCTGATTTCAGTGCTGTGTGTGAAGATGGGGGAGCTGATGTCATTGCTGTGTGTGTGTGGGATGACGAGGAGACTGATGTCAGTGTTGCATGTGTGATGACGAGGGGGCTGATGTCAGTGCTGTGTGTGTGTGTGTGTAAAGACCAGGGGGCGTGTGGCAATGTAATGTGTGTGTATGTGTCACACGCTGTTCCCATAGATAGGTGCCGGCACTGTGACTTGCCTCTGGGAACTGTGATTGAACCTATTCCTGTTTCTAAGATACTACCTTTGCACACATGTTCCTGATTGCTTTGCTTGGACCTCCTTTCGATTCTCATTGGTTCTGGAGTATTACTTAAACTACCCATGGTCCTTGGCTCATTGCCTGTTCTTCGTGTTACTCAGTCTGTCTTGGTCCTGGCTGCTACTACTGAACCTCTCGTTGTTGTTACCTGTTTGCTGGACTCCTGCAATCTACTATCATCATACCGGTACCTGTAGTTCCACGCTGGTCTGCTGAACTCCTCGGTTGCTATCAAGCTTCATGTTGAACGTTCTCTGTGAGTTGATTACTGCACCTGTGGTTAAGCCTGCACACCTGCTGTTGTATTTTCAATGTTGAGTTCCATTGAGACTTTCCATGTGTTTAAATCTACCCGCTGAATTACTACGGCCTGTAGCTAGTTCTATGGTTCAAGTTCCTGCTTCTGCCCGGCTGATCAAACAGTGCTGTTTTCTTCATTCATATGTTTATTGAAAGACATCAGTTATCTGCAGTCCTATACTCGGATAGGATACTCCTTGTTCTTGCTACTTCTAGGTAATGAACTGTTTGAAGTTTCTTCTGTTCAACTATATCTTTGGGACTGTTATTAGTAGAACATCAGCTCAACGAATATTGCCGTTCTATTCTGAGAATTATCGTGATACCTGTAACCCACCTGCTATGTAGAATCATCTTTATCTTCGGATCAACAGTTCTACATTCTCATTCTCTCAGAACTGTTATTGATCAGTGATTTACATCAATCTGCCGTGTGTTAATTTATTGGATCCACGTATTCTCCATTTGTCATCCTATGTTTGAACTATTGTTTTCTCATCCCATGCAGTTGTCAAGAGTTACCAATTATGAAGTGGCATAACGTCATTTGCATCCTGTCTGTGTCCTAATTGCAGTGTATTTAATATCTGCCGTTATATATATATATATATTCTTACATTTCCATTGTACCATCAATCAATATACTGCTTTACAGCATTGCTACCATCTCCAGTGTTTTATTACTACTATTGCTGAAGCCTGTGAATCCTGAACTCGTTACTCTGTATCTCTTCATCCACCGTGTCATTGTGTGTTGCCTCCACTATCCTCTGTCAGTCCTTGCCTGGGAGACCGCGACCTGCGGAATAGGAGCAGCGGAGTCCATATCCCCTTGCGGAGATGCCTGGTGAATACCTCCTATCCGTTAGACTCCGCACTCCTGGGCAAGTCCTACTGACAGAGGCAAGGGATCTATAAAACCACTCGGAGTCGTGATAGTATGTGTGTGATGGCAAGGAGTTGTGTAATGTGTGTGTGTGATGACAAGAAGGCTTGTGGCAATGTAATGTCTGTGAGGGCAATGGGGTTTGTGGCAATATAATGTCTGTGAGGGCAAGGGGGTTTGTGGTAATGTAATGCGGGTGTGATGGCAAGGGGGCTTGTGGCAATGTAATGTGTGTGTAAGGTAGGTGGCGGCTGAAACAGTATTCCTCACTTGTGGTGACGGCAGCTGATAAGGGTGGAGGGGTGGTGGTTCAAGATTATTTGAAAGAGGCCTATAGACAGGTCACAAATACTGAGTTCTATATCAACCTTAACTCAAATCCCGCCCTGCAATTTTAGAGGGAGCTCAAACTAATACTAGATAGAGCATTGGATCAAGGAGTTTTGAGGATGAGTTTAGATTTCTCTTTCCACTACATCCCGTAACAGCAATTTACTATTACTTGCCCAAACCACATAAAAATCCAACTACACCCCCAGGAAGACGAATAATATCGGAAATAGGGTCTCTCACTTCAGCACTTTCTTTTTATGTGTATTCTTTTCTCCGACCTCGGGTAGTGAAGTTAAAATCATATATTCGTGACTCTGTACATTTATTAAATTTATTAAAGGACTTGGAATGGAGGGAAGGTTATGCTTTTCTTACTTTGGATGTTGAAGCCCTTTATAGCAATATACCCCATGATAAGGGCACTAAAGTGATAGAACAATTGTTGTTAGGAGATGCCTCTGTGACTGAGGACTTGGGTAGATTTATTGTTAAATCGATTCAATTTATTTTGTCACATAACAGTTTTTTATTTGACTCTCAGTACTGTCTACAGACCATGGGTATGGCCATGGGGACAAGGTTTGCGCCAAGCTATGCCAACCTATACATGGGGGCCTTTGATGATGCCCATGTGTTGGGGATGGGTTCGGCACGGACCTCGTCCTCCTTGGCCATTATAGTGACGATTTATTTATTATATGGAGTGGAGGGGAGTCACAAGCTTTGTCCTTTGTCTCTGCACTTAACAAAAACAAATTAAATTTCAAGTTTGTAAGTAAATACCATACATCAACTATGGATTTTTTTGGACTTGCAGATTACAGCCAAAAATGGGAGATTACACTTTTAAAAAGAAGGTGGATGTGGCCAAATATCTCCATTATAGAAGTTCGCATTATATAAAGTGGAAACAAAATATCTCTAAAGGACAACTAATGCATCTCAAAAGGAATTGCACCTAGCAAGCAGTGTTTAATACGCAAGCACTAGATATGTTGAGTGACTTTAGAGATAAGGGATATTCAGACCAGATTCTTGAGAAGGCTTTGGAAGAGGTTGAGAAAATGGATGGAAATGGAGATATATTATTAAAGGGGAAAGGTTCTACAGTTCAAGACTGTCATGAGAACGAACAGGGTGATATGACAACTTTTATTGCTTTCATCTCAAAGTATAATAATAAATCTGGAGAATTTAGAAGAATTATTGAAAAAAACTATCCTATTCTCCAACAAGATCATTTCCTTAGAAGGCTTTTACCTAATGACCCTAAAATCATCTTTAGAAGAAACATTAATTTGAAGAACATACTTGCCCCTAGTCTCGTTCAGGGCCATCCTAAAGAAACATCAGGGTCTGCAACAACTTTGTGTTGGTTACCTAAGCGATCAGAAGGTTGCTATAGATGTGGATTGAATAGATGTACCACCTGTTCATATATAGACAATAAAAGGGTGGAATTCATCCACATGGATAAAAAATATAGAGTCAGGGGACTCATTAACTGTAACACATCTTATGTTATATACATCCTTAGGTGTAGCTGCAATTTCATCCATGTAGGCAGAACCTCAAGGGCTATGAAATTGAGATTCATGGAACAAAGAAGAAATATTCTGAATAGGAAAGATAATCATAGTGTTCCACGTCATTTTAGTCTGGTCCATAATGGTAGAGTTGAAAATTTAACTATTTGTGGTATTTAACACATTCCTCAAACTGTTAGAGGGGACAACCGATTTAAAATATTGTGTACTCAGGAGATATTCTGGATACACCAATTGAATGCCCTAAGTCCAGCTGGACTAAATTAAGCTTTAGAGTTAAATGATATTGTGTCTTGATGATTTTGATGTTCTGTAACTCTGCTCGTATTCCATGCGAGAGAGAGATAAATATGTGTATGTGTCCATATGTGCATGTACATTGTTCATATGGTGATTCTTGGAACCACTTGGGTTATTTTGATATTGATATTATTATTATATATTTATTATTATTATTTAGGGATTGAATTTAGATCTCTCATTGCCAGTGCGAGAAAATTAGATATGAAAAGTGTTCTTTTCATTTTCTGTGACGGTTTTTATATTAAAGGCTGAAAATAGAGACAGCGGTGACACTTAAGATGTTTTTACTGTTGTTTTTATTTTTTATTTATTTTTTATTTTTATATTTATTTTTATTGTTATTTTATTCATTTATTGTTTATTTATATTATTTGACTGAATTATGATAGTTGTATATCCAACTAAATATTATGATGTAGGTTTCAATATTATTTATTATTGTGAAGTCATATATGAACATATAAGATTAAATGATGAAAGAGATCACGGTTTCTAACCAACTGATGGCAAATTAATCAGACTGAATGTATATAAGAGAAACCCTCATTGAAACAACTTACTTCCTCTGATGAAATCACCTACAGGTGATAAAACGCATCAGGACTTTTGACCAGTAGACTCACTCTCTTTTTTCAAGCCATCGGTTGAATACAGTGCCTACTCCGTGAATCACTGGCTCCGTTATAACGTATGTTTAACAATAATGACTCATGAAGCGGGCATTCAGCAAGCAGTTTCATTTGGAAATGTGACCCCTGTCTTTGTGATACTTCACCTATTTATCCCCTCTATGGAGTCCACTCAATACTCCCGGATTGCGGTTCCTGTATTCATTGCAGACTAGGATCGCTACCACCGCTGGGTAAAGACTCATCTGTCCACGTTCTATCTTGGAAGTAGTAGTTTCTACGAGGTCTGCCTATTTTTCCCGGATTGCGGTCTCAATATACTGTGTGGATCAGGTCCGTCACTACTGCCAGGTAAAGATTCATTCATCCACAGTAACTATTTGCAACACAGTTTGCTTAAACACTGGGATCTATTCATCATCATTTTTGTGGACAGTAATTTATATGCTAACTCAAAGGGGAACTACCATCCTGTGTGGGGTCATTCACATTGTTTATTTAAGTGAGGATTCATTGTCACAGCATTACGAAAATTTATTTCTTTATTCCTTGATTGGTGATTGGACATATCGCTGTGCACTATTTATTAGGAGGATCGTCAGAGCTTGCTTATTTACCTACGACTACAAATTGCTTTGACTTTATTGCCATGCTCTTTTAGACAGACCTCTTATTTCCACAATTATACTATCAGTGTTTGTCATCATTCATCTGTGTACTTTTACCTTAAGCTTGATTCGGAGTGTGTCGTTTGTTATACATTTGATTCAGATTTTTATTTGATGTTTTTTAACAATAAATTTATTGCGTATTATACACAACCTTACAGTTCTATTATTGGGGGTTTGTGTTTTCAATTTCCAGCGCTGCTTTTAATTTTTGTTTTATATTTCTATTGAGATCCTACAGGTCTATACAGCTGCAGGTACTGATTCATTTATCCCCTTTTTGAAATCATATATCCCAGTGCGCCAGGATTTTTTTGGCTTATATAATTTTATGTATTAAGCTCAACTGATTTATCAAAGAGCAAAAATTTTTTTACTGGAGACAATGGATGTTATTGCTGGTGTAAGAGCTTGTTTTCACTTTCTATATATTAATGGGGCAATAAACCCCATTTGGGGATCCTCAGATGGTCTTATCAGGACAGTAGCATTAAAAAGGCTTTAATCTTAAAATAAAGCATTATTTTTAATGTATTACTATTTAAATTATTTATTTATAAAATGGAAATGAAATTGTTAATTATATGGGTGCAATGTAGCTCATCAAAGCAGCAGACAAACTGTAAACAGCAGTTCAATTGGAAACAGTGGTACAGCACTGCTGAGCAATAGTGGTGTCCATATAACAAACAAGCACGGAAAAGAAAATTTAAACTTAATTAATTTAAATAAGTTTAATTTGAGTTAAAAAAAAATATTTTATATAAGTTTATAAATTATCAATATTTGAATTATTATGCACCTGAAATACATTTTTCAGCAGTGGAACATTACATTTCCTGGCTACAGAGCAATTTGTGTGGAGGATCTTGGCAATGTAATTCTCATACAACCCACGCTCTGCTCTTCTGAGCATCTGAGTGGTCCCGTTCTTGCACAATGAAGCCCTTTCTTGCCTTTACTGCTCCTGCTGTTTGATTTTAATATATAACAGACAGCAGTGGAACTAATGCAATTGCAGGGTATGCAGGGGCTACAGTCCTCCCTCAACGCCGGACCCTGTAGCCACTACCTATGATTTAGTAATATATTTCTAATAAAAGTAATATATACTAATGCTGTTCATGTACTTACCTAGATCAGAGAGCAGTTTGGGATAGAGTGAGTGTGCAGACTTATAACTTCCTATAGGTCCACATTGTCACTCTGCCCTAGACCTGCTTTTGACAAATGTGCACACAGCCTAGGAGTGGGGCTTAAAAATCAATGGCACTTGTTGGCAGCCCTCTTCCTTTCTCAGACTGTGCTCTTTCTCTGTTACGCTTTCTTCTTTTTAGTATCTCTTTTTCTGTCATACCTATCCTTAGGGCTTATTACTCAATCACCCTAATCATTTTCTCCCCTATCTGTGCTCTCTGATAATGTTAACTTTATTTTTTCTTTTCAAGAAATATCTCTTTATAATTTCCTCTGGAATAAAAATATTTTCACTCTGTCCCCTTCTTGTCTCTGCCCTTCACTCCCTTGCAATATTTTACTGTCATGTGTCTCCTCTTTTTTGCCTCCATTGCTGTGTTCTCTCACTTCACTTGGCCTTCTATCTCACATACACTTCTGCTTAGTCCCTTCTCTTTTATATTCATTACTGTAATGTTCACTGTAGATGACCGTTGCAGTTAATGATGGTCCCCCACGGCTGGTGGCAATACTGGGTCCTAAAGTAGGGGCGATATACTAAAATATATAAGGTCTAAAGGTCACTAAAGTTAAATGTCCATAATAAAGTTAGTGCTATCTGTTCAGTGCTGAAAGTGGGAGTAAAACCCTCCAGTAAATTGTATGGTATAAGAATCAGAGTAGTGTCAAGGGTAAATGTCTGGAAGCATATTGTGATTAAGTCATGAGCCAAGGGTCTGGTATGCCAGGTAGTCAAAATTGCAGGAAGAACTACTTTACTGGTCTCAGTGTTGACAATTACTGAGAACAATGTCACTTGGCTCAGCACCTATAGTGGTAGATTCAATTCCTTGTGTTGTTCTGTAGAACAACGTGGGCCGTACATTATTAACGTTACTATGGTAATAGCTATGCATTATAACCATTACTACGGTAATAGCTGTATACTATTACGGTTACTAAAGTAATTTCAACGCTGATTTTTGCTCGCAGCTCTGTGTATAATAATGTGCGCCATGTGCCGCAAGATGTGTGTTCTTTGAATTTAAATCTACCCCATAGAGTTAATTGTTGCAGAGATGGTAAGTACAAGGGAGAACCAATACTCGTAGTCAGAACTGATCCATGTGTCTGGCACGCTGCATGATGTCAGGAACCAGTTAGTAATGCTTGAAGAGTTACATAGGTGCACCTAGGAGTTACTTATGCAATCGCCCTTAACTTATTTTTCAAAAGCAGGCAATTATGATAATACTAAAGGACAGGATACATTCCAGTGAGCTGATGGACCCAATTCCATCAGTGCCACTTTCCTTTATCGCCTAATACTGTGAGAAATTCTATACCTATGCACAGAAAGGAGTTTATGGACTTCTGCACATAACAATTGTGTGTTTTAGAAAAAAAAAAGAATGTAGAGATGAACCAGTACACATTAACCAGTAAAGGTCATTTAGGTCACATGTGGTTGTTCATGTACTCTAGTAAATTAATCATTTCTTTCATGTTTTGTAATGCCCTACTTGTAGGAAGGACAGAGAAAAACACAGTTCTTAATACTGTACAATTCTGATTCATTGTATAAAAGCAAGATGCAAAGGCCAGAGCATATTCTAGGAAGGATACAGCTGTTAAACATATGAGCAGATGGGTCTGTGCTTTATTGACATTTAATTAACATTAGTATGGGTCATCTGGATTATGAGTGATGGTCATTTTTTAAAAAGCCTGTCAACCTGGCAGGACACCACAATTATGGTGACATACGAGTTAAATAATAATTATGTTGTGACCAGTAAGCACAGCTAAATGTTGTCAAGGAAAGATTTTCACAAAAATGTATTAAATGAAATAACTCACTTGAAATTATTATATGAAATGTTGCATGACTTCTTAGATTGTACAACAGAATTGTGTTTTCTGTTTTCAAACAAATCCTTAAATTTACTCCTCACTTGATGGAGCCATTTCTACTTCTGTATGAAGAACCTCCATGGTTCATTTTATGAACTACATCTATTTCAAACATAATGGCTTTGGCCATGGCATTGTTATGTTGTATTCCTCAAACTACATGTGAGTGAGTTTTCGAAAGAATTTCACATGGAATTTCTAGTCCCAGTGCACATGCATGATCGGCTAGCTGGGTCAAGCATGTGCTGATGGACCCAAGTATCCCTCATCTGCCAAAGCAAGAATTGTATGGTAAATTCATAGAATGAATAGAAAACTAGTCCTATAGCTGCATATTCATGAAAAAGGCCTCTAAATCTTCTATTCTTGAGATCTTACACAAATTTTGTTTTTAAAACACAATCAGATTTTAAAAAAACATTTAAATTAGGAATGAAGGATTGCTTCACACATTATAGTATTGTGTTTGTGATTAAAATACACAGGTATCAAACAACTTAAATTTGACTACTTCAGGTTAAAATTGTCACCATTCCCAATCATATTATGGATCAATTTACACATTTACATCTGATTATATGTAATATAATGTGAACTACACACATTAAGGCAGATCGGGATTCTACCTTCTCCAAACCTTTCACCTCGACTTCTTCCCCCACTATTGTGAACCCTCACAGTGATTTTGTTACAGTTTGCTTAAAAATAGATTCCTCACTTCCTGTCACTCCTGTCAGACTTGATGTGTCACCAGACACCTGCCAACATAGTAGATTTATCCACCAACACCAAGCTGCCAGTGCAGGAACCGTAAGAGGATGAAGTTCCTCTCCTGCATTGATAATTCATTACTAAACGGTGGGTGGAGCTATTGTTTTTTTGATTGGGTCTGACAGAGGAACCAGGACATAACGAGTAGCACTACCCCTGGCAGGAAAATAAAATAATTCTGCAAACCTTATAAAACTAAGCTGGGGTATAAAACTGTCAGTGCATATTAGGGTATATTACTGTAAGTGAAGTCCAGCCAGGAATCCAGGAGGGCAGCAAAGCAGTTTCATAAAACAAATTGGATTGAAAATGTTGATTTTCTTGACACTCAATAGGAAGGTACCTCCTACCCCAGGGCTTCGCCCACATCTAGCCCTGGTGAGCATGAGACCAAGGCAGCAGAAGCATCCCCTGTTGTTTTGCTCCTGCTGTCCCCACCTCGAGTCACATGGAGACAGATGCAGACATCACATATAATATCAGCCCTGGAGGCAAACAATTAAAAAATTAATTGATAAATTAGTAGCAGATGTTTTGTCAATTTCTACATTGTTTGCAAACTGTTATTTGTAAATATATATATTTTTAAAGTTTTTCAATCAATCATTCATATGTAATAAATTAAAGAAATGTATATATTGTTCATAGCAAAGATGGCCAATGCATTTGGTTGACTCTAAAAAATATATGCTACATGGTAAAATCTTTGTTGAGTATCAGCAATTCTAAATATGTTTTTGGGAAGTAACATGTCAAAATTATTTACAAACACATCTCAGCAAAGTTTTAACACAGCATGTATATTATGCCCATGTACACATAATTTATCCAAAATAATAAAAAGAATTACCATGGTATAGGTAATCAGTTGATAGATGTTTTAGTTACAAATATAACATGGAAAAATATGTAATAGTTGTGTACCACAATATTTATTTTTAGTTTGCACTTGAATAACATAATTTCACAAGTTGGGGTTATCTTCCTTTGGTGAAAGCTCCAGACCATGATCTTCTGGTTCCTGCAACACAATCCCCACTTCTTCAATAGGTAACCCATTCTTAATGGCAATGTTATGGAAAATGGCATACAACACAAAAATTGTGCACATAATATTCAATGTATACATGAGAGTTGCCCCAGACCAATCAAGGCAACGAATATGGGCTTTGAGAAGGTCAACTGTTTATTCAGTAATGACCTGATTGATGCATGTGCCGAAATGTATGCAACTTGCTGCTCTGTGACTGGATGTAAAATAGGAGTAAGGGGCCATGGTCGGAAAGGTTAGGTGCTGTCTACAACAAATAGAACAAGTACATTTTAGAAAGCATCACCTATGTGTGGTTCTATTTTATTTTGTTACAGACACTTTAAAGTCTCTGAAATGTGTAGCTTTAGAACATATTAAAATGATCTACATTATTCTGTAAAATTAACATGATTAGAATAATCATGGCATCCCAAGATGCCACCAAATGTCTTATTCACTCTCTGATCATCTCCCGCTTGGACTACTGTAACCTCCTCCTCACTGGCCTCCTCCAATCTCATCTTGCTCCCCTTCGATCTGTTCTTAACGCAGCCGCTAGGCTCATCTTCCTTTCTCGCCGCTCCTCGTCGGTCTCCCCCCCTCCCCCCTCTACCAATCCCTTCACTGGTTCCCCTTCCCCTTCAGAATCCTCTTCAAGCTCCTCACTCTTACATACAAGGCCCTCGCCAACTCCCCTGCACCTTACATCTCCTCCCTCCTCTCTATTCATGCTCCTTCCCGCCCTCTCCGATCTGTCAATGACCGTCGCCTCTCTTCTCCCCTGATCACCTCCTCCCATGCGCGTATCCAAGACTTCGCCCGCGCTGCCCCCCTCCACTGGAACAAGCTCCCTCCCTCCATCAGAACTTCCCCTAATCTGTCCAGTTTCAAACGGGCTTTAAAAACCCACCTTTTTCGTAAAGCCTTCCAGTCTCCCACCTAATTACCTTCCTTTTCTTCTGCCTCTTCCCCTTCATTCCCCTTCCCCTATCCTCCATTCCTCCCTCTCTCCCCCGTGTCTTTCTGTCTGTCTACCTTACCCCTTAGATTGTACGCTCCTTTGAGCAGGGTCACCCCTCCTCCTGTCTCACCACTGTTAACTCTGCTCTCCAGCAACCTGGTCGTCCTCCTCGAGGACCCTCTCCCCCCCCCGGGCGTCTCCCTATTATCCGTGCCCTCCCTCTTGGGCGCCGTCGTACGAAGACCTTCCCCTCTCCCCTCCCCCGCCCTTGCTGTGCTTTGAGCTCACTGAGTTACTGTGCTTATTGTTTACTGTACTGTGCTGTCTCTCCTTGTATTGTAATTTCGTTTATCCCTGTACGGCCCTACGGTCACCTAGTGGCGCCTTATAAATAAAAATTAATAATAATAATAATAATAATGTTAGCTGCATTGTGAAAATTAGCTTAAAACACATGGATCATTGTGGAAAGTATAGCCACACGTGTTCATCTTGCCTGTCTGATAATCTACACCAGAGGTGCCCAAATGCAGTCCTCAAAAGCTATCAATAATTCATGTTTTCAGCATTTCTTTAATCATGCACAGGTAAGGTAATCTATTTTCTTAGTTCAGTAATTATCCCATCTGTTTCACCAGACAGAAATCTTGAAACCATGACCTGTTGGTAGCTTTTGAGGACTGGGTTTGAGCAGCTCTGATCTATACAATATTGCTGATTGCCTCATTATGAAGAAGTCATGTGCACTCCCTTCAATTTTGGCAACAATGTGAATGAAGAGAAAATACTTATACCCTGGACATTGACTGAAAGAAAATATTTCTTGTTCACAAAACATGGATTGATTTCTTCCTGATTAGCATCCATGGCCCTTATGAAATGCTGAATTGGAGCAATGCTGTAAAATTAGTTCCTTATCATCCAATGGCAATTTTATAAACATAGCTACTGTAGTCTGGAATGAGCCAACAATATAGTACGCTGTGGTATTGCTATGAGGATGCCACTTATAGGCTTATAGGATCACTCTGCACAATCCTAGAGTTTCCAGGATGAGGAGAGAGCCTCTCTGTCAGGACTCCTAATGAAGCTTATATGTGACCTGTACGCATCCTCAATATGCCTTCTTTGTTGTTTCTGTTGCTGGCAGTGGAGGCAACAGCGTGGGAGTAAAATATACTATCCCATTGGACCAAGAATATTCTATATGGCGGAAAAGGGGTACAATGTAGATTAAAAAGTTACCAATAAGTAAGGCAGAATATAATTTAAGAACAGACATATTTAATATTGTTTAATGTTAGGTAAAAATTCTAAACATATTTACATAGGTATGTCATCCAAAAATTACATATGTTCCATTTACAATAGAAATAAAGTTGCATGGTAATTAGAAGCAGATAAAATTACTTGTAGCCATCCTGTTAAGTTTTATTTCCAAAGCACAAAAGGTCTGCGGGAGAAAGCATACTAAAAAAATACGTCAATAATGTGTAAGTTGTATAACGTGCCATCTCTGCCATTCATAAGCTAAGCATTTCCACAAATACAGTCCTGAAAATATTTTTTCTTCAAAAAACATTTCTAAAACATGTTCCCTATGCTGAATTACACAAACCGGTACGGACATGCTATTATAAACGAACTGGCTCCCTTTAGAGCCCAGAAATACCCTGAGCCTCCCTAGTTTATCATCCAAACACATCATCAGGGCCGGATTAATCCTAGGGCTAACTGGGCTACAGCCCAGGGGTCTCGGGCATCCAGGGGGCCCTTGAAAGTGCTCAACAACATTATTGATCGGTCGGGGGCGGGGGCGCCCCCGGCGCGATTAATGCTGCTGAGCACTTTCACTGCAGTCCTTCCCCAGCCCGCTGTAGTCTCCTTACTGAGGAGATCTCGTGAGTCTCACTCTCACGAGATCTCCTCAGTAAAGAGCGTACAGTGCGCCGGGGAAGGACTGCAATGCCAGCCGAAGGCGGTAAGTGCCTTGGGGGCGGCTCGGCTCACCGGGGTGGGGCCCTCACAGGGGAATGGAGGCCTCCTTAGCCCATGGGTCTCCATTCCCTTAATCCGGCCCTGCACATCATTGACACATTTCCCTGTTATCTGAAAGCCATATTGATGCATAACACCATCAGGAAAGCACCAACAAAAATTCAGCCTTTTACAAACAACTCATGATTAAAATCGAAAAAATAACAGTTAAAAGGGAATTCCATTTCCCAATGCACATTTTGGTTGCCCGTAGAAAAGTAACCCGAAGGGTATATGAATATTGCAAAATTTTGGGCAACTAATTTCACAAAAAAATATCTGGTTGCAGAGTACACTTTAATAGTTCAAACTTTAAATACTATCGTGAAAAAATATTTATGGATTTTATTGCTAAATTGTTATTCTTATTATTATTTCTATGTACCATAAATATTTCTTTGCTCATTTTTAAGCTCTGCATGTAGCATATAAAACTTAGCTCTTTCGATTGAATTATGAAACATAAGATAAACCATAGGATACTAGGTCCAGAAATCATTCTTGAAATATTATATGCAACAATATCAACTGAAAATTGTCTCCGAAAGATAACTTTAATATTATTCCAGTAAGATATAGATATGTAATTAAAGCTGTATATTAATGATGATACATGATGAAAGGAATAGCTAAGACATGTATGTAATTAAGCATTTTAAAGGAATTACAAAAATGAGGAACGGAACACTGAGGATGATTTTAATGCAGTGATGTTGTGTTTCCCTTTGAGAACATTTACATATTTGGATTGGTTCTATCTTATCCTCTCACACAGGAGAGAGTGAACCGGCTGCCACATCCCCCAGGAGGCACATAAAGTGCCATATTTCACGTTTGCAATGAAGGTTTCCCCTCTGGGTTGCACCTTGTGTGTCCTAATTTCCCTAATTAATTCAACTGATAAACCTGAAATAGCGGTGTAAGACCTTAGGGATATCCTATTTCATGTGATACAGACAACTAGAGCCACTGACAAACAGAACAGTCTCTTTCAACTGCAATTTTTCCAACCTGTTCTCATTTTGCTGCTATTTATTTACTGTCACATGCACATGGTATGGTTGCAGTGCCCTTTATTTTATGGTTGCATCAAGGAAACTTCTTCCCTCACAAATACTTTCATTAACGCCACATACTTCAATTCTTTTCACAGGCAGTTCAGAGTCTCTGACTCTCCCCATGTATTAGGCATTTTGGGAAGATGATGAGAGACACAGCACAGTAAACTCTTTTCTCCTTTCGGTCTGTGCAGTTTTTTTTTTTTTCGTTTTTTTCCCCTTGCCTCTCACTTTGTTCCTTGCAGTGGTGAGCTGTCAGATACCATTGTTGTTTTCCTAGATTCCGAAGATGTTCCAATTTGCAGCTATAATGCCTGTGCCAATGTGTCTGAAAAATAACTTTAAAATTGATAATGTCACGGACACAGCATTCAGAATGCAGATGAGCTCTGAGACATATAGCTTGGTGAATCACTTTGTGTCAAGATCTTTCTGACCCAGAATGCTTAGTTCTGGCAAGTCAGGTCAATGTGGGGCCAGTCCACTGGCATGTAAGTCATATATTCACACTGTACAAATGTAAGAACCTGCTTAACTTCTTAGAAAATAAACTATAGAATTGGGTAATTCTAGGACAAGGTAGGTTTTAAAAAAATAACATGACAGGTTTCTGGGAAGAAAATCAAACATTTTGAATTAATCTGTAATTATGAGAGTACAACCAGGATTGGAACTAGACAAAATGGGAATGGGGAGTTGCTTTGGGTGCACAGTGGCTTGAAGGACACAGATCCAGCCCTATTCATCCAGGGGCTGATTTAGAATTTTGTTAAAAATTTTGCAAGGAATGCAAACTTTTTTTTTATATGCACAGAAATAATTGCACTCTTGCTGCACACCAGGTGCGGACTGGGAGAGGGAAGCCCGGGGGACACACAGGCGGCCGCATCGCATGAAACGGGATGCGGCCGCGTCATTTCATGGGATGCGGTCGCCTGCGCGCTGACGCGGCCGCATCTGATGTCATCATGTGCTATATTGCACCCAGGGGGCGGCCGGCCGGCCTACCCCCCGGCCCTAATAGCGGTCTGACCGAGCTGCCCGGGGGGGCCGCTGCCCCCCTGCCCCCCGGGCCAGCCCACCCCTGCTGCACACGCATATCAGCTCTATCTTTACACTGCATCTGCTGGTAGAGGGGGGAATGAGAATTGCAAAAAGCAGAATCTGATATTATGTATAATTACATGTATGCCTTTTTTGTGTGTAAAACATGCAATTCTGTAGTGCACCAAAAAATATGTATGCATACGCCTGCATCCAGATTTTAGCATATTTCAAAATGATTTCACACTTAAGTAAGATCGAGGCGGCCTTGGCTTCTTTATGGTCGGCAGGATTAAAATCTAATCCAGAGAAAGGTGTGTTGGCAATGAAAGAAGCCAAACAGATTGGCTATGTCATTAGAAAGAGTTTTAGTCAAACAACAGTTAGATAAAGTGGAAGCAACCAGGAATTAACAGAGGCAGGAAAAAGAAATCACAGCTACAATCCTTCTTAGGCTAAGTGGGCAATTATAGAAAGTTCATCAGTAATTTTGCAATTAGAGCAGCTGTGCTCACTGATTTTTTTAAAAAGCATTGTCCAAGCAAGTTAGTGTGGTCTAGAGAGCAGAAATATCCTACTGTGGAAAAGGAGTGCATTGCAAGCAAGTTGACTATGAAAGCATTCCGATACTATCGGTTGGGAACAGAATTTTCACCGGTAAAAGGCCATGCATCATTGTGACTGATGCAAAATAACAGAGAAGTGAACGCCAAAGTTACTTGTTGGGTTTTAGCATTGCAGCCTTTGAAACACAGATATCCTGTCTAGGACATTTGTACTCATCGCAAGGTTCATGACACAAAGGTTGGTGATGTTAGGGGGAGGGATATGTGGCAAAGAGAGGGGCAGGCTGAAGTTTTTCACGTGGTATTGTAAGGGTTTGACTGACAATCTGCAGTATAAAGTGAAAGATAGGATTACGGGCCTGATTCATTAAGGATCTTATATAAAGAGGTATCTTATTTCAGTCTCCTGGACAAAACCATGTTACAATGCAAGGGGTGCAAATTAGTATTCTGTTTTGCACATAAGTTTAAGGCTGACTGTTTTCTCATGTAGCACACAAATATCAACTTTAAATTTCACTATACAAATAGGCTATCAAGTATTTGTGTGCTACATGATACTCCTAGTTTGAACATATACAGGTCAAAGACAGGGTCTAATGAGGAAATTGGGGAGGGGTTGATTGTATTTAAACTTCATCATCATTCATTAGAGCAAAGCAAAAAAATAGGAGTAATTTTGCACCTTGGCAAAACCATGTTGCATTGGAGGGGGAGATACATTTAAAATGTGGGTACAGATAGTGGGAACATTATAGTTGGTAGGGGGCATCTAGTTTAATTTTCAGTGTAAAAATAAAGCTATCAAGTATTTGTATGTTACATGAAAAATCAGCTAGTATTTTCCTTACATGCAAAATAATAAGCTAATTTGTACCCTTGCATTGTAATATGGTATGTCCAGGATCAAATTTACTACTTTTTTGCTTTCCTCTCCTTAATGACTCAGGCCCAATATCTCTAGTTGAGACATTCTAGAGTTAAACATTGTAACCAAGGCAATATATCCATGTTTATTAAGAAGAACTTTGTTGCCTGGTCCAGCACAAAACAAGAAATAAAAATTGTAAGTTTGCAAAATAATATTTCAAGCAACAGGGTGATTATTTTCCATGCAGTGCTGCCTACATTATCTTCACTGTACGAGATAAAACACATAACTGTTATTATTAGACACTTGACTAAGTGTTCCACTGCTAATGCTTTCCACAGGGACATAAGGTAAGAGGTGGCCAACATTTTGCTGGTTACTTGCACACTCCTGCTGTGCTAGGCAACAATAAAATGTAAGACTTAGGAGCTTTGGAGCATGACTATGATACTGAACAAGGGAAAATCAGATAGATACCCACAAGAGAATATAATGAAACATGAGTGATCAATTTCACCAGCAGTGCATACTTTGGGGACTACTGAAGCAGGAAGGTCATTTACACAATAGTTAAATATAAGAAGAGAAAGAACAAAGAAGTGTTGTTATGAGACACATTTTCCTATGGAACATTAAAATAAATTAAAAAATGAATCATACCATTCCCATTAGATAAGTGTAAAGATAACAAAATATGACATTTAAATGTAATACAATTTTAACTTCACACAGTGTGATTAGTGAATATAGGAATTAGGGGATTGGCTAGTCATTCGATTGCTGATTTGTTCTCTGCAGTGAAGAAAGTCAGAGCAGTGACTAATTAATTAAAACCTTGTTAGTACTAGACTTGATTTCTCATTAGAAAATCTGCTGACTGGGTGTCTGAGATTTTAGTGCACTAGTAAGCAATGAGGACAAATATTCAGATTTTCTGCAGTAAGAGGTACTATTGGGGATAGGTTGATATGATGCATTGGTTGTCAGTGGTACAAAGACAACCAACAGAGACAGGTTAACATGTTTACAACCACATCCTTATGCAACACATTATATATCATCGGTTTTCATGCAAAATGCAATACTTCGATTTTTCATGAAGGGGATATCAGCATAATTTTGCAAGGAGAGATCAGCGAATCACCAGATTTCTGACTAACAAAAAATAAGTAAGTGCAGAGCAAATGCGCTAGGTTAAGATATAGTGTGGTTCCAGGGCAAGTGCAAGTACACAGGACATGCAACAGACGATGAACCACAGCTATTACCACTTGGAGGTGGAACGGATCTGCAGAGACCAGCGGTGCATGCAGGATAGGTAGCGGGTGTTGATCACAGCAATTACCACTAACGAGTGGAACAGGTAAACAGAGATCAGTGGTACACAGGATATGCAGCAGACAATGAAACACAGCTATTACCACTTGGAGGTGGAACGTATCAGCGGAGGTCAGTGGTGCATGCAGGGTAGGTAGCGGGCGTTGATCACAGCAATTACCACTAACGAGTGGAACAGGTAAACAGAGATCAGTGGTACACAGGATATGCAGCAGACAATGAAACACAGCTATTACCACTTGGAGGTGGAACGGATCAGCGGAGGTCAGCGGTGCATGCAGGGTAGGTAGCGGGCGTTGGTCACAATGAGGAGAAGGGAGCTGCTTCCAGGCCAGGTGAACACTCAAAGAACCAGCACTGAAAGGTGAGGGGAGGAGCCTTATAAAGGAGTACTGACCAATGGCCAGATAGGCCAGGTAACACAGGTGAGGCAGTTGCACAGGCGCAGAATGTTGCTGACAGGACAGCATGCACAAAGAGGAGAATCAGGATGAGGGCAGGCGTTCCGATCCTCGAGTGGAGATACCAGGAGACCGGTGTGTGACAGTTAGGCTGCATCAAAACTGTATTGTGTCACATTTGCACAGGTTATGTTCTTTTTGGCGTTTTCTTTTATAAAAGTGTGCTATCTTAATGTGCTTTAATGGTGCAAAAGATGTCCACTGAAAGAAATGACAGTCCGTTTGCACATCCAGAGAGGCACTCTGCTACACTAGGAATGCCTTCCTAAATGTGCATCCCTTTAATTTATTAGAACAATTTGTCCCTCTAAACAAAATCTCATTTTGCATTTGGCAATAGAATCAGACACATTCCTGTGACAAGCATTCAGTAAGAAACGACCCCATCTGTTCTGCTCATCCCATCAGAAGCCTATCATTTGCTCCCTCTCAGTTGCCAAAATTGTGTAACCCTTAAAATTGGTACAATACAAAAAGAGACACATGACATCACATAAAGAAAAAGAAAAACATAATTTTCACATTGAGCATTAATATTTATTAAAGGAAATTAGCCACTTTTTGTGTTGCTTTCATTGTAGTGAGCACTACTAATGTTTTTTTTTCTTTTTTGTGAAAGCTCTAGTATTTTGTATGCAGATTGATAATTTCTGTATATGTTCTAATTACCTAAACAGGTCTATCAAGATGGTATTGCTGCTGGTTTCTCCTGTCAACTATTCAGCACAAGAGTTTTCTTGTGCATAGCTCTAGAGACAAACTCATAAAAATATTTCCTTGAGCTTTAACTGCATCTTTCAAATGTGGACATTTCTCTGTGCTAAAATTATAGCTGTATAACTGACAAATGTGGTCACAAAGTGTAAGATGCAGGCAATCTGTTAGAATCTGTTAGAAGTGTTAGAATCATATTTTTAATATTTATTAATATGTTTAATGTGATTATTACTTTACTATATGTGTTTCGAAGGGTTTTAAAGATATAGAAGACATGAAACTTGAAACTGACAGTTGACATGAATGTGTGTTGGTGCAGATTAAGAAGCTGTGCTATTTAATACAAATATCTTATTTAACACAACGTAATTGACCTCCTTCTTGGGCCCCATCGTTTGTGGATCCTCCCTCCCCCTTCCCCGCCCTCTCTAGCTGTGCATTGAGCTTATTGAGTTACTGTGCTTACCGTTTACTGTACTGTGCTGTCTCCCATTGTATTGTAATTTGTTTGTCCCTGTACGGCGCTACGGACACCTTGTGGTACCTTATAAATAAAAATTAATAATAATAACACACCTGGACAATGTCCTGAGTTATCCGCTGCCATGAACCCAGAACAACAATGAAAGGCTGAAGCTTGAGAAAAATGACTGTTAACAGCAACTCATAGAAGTTCTAGTAACCAATTTGACACATAAGTCATGGATGTTTAATGTGAAGATTCTGCTAATAAGGGAAAATGTGGCAATATGCATAAAATGCAAGACCTATTATGCTTACTTACGATTGGATTGAGACAGATCAAAAAGCCCAAAGTACCATATCTATTAGCATAGATGAGCATCAAATTGTGCACATATGCAAATGTGAAACTGCAAAATAAGTATTGGAGGAGCCGCAGAGAATGTACGAAAGCAAATTTCAGCAACAATTTTATTTGATCAGATAAATGTGAAATTAAGAGGATTTAACACTAGCATATGTAGAACTACATAAAAAGTACATTAGAAATGGTATTGGATAATAAACATAAAATACTTCCATGTAGTGGTGTTGCTACTCAGCAGTCTCACAGAGATCTATGAAATGCTTGTGACTGCACTTGATTCTTGACCAGATGTTCTCATTAGAACAAGTTCACATTAGAATATGTCAAAAACAAGCGAAAAACAAAGAGCTCTAGCAATGACAATGTGCCAAGAGCAGAATCAACATTAAAGCTTGGGGAAGATCTATAGTCAGCAATGTGAAGATATGTGAATGTTGCATATGCAAGAAACCTGGCCCCCGAAAGGTTGCCAAGTTTGGAAAGCTAGAATGAATCAGCTGAAGAAGCAAAGAAATCATCATAAAGCCAATGCTGTAAAAACGGATAACAGCACTTCAGGTACTAAAGCTGCTTTAACACCGGTGTTGGTGCGTCATCAAAGCATGCACTGCATGGTATATTAACTCTGGAGCCACAAGCCATATGAGTAACAATAAAAACTACTTTTCTCACCTTAACCAAAATATGATGGAGTTACTATTATTAATGAACAGTACATGACCTCAGAAAGAAAAGTGGAAGTAATAAGTAAACTAGCTAAAGAACAGCTTGGTAATAATATCAAGAATGACAAGTTGACCAATCCAAATGCAAAGCTGCTTAAAAGGGAAAATGATAACGGAATATTTTTAAAATGTGCAGTAGCAGAGTTAAGCAACTTCTCTACTTAAAACATTTTGATACACAGACACACTTTGTCCAATGAGCATTGAGAAACATTAAGTATTTTCTAACGTTCATCAGTGATCAGTCGACAGTCTGTGTTGTTTGCTGTTGTTAGCTCACTGGGTGGACTTTATAGGTCTCATTTAGACTAGGTACACTCTTCAGAAATTTTCTCCTGATGTGTTATCTATAACAAAGTCCCAATCAGCATGCCGATTCATGTATACACACTATGCACCATGGCCTTATCTGTGTGGAGTTTGTATGTTCTCCCCGTGTTTGCGTGGGTTTCCTCCGGGTGCTCCGGTTTCCTCCCACACTCCAAAAACATAGTGGTAGGTTAATTGGCTGCTATCAAAATTGACTCTAGTCTCTCTCTGCCTGTGTGTGTGTGTGTGTGTGTGTGTGTGTGTGTGTGTGTGTGTGTGTGTGTGTGTATATTAGGGACTTTAGACTGTAAGCTCCAATGTGGCAGGGACAGATGTGAATAAGTTCTCTGTACAGCACTGCGGAATCAGTGGTGCTATATAAATAAATGGTGATGATGATGATGAAGATATGCACGGTTTACAAGATTTGCCTTCAAATCTGTGCTCTTCATCTGTCATCGGCTAAAAAGATCATGACTCTGTAAACTCTGTGGAGATCCTGATTGTGAGTGCACACACACTACATGATTGGAACAACATTGTTTCATTACTGAACGGGACTTTCAAGTCACTTTGAAAATCTCGATCAATAATTTTATGTACTTTCATCATTTCAGTGTACACACTAATGCAATATCGGGCTGAATGGTCGTTTATCGTCTGATTGACCCAATAATCGTCTGAAAACACTGTAGTGTGTACCTAGCCTTAGAGTTAGAAGTAAATACAAGTATAGAGTGCAAATTTGCAAACCATGTTGCAATGCAAGGGTTTGCATGTAGCACACAAATACTGGACAGCTTTAATTTTAGACTGCGATTTTGAGATAATATGTCATTCATCACCCACCCAATTATATATTTGTCTGCACATCCTAAATTTTCCCACCACACATCTCTGCAGTACAACATGGTTTTGTCAATTTGCAAAATTGTACCTTCTACCTGCATTTACTTCTAACTCTAAATCAGGCCCTATGTGTGGAGCTATGTGGAGTCATGTGGCGTCATGTAGCCTTGGATTTCGTTGAGCTGGATGTCCAGAATGATGTTGTATAAAACTTATACCAAAGTTGAGACTTCCTCAATAGGTTAGTTCTGATCCCTTACAGTGTTTTTTTAATCTCTAATTTAAGAACCCATTGAATAAGTCAAAAACATGTTTGGAAGGAAGAAAAAAAACTTTCACAGCAGACTACCACTGCAAGAGTTGGAACACCATATTAAACCTATTTAATTATCTTGTTTTCATGAAGTCTTAGTACCTTAAATTTCTACTTAGCAATTTGTTAAATCGATTTCTTTGTTTGTTTTTAATTATATCATTGTACCATTAATTATCAATTTCATATATATTCATTATTTTCCCTCACTACATTACATTTTTCCACTATGCACTATTCCACTTTACATTCATGCAATCTTATTTACTAATATTTATTTACCACCATCAGCTCCTTTAAACTATTTTGAAATTTATTAGACTTGCAGATTGTCATTGAAAAAGTATATCCCACCATGCTCAATTATATTCAAGAGCATAACAAGCAAGCGCTGGGCCCCTACCAAAGTTTGGAGCCCTGTAACATGCTTTGATCCTTCCCTGTAGGACCCTGCTCTTCTCTTCTAATCATACGCAGGGGCCAGTGCATGTCTCTGCCCCTTAATCAATAAATAATAATTGCCCCAATAATTTAAATGTCAAAGGTGAATCCTCTTATGTTCTAAATGGCAAAATAGCTCAAACTGCATGTTTGAGCCATCAAGCCATTCAGAGGCAGGTATTAGATAACCTGTCTTTTGGATGGCGGTTTTGACAAAACCACTGTTGGTTTAGCTGTTTTCAATCTGCCACACATCGCCAACCATTTTACATTGCAGTCCCAGACTGCCCTATAGTAAATACAGCGGTTTGGGGCACTAAACCACTAGAAATTCAAATATACAAAGAAATGGTCAAAGGCAGTTTGGTATCTGTCTGCATCAGATCCCCTCTCCACTAGGAGTAAAACAGAAAACTATTCAGCCGTTATATAATCTAGAATATAAATAGAAATTGAGAAAGACAATTTGGTATCTGTCTGCATCATAATCATCAACATCCTCCTCAGCGCCAGCTACATCAATATCCTCCTCCCGGTGTACAACATTCACACCTTCATTAGCCAAATCTGGATCTACACTGTGGGTGATCCTTCCAACATATGCAGAGGGTGTGCTGCAAATGCTGGATGGAGTCACCTCTTCCCGTACAGTGATGGGAAGGTCAGGCTTCACAACCACCAACACCCTTGGACTCGCCTTGTGGATTTGTGATGTCATCTGTTTAGAAGGCAGAGTTCTTTGCTGTTTTGTTGTTGTTGCTGACAGCTTATCTCTCTTAATTTTTTTGTAGGGGGGGGAGGAGGGGGGCTTAGATCCTTGGGTGAAGCTGGACCACTAGTCATGAACACCGGCCAGGGCCTAAGCCGTTCCTTGCCACTACGTGTCGTAAATGGCATATTGCCAACTTTACGTTTCTCCTCAGATGATTTTAAGTTTCTCTTTTCTGCGATTTTTTTGAGAACTTGGGCTTTTTGGATTTTACATGCCCTGTACTAGGAGATTGGGCATCGGGCATGCCAGACGACGTTGATGGCATTTCATCGTCTATGTCATGACTAGTGGCAGCAGCTTCAGCATTAGGAGGAAGTGGGTCTTGATCTTTTCCTACTTTATCCTCCAAATTTTGGTTTTCCATTATATGTAGCACAAGAGAGCGTACCCCTAAGCCACACACACTCGGCAAAGCCTTTAAAATTTATATGCGGCACAGGAGAGTAGCACTGGACTTATACTGCTGAATCAGTGAACCTTGTAAAAGCAGTACCACTGGACTTATACTGCTGAATCAGTGAACTTTGTAATAGCAGTACCACTGGACTTATATACACTGCTAAATCAGTGAACTTTGTAATAGCAGTACCACTGGACTTATACACTGCTGAATCAGTGAACTTTGTAATAGCAGTACCACTGGACTTATACTGCTGAATCAGTGAACTTTGTAATAGCAGTACCACTGGACTTATACACTGCTGAATCAGTGAACTTTGTAATAGCAGTACCACTGGACTTATACTGCTGAATCAGGGAACTTTGTAATATCAGTACCACTGGACTTATACTGCTGAATCAGTAAACTTTGTAATAGCAGTACCACTGGACTTATACACTGCTGAATCAGTGAACTTTGTAATAGCAGTACCACTGGACTTATACTGCTGAATCAGGGAACTTTGTAATATCAGTACCACTGGACTTATACTGCTGAATCAGTAAACTTTGTAATAGCAGTACCAATGGACTTATACTGCTGAATCAGTGAACTTGGTAATATAATATTGCAGTACCAATGGGCTTATACTGCTGGATTGGTTTTGCAAATTTTGTTGTAATTAATTTTTTTTTAAATTATTTTTTTGTATTTTTTTTATAACTTTTTTTTATTTTTTAAAACACTTGGGAATAATGGGGAAATAACTATGCCCTTAGAAGCACAGAGCACAGAACACAGCACCACTGGACTGAACAGGACACAGCACAGGACCCAGCAGCACCACTGAACTCAAAATTGACAGAGCACAGCACACAGCACCACTGGACTGATACTGCAGAACACAGCACAGCACAGCACAGAACTAAACAGCACAGCACGAGATCTACCAGGACAGAGGACACCCTAACACACCCTCCCTCTACCCTGATCAATGCCCGAGTGAAGATGGCGGCGACTAGCGGGGAATTTATAGGATCCGAGTATCGCGAGATCCGACAGCGAGATTATGACTCAGAGCCTCGGTTTCAAGTTTTCATTTGGCGCCAATACCCGGATCTGTCTCGGATCCGACTCGGATCAGAAAGGTTCGGGTGGGCTCGGATTCACAAAATCCGAGTGCGCTCATCTCTACTAGGAACTCACCAAGTTACAACCAAACAAGCATGCAATGGGATGCAAATGGGTTTTTAAGATAAAGTGCCCCTCTGAAGACAAAGAGGCAAAGGATATGGCTCCCAACAGGTGGGTATGTGTCTCTGTGCTGACACGCTGCATTTCAATGGACATTTCTTTACTGTATTTGGCCTATATTAGACCGCCCCTTTTCTCCCCCTGGCTGCCTCACTAGATATAAGGAGGTGCACGTGTAGATGTGAATATGCATGTGGCTTGTTTTCTGGGCATGTCCAATACAAATTTGGTGATATAATGCCATGCAAACAGACACACGTCCAACAGACCATTTGGCCAAAACTGACAGATTCAAGTCAAGGAGATATTTGTAATAATATGGTGAAGATCAAGATGAAACTTTTGCTCCGGTTGCAAATCACATCAAAGACCCCAATGACATAGCAAGTGTGTGGAAAATGAAAGTAAGAAACGATAACATCAAAACTTCCTCATTGGCAAGTTGTAAATGTCAAATCATGAAAAGGGGGTGTGATACAAATGTTCAACAGTTACATGATCAACATTTATATGGCTGACACCATAATGTAGACAAGGCTGGAAAGTCAATAATAATGACAGTATTATTTGGTTGACAATCCCAATATAGATTGTATTATTAGGTCAGCAATTCAAATTTTTAAATGTATACAGTATTATTAGGTTGACAATTCAAATGTAGACAGTATTATTAGGTCAACAAAAATATTCCCAACTATAACCCTAACTTTATCTGTAAGCCTAACTCTATTGCAAGCCCTATCGCTAACCCTAACCATATAATACTGTCTATATGTAAATTGTCAACCTAATAATATTGTTTACATTTGAATTCTCGACCTAATGATAATGTCGACATTTCCATTATCGACCTAATGTTGTCAAATTCTGATGGTCGACCAAATGAATGTCTAGAAGTCGACTGCATACCTGAAAAGGAATGCTTCCAACATTTCACACTAAAATAGATTCCATAATTTAGAGATGCTGAATGACACCTAGCAGTTAAAATAATGTAAAATTCAGTCCATAACACTTGCAAATGATAGTGAAATATGATTTCTTAAAATTCAAGATTGAAGTGAACATTTGGTTTAAAATCATAAACTATGTGATAGTGAGAGGGGCCAATTAACCACTTTTGAAATGGAAGTCCCCCAGAGGAGTTTCTGTTTTTCTCTCCATATTAGGAATAAAGAGGTGGACAACTGCAGATTTTTAGAACTTTACAAGTGAACCTAATGAAGAAGATGAAAGTTGGGTGGGAGAAAGTAAAGAATTCAAAAGTACCTATTTCTTTTGATTCCTTGCTATATGCTGATAACAGGAGGATGTGCAGCTATATAGTATACCTGGCATAGGACAGAATTGATCCTAATATGATCAGAAAGAATACAGAATGGCAAGACTTGAATACAGTACCTCACATCTTATTTTGCCAAGAGGTTGAGATCATGAATCCACACCAAAGGAGCCATCTAAATAAAGACAAGCTAAAGAATTCTCGGACTTTAGGTTCAAGTGTTGAGGGATAAGTTAGGATACTATAGGACAAGTAGATACTTGCTTAACAGTGTGGAGGATTTTTTCTGTTGTCAGTCAAAAGGGCAAAAGGTGTTTTTCAACTTTGCTTGGTGACACATGTGAGAAAGAGAAAACCCCTTTTCTTCTCCTTAATAGTTTATTAGTTTGGACTGTAAATATTGCATTGCCATAATTAATTCCAAACTAAATGAACCCTACTGACCATCTGTTCTAACACATTTATACATTTGTATAGAATCATTGGTACCACAGATATGGGGATTCATATCTGTCAGTTTAACTATAATATCAGACAACCACCTGGGGGGCTTGTTAAAGGATTGTTAAAGGACAAACATCCCATCTCCCTTTCAGTGGTCTGAGAGGGGTTGGTGGACTGAGAGCTCTCACATGACAATTAATTGTTTAAATTAGTTGTGTATTCTTTGTTCAGACACTCAGGGTTGATTCCAAATTACACATTAATTGATTGGCTACCACTTCCTGCATAGTGCCCCCCCCCCCCATCCCCACCCACACACAGCAAGACAAATCACCACATAGCCTATTGTGCTTCTGGATTGCTTTTGCCACAAGAAGACACACAGGACACTGGAGCTCCTCATCAGCCATTACAAGTAGGGCCAAGTAAGACTCCTTGGGCCTGTAAGCTCATTGTCATTGTATAATCTTTGTAGTAACTTTGTGGTGTAAGTAAACCATACAGCCGTATGGAATGGGACAGTCTATATGGGGCCATGATGGACATATATGGATCTCACAGTATACGAGGATACTCTGGGAACTTATGTCGCTAATACTGGGACTTGGGACACATGTTGTGTGACATATTGCAGCCCATATAATGAGTTGGACGCATCTCAAGATGCATTCAGCTCTGCATATGTAGCATATGTGCATAGTTTATGGCAGCCATACTTGCATCCACAAACATATACACAGAACCAGCTTGGAAGAATAATACTTTGTAACCATTTGTATTCATAGGCTTCATATAATACAGCAGATATAACCATCTTTCACATGTACACATGAAAGTAACAAAATTTCTTTTTGTAAATACACACACAAAATCCTATAATATATGTAAAATCATTCAAGAAGGCACCCAGAAGTTTCAGCGGTGAAATCAGCCAATCAGAATCGATTAGCTAGTGCTGGCGATCATCATCATCATGCATTTGCACCAGCCCCCAGGCTGGTGCAAATAATACTACAGTAAAAGGTATATATTTGCTTGTGTTCAGGTCTGCATCAGCTTGTAATTCCACAAACACACCCTTACTGTACTCCCCCGTCACACCTCTTCAGACACAAGTAGACGTAAATGTGGAAGCATTTTACTCTGTATATGCATAGATACTTGCAAGATTTTATGGACATGCACAGAGTGAAGTCATGCAATTTATGATACGCAAATGGCCATATGTTCAAATCTGCATCAGGTCCATAGTCTGTAGGGGTTTGAGATTGATACATTGTAATGTGCAGTTTGGTAGTATATAATATGTGCATGAGAATATGGCAACTGAGATGCAAGATGCTGCACAGGGGGTTAAAGCTGTTATGGGAACATTGCTGCTGATACTTATATAGACTTGGGATATATAAAGATTTGTGAGAGCATATGGTATATGTGGTACTTAATACTTGTGAGTAATACTGTGCTGAGAAATACCTGGTAATAATATTAAGATTTTGAGATTATGTTGCAGTTAGTATTCCTGAGTAATAATGTGCTGACATTTACAGTACATGATGGTAATATTAAGAGTATGTTGTGTATGTTGTAGTTAGTACCTGTGAGTCATACTTAGATATACTGCTGAGATATACATGTAAAATGCATAGTAGGCAATATGGTGACTGAATTGTTTCTTATGGCATTTGATAGTGGATTTGAGTATTTACAGTATACTTGGAGTATGAACTTGTATTGTGATGAGCTGAGTTAATGCTGTTAACATGGGAATATATTCTTAAAATTTACAATAAAACGATATATTAACCTCTATGTAAAAAGCATACAGGAAATGTTTTCAAATTATATTTTTATATATAAAAAACACCTATATCAATGGCATTGTACTTTAATGAATTATAAAACTCATACTATGGTCTAATGAATTGAAAACACAAACTATAGAACTACAAGATATACCAAGGTAATATATTAAAATAACACATAAAACAATAGAACAGGTAAACAATAATAAGAGGGAAGTTATGGGAAGACAAGATTACGCTGTACTTTATGAAAGTACAAATTTGATAACCAAAATGCAAGCAAAGTGGCGGGGGGCATGGCATGACTTCAGACCTGTGAAAATGTTACATGTGTTCTACAAACAATGCCGTTTAAACCCTATTACATTGGCCGTAAAACAAAAAAAAGATTTCAGAAGATGTTGAGCCTACCTTCACCATCATCAAAGGGTGACCAAGTCTGCCAAAGAAGCCAGCCTAGTCTACATAAAAGAGACCCAGCAGGTGAGCAACGTCTGGTTTTCCTGGTGGGTTCCAGGTAAAATTGCTGAGGTGTCTCTACATACAGAGCCCAGGAGAGGACTAGCAAATTTTAGCCAGTGTGGCAAGACGATTCAGCAGCCTATTAATAACAATTTAAAGGAAAATATGCAGGTGGCCCAGTGACCCAGCTGAAGATAGCCCCCTATGGGACCAGTCCAGGGGGCAGATGCTTCCCTGCTCCCCAGCCATGCCTTCCCCTGACAGAACCGCACACCAATTCACTGCAACTGCTCCCTGAACTGAGAGTCTTACAGCCTTCCTGCCTGTCAGCAGTTCTGGAGCTCCATCAGGCATCTGGGCCTGTAATTATAAACAAATCTACTCTGATCTATCCCAAAATATAAAGAAAGAGAAGGGGCCACAATTTACCCGTAAACATTATTTGAAGCAAAAATCAGAACTCCTGACCAGGATTCGGAAGTTTAGTTTGGCTGCCAGACTTTACCACTTATGATTACCTTCTAGCTAGTTATATCTAATTAAAGCAACAGAATCCAGTTTCACCAAGCAGTCAAGGTGCTGTTACAAATTCAGGTGGCAAATTAGACCTACCCACCAGTATCAAGAGTTTTCTCAAACCATGGTCTAAATTAAATACACCCTGGTTGCTTGCAGGGAGGTGCAATCAATCGGTGGCAGTCATTAATTAGGCTTTCATTATGCCGATGTAAGTTTAAGTGACGTAGAAATTGTGAATACTAGAAGAGCGACAACCAGTAAATACGGGTACGGGTCCACCCATTGCTGTTTTAAAACTGGCAATCTCACTTTTGCCATTGTAAGTGATGTCATTTGTGGACGCAGACATTTTAGAAAGTAGTATTTTACTACTGGTGACATGGGGGAATGTTGGCGGTCACTTATATAGTAAGTCTGTATTTACTGGTTGTCGCTCTTCTAGTATTCACAATTTTTGCGTTATTGAAACTAATGTCGACATTGTGAAAGCCAGAAGAACCTAACCCAATCAGTGGCTTAATTTAGCTACACCACCTTGACAGCTGGAACAGTCTAGCTGATAGGGTTTTAATACTTATTTAGCACGAGGACTGGGACTACACACACTGTTTGCGTGTTGGCCCAATCTACTGCCTAAATTAACAAAAGCACCCTGCTACTGGGACAGTGAATTATTCTCAAATAGACACATTCTGTGGAAATCTCTTGGGAGGAAGGAGGCCTTATCCATTTCCCTATTAATGGACTGGGACATACATTTGTGTTACTAGAGATGCTTGAACTGGCTGCCTATTCTTTCTCTAACTGGTTTGTCGAATCGGTAAAAACAAAATAAAAAAAAAACAAAACACACAGCAAACAGTGACCTGCAAATGGTGAATGTAAGCTGTAAATTTCAAACCACAAATACGATTTAGGATCAACACAAATTTGCAGTGCAGACAGGAAGTTGTCATGTTCTCTATTTTAAATACAAGAAATGAACTTTAACATCTGTAAAATAAGAACTTATACTGAAGATTACATCCATTATAGAGATCTGTGACACTATGCTGTCCATAAACACAGGAAAATGACAGCACTATTAGAATTAAACCCAGAATATAGCAACAGAAAAATGTTACCTGTAGTTATCCAGAAAACACTGAGTAACAGATACTGACCACATAACATCCAACCATAGCATCCAACATTCAGAACAAAAGAGGAGATGGGATATCACATTCCTTTTCTTTCTACATTCATTACTTATGGAAGCAATGGTGCCAATGTAAGGAGCAGTGAAGAAGAGGCAGCTGGCACTTAGTGCGTGGAGTGCCTCATGCAACATATGGGACTATAGAGCAGGAAGCTCTTTAAACGATATAAATAACTAATAAGAGTACCAAAAGGTTGTTTTCCAAATAAACAATAATCATGTTTTGGCTTCACAACAAGAGCTATTCATACTATTTGTATTATATTTTTAGATATTATATGATATATTTCCATATTTTAGAATTTTTTACATTCACTTTTATGTGATAAAGGGAAAACAGAATAGCAAGAACATAGGTATAAACACAGTTCTGAGCTGACTTCAGTTTTATAACCATTGCTTGCAACAATATGCTTTTTAGTGCAGAGGGTTACATTTACAAAGAGTACTGGATGTGTACGGCAAAGCCCTTTGGTTTTGTAAGAATTCTCTGGATCCATTCTCTTGGAAGATCTTGGAAGATGCCTCTGCAAAGTAGGGGCCTGAGTCATTAAGGAACGTACTGTATCTGCTGGCTTTGTGTGTATTGTTCGCAAAATACACACTGCACATGCTCAGAACAGGACGATACGCAACAGAACACAGTCACGTCCAAGTCAGCTTCGAGCACAATAGACACTTACTACAGCCTATGATTTAGGGTAGGAAACAGGGTGGGGAATGGGCGGATTCACAAAGGCAAAATATAGTAAGGGCGTTCCCGTGCAGTCACGGTCCAAGACAAACTCAGATGCACACAGGAGTACGCTGGTTTTCTGCTGTATCTTTTGCACCAGCTAGAGGTCTAGTCTAATTTCTGAATACTAGTTATGACGGCTGAGTACGCATGATAAAACATGTGTTTGTAATCAGGAGCAAATGTAAAAATTTATTTTATGTACAGTAGACATTAAGGACAACCTAAAACACGTTTTTCCAAGGGGAAAATAAATAATAGAAAATCATTTTTAAAAAATTCCATTTAAAACCATAAATGATAATATTAACGATAGGTAACATTAATTGCTTAATATTTTTTTTTCTGTGTGTTCTTTTGAGGTTTTATATTCCACATAGGTATTGTATATATCCTGCAGTGTCTGGTCTAGGAGAGCAGAGTAAACTTACACCTGTAGTCACCACCACCACGCGTATCTTTAGATCCGTCCATGTTGACTTCGGGAGTATGCAGAGCCAATTTACATGCAGTCTAAAACAAACGCATAGGTCCTGAGTCATTAAGGAGAGCAAAGCATAAAAAAGGAGTAACCTTGACCCTGGGCAAAACCATTTTGCATTGGAAGGGGAGGTATATTTAAAATATGATGGCAGATTTATAGTTGGTGTAGGTCATGTCCTAGATCAACTTTAAATTTCAGTTTAAAAATAAAGCTATCCTGTATTTGTGTGCTAGATGAAAAACAGCCAGTAATTAACTTATGTGCAAAATAATAAACTAATTTGCCCTCTTTCCATTGTAACATGGTTTCTCCCGGAGACAATTTACTCCTTTTTTAATTACTTTCCTTAGTGACTCAGGCCCATAATGCGCTCAGTATACTTGCCTTAATGACTCAGGCCCTTGGTGTGCAGTGAGGCAGAAAAAGTGGACGAACAGCAGTGCAAAAGTATAAATGTCACATCAAAGTTCAGCCTCCAACCACTTTTGAAGCACCCCTGTTGAAAATAAAACATTTCTGTTTTTATCCTAAAAATTATTGATTTAACCTCATAAATAGCTTAGATTATCATGAGAATGAGAGCACATTCTCATGTATTTTACATATGTTTTTATTAAATTGCTTGGAATGCTCCTAGAAATGTATTTCTTAGGTAATGTGTACCATGATTGCATCAGATGGATCCCAGTAAAAGTATAGGTGGAGACCTGAAGACTGCCAGCTATTGGCTAGAGAAAAAATCAAGCCCTTTCTCAGTGACGAAGGCTGTGTGCCCCTTCACATAGCAAAGAAAGCCCATAAAAGATTTACAGTCTCCAGGCCTTTATCTTTTCAATAATCTTGCACTGCAAAATTAAATCTTTTTTTGCACTGATCAGCAAAATTAGGCACTGAATATACCTACTATGTATTTAGCAATTAGTTACCTAATTTTGTCCAACTCCTCCCATTCACCTGTGCAAACCTCTGCTCCTCCTCAAATGTCCCTATCTTGCTCCATTATCTTATGCACTAGGGAGGAATTGCAGTTGCACAAATTGAGGCACACAGGCTGGGCTGGTGCTGTTAAATAAACAAATATAATATCTGAATATAAGGAAATGAAACGTCAGTTGTCATTACTATATCTGTGAACTAATTATGTAAAGAGGCCCTTATAATAAAAAAACTGTCTCAAATTAATGACAATAGAACAATACAGAACAATCTGCTCATAATTTCATGTAGAAATTAGTTGACAAAGCAAATGGATTGTGCTTAAACCTGCCTAAAGTTATGGTGGCAATCTAATTTAGCCTGTCACTATTCAGTGCAGGTATATTCTGTATTAAACTTGTGGATTCAATGTCAAATAATAACATAAACATTCAATACAATGGCCACACATTGAAATGTAGAACTTATGTCAGTCACATTTTTGTCTACACTGCCATTTATAGACATACAATACACTGTACTGTGTTACTTATACATGTATAACATGTAGCATCTTAAGTGTCTGTTGTAACAAAACAGATCTGAGGGTATTTTCAGCCCTTGCCATTTTTCTCCAAGAATCCTTACTCACTGGTATAATGGTGAGGTCCTTGCTTTGGCACCGCCAAGGATCCCATTGTACAGAATATAAAGGTCTATAGGCTGTAGATTTCCTAAGACATCCTCCTGGCTTTCTGAATTATCCAGACAGCAATGCCTGGAAATTACAAACTTTGATGGTCCGCTTATTGATAGTTGTTTTTAGTCATTATCTACCTAGAGGGTCTTGTATGTTTTCCATAGAAATTAAATATCTTATAATATTAAAAAAATTCTTTGATACAGAAAAAAAATATTTAAAACTGACCATCAACACAACTGGATGGTTAGAAAATTCCATACACAAAATCATCAGAGGAAATGATTACTCATGATACAGAGAACAGAAAACCATAAGGAGTTCTTTTTAAATTAATGATGGTTCATACATAAAGGCATTGATAACTGATTGGATGCCCTTGGCTGCACTATTCCAAATTCTTAATTAATTAGGGCCTGTGGAAAGGAAGATCAAATTTCTTCATTTCTGATTACCTTTCCATTCAGTCGCCAACAGTCAAACAATGCAAAATGTAAATCAAACAGACTCCTGCCAAAACAAACTCATTAGCTTTCCACTTCTGTTGTCTTTCCATTCCAATTTTTATATTTCCCTAACAAGCCTTTAAGGACATAAGGTTAGAGCACAACATGATTAAGAAGAAATGCAGGTTTGCCTGGAGATTAAAATTGCTTTGGGCAAAGGCATACCTTTTTTTTATGTAAAAAAACATTATTTTGTAACATTCTATTATGCATGTAAAGATGGTTATACCCCTGACTGATCATAAGATACATACAATTACACATGATGTATCTTGACCTAATGGTAAATGATATTAATATCACTTCTTAAAAAGGATCTGATTTAAGGGGGGTATTACTCCTTTTTGGTAGGTTCTGTCTGAACTCTTAGTCAAGTTACCATTAGGTAGATTGTGGATCCCACTGTGTGTCTAAAGAATTTCTTTGGCTATCCAGGTTAATGGAGTCTAATGAGTACTCTTCATTTACCAGGATCCTCTGCAAGAAAGCTTGGACTTCACAACAAGTTGCAGATGTGTCAGGACACCCAGGGTAGTTCCAATAGACAACTGCTGACTTAACTTTCCACAGATGGACTTGAAGTCAGGTACCAGAAAAGGGCCTGGGCAGTTCTTACAGAAAAATACTAGTCAATGTTGGGGCAACTGATGTTGCAGCATAGCTAAAAGTAGCCAGCTCATTACCAGTAAAGCAGTCAGAAAAATAGTAAAAAGAAGAATACTTGCTCAGGCAAGTGAAAGTAAAGATATTAAGAAGGGAAGACAGTGATATGAGTACATGCGTATGTGCTCAGACATGCAAGTCTTTTAAGAAGCAAAGCAAGATGCAAGTGAGTAGTTAAAAATAGAAATGCTCAGGCTCAGTTCCTCGAGAACCGAGCACACACGAACTTCGACGATCCGAGTACCAAGCCAGCCAGCTCGGTAGTTTTGCACGCCCTCGGAATTGAAAATGAGGCAAAACGTCATCATTACGTCGTCGGATCACGTGAGTTTTGGATTCTATAAGTATTGTCCTCCACAGCGATCCAGCACCACTTCACAGAGGGACATAGAAGGGGTAGCACGGTTCTTGGCAGCCTCTAGTGCAGAGGAGGGGAAGCAGTGTTCTTCAAAGTCTCCAGTGACAGTCTTGGTCTAAATCTGCAGTCACATTGTACTGTGTTATCAAAATGGATTCACAGCAGTACACAGAAGACCAGGAGCACCAAGCAGCTACTGGCACCAGTAATTATGATAGTAATCCCTCTACATCATCTACTAAAGCCTATGTTAAACTGCATAGTGTTTTTAAGTCAGGGAAACAAAAATGTAAAAAAACACCTTTTACCCTGGTAAATAAAAAAGTTATCTGCATAAAAAAATAAAAAATTGCCAACATGCCATTCTACACACGTGTCAAGGAAAGAATGAGGCCTTCGCCTTTCTCTATGAGTGCTATTTCTGCAACTGTCACTGTAAGGTCAGTCATGACCAAGCAAGACCTTATCATTCTAACTCAAAAAGTGGTGCCCAATTACTTTTATGTGTAAAAGCCGAGCTGGAAGAAAACAGTAAGGCATTAGAAGAAAATGTAAGTTCAGAAATGACACAAATCCCTGAGGAGAGTCTATCCACGAGTGCTATGTCTAAGCTTGACCATTCTGATAGTGAACCCATAAAGAAGGCCCCTTTCAACATTTTTGCAGATGTGTGCATGAACAGCCCAAGTGTAGCCGGTGATACACAAATTGAGGTTGCCACTTTGGAATTGCAACAGGATGAGGGGGATATTTGTATAGCTTACGAGGGCGCTAATGAGGATGCTGACAAGGATGATGTTGTTTGTGTAAGTCCTGCACCAGTGGACGCAGTATATATGTGATAAGAAGAAGGCCATTGTCATGTCTGGGCATAAGACGAAAAAATCCACCTCTTATGTGTGGAATTATTTTTACCCAAATCCTGACAACAGTTGTCTAGCCATTTGTAGCGTTTGTAAAGTCACAGTCAGTAGAGGTAGGGACCGTAACCATCTAGGAAGCTCATCCATGTTACGCCATTTGAAGCAAGTTCATGGCAAGCTGTTGGGAAAATCGCAAATTTATGCTAAAAAAATAACAAGAGATGGAGATATCCACAGAGGAGAAGGAGATTAAAGATGTAGCACAAGCAGACATGGTTTAATAATGTAGAGTTCATTGACAGCACTGTTAGGCTTAAGGCAGCTAAGCTATTGGTAGCTTGTTTTGTGGGGGCCCAAACAAACCAAGCACTTCAGCCACAAAAGTGGCACTGCTTGTCTCTGGAGTGCTTGCTTTGTTAAACTGTACATATCCTTTTCAATATCTTACATAAGGACGGGTTGGAGGGCCCAAGGACAATTCCATCTTGCACAACTTTTCTTTACTGCCACTGCTGTATGACAATGTTTCCTAGATGTGCTATCAACTGCCATGTGTTTGTGTCATTGCTCTGTTGCTTAGCATCCAGCAAGGTCGCTGCAGTCTTCGTTTGAAAGTGTATGAAAATAATATTGTGACCTGTGAGGTGGTCAAAATTTACTGCAAATGACTTGAAATTAGCGTTATTGAGGTTAATAATAATGTAGGGGAAAAATGCAAAATTATGTGATTTTAGAAAAAAAAAATAGGGATTTTAGAAAAAAAAAGGGATCCAAAACCAAAACATGCAAGGGCGATTTAGCAAAAACCAAAACATGAAGTTAATCCAGATCCAAAATCAGAACACGGGGGTCAGTGAACATCTCTAGTTAATAAGGATCTCCTCCACCAGCCATGGTGTATCCACCATAGGTGCATGGTTTGTAGTTCACATAGCCCCATGAGTCAAGTGGTCCAACATTGTACTTTTGACTGTTATAGTTCTATCCTGCACCCAGTGTTGTACTGGTATGGGGAGATGGGATCTGAAATCCTGATCTGCTCAGCCATGCCATTTGTGTCTATCCTAGTGGCTGGCCCTGTACAAATGTCCTGTGGCTGACATCAGGGATCAGCTGCCTGCCCTGACTGAGCTTCCTGTCAACCTAGGTCATGATGCCTAATCTCACAGACAAGAAACACTGCCATTCAGGGCCGAGGTCTGATTTTCTCCACACTCATAGTCTGACTACTTTCCCCCAGTTACTCCTTTCCCCTTTCCCAGTAATAATAACCATACTTTCCTCTCTTATTCTCCATTCCCTTACCTCTGCCCTTCTTGCATCTCTGTGTAAGACAGAGTTCTATCCTTTCCTCAGTGAATATAATTGCCAGATCCCTATGTGCACAGAGATCATCCAGGAACCAGGCAGATAATTTGACTTCCACAGCAATAGTCTGCAGAGCAGTCTAGCAGGTACATTTGGTGTTAGGTATTAATGTAATGTGGCAGTCGGGGGGATGACATAATGTAATTGGGGTTATTAATGTAATGTAATGGGGCTATTAAGGTTATATAATGGAGCTAATAATATAATATAGGGGTTGGTAGGGGCTATTAATATACTCTGGGGGCTATTAATGGAATTTGGAAGTTGGTAAGGGCAATTATTGCAATGTGTGATCATTAATGTAATGCAGTGGGTGTAAATATGTAATGTTTGAGCTGGTGGAGGCGGTTCATTTAATGTGAGAGATATTCATGTAAAATAGTAACACAGTGGTTTCCAAACAGTGCGCTGCGGCTTCCTGGGGTGGCGTGGCGATCTCCCAGGGGTGCCGCAACCAGGGCCTTTGGTAGCTGGTTAAGCAAAGCAGGGGATTACTTGGTAATTATTTTGGCTGAAGGGTGCCTTGAAAGAATTATGGAGACCCGAAAAGTGCCTCAAACCTTTGTCAATCATCATTTGAAAACCACAGTAGTAGCAGTTTAATTCATTTAATATGTTGGGGCTATTAATATAATGTAGTGTTGATGGGGCTATTCATATATTTCAAATACTAATAATGAAATGTAGGGATCTCTTTATTAAATAGGGGACTAATAATTTAATGATGGGGCTGGTAGGGCTAGGGTGGCTATAGAGTTTACTCGTTGCTCGGTTTTCCAGGAGGTAAATAATAACTATCATTTTTCCAAACAGGGCCCCATCATTCCAGGATCTAACCAAGCAGCAAAAACATTTAAGACACCAGCATCAGTGTTAGGATTTGGATATGATTTACATCTGATTGCTTTCATCCTTTTCCCAGTTTGGTTCGTTCATATGCATGTTGCCATGGTGTGCTGATTCATCTTAGTTGCTTTATTGACATCTGAGAGCGATAAGAGGATTAGTCACTATTGGAGGTGTGCCTCCTCCCTAATCCTTCTAGTGGTCTTTCTGAGGTAGGTCCTCACCTGTCCAGCTTCACATTACCAGTGATATCTGGTAATTATTGTGACTTCTGGCTCCTGATCTCTGTCTCTGCATTACAATTAAAATCTCCAAAATCCTCAAGAATGTATCAATTTTAGCTTGAAAGTTTGGAAACAACCTCGAATGCACATTGGCACAAAAATGGACAGACAGGCACGAACTTGATCTAAATGGCTAGACCACCAATTAATCAATTTAAAATTTCAAGAATTATGTCACATTTACAAATTTTAGAACTGGTTTGTTGTACTAGTTTGAGAATCAAATGTGGCCGGTGTGAGCATCTTTATGCACATGTTCAGATAAACCCTGGGAGTGTGCATTATAACTGTATGGATCTAGTGTAACTTAGATCAGACATAGCTACTATTTAAATTGAATATATTGATAGTGACACCATATAATATTTACAGATTAGACAGGGAATCTTCAGGCTGATCAGGATCCATATATCCTGCTAAAATTCCAGATCTGTTAATAAGGGCACACACAAAAAAAATTTAGTCCTGTCATTCACCAAGGGGTTAAAAACAGTATGTTGACAAAATGATTAAGTAATTAGCCACATAAAGTTCCTGGCATCTGCAGAATCATTAAATCATAATACAGCCATCGTTCTGAATCTGCAAGGCTTGATCCAGCTGTGATCACTGCTAGTGACCATCTTGCTTCTCAGTGCCAAGGCTTAACATTTCGTCCAGAACTGAATATGACTTGTGACACTTTTTGTAAGCTACAATAAGGAAAACATTGGATCTATGTGCAAAAATAGCACAGACAAGAGAAATCAAGAGATGAACACATAATATAAAGAATGGAAAATTGAAATTGTATTGACATTGAGAGGAAAGAGAACTGCTTGTCACATAAGGGAATACAGGAAAAGGTTTGAATAGGAAATACTGAAGGTGCTGGTGCTATGACTATAGGGTTTTAATGTGTTCTATATGTGTTCAGACAGACAGAACACACAGCAAAACTACAATGACCAGAATACTAACAAAGTAGAATATAGAACAGAGATTAACATATGGGCTAAATAAAATAATGAAACTAAAACAGAGAAAAAATAAGTCTGTGCTCAGCTAATCCCATATTATACACGGTACCAGCTGCATGACAATATAAATGTCCTATATGAATACACAACAAAGACAGTTGTCAGAGCTTGCCCTACCATTGAAAATCTATACAAATGCATGAGGTATTAGTTCGTATTTTGATAAAAACATGTAACATTGCATCCCAGTGTCAAGGATCTTCATTTTCTTCAAATCCTACACTGACATCTATGCTTCAAACACCATTAAATTGTACTTTAAAAAAATGCACTCACCTATAAGGTAGGGGTGTGCACCGGCCACCTTTCGTGTTTTGGGTTCTGATTAGCTTCAGGTTTTGGGTTCTAATTGGTTTTGCCAAAACACCCCACTCAAGGTTTTGGTTCTGATTTAGGGTTTTGGGTTCTGATTTTTTTTTTTTTTTTAAAAAAGCATAAAAAGTGCTAAAATCCATATTTTTGGTTTTTTTTCACTCCTACATTATTATTAACCTCAATAACATTCATTTCCACTCATTTCCAGTCTATTCTGAACACCTCACACCTCACAATATTGTTTTTAGGCCAAAAGGTTTTGTTTTTTTGCAAATTTTAGTGAACTTTGGCTTTTTGGATTTCACATGCCCTCTACTAGGAGATTGGGCATCGACCTTGGCAGACGACGTTGATGGCATTTCATCGTCTATGTCATGACTTGTGGCAGCAGCTTCAGCATAAGGAGGAAGTGGTTCTTGATCTTTCCCTACTTTATCCTCCAAATTTTTGTACTCCATTATATCAAGCACAAGAGAGCGTACCCCTAAACCACACAAACCCGGCAAAGGCTTTAAAAATTATATACGGCACAGGACAGTACCACTGGACTGGAGTTATACAGTAGTACAAATTCCTTTATACTGCAGGAACAGTGAACGTAGTTAAATATTGCAGTACTAATTTTTCTGGACTGCAGGAATAGTGAACGTAATTATATATTGCAGTAGTATTTTTTTTATACTGCAGGAACAGTGAACATAGTTAGATATTGCAGTAGAAATTCCTTTTTACTGCAGGAACAGTCAACGTAGTTAGATATTGTAGTACTAATTTTTTTATACTTTTTTTTATAATTTTTTTATAATTTTTTTATAATTTTTCGTATAATTTTTTTATACCAATGGACTTAGCAGGACAGAGCACAGGACACAGCACCACTGGACTCAGCAGGACAGAGCACTGGACAAAGCACCACTGGACTCAGCAGGACAGAGCACAGGACACAGCACCACTGGACTGAGCAGGACACAGCACAGGACACAGCACCACTGAACTCAGCAGGACAGAGCACAGAACACAGCACCACTGGACTGAGCAGGACACACCACAGCACAGCACAGCACGAGAAAGAGCAGGACAGAGGACCACCTAACACACCCTCCCTCTTCCCTGATCAATGCCCGAGTGAAGATAGCGGCGGCAAACGGGGAATTTATAGAATCCGAGTATCGCGAGATCCGACAGCGGGATTTGGACTCATAGCCTCGTTTTCAGTTTTTCTCAGCGCCGGAAATACCCGAACAGTGCTCGGATCGCCCTCGGATCCGCACTGTTCGGGTGGGCTCGGATTGCGATAATCCGAGTCCACTCAACCCTGCTATAAGGTATACAGATTTGCAGTGGTAAGGACAAGCGCTGACAACAACTGTCTTTTTGCTTTGTTGAGTTAATAATGAGTGCAAATGTGTGCAACTGAGAATTCTGCATTTTTATATACAAGTAGAAATAGCAGCTTATTTGCTGGTTATAGCAGTGTGCTGAGGGATTTTTTTTTGTGTTTGGACAAGAAACAAAAAAAACATGAGAGACAACGCAAACCACTCAACTGCCAATTGGCCGGGTGACTGATCACTTATATACGTAGGGGGAATATTATAGAATGATTGCAAAGTGAACACCTAGAATATTCACTTGTCTCACCTTCTAGAATGTTCTGGTAGATTCCCATATGCAAGTGTTATGACAAAGTTCACTATTAATTGAGGGTATCTTTTATCTCAAGAACTAGAGCCAATTTGAAAAAACTACTTTCATTTTTGAATTCAGCAACCACAAAATGCCATCTCGGGATCCAAACACCACCGACCTTCCAGGCATCAGACCACGGAGACTTATCCATTCAGGACATCCCAAACCAACCATACTAGGTCAAAAGCTACACTTGAGCTTATCCAAAAGGACGAATTGAGAATGACATTTTAATCTCAAACTGGACATTAGTATGTAGATACAAGTTAACTGTATGTAGATATACTTGCCAACTGGCATACATATCAAAGTCACCTTGTTCAATTCATAAGGCAGCATTACGGCCCACATCTACCTTACTTGTAGTATAAACAACCACTTGGGTAAAACAAGGTAATTGGATGCTCCATTCTTGGCCTATATTGAATGCTTTGCCCATCGAGAAGAGCATAGTACTAGTCTTTGAATTTTTTTAGTATGGTGCAGGCTACCTTTGTCTACTTACTTTTATAAATGTCTAACTCTACTCAGTCATACCACTGTCCATCCAATGACCTCTGCCTGCTTCTGTTGTATCAGTGTATATGATGGATGCCCTATTATGTTCCAAATTTATTGTGTTCGTAGTCTTTCAAGTTTTTTAGGATGAGTGCAGGCCACCTCCAACTAGCATCATCTACATTTAATTATATAGTGGCAGCAAATTACGTAGCGCTTTACAATTTGGTATCCACTTGTCTAAATAGCTACTGATGTCTCTGTCTATCTAATGACATCTGATTGTTACTGCCTCTTCACCATCCATGCTGTCTAATGTTTTTAGTGTGTGCGTAGTCTTTTTATCTTACACTATTTATTTTTTTTAAGTTATCTAATAGGCTTGCTTCAGTTGGTGGCATGGCAGATGACATTTTTTGCAACCACTGCAATGTTCTGCATGTGGTCGATGAATGTGAAAAATGCCCAGAAAAATCCCACTTAATGTTGATGCCACTGAATGACAACTTGACAAGTATTGGAAAGTACAAAAAACTTTAGAATATAGTAATTTTTTGGAGAGGTTCTGCTGCTGCCCCTTACACACATACACCAAGTTTTTCCCCCACTTAATACAGATGTCACTGCCCCACACAAGATTACTTTCGCTAGAATAATGTAAAATTTTAAAAGAAAAAATCTAATTATTTTTTGGGTTCTGCTAATAGTCAAAAGTACACTGTTTTTATCCATTAAATATACTAATTAGTTCCAAATGATATCTAACTCTGTCTATACACTAGTACTATATATATTCATTAATAATATACAATATATATGCATTAATAACAACCAGTAGCCACTACTCCATCTAAACTCTCTGACAGATTGAAATTAAAATCAATTGATCAGCAAACTATTCTAGTTGACTGATCCCTACAGAACTACTTTACAGTAATCAGGGCTGCCAAGAGGAATTCAGGGCCCGAGTACAGCAAATTAATGGGGCCCCCCCTCATAGTCGAGTAAGCACCAAAAAGTTTTTGCGCTGCCTTGCGGGGGAGCAAAAAATGTTAGGGTTGTCGTCATACATTAAGGGGCGTGGCAATGTGCCGTTGGGGCGTGGCTAGCCTAACGGCGGTGCAAAAATTTTCGGGGGTGTGGTCTTACTTTTGGGGGCATGGCAATGCGCCGTTGTGGCGTGGCTAGCACATCAAAATCACCAGGTCCTGAATTCACCAGAGTGTCACATATGTCCCAGCACTCCTGACTTTTAAGACATCTAGCACCACAGTGTGTACACAAAGAGTTCAGTCTTTGCCTGCACCTTACATTGGGCACAACACTCACTAAAAAGTGACATTGTCCCTACTAGAATCACAACATTTCACACACTCTGCTGCTCTCTCCTACCTGTTCTTCTCACTTTCACCACCTGTGACTGCTTCTTTCTTTAGTTGCGGCTTGTCCAGATCCTGGAATGTTGGAGGACCTATTTGGAAAAAAAAATGGCTACATTTAGAAAATTACAGCCAGCCCCGGCGTTAAATCAATAGCACCCACAATTAATAATTAAGCCTTACTCCAGCCCCAACATTAAAATAATAGTATTCGCATTTAATAAATAAACCTATTCCCTTCCTGCAAACAGCAATACCTATTTCCTGCAATCATTATTACTGCCATTAAATAACTCATAGTCACATTTAATAAATAGACCTCATTCTCCCTAAACTCACCCCCATATTCAATAGATCCCAAACCACCACATCTTAAATTAATAGTCCCCACTATTAAATTGCCCCACCATCACCCTACAAACAAAATAGCGCCCATTAATTAGTGCTTCTCTCCCCTTTTTTAAAAAAAATTAGTGTTTCTCTCCCCTTTTTTTTAATTAGTGCTTCTCTCCCCTTTTTTTTTTTAGTTTTCTCTCCCCTTTTTTTTTTTAGTGTCTCTCTCCCCCCTTTTTTTTTTAGTGTTTCTCTCCCCTTTTTTTTTACTCTCTGCCTCTCTCCCCTGTTTTTATTACTTGCTCTTCTTTGAAGCACTGTCCCTTTCTGTTTCCCTCCCCTTGCCTCTCCGCTTCTTTACTTACCTTCTTTCTTTTCTTTTCTTCTCTTCTTTCTTCTGTCTTCTCTGCTTTCTTCTGGTCTTGTCTGGTGCTCCTCACTGACTGCCGGGCATGACTTGATGACGTCACGCCCGGCAGTCAGTGTGAATGAAGAACAGAGGAAGGAGGGACGCAGCGCCGATCACGTGAGTATGAATCATTATTTTTTTTTCTCTCCAGCTCCCCCACCAATGACAGACCCCCCCTCCCCCCCCCCCACGGAAAAATATAATAAAAAAAATTCACCAAATAGAAAAAATAAATAAATTACAAATTAGGACGCGAGGACCCGGCCCGGGCCCCCTGGCAAGACCGGGCCCGGGTAAAATGTACCCGCTCCCCCCCCCTCTCGGCGGCCCTGACAGTAATCACAACTTTACTATTATTTTCTCTGTCCCTCTTTCACCCTGTCTAAAGCTGTATACTGTAGTTTAACTTTAAACGCTATTTTCAGAACAGAGCACTGCAGCTAACATCCTCCCTACATGCTGTCTGTTCTAAAATGGCACATAAGAAAACGAGTGAGGGCTATATATAGAAGACATAAACTCTTGCAAGCTATTTATTTATTTATTTGTATCAATATTTTTCTGGAAATTAAGTTTTCTCTCGTTTTGAGATCTGAAATTGGAGCGCGAAACCGAGTTATGACTCAGTTTCATTCAGATTCCAATATCTCAGATCTGTCAAATTTTCAGGAAACAGAGAATACACTTCAATAAAACTGCTAGGTCATTGTCAGAATTTTACACAAGATAAGATGTGATAAGCAAATGGAAAACAATGCCTATTGGCAACAGTGGGTACAAAAAACTGATACGTAAAAACCAGATCACCTGAGACCCAGAGAGGCAGATGTGTCGACCAATGCTGTTCAAAGCATTGAAACCAGGAATTACAAGAGAACACTCCTTTTGCAAGTGAAACCAATCAGGATCAGGATAGTGCATACTTGCCAACTCTCCCGAAATATCCGGGAGACTTCCGCATTTTGCGAGAGTCTCCCGGGCTCCCGGGCGAGTGTGGCAATCCCCCGCATCTGGATAATTCTGCCCACTTCCTAGTGAAGTGGGCAGAATTAAGTCCCAAATGCCGCGATTCCCGGTGAAATGACGCCATTTGGAACCCCGCCCCCCGTTACGCCCACCTCCTCTGCAGGCTCCCGGATTTCACCAACAGAAAGTTGGTAAGTATGGGATAGTGTCTAAGAGAGCATTAAAGTCATTTTCATATTTTCCATGGTGAACCATAAGCGGAACATTGTTGCTACCCAGGAGCCTGCAAATCATTCCCATGTAGAAAGATTCTGAAATACAGAAAATTAGAAAAGTACATAAACTACTAAAAGAGCGCAAAAAACAGAATAATAAACATAACAGAAGCACTATTTCAAAAGAGGGAGGGGTTTTATATTTGAACATAACCTTCTATTATTACGTTTTATGTCTAGCTTTATCATTCTAGGGCTTTTGCATCCTGCTTACTATAGTTTGGTGTTTGAGCCTCTATGGCTCCCTTAGTTTGATGTAGTATAAATATAGACACATTTTCTTGATCACTAGTTGATATATTATGGATGTCTGACAAAGAAATACTCATGTAATACAGGTAGAATAAAAATTGTTTTGTGCAGAAACAAACTATAGTCTATTGGTGTTCACAAAACAATACACCTACATAAACTAATAACTATTAAAGTCTTCAGATGTCCCTATATTTATATAGCACTTGGAAATCCAGGTTGGGCTATACTGTTTCTCAAGTAAAGCAATTCGATCTAGCTATGCTTGTGCTGTTTAATTTGATCTTAAACTGGACTGTAACCCTTTATTCTGAAATTGCGCATGTAAAAACTCTTTAAAAACTTTACACTTTTAAGAATAAAGTAAGCAATGGCTGTCTGCCTAAACTTCACACTGAGCGATTAACACAGATGATACAAGATCGCAATTCTTTAATGCCCTTCTCAGCCTCTCAGAATGGAAAGTAGGATAGTTCACAATGAGTCACAGGTGATGGTAATTGCATTAGGCAATTGGATGCACCTGAGAGGCTTAGGCACAGCAAGAGGGATGTGCAGAAAATTGGATCTTTCAGCTACAAATACTGTTCTATAAAAATGCAAAGGATAAGAATACCTTCAAGCATTTTACAAGTAAATAAAAAGCTGCCCTATATTTAACCTAGTGTGGGCAAAATTGTTTAGCAAGAAATAACAGCATCTGCATCATCAGGTTTTCTAGTCATCAGGAAGTACAGTGAAATATTCACCAAACTAGGTTACTGAGAATGTACACCATCATCCAATTTATATAAAGTTTATTTTCACTTTTGAAATATTATATAGCATATAGAATATGACATAGCATATGACAAACATGTTTGATATAGGAACTTTATTTCATGTAGAGGTGTATTTAATCCCACATCTGCACTGTCTGCACTGGTTTAATAGAGGCCTCAAATTATTACTCTGCACTGTTAGGCACTGTGATGTTATCCACTATATAATACTCAAACTCTCATCCTGGTTTTTTTACCTCTCCTCCCATCACATCAAATCATAAAACTGACATTGTCCTCACTATCATAATCTTAGTAGTGGACAGGTCACCAATTCCCTAAAGATGACCATCTGAAATAATCTATACTACTGTGAATATGATCTGTTTGGCTGCATGTTGTTCTAAGCCCTGCCCACTTAAATATTCGGGTGGAATAGAGGAAAGGGAAAAAAACTAAATTATCCTCTGTCGTGAATCGGGGTCTTAGTCCTGTTTACACCATTCGGCGGTACCATATCACCGTACATCTCCCTCCTGGTCGAATGCAGCATTCTATCATGGGACAAGCGTTACTTCTGTCTGCAGTACTGGAGGCTGCCATTTTGGGTGAGACATTTGCTACACATCCTGCTGAGTCTGAACATCTGCTCTCATCCACCAATTGGCTTCCTTTGCAGACTATAAGAGTCTCCTCATACACTGAGAAAATTGCCAGTACAACACTTTCCTAGTTCCAGACTCCCACAGTTGCTGTTGGTTGCTGCTTCAATCCTATCCGCTGTATACAGATCTCAACCATCATCCTTTGTGGGAATTCAGCTTCACTCTGTTTGCTTTTCTATGGATTTCTACCATTAACTTTCTGATTGAGTTCAGCTTCATTATATGGATTTTTATCTTTAACCCTCTGAGTGAGTTCAGATTCATCCTGTGGCTGTTATGAATTGCAACCATTAACCCTTTGTGTGAAGTCAGCTTCATCTTGTTGCTGTTATATGAACTGCAAACCATTAACCCTTCATGTGAATTCAGCTTCATTCTGCCTGCTGAAATAAATACTTTGGCTATTTATTCCTTGTGTGGATTCACCTTCATTCTATCAGCTTGTGTACAGATTCCAGCTGTTATCTTCTGTGTGGATCCTCCTCTCATCAATCTATTTCTGTCTCTTCTACTGGCTATCTGGGGTAGTAGGTTGTTGTTCTGAGTCATCCACCTACTGGAGCCATTTCTGTCTCTCGGGGTATCAACTTCCAGTTCCAGGCCTAAACCAGGTTCTGAGTTCTGAGTTGTCCAGGGCCAGTTCCAGGCTTAGTCTGTTCAGGAGGTTGCCACCCCTGTATATCCTCTGCCTGAGTTCTGAGTCTTTTCAGTCCCAGTTGTGGTACTATATTTGCCTGAGTCTTTGAGTTCTTGGAGGTACTGAGTCTCTGGTCGTGGGCTCAGGTCCCCCCTGTTTCTTCATCCAGGTTCCAGTCCATCAGCTCCAGATTCCAGGCATTTATTTCAGTATGAAGCCCAGTCCAGCATTCCTCCTCCAACTTCCACTATACGGGATTAGAGCAAGCTCTATGAGCAAGACATTCATCCGGCCTCCCAGATTCCACAAACCCTATTGCCGTGACATCCTCTAGCCATACATATCAAAAGCTTTAGGGAGTATTAATGTGTAGAAATATTCAGTCTAATAAATGGATGTTAAAATATTATCACAAGTGGAAACTTGAACCAGAGATTTCTGCAATGTCAATGCGCTGAACAGAAAAATACCTGGCAGCCATCTTCAGTTCTCAGTATATACCAGTGGTAGTCTTAAACCTGATGACTGTAACCCCGACAACAGATAACATGACAGAAATACACCGGAGGTGTATTCCCCGACAGACATAGCCGGATTAAGGGGGGGGGCACGTGCCCCGGGCCCCCCTCTCTCCGAGGGCCCCCCGCGCGAGTAACTTCTACTGATTTTTTTTTTCTTTATTTTTTTTACTCTTTTCTTTTTAATGGCGGCAGCGGCGGCGGGAGGGGGGGTTAGGGCCTCCCTTCGTTGGTGGGGGTAGCCGGGTAGTAAAAAAAAAAAAAAGATACACTACTCACCTAACCGCGGCGCTGGCGTCCCTCCTCCTCCCTCCTCTCTGCACTGTTGATACTGAATGACAGGCGTGACATCATCAAGTCACGCCTGTCCTTCAGTGAGGAGCAGCGCGGAGAGGACCAGGAAAGAAAAAAGAAGACAGAAGAGAGGAGAAGAAAGAAGCTAACAGAAAGGTAAGTAAAAAAAAAAGGGAATAACGCAGAAAGGCACTATGGAGGAAATAGGAAAGAAGAGAGGCACAGTATGGAGGTAATAGGAAAGAAGAGAGGCACAGTATGGAGGAAATAGGAAAGAAGAGAGGCACAGTATGGAGGAAATAGGAAAGAAGAGAGTCACAGTATGGAGGTAAAAGGAAAGAAGAGAGGCACAGTATGGAGGAAATAGGAAAGAAGAGAGGCACAGTATGGAGGTAAAAGGAAAGAAGAGAGGCACAGTATGGAGAAAATAGGAAAAAAGAGAGTCACAGTATGGATGTAAAAGGAAAGAGGAGAGTCACAGTATGGAGATAAAAGGGGGAGAGGAGAGGCACAGTATGGAGGTAAAAGGAAAGAAAAGAGGCACAGTATGGAGGAAAAAAGAAAGAAGAGAGGCACAGTATGGAGGAAATAGGAAAGAAGAGAGTCACAGTATGAAGGTAAAAGGAAAGAAGAGAGGCACAGTATGGAGGAAATAGGAAAGAAGAGAGGCACAGTATGGAGGAAAAAAGAAAGAAGAGAGGCACAGTATGGAGGAAAAAGGGGGAGAAGAGAGGCACAGTATGGAGGTAAAAGGGGGAGAAGAGAGGCACAGTATGGAGGTAAAAGGAAAGAAGAGAGGCACAGTATGGAGGAAAAAGGGGGAGAATAGGCACAGTATGGAGGAAAAAGGGGGAGAAGAAAGGCACACTATGGAGGAAAAAGGGGGAGAGGAGAGGCACACTATGGGGGGGAAAAAGGTGGAGAAGAGAGGCACAGTAAGGAAAAAGGGGGAGAGGCACAGCATGAGAAAAAAGGGGGGAGAAACGCACAGTATAAGAAAAAAGGGTGAGAGACACAGCATGAGGAAAAAGGGGGGGGAGACACAATAGTGGGGACAATTAATTTAAGATAGGGTGGTTTGGGGAGAATGAGGTCCCTTTATTAAATGTGCCTATGAATTATTTAATGGCAGTGACGGTTGTGGGAAATAGGTATATTTCTGAAATGTAAATACTATTAATTTATTGCTGGGGCTGTTTGTAGGGAGGGAAATAGGTTTATTTATTAAATGTAAATAGTATTATTTTAATCCTGGGGCTGGAGGAAGGCCTAATTATCAATCATGGGTGGTACTGATTTAACGCCGGGGGTGGCTGTAATTTTCTAAATGTACCCATTTTTTCTCCAAATAGGGCCCCTAACATTCCAGGATCCAGACAAGCCGCAACTAAAGAAACCTGCAGCACAGGTGGTGAAAGTGAGAAGAACAGGTAGGAGAGAGCAGCAAAGTCTGTGAAATGTTGTGATTCTAGTAGGACAATCCCAATTTTTGGTGACCGTGGTGTACACAACAATGCAGTTTTTTTGTCTGTAGGAGGGTGGCCTGGCCATGCCCAGTGATGCATTATCAATAGTATTTTAATTTGCGATATAACTGCTAGTTTTAATGTGCATTATAAATTTTATTTTTAAAGTGCGGTATCATTGCTAGTTTTAGCGTGCGGTATCATTGCTAGTTTTAGTGTACATTATCAATGGTATTTTTAATGTGTGATATCATTGCTAGTTTTAATGTGTGGTGTCAATACCCATTTTAATGTGGTGTTTTGATGATTGTTTTAATGTACAGTATTTTAGTTTGTGGAAGCAATGATTTTTCTTATGCAGACAACCTAAGCGAGCCCTCTGGGAGAGCTGTAAGTGTCATACTGTGGGCTGTACGTGATGTAATGCAGGATGTGTCACTATGCCCTTAATTTTAGATCTTAGGGGCCCCCCTGTCTTAAGTGCCCCGGGCCCCCCGAAGCCTTAATCCAGCTCTGCCGACAGAGTTGCTAATACTGACAGGTTGGAGGACAGACCCTAAACAGTGGCGACGAACGAAGAATCCGGCAGCCAGTGATTACGTCAACTTTAAGGTGCACAGTTTGTTTCCTGCTGTTCACCCGGTAATTTAAGGACGCACCTTCTCTACAATGTACTAGGCCTTTTTAAGAACATTGTAGAGGAGGTGGGTCCATAAATTACCAGGATAAAAGCAGGAAACAAAGTGTGCACCTCAAAGGTGACGTCCTCGCTGGCTGCTGGCTTCTTCATTTGTCACCACTATTTGAGGTCTTTCTTCTAACCTGTCAGTATTACCAGTGTGTCGAGGAATACACCTTGTCACTCACCGGACCGTGAGTGCCTCTACGCTGGTGCGTGGCTCCCTAGCCTTCCTGCCGGCACCTATCTTGAACCATGGTTGTCCGCCATCCTGATGGACTGCGCATGCGCAGCACCCAAGAACTCTTGTGACTGTTGCTTTTAATCTAATTGGTTGATCAGGCAACTCTCCCTATTTAAGGCACCTGTGCTCATTACCTCATTGCCTGATCTTGAGTCTCATTCCCTGTGAGTCTCTGAAGGTGTCTCCTGTGTTCTACTAGTTTCTTCAGTTTCCTGCTGATTCCTGTTCTACTCATCACTGGTCTCCATACCCGCTACTGTCTCCTGTGTACTACTAGTGTCTTCAGTTCCTGTAGATTCCCTGTGCTACTCATCGCTGGTTTCCATACCTGCTACAGTCTCCTGTTTCCTGCCTGTGTCCTCAGCTGGACTCTGATTACCGGTTCTACTCACCTGTGGTTCCTACACTCGTCTCTGCCGTTCAGCGTCTCTGCAGTCCCTGCATCTTCCTGTGGACAGACTGTTCTACTGAATAGCGGTATGCCTATCTGTTATTGACTTTCTACGTTTATTCTGCATATCCGCTAGGACAAGTTTCCACTCTCAGCAGCGGTGTCCATACCCGCTATAGACTGTTATTGTTACGCTGCATATCTGTTTGGAACAAACAGTACTACTCAGTCGTTATATGCATAATTGTGATTGACTATCCGTTATTGCCCTGCATATCTGTGTTGAGCAAGTCTCTACCAAGCAGCGCCACACATACCGTTATAGACTTTGCTGGATACGCTGCATATCTGTTGGGATCAAGTTCCTCTGTGCTCTCAGTGTCTGCATCATATTATCCTTTGTATGCCTCCACTCATCGACACCTGTACACATCCTAACCTATTAAGCAGTGGTACAACTTGCTGTACGCAGACCACTGACTTCCCCGCTACCTACCTGCACCTGGACAAGTCTTCTCACCATAAGCAGTGGTACAACTTGCTGTACGCAGACCACTGACTTCCCCGCTACCTACCTGCACCTGGACAAGTCTTCTCACCATAAGCAGTGGTACAACTTGCTGTACGCAGACCACTGACTTCCCTGCTACCTCCCTGCATCTGCTCACGTCCATCCTGATCTCCGTGTTCAAATCTGCCTTTCCACAATATCAGCTAGTCGCTGACTCATTGACCAAGATAGCTGCAAGTCACTGACTTTCCTATTCTTTATTGGCATTCTCTCTCCATCTTCTGTGATATATGTTCCGCTAGTCACCCTGCTACCAGAGGACGGTTGTGTTAACTTCACCACTCTGGTAAGCCCAGTCATCTGGTGAATTCCTGGGCAAGACTCCTAGTGCCCGTGACACACCTCCAGTGTATTCCTGCCATGTTATCTGTTGTCGGGGTTACGGTCATTGTTAATATGTACCCAACCAATATACCACACAGTAAAGACATGTTCTCACAGTTCTCCAGCCTCTTCTTCTTGATTTGAACTCAGACACATCTACAGTGTTGGTTTTGGGGCCACTCATGCTCCACCATTTGCACAATATTACCTACAATATTGAGTTAATAGCCAGTATAAATTACAAACTATAGCCAAACTTCTGCTGAATTCTATTGCGTTTCATTCTGCTCTACTCCATGATGGAAACATTAGGGATCAATTTTCATTACAAAGGTCAAACTGGAAAAAATAAATTGTATTTTAAGTTGTCATTTTTGATGAAAATAGTAATTTATAATGTAAAAAAAAACAGCAAATTTAAAAAATTTACATTAGAAATGCCTTTTTTACCCTTGAAATATGTTTTACTCTCTTTATTTGAGCTAATAAAAGATTTGTGAAACAATTTGCTGAAAAACAGAACTGGCCCAAAATCCAAAATTGTTTTGTGAACAGAACTGTGGAAACCTCTCCCCCACCCAAACAACTACTTTATGCTTGCCAACTCTCCCGGAATGTCCGGGAGACTCCCGCATTTTGTGAGAGTCTCCCGGACTCCCGGGTGAGTGTGGCAATCTCTCGAATTCTGCCCACTTCACTAGGAAGTGCCCCACTTCCTAGTGAAGTGGGCAGAATTAGGTTCCAAACGCCGCGATTCCCGATGAATCGCAGCATTTGGCCCCGCCCCCGCTGTCAAATGACGCTTTTGTGTTATGACGTCACACGATTTTGGCCACCCCGCCCCCCTCACGCCCCCACCTCTACTGGCAGGCTCCCGGAAGAGAGCTGCTGAAGGTTGGCAAGTATGAACTACTTAGCACAGCAGTGTACTTTTATATTTATTGCTCATATGCATATGTTTAACAGTCATTGCTACACTTTTTAAAACAGGTTTTCTGTGGTAATGACAACATTGTAGCAAGATTTCAGTTGCTATTGGCTGTATTCTTGTTTGCTTAAAAAAGCTGATAGAAAACAAATTTGATAATGGCATCTTTATGCAATTTGCTTACAGTGTCTGCATCACCTGTTCCATTTTCTTTTCATGCCCACACACAGAAAGGTCTCTGAAAGGCACATCATATAAAAAAACTGAACCAGTGCACAGTGAGGTATTTGAATAGCTGTAATGTAATGTAACTTTTTCTTTTCGGTTTGAGGACATAGTGAAAAAAAGACTGTCTGAAAAAGACAATGTTAAATAAAAGAAGCACAAGTTATAATAAAATGCTTCACATTCACAGTTCATAGTAGGGTGTGATCACTTTGGGCCTAATTTAGAGTTGGACATAGGTCCAACTTTGGCCCACAACAATGCACTTTGTCATAGGGACATGCATAGCCCCTGGAGATATACCCATGTGAAACTCGGCCACATATTCACATATGTTGATTTTAGCAGTGGTCGAAGTAGAAATTTAAAAGTGGCGGTGTGCTAAATTTAAGTGAATAGTTGTAATAGTTGTACAAGGCAGGCAGTAGGAGAAGTGGCAGTATGGAATACCTCTGTATATCAGCCCACTTCATTCACTGATTGTTAGGAGGTCTATCTGTTGCGACTCCTGAAGGCATGATGTAAAAAGAAGTGTTAATGCTGGTGACACCATCAGTCCATCATGTTGATATTGATGATTAAAAAAAGAATTAAATAAATTAATGATATTCCTCCACCCCATAATGAGCATCAATGTTATAACCTGGGCTGGTTACCGCTAAAGTAGGGGAAAATCGAGAGTGGGGTCCTCCTGCAAAGTAGCAGTCTATGCCAGGCATGGATGGTCATACTATTACAGCAAGATGAGTAGTGAGAGTTTCCTTGTCATAATGGGAGCCAGCAAAGGATGGAATTCCCTAGGAAAAATGGTCGTGCAAGAAACATGTGGGAGTATGACTTCAAATCAGTAACGATACAGCAGACATTATCCAGTTAATGAGGATGACTGCCGTATCTTCACACTGGCAAGGTATGTTCAGAGTGTATCTTTTGATAAATGTTTACACTGTATTTTGATTTGCAAATATCCTTATGCCCATAGATTTATGCCTATATTTGGACCTCAAATTGGGCCTCAAAGTTCAGTTTAACTCTAAAGCAGGGCCTCTATGTCCAATTAAGCAAAAATGATAAAACCACAAGCCAAGACTAAAAGGTCAAGATAGCCCAACAGGCAGGGGCGGATTGGGAACATAAAGTGGCCCTGGAAAAAAATTTGGAAGTGGCCTCATGTGGGTGGGACCATATAAAGTGTAGACAGGGCAAACACAAAAAGAGGCCGGATTAGTACAAATTTCATTATGCCATCAGAGGGCTGAATATTGCTCGACTGCCCATTATATACCACCATTACACCAACATTCCCACTCATGGGACAGAGCCCTAAATCAGGACTGTCCCGCTGAAATTGGGACACAGATGGGAGGTATGTTTATTGGTTCACCCATATAATGGCTGCCTCCTCTGTGTACAACTGATGGGTACACTAATACATAAGAAGTAGTACAAAATGAGCAACTAAATTTAGCAGTAGCAACCTAGTAACAGAAATTGTCACCACAATATACATATTCATGTTTATTTAATAACATGGTGCAGAGAAACTGCTGATATAGAAAAATACAATTGGCAGACTGTTCTGCTCTCTCCTACCTGTTCTTGTTGCTTTCCCTACCTGTGGTTGCTGGTGTCTCTTGATCAGTTGCCGCTTGTCTGGTTCCTGGAATGCTGGGGGCCCTATTTGGGAAAACAAATGGGTACATGAAATTTAGAAAACTCCATCGAACTCCGGTGTTATATCAAAAGCAGCCATATTTCATAAATAGGCTTCCCTTAAGCCCCAGCTTTAGAATACTAGTATAAACATTTAATAAATAATCCTACTTCCCTCCCTCCAAACAGCCCCAGCAATAAATTAATAGCATTTACATTTAGTAATTATAACCATTTCCCACAACCATGCCAGCATTAAATAATTCATATTCATATTTAATAAATAGGCCTCTTCCCAAACTCAGCCCCACATTCAATTAATATCCCAAAACCACCCCAGCATTAAATTACAGGTCCCATCACCTCACCTTAAATCAATACGCCCCACTATAAAATTAAATAGCACCACCATAACCCCACAAATAAATTAAAAGTACCCATCATTAAATAATTAGCTCCAACCTGCAGTCTACCATTACATTAATAGCCCATCTCCCACCCAAATTATAGTAGAGAACGTCAACATCCCCAGCAATAAATTAATAGCATTTATGTTTAATAAATATACTTATTTCTTGCAATTATCACTGCCATTAAATAATTCATATTCACGTATAATAAATAGACATAATTCTTCGCAAACTGACCCCCACATTCAATTAATAGCCCCCAAATCACCCCATCTTAAATTAATAGGCCCCGCTATTAAATTAAATTGCCCCACAAACAAAATTGCACACATTAATAAGCCACCACGTACCTCACACCCATATATTATTTCCACAAGCCTCCTTTGCAAACACAAACACTACATTGCAACAAGCCCCCTTTGCCAGCACAAACACTACATTGCTACAAGCCCCCTTCGCCAACACATACCACTGCCACAAGCCCCCTTTGCCAACACACCATTGCCACAAACCCCCTTTGCCAACACACACCATTGTCACAAGCCTCCATTGCCAACACACACCATTGCCATCAGCCTGCCCCCCCTGTTGCCCTCACACACACACACACACACACACACACACACACACAACATTGCCATCAGCCCCCCGCTGTGCTTACACACACTGCCATTAGCCCCCCCACTGCCTTCACACTGCACATTGCCATCAGCCACCCCCCCGCTGCCTTTACACACACACATTGCCATCAGCCCCCCTGCTGCCTTCACACACACACATTGCCATCAGCCCCCCACTGCTGCCTTCACACACACGTATTGCCATCAGCCCCCCCTGCTGCCTTCACACACACACATTGCCATCAGCCCCCCTGCTGCCTTCACACACACACATTGCCATCAGCCCCCCTTGCTGCCTTCACACACACACACACATTGCCATCAGCCCCCCCTGCTGCCTTCACACACACACATTGCTATCATCCCCCTTTTGCCTACACACACACACATTGCCATCAGCCCCCCTTGCTGCCTTCACACACACACACATGCCATCAGCCCCCCGCCTGCTGCCTTCACACACACACATTGCCATCAGCCCCCCCCTGCTGCCTTCACACACACATTGCCATCAGCCCCCCCTGCTGCCTTCACACACACATTGCCATCCGCCCCCCCTGCTGCCTTCACACACACACACACATTGCCATCAGCCCCCCTGCTGCTCTCACACACACACATTGCTATCAGCCCCCCTTGCTGCCTTCACACACACGCATTGCCATCCACCCCCACTGCTGCCTTCACACACACGTATTGCCATCAGCCCTCCCTGCTGCCCTCACACACACACGCATTGCCATCAGCCCCGCCCCCACTGCGCTCACACACTTCCATCAGCCCCCCTCGGCCTGCTGCGCTCACACACCTCCATCAGCCCCCCCATCGCTGCACTCACACATATCCATCAGCCTTCCCGCCGCTGGGCTCATACACTTCCATCAGCCCCCTCTCCGCTGTGTTCACACACTTCCATCAGTCCCCCGCCGCTGTGCTCACATTTACCTTCCAGCCAAGCTTCTTTGCTCACATAGGACGACACCTGTTGCATGGTGTGCATCCCATGTGATATCTAAATCTTGTGAGATAGGCCGAACACAGAGGGGAGGGACAGCAGATCCGCAGCCACTTCATTGCCTTGTTTAAAAAAAAGTTAAAAAAATAATGCAACAAAAAACAACAGAGTGTCAGGCGGCCACATTAGGTCACTGGCCTACCGGGAAAATTCCTGGTAAGGTCTATGACCAATCCGCGCTTGCCAACAGGTAACCGCATCACAAGAAACTATAAAATCCTACTGAGGCTTCCAAGCTATATATTGCGTTCAATCAATGTGTACAGTTTGAAGCCATGTAAAGGTTAAACTGAATGACTCCTTTAGATATTCTGCAATTTATTATAAAACATTTGCTGAAATTTTGCTCCCCATTGTCACAATCTGCCTCCAGCTGCTCTGCAACATCTTTCATGGGGATGCTTCTTCGCTACTACAGCTCCTGTCTGTTAAAAACTATGTTTTACATTGCCATTATGTGAATCTGGCCTGCAGTAGCTCTCTACCACCAGAGGTGCTGCTGTCCTACCATTGTACATTTCACATCTCTAGCAAGAGTTAACCCCTTTCCCTAATCAACACCCACACCTATTCCACTACTTTATAAGACTGCCTCTCCCATTAATCTGTTGCAGTTCATTGTTGTCTTTCTTGCTGTTACTGATTCTTCAGAGTATTCTGTATCCTGTTCCAGTCTGACCTCCTAGTATTGACCCCTACTTGTTCCTCGGCCTCGCTGATTTTCTTCTGACCCAGACCCAGGCTCTGTACTTGACTATGCTCCAGCTCATTACCTGGTACCATCGTGGCTCTCCTGGCTTTTGACACTTTGCCTTATTTGACCCCCCTCTATTCTGACACCCACGGATCAATCCAGTTCCTCGTGCCTCCTGGCAAGACCTCGAGTCCTGTCTACCATGGGTCATCCAGTACCTTATGCCTCCTGGCAAGACCTCAAGTCCTGCCAACTGTGGTTCATCCAGCACCTTGTGCCTCGTGCCTCCTGAGTATTTCAGGTATACTGACACAGTGGTACATCGTGTATCTTCAGTCTTCTCTGCTTCTCCAGCCTCTGAGCTAGGTCTGGTATCCGGCTATTCTCCACACCATACGGTCTAGCAAACAGATTACTGGAAAGGAAACAGATTACTGGGAGGCAGGGAAGGAAGAGAGGGTGTATGAGGTGAAGGCCAGGAGCAGAGACTCTTCACTCTACTCCTCTTGCCAACATCTCGATTTCCTATAGGCCTGGACGCGGGGCTACAGATATTCGGGAGAGGGAAAAATCATGCCAGAATAACCCTACTGTGGTTAATGGACCTACCAAGAAAGAGACGCAACCGGAATGTTGCCCACTGGGGAAAATGGCCACCTCCTCTTGATAGCCATCTGCACACTGCCAATTGGAACCTAGAGATAGGGGTGACAACCATACCCACAGAGCTATCTCCCTAGCTTTAATGTGCCTCCCACTCCAGCATTGTTTTACAACTTAATAACAGCAAACAAGCAGCACTTGATTCTATCAACAGTCTAAGTGATTGGCCGTTGCACAACTCTAATGCTAAACTTCTACTGGGTGAAGTGCACTCCTCTGACGTACTCCACAGTTCCAAGGCACACAACTCACAGAATGCAAACATTACCGGATATCAAAAGCCTTCCTTTAATGGGGGCCTGATTTCTGGAACCTAAAATTGAATATACTAAAGCAAATAGACAGGTTGCATACAAAACAACAACATACAATACAGTATATTACTTGCCAGCGAACACTTCGCAAATTTTCATAGGTCTACTACACCTTTAAATACAGAATATGCACACAAAAAAAGACTGCATATACATACAATGGGGACAGACCGGGCGTGGTCTCCCTACAGTGAATTACTACCTAGTCATTGTCATAGTGCCTATCACGCGCTGGGTGTTCAGGCAGCGCACCTGACACCCGGCAAAACTCACCTCTCATCGGCGCTCCGCTCCCCGCTGGGCGCCGCCATCTTGGATTCGGGTCTGCGTATGCGCAGACCCGGCGATGACTCCAATTCTCATGCTCCCTGCTGATTGGTATTTCTCACTGGCGGCAAGTTTAAAAGGCACCTCCTCTCTATCTTCAGTGCCTGTTCTTTGTGTTACCTCCTGGTGATTGAAGTGGCTTCCTGTTACTTTCCAGTTATCTACCTCCTTTCTGGACTGCAGAGCTGACGCTCATCTTCGGACATCTTCACTACGTTTGTCTTCAGAGCTGACGCTCATCCTCCTGAACTTTTACCACATAGTGGTCTGCAGAGCTGACGCTCACTCTACGGAACTCTCCGCCACATAGTGGCCTGCAGAGCTGACGCTCATCTTCGGACATCTTTACTACATTTGTCTTCAGAGCTGACGCTCATTCTCCTGAACTTTTACCACATAGTGGTCTGCAGAGCTGACGCTCATCTTTGGACATCTCCCCTACAGTTGTCTTCAGAGCTGACGCTCATTCTCCTGAACTTTACACCACACAGTGGGTTACAGAGTTACACCGATCTGCATTATCTTCATTACCATTACTTAGTGTATCGATCATCCTTCCTACGGTACTACTGCCTGTAGTCTTCCCAGGGACTTCCGTACAGTACTCTAGTAGGGACCGCGACCTGCGAGGTGACGCCGCTAAGCCCATACCGCTTTGCGGCGGTTCCTGGTGAACACCGTCTCCTCGTTAGACTCCGCGCCCTGTTGGAGTAGTGCCAAACTGTTCGAATCTCCTGGTTTCGCTACATCTACCGAGTCTCCTCGTAAGAACCGTGACAGTGCCACTTCCAACCCACAGGCCTCACACCTGAACTTGCCCACAGGCCTATAGCCTGGTGCTGTGCCCTTCTAGCCTTAGTACCTGCCCTCTCTGGTGTCTCAGGCCTCTCTATCATCCTGATATCTCTCTGGTGCTTCAGGCCTCTATCAGCCTGCTCACTCTGGTGCCTCGGGCCCTATGCCTGACTGAGGGCATCCATTGCATGCAAGGGTCTTGTGCTCATCCTAATGCTGCCAAGGGACCTTACTCCCTTAATGTTGGTACTAAGGGCCATGTCCCCTGCTAAAGTAAGGGACATGTGCCCTACCAAACTAAGGGCCTTGTGCCTTACTAAACTAAGTTGTGTGTGGGGGGGGGTGCATCACTTTAGGCTCTGGACCTTAATTATCAACGCATGCCCTACTTTTGCCTACCTTGTGCCCACTATTTGTCTATGGATCTAGTGCTGTGGCAGAGTAGCTCTTTAACCCTGACAAGGGCTCTCTACCTCTGGCGTCTTCTTTCTCTTGCACGTGGCATCTTCTTTATTCTTCTCTTGAGCGTGATGTCTCTCCTCTTCTTTCTGGCATCTCCTCTCTTTTTCCAGCGCTGACTTCCCCCAACATCTGATTGGCTCATCGATCCAGCTAACAGAGGACCAGCCACGGCACATGTGAGGGAGTTTCCGGGCTCTGGACTCCTAAGTGAGTCCCTCACAAATCAATAGAGCAAACATAGTAATTTTCCATAAGCCAGGAAGAGACCCATATTCTGTTATAGTTATAGATCTAAAATCTTTGCAAAGACTATTGCTACCCAATTAAACTCCATCTTACCATCACTAATCCACCAGCATAAAGTTGGTTTTGTTACGTATCTATAACAAAATTTCACATCTGAAGGCTAAAAACTTTTATTTCATCATAAAATACCAACTCTTAACAGTATAATCATTTATATACGTTTTTTTTTAAAAAAATGTTATTTATATATATATATATATATATATATATATATATATATATATATAAAACAAAATGTAAATAAATTTACATAACAAAGATGAATTTATTGCGGGTTGGACATACAATGCAATTTATTTATTTTATTATTCAATTTTACTTGCATACAGTTGTTCTGTGATAGCCACTGACACACATATGTGTACTTTTTATTTCAAAGACTAAGCCGTGTCGATCATCACTATCAGCCAGCATTTAAACCCGGCCTGGGTGCAAAAGATGCAATTGAAAATATGCATTCTTACGATAAACACAAGACTTAAATCAGCCGCATCTGCATCAGATCACCCTTACATTACATAGGTTACGTTACTCCGCCCCATCACCCCCAAAATTCCGCCTCTCAAGTCGTAAGTGTCAGTTACATGTGTTCATTGGTGTAATGTCCATTTATGGGCATGCACAGAGCTATTTCATGCAAGATATGCTAAGCAAATGGACGGACATACAAAACATAATTAAGACCCACAGTGTCTAATTATGTTGACAAACTCTCCATTCCGGTTGCGTCTCTTTCTTGGTATACGGCTACAAAGCAGGAGTGTCATATTCATGTCTCTAGAACAAGAGTAAATCAGCTTGTCCAAGCCTCAAATGGTGGCTTCAATGGACTAAAGCTGTGATCAAGTCAAGTCCCAATGAGCCACACAATGAATTTATTACATCAAAGAAATATTATATTCAAGTCATATTTGCGTTGCAATTGATCTCAAGTGGCAACCGAGCTTGAATAGTGGTTAGAATTGGTGCCACACAGTGCTGAGGTCCTGAATTTCACCAGGGCCCTATCTGTTTGAATATGTATGTTCTCTCCTTGTTTTCATGGGTATCCACCAGTTGCTCCAGTATCCTCACACAGTCTCAAAAAACAGATAGGTTAACTGGCTTCTGACAAAATTAACCCTAATCTTTGTGTATGAGTGTGGTAAGGAATTTAGATTGTAAGCTCCAATGGTAGGGATTGATGTGAATGACTACATAACCTCTGTATGGCGTCCCACCTATTATATCAGTTATCAATAATAGCTTGACCTCATGTAATAAACATATTATCTCATGGATGGTCCTTATTCATTCAATTAAGGAATATTTTATCCAGTTTGCTTTATCTCTTCCTATTATTATTATTATTATTGTTAATTTTTATTTATAGGGCGCCACAAAGTATCCTTAGCGCCGTACAAGGACAAACAATGGCATTACATTACAAGGACAAACCTATGCGCATTACCCCTTCAAGCCTTCAAACTTCTCTAACAATACTTGTCTTGAATCATTTGGGTCTAGAAGTACCCAAGAATCAGACTAAATCTTCAGCAAAGAACCTCATTCAGTGGGAAGATTAGTCATACCAGATCAGATTTCAAGAAATACAATTTAGCATTGCAGCTTGTCCTGTCCAATGGCATTCTTGCCCAGTCTGACTTTATCCTCGCTTCTCTGGTGCCTCAGATATCATTGGTCTCATTTAGCTAAAAACTACCTTGTATTGTCATTTATGCTAATAAACTCTGTACTTTTTCCCCAGAAATTAAGATTTGGGGTAACCCTAACTCTTCCTGGGAAACAACCACCTTTTGGTTCCTGACTAACTGGTGAAAAATGCTTCCTAAATGACATAGCTCTATTGCAGTGCTTCACTGCTTTAATTGACACTCAAATCTGATTTCCTACCCACACTTAGAGATTTTAGCAATATCTCTTATCATCATACTCTCTTATCTACTTATCATCAGAACAAGGCATTCACCCTTAACTTGTCCTCCCCCCTCTCTCTATTTTCCTCCTGAACATTTTTACTTGTACCTAAAAATTAATTTACCTTCCCCTTCCTTACCTAGTATAGTTTGAAAAAGAGGTTCCACGATTTCACTTCACATTTTATGGTTATACAGGAAGATGGATTGTTACCCACGTAAAATGTGTTGTTAATGCCGTCTTGCAGTTTGTCTGTTTGAATACCCTTGAATAAAGAAAATTTTAAAAAAAGATGTATTTGTTCATCTAACCTATTTAACAATATGTCGAGTTTCATCCTTTGAATGTTATAGTAACTAATCTATGTCTTTTATAAATACTTTACTATTAGTTCATATCTTGTCAGCTGGCAGATTGTTTCGTCTATAGATGAACAAATCATTGTTCTGCGTTTATCATTCAAGGAATACTCATGTTCAGTTTATTAAAAGAAATTCATAATACAGTTTTCTTAGAATATTATGTCCCAGACATATGAATATTGCATCAATTGTACATGTTATAGTATTTTGCTGAAAAATCTAGGGCCTGATTCATTAAGGATCTTAAATGAAGAGGTATCTTATTTCAGTCTCCTGGACAAAACTATGTTACAATGCAAGGGCTGCAAACTAGTTTTCTGTTTTGCACATAAGTTAAATACTGACTGTTTTTTCATGTAGCACACAAATACTTGATAACTTATTTGTACACTGAAATTTAAAGTTTATATTTGTGTGCTACATGAAAAAACAGTTAAAAAATATTAAAAAATATATGTTACAGTGTAATGTCTATGGAGGTTGTTATCAGTATGTGGATCACAAAAACCTTTGGAGGGCAACATACAGACCCCTAATGTACTGACGTGTATTAATAAATTGCTAGATGCTAATTACTGATGTTTTTTGTTACATGTGTAGTGGTGTGGTACAGTGCTATACAAATATATCATAAATATCACACATTTTACTGGCGGAAGAACTATTTTATGTTGAATGTATGAAATTCATTTAATTAACATTTATCAGTTGGATTTTTTTTTTTTAATTGCAAAGTAAAAAAAGATCTGTTGTAACATACATTGCTGCAAGTAGGGCAAGTTATTGCACTTATCATACCCAAGTCAGTGGCTTTGGATATACAATGGTCAGCATCTATTGGGGGTCATTTCTGTCTGCAGTTAAAGGCAGAAGCCTTCCCATTATATTTTAGGTTCCTGCATGTTGCATCTTTAACAGACAACTGCATATACTGACATGGTAAAATTATGTTGATTATGGGAGGAGAATTTTTTTTCTCATAATGGACTATACATGGATGGATCAGGGAATTCCAACTACAATTAATGATTCCAGATTTCCTTTCTGCGGGAACGAGGTATTCTAATGACCTTCAAGCAGTAGAACCTGTGCTCTGTTGGTGACCCTCCCTATTTCTTTGAACTACTTAGCAATGTAAAATGACCAGATTTGTAGGTCAACTCCAAGGTGACAGTTATCAGACCTTGGATATTACTTTCAGTTAGAGATGGGCGGGCTCGGTTCCCCGAGAACCGAACCCGCCCGAACTTGAGGTATCCGAGACCGAGCCGAGTAGGCTCGGTACTCTGGCGCCTATTCTGAATCGAGGCAAAACATCATCGTGACGTCGTTGTATCTCGGAGCTCGGTTCTCGCGATGTTTGAAATGCATAAATATCCGCCTCCACAGCAATCCAGCGTCATTTGACAGAGGGAGAAAGAAGGGTTAGGTCGCAGGTAGCATTAGAGCAGGGAGAGAGCACATCTTACAGCACTTCTTATAGCACTTCTTATAGCACTTCTTATAGCACTTCTTACATCACTTCTTAAAGCAGGAAAAGAGGAGGATAGAGGAGGCATTTTTGAAAACATTACCAACTGTTTGGGGTGTCATATTCCCTCCTCCAGAAATGATTTTCTGCCTGCAGAAATAGTAATATACCATATAATATATATATTTCTGCATTTGCACTACAAGTGCTTGGGGTGTGACATATTCCCCACTTCTAAAAAAGCCATTTTCTGTTGTTGAAAATACTATATACCAGCAGTATATATTTCTGAATTTGCACTACAAGTGTTTGGGGTGTCAGATATTACCCTCTTAGAAAAAAAACAATTTTTCTGGTGCTGAAATTATTATCTAGCAGCACTATATTTTTCAGAATTTGTACTACAAGTGTTTGGAGGTGTCAGATATTCCCCTCTGTGAAAAAACATTTTTTCTGGTGCTGAAAGTATTGTCTAGCAGCACTATATATTTCTGAATTTGCACTACAAGTGCTTTGGGTCTCATTAAAATGGATTCACAGCAGTCCACATATGAGCAGGATCAGCAAGCAGCTGCTGGCACCAGTCCTGACGGTAGTCTTCCCTGTACGTCATCTGGTTAAGCCTATGTAAAGGTACATAGTCTTTTTAAGTCAGGGAAAAAAACACCCACCAAATTTTTTTTTACCGGGTTGAAGAGAAAAAGAGCTGTAACTGATGAAAAGTTAACTGCAGAGAAAAAAAAATTGCCAACATGCCATTCTACACACGCAGTGGCAAAGAAAGAATGAGGCCTTCGCCTTTCTCTATTAGTGCCAGATTGAAAAATGTTACTGAGTCTTCTTCTTGTACGGTCACTCGTGACCGAGCAAGACCAAGTAATTTGGAGTCCAAAAGTGGTGCACTACTACTGTTACGTGTGAAAGCCGAGCTGCAAGAAAACAGTAAGGCATTAGAGGAAAATATATGCACAGAACCAGAAATGACACCAATCCCTGTGGAGAGTCCATCCACCAGTGGTATGTGTAAATGTGAGCATTCTGATAGTGTACCCATAAAGAAGGGCCTTTTAAGCATTTCTGCTGATGTGTGCCTGAACAGCCCGAGTGTAGCCGGTGATACACCAATTGAGGATGCCACTATGGAATTGGAAGAGAATGAGGGGGAGATTTGTGTAGCCGACAAGGGCGCTAATGAGGATGTTGCTGAGGATGAGGTTGTTTCTGTAAGTCCTGCACCAGTGGCAGCAGTTCTGGCACGTGACAAGAAAAAGGCAATTGTCATGCCTGGGCATAAAAAAAAAAATCCACTTCTTATGTGTGGATTTATTTCTACCCAAATCCTGACAACAGTTGTGTAGCCGTTTGTAGTGTATGTCAAGCCACAGTCAGTCGAGGGAGGGACCTTAACCATCTTGGAACCTCATCCATGTTATGCCATTTGACGACAGTTCATGGCAAGGTTTTGGGAAAAGCTGAAAGTTATAGCAAAAAAATAACAAGTACTCCATCATCAGCTAGGACCCTTTTGTCACCTACATCCCGACATCTGCAATCTACACCCACAACACCGTCCTCATCAATATCCTCAGTAGCGCTCGGAGTTAGCCCTGCATCCCACTTAGTAAGACTGGATGACCCCTGCACTATAATTGATTCCTCTGAAGAATGTTTAAGCATTAGTCCCACTGCTACTGCTGTTGCTGCTGCTGGGGGTGAATCTCCATCCCATAAGAAGGCCAAGAAAAAGAGCAGTACTACATTACAACAATTAACTGTGAAACTATTTTTTGCTAGAGGAAGCAAATATGACAGCAGTCACCCAGTCGCCAAGCGGATCACAGATGCTATGGCTACTATGCTAGTGTTAGATCTTCGCCCAAAATCCACAATAAACGCAGTTGGCTTTTCACAGTTAATTGATGTGTTGTGTTCCCGTTACAAAATTCCATCGCTACACTATTTTTCCCTTAAAGCTGTTCCGCAACTTTACCAAAAGGTTTGTAAAAATGTAGTAATTGCCCTCAAAAATGCCATTATGCCCACTGTACACTTAACCACAGACATTTGGACAAGTGGAAGTGGGCAAACCAAAGACTATATGACTGTGACAGCCCACTGGGTTGGTCATTCGCCTTCCCCAGCAGGAACAGCAGCAGCATGTACACCACTATGTAACATTTATCACAGGCAGACTACTCTTTGTGTCACCGGCTTCACTAACAGGTATACAGCTCATAATTTGTTACGAAAACTAAGGGATATCATTGATACATGGCTTATACCACTTGGACTCTCCCCAGGATAAGTTATTTCTGATAACGTCAACAATATTGTGCGAGCATTACAGCTGGGTGAATTCCATCACATTCCCTGTTTTGCTCACACAATAAACTTGGTGGTGCAGAGCCTACTAATAAATAACCGTGAGGTGCAGGAGATGCTTTCGGTGGCCCGTAAAAGTTCGGGACATGTCCGGCATTCTGCCACAGCGTGTAGGAGATTGCAGAAGCTCCAAGAACAATTTAATTTGCCCTGCTACCAACTTAAGCAAGAGGTGTTAACAAGGTGGAATTCCACCCTGTAAATGCTTCAGAGAATGGAGGAACAGCGCAAAGCCATCCAAGCGTATTGCACAAGCCATGACATTGGGAAAGGAGGGGGGATGTATTTCACTCTTGCACAGTGGGGAATCCTTTCTGTGTTGTGCAAGGTGCTGAAATCATTTGAAGTTGTGATGTGTGAAGTGAGTTCAGACTCTGCTAGCTTGAGCCAAGTCATTCCCTTAATTCGACTTTTGGAAAAGCAGCTTGACAAACTGAAGGAGGAAATGAAAGAAAGCAATTCCACAGAGTATGTTAGCCTTGTAAATCAAGTACTTAATTCGCTTTGCAATGATCCAAGAGTAATTAAAATCTTGAACTCGGATCACTACGCTTTGGCGACTGTGCTTGATCCATGGTTTAAGACCTACATTGAGTCTTTACTTGTAAATGAGCGAGATGTGAACTTTTGCAAAAAACTATTGCTCAGCAAGTTGGCCGCTGAACTAGTCCTTGGCTTGATGACATCTCCTCCTTCAGTTTTTCAGGCAGCTGCTGCTCGGAAAAAATAAACTTTGCAAAGCAGGGATGACGCAGGGGGCAGACCACAACAGTTTGACATCTGGGCTGGTTTGGAAGATTTTAGCAAAAAATGTGTGACCTTGCCCATAACTCCATTCAATCCGACTACTAACATGCAAAGGATGGTGGAGGATTATTTTCAAGAGGTAATTGATATGGAAATATCAGACAATCCCTTTCCTTACTGGGAAGAAAAGCAAGCCATTTGGAAATCCATGTACAAACTTGCATTACAATAACTAAGCTGCCCACCCTCCAGTGTGTACTCTGAAAGAGTATTCAGCACAGCCGGGAACCTTGTCAGTGATCAATATAGGAGGTTCCCTCCGAAAAATGTGGAAAAGATGATGTTCATCAAAATGAACTACATCTTCCATGAGAAAGGCCTTTAGCATCAAAGACATCCAAGCACTGACAGTTCTCTAATGGCGGATTCCAGCGGAGATGAATTAATAGTCTGTGATGATGATGTACACACTGATGAGGGTGAGGATGATGCTGAAGATGAAGACGACAACATCTTTTTAAAACTTTCACTCTAAGTGTAGGGTGTAATCTACCCCCAAACAGGAAAGGGACTTGGCGCATTTCTTTTTCACGTACAGTCTTTAAAGGCTGCTGTTTTGTCAATTTCACTATAAGTGTAGGGTGTCCTACACAGACAGACACCACACTGCCTTTGTCCATTTCTATTTTTATTGTACAGTCTATGCAGGCTGTTTTTTTTTCTGTTTAACTATAAATGTAGGGTGTAATATACACCCAAAGACGATGGCTACATTGCCAATAGTCAAAGATGGAGAGGAAGACAACCAGGCTTGTCTGTATAATTTGCAGGCAAGTGTTAGTATTAAGGACGGCCTACCAGGGATTAAACTGTTTTTTTCTTAATTTGCACTAAGAAGGTTTGGGTGTACACTAGAGCCAAACAGAAAATATGCTTTGGGCATTTCTATTGACTCACTTATCCAACAAACAAGTGGAGCACTAAATTAGGTTATTTTGGACCAAAAAAAATGGTATTTTTAAAACAAATTGCAAAACAAAACCAAAACGAAAACCAAAACACGCAATGGCAGTTTTGGCAAAACCAAATCACGAAGGTAATCCAGATCCAAAACCAAAATTAAAACACGGGGGTCAGTGACCATCTCTACTTTCAATAGAAAGGGTTTTTTCTCCATCTAACAGCATGTTATAGGGGAAGTGCATAAATATAGACCTATGTTTAACAAGAACAGACCTGATATCGACTTTCATACATCAGTTATATAAGACATGATTGTGGGGGAAACACAAATTAGTTATAGGTGCTAGTAAATTACATTTTATACTTTTGCAGTTATGTGTATTTCAGTTTCAGACTGTGCAAAAACAGTTGATCACAGTAACAATAACATTAGCAGTCCCTACACCCAACTATCCACCATGCCTCTCTATGCGTCGTTCAGCTTCGGTTGTCCCTACCATACCAACCAAGCTTCTTTTAAATCCTAAACATCTCCTTTACGACTGACATGTCCTGCATCTAAGACTCATAATTACCTCTAATCTCCACCCATCTATCCTCTGACTGGCTCCATCTCCATACCAGCCTCATTTCTACCGCTGCCCGTGACTTGTCTGTCTTCTAGCCTTGGGGTAATCCTTCTGACACAAATTTCACACAATATGACAAAAGAATATAAAAGAAGTAGAATTAGATAAGCTACAATTCATATGCAAAGTCTGTAAATTACTGAGCAGAAAACTTCAATTGAAAATTTTGTATTTTTCATTATATAGTTAGTGATTTATAGTTTAACTAAATATGCACAGATTTTGTTCCACTCATCTGCAACAGATTGCCATGTAAGCAGAGAGGCGTTTTTCCAAACAGGTAGTTATTACTTTGCAGAAAGGCAAATGGGAGAATTGGTTGATTCATAAGCAGGTGCAGGTCCAGTGATGTTGCAGCAATTTAGGGGTAAATTTACTAACCAGCTATTTTTTGTTGATTTTCAAACCACCATACATTGCTGGCAGTTTTCACCTCCAAACAGCAGGATTTGCTATCCACTGGTTTGGAAATTTTGTGAAAAAAATCCCACCCATGCTAGTAAAAGGTGGGGGGGTTGGTAAGTGAATTGGCTAAACGAAGCATGAAGAGGCAGTCAAGTTTGAATGGGGTGGGGTAGGCAAACATGAAGAGGGGAGGTTTAAGAAAGTGTTTGAAAGATTGAGGTTGGGGTAGGGTCTGGTCAGGCAGAACAAGAAGTTCCAATGCTGGGATGCGCAGGTTAAGTGTGAGGTTTTGATACTAGGGTAGGAGAGGCGTTAATTGTCAGCTGCATGGAGTGGACAAGTTAGTATTTATTGATAACTTGTAGTGCCACAAGCAGGGGAGCAATACTCAACTCAGCAGCCTACTTTAAAGTAAAAAAATGCAGGTGGCCCATTGACCCAGCCAATGGTAGCCCATTATGGGACCGGCCCAGGGGGCAGCTGCCCCCCAGGCCAGCCTGCCCCTGGCCACAAGTTTGCACTATAAATGGTGCTCACGTCATGAAATAATAAAGGTTGCCCCGTCATAAATAAATTATTATTGTCCCTGTTAGCAATAAAATAATATTGCCACTATAACAATTATAAAATAATATTTTCCCCTTAATATCATATTAATAAAGTATTGCCATTTTAATATAATCATACATTAATTTAACTCCAATTATAAATTCAGTAAAAAATATTTGACCCTATAAGATCATTATTAATTATTGATGCCCCTTTAATTATTGAATGATGATTGCCAAACCAAGCAGTTTTGAGTGATTTGGCCTTTACTAAATCACTCTTTACTAACTTCCCCCTCAGTCTCAGTATGTCTTCACCTGTGTGAGGTCACATCAGGACAGTATCCTAAAGGTGTGGGAGGATTTGCAACTGTTTGTAATGGAGTGAGGAGGTAATATTTTACTTAATATTAATAATAATAGTAAATAATAATAATATAACATTTTATGTTGTTTTTTTCTAATTTAACAATTATGAAAAATTGTGTTTTAACATAAATCTCCCCTACTCTTGAATAGCAGAATGACAAGAGTCACACCCCAAGATTTCTTCTGCCCTTCAGCTACAGTCTACTGAAGGTTTTGTATTCCAGACATCATTTTCTTCATAACTTTGAAAGGTCAGAGAGTGCTCTAGTTGCAAGATGAAATCACCAAATGTGATGACTTTGTCATTCATCCAACTTGCATCTGTAGATACATTTCAGTACATTTTTGTGTGTATGTGTTGTCAGTTGGATATTGGAAGGAAAGAATTTAAGAACATTTGAGGATATATTTACTAAACTGAGGGTTTGAAAAAGTGGAGATGTTGGCTATAGCAACCAATCAGATTCTAACTGTCATTTTCTAGAATGTACTAAACAAATAATAACTAGAATCTGATTGGTTGCTATAGGCAACATCTCCACTTTTTCAAACCCGCAGTTTAGTAAATATACCCCTTGGGGTTGTCGTGTCATTGATGCATGAAATTTGATGCATTTAACGTTCATTTTTACATTGCTGAATATGGTCAGTTCCAAACTTAGCTCCAAGCTGTAGAATTGAGCTGGTTTAAAAGCTTCTAAATGATACAATCAAAGATTCGCCAGCCAATGTTTTCCTGAAACAGCATCAGCCTTCGCATGGGCTGATTTATCTTGTACACACTGATTCAAACCATTGTTCCTGTGTATCTTCTCTAGATTGCATTCCTCGTGGATATTTGTCGAAACAATCTGTTCTTTTTTGTAAGGACAAAAATAAAATGCTGGAGTTAAATTCCCATTTCAGATTTTACAACAAACACAAATTGGTTTCATGTTGGGTTTTTTAGATAACTGTACTCAAGAGAAACATACATTGAGCCGTGCAACTAACTTTTAGAAGTAATATTGCCGGGAAGTGTAACATTTTAGAGCTGGTGGATCAAACATAGGGGCTCATATATAGACGCTGGCAGGTACACAGTGCAAACTCGTTCTGGTGAAATAAAATAATAAAATAACAAAATGGATTGTGCTGTGTTCCTGCAATCCACAGACTTTATCTATAAAAAGAGTTGCTATGAATTGGCTGGTTCCCAGGAGTGTTTCTACTGCAGTCACAGAACATATTGTAATAAAGACTTCCCATTTGTTCCTTTGAGTCTCCTTTCATCTAAGGGCATTCCTCGCGTCTTCAAATTTTATGACATTATAGAATTTCCCCTTAACACAATGGCAGCATCAGCTTGACCCATGTTAAAAAAAAAAGTGTATTTCAGCCATACCATACCATTTAAAGTTATACAGAAGTGCCAAGGCTGCTTTTATATTGGGGGCTGATAATGCATCTCCCTTACAGTGGCCAACAACAGCTACAATTGTCAATCTGATACCTTATGTATCAAGTGTTCTCCACAAATTTTAGATTGTAAGCATCCTTTACCATATGTTTCATGTCACTATTTGTAATTTATTTGTATTCAGAACCCTTCGTTGTACAGTACAGCACTGTGGAATCTGTACACGCTTTAGAAATAAAGGATACTAATAATGTATAAGTGGTTTTCCACATGGGTGTCATCAATTTGCTTTGCTGTGATTTGTTGTAGTGCTGGGGTAGAGGATACTGTCTGTATGTGTGGGTCGTACCACCGATGCCAGTAAGTGGCCGGCTTGCAGACAGGGAAGTTATGTCTAGCCAGATCTAGTAGGTGGTGGGGATTTTTGTGTTACTGTTTCTGGATGACTGCTGCACCATTGCTGGAGCTGTTTACTATCCTGACAACTGCTAATAAACAGTTAAATGGTTCAGCATACCTGCGTCCGATTCCTGTGAATGCTGAACCTCACAATATATATATATATATATATATATATATATATATATATACATATATGCGAATAGATAAACAAGTAGGGCGCCCCAATGTGTGATATCAAATATAAATAGGGAAGATGTAATAAACTGCGTACCGTAAGGATGAAGTCAAAGGTCATGTGGTATAGTAGAGGTTCCTCTTCAGAGGTTACTACCTCCCACTCTCCAACAAATGGCAACAATGCAGAAAATAGAAAAAACACATATAGTGTAATATAGTTATATGATATAACACCAATTGTGATAAGTCCTCCACCAGGATCAATGGTTGAAGCCCAAAACCAAGTAGGTTAACATTAAGGGTGCACCTCCAGATAAAAGCAAAAATATCTGCGTACCAGAAAATCAGGTTAAGCAAACACTAAGGAGTGTACTCAGAACCAGCAGTTCCTCAGTCAAAATTCATCCAAGGCAGTATTGTATGAAATGGACAAAGACAGGAATGCAGTGTAAAAGCATGAAATGACGATTTAATAAAAAGAGTAGTAAAAACTATTAAAGTAATTTTATCGTTTTCAAATAAGCATTGCCCAATCAATTGTATGTGTTTCCAAAGCACAAAGTGATTTATTTTAGCAGATGTAAATAGTCAACAATTCAATACATTATTATATTATGATACAGTACAGTACAGCCAATACCAAAAGATAAATACATACCGATGCTATCGCATGCGCTCGCTGCGCTAACCACGGGACCCGGTGGACAGTATATCTGTTAGAATACTGTGATCAGTGAAGACTGAGAGCCATGGGGAGTGCAGCGATGATTATATACAGTACAGTGTTACACAGTGAACAATAGAGATGACGTAGATTGCTTCTATAGGTCCAGACAAAGGGTGGCTCCAGGGTAAACAGGTCATAGACTGATTCAATCTAAGGAATCCAAAGGTGGGGGTCGTCTCTCCAGGGGGTCTGCTCCTTTCATAGCCAGCATCATACAAAGGTTTATTCCCTAATATCAATAACTAAAGTATGCAATGTGCGATCTCTTCGCCGACTGCACCGGACAGCTGCTGATGAATAGGGGATCAATATGATATCAGGCATGACACCTTTCCTATAACCTAAACCTTTAATAACACTAAAATGTACATATAATCATATTATATAAACTAATAATAAACCAAATACTATCTGCTCATAAATTACAGTGTAACGGAACCAATATGAATATGAATTACATAAATAACTAAATGTTGTCATGCGAGTGTGTGCGTGCGTATTTTACCGAGCGATCGCAATATGCCACGTGTAGCGTGGCATACTGAGTGCAATCGACCAATAAGACAATATCAACCAATATACTTTTGTTCATCCAATTATATGACTTAGACAGTTCCACCCTTTGATAGTACAATAAACTATCACCTTAAAGATGTTATATGCAGGATCTCAGTACCACGTTTCATTGTTATGTAATACAAGTCCCCCTTGGTGTATGACCACGCTGTTTGTAGATCTAAACAAGTTATCATAAGAGAGAGTCTTAATCCTCTAAACGACTTCTTCTTTTACTATAGACCGTACACTTCTGGAGCTTGGAGATAACCTTTTGTATGCCCTTCAAGGGTGCAATAAAACACTTAATACATTATTTGGAAAGGTACAAGGTACAATAGAACATGTATCAGCTATACAGAATACTCTACTACAGTTCTTCAAGTTTAACAGTTTCATCTGTCCAACGCATGTCTTTAAGCTCAGAATACATTTAAACACTTCATGTTCATCAATAGCATCATCTCTGTCTATCAATAATGTTATATACAATCTCCTTTAGCTTGCGTTAATATACACACTTCTAATAATGTCATCAGTTCTTTTCATCAACACTTGTGGGCGGGCTATTGTCTGTTCGTTCTTCCCAGTCTCCCAATACTCAGATTTAACAGTGATCAGTTTGCAAAGCATTGGGAGACTTCAGACTAAGGGCCCTAGGTGTCGTACTTTTTCTCCTAGTGACCTCCCTAGTGACCTCCCTATAGTTCGGGTACCTCAAGAATATTTAGTGGAAAGAGAACTAATCCTACTTGATATAATCACTGAGGCACGTGTGAGCATGCCCAGCACTTTGTTTGGTCTAAAACCTTACCCTCCCAAGAATGATAATCTCTCTCAAGGATGCCTGCTCAAGTCCGAATATTACTGGACTGGCATCGCTGGGTGTACCTCTTTTTTAACCATGGGGTCGCCGTACTTACAGATGTAATGCTACTCAGACAATAGCCCCTCGCACTTTCTCCAAGCTCCAGGGTTTCCAAATTTTCCTTTACCTCTGAATTTAATAATATGCTGGACCGATTATGCTACTAACTTCTCCTTCATCCCCAATTCCTCAACATCATTACCTGAACCAGTCTCTGTCACCTGCTAATAATTAAATGAATTGGCCGTCCCGAGAAGAGAATGAAATGAAAGAACACAAAACCGGAAAAACTACAACTTCATGCTGGACAACTGTCTTAGCCTTTGGCTCAGGTGCTATTAACTGCATTCAAGGCCTTCCAGAACAGACTCATGAGTGCCCTTGGACCCTTTTCTGAATGTTGGCCCCTCTGCAGTGGGTGGAATGGGCACCAGTGTGTCTCTGCTACCCTTGAAGCCGTGATGCTGGTAGCCTACACCTGGTACCAGTCTATCAAATAACCTGAGCCTAAGAAATTACTGCTCCACAACTTACTCTCCCGATCCAACATCCTGACAGTTAGTGTGACTTTTCAGGGAACAGTGTTTTGGACGTTCTCGGTTGCTGTCTCACTATTTACCTTCTCTGAAGGTGTAACCTAGCCTCCCAGTTACAATCTCATCTCACGAGGGGTCAAGAACATTTCAAAATCATCAGGTTAAGAGGCTACCCAGGAGTGATCTTTTGGTGGCGGGTAAGGACTAATGGCCGAAGCTATCAGTCACTTCCATCAAGTTCCAACTCTTATTCTATTCAATTCGTTCTACCTAGTACCACTACTTTATGTTCACACTGGTTTATTACTAATTGAAAGTATGTGATTTGTTACCACTACTCATACATTATACCTCTATTATCAACAACATGAATACCCCTATCATCTATTATAACTCTAGGACTATCACATTGAATAACAAAAGCTTTGAGTATGATACAGTAATACATTAGACACATTTCAATACACCTTTACCCAGACATATTTCATTAGTACACCACTGTATACTTGAGGATCCTGCATGGTGGTAATTGGATGACGTGGATTTGTTTTACCTGGAGGAAAACCCATCTGCAGGAGGGATATTGGATGGCTCTATTGGTATCATTTTCCTGACATTCTCTTAATCAAGATAGGACGTTGCCGTCCTTCTTGCTTGAGACTAAGTGTCTGGTGCACCCCAATATACTCTTACCAGCTTGCACATACCTTCTGTACCCAGCTGAGCCAGACCATTTTCTGCCTCCTCAGGGTCTGGGAGATACACTCTGGAAGCTACTGGTTTACCTTGTCCATCTCTCCAGGGTCCGCCAGACTCCTCACCACAACTCTTCACCTTCCAGACAGTTTATCCCTCAGGTAACACAAATCTTCCTATATTAACCAATATGTGTATGCGTGCATGTGTGTGTGTGTGTGTGTGTGTGTGTGTGTGTGTGTGTGTGTGTGTTCACATTTTAAAACTAAAACAATACAACAAAAAACAAAACAAAACATAGATTTGTTAGCTGTCACATAAAACCCTGCTGTCTATTTGACAGCTGTGTTCGCCCTGGTGTAACAGCTATGTCTGGTCGTGTGTGTAAGTGTGGACTTTACTAGCAGCTACTTCAGTTGGTAACTGTGTCACTGTATAAAGTCCTCTATGTAGTGTCCTACTCATGTGCTGATTTTGCTATAAAACGATTTTTCAGTTAACTCAACATCGCCCCCTAGACTAGAAAAATGCTGAAGACCAATGTATATCAATCGATTTTCCCTCTGCCAACTCGCATTTCATTCTCAGTACCTCACATTCAGTTACTTGACTAAGTGGGAAAGGCAAAGGGGTCTATTTCTATAACACTTTCTTCAAATATAGCAGTATCCAGTACATGTCTGTCTAACAGTGAAAAATATAAAACACGAAAATTCTACATTCTCTAGGATTTCACATTATGCCGTATCTTGTGGTAAAAGTCCTACTCCAATGTTCTACACAGAGATGCATATCTGTATGCCTAACCTCCAGCAATCTCCTATCCACCCTTTATGCATCCATATAAAGGCATATTTTTGTACAGGAGGCACGAACCACAAAAACAAAAAAAAACAAAAAAACAGATATGCAATCTATAAAACATGAATTGTATTTCCACGACAGAACCTTTCTGCTTAAAATCAGCAGTTTCTATACGCATGAAAACAAAACCCCTGACTGTTTCTGTGACTCATGTCAATCTAGTGTGTGTATCCCTGAACTTGTCTTATGTAAAAAAATAAAAATAAAAATATGTCTTAGCCCCGTTGATGAGACTGTGTCTGTTTTTTTTTATCTCTACCAGAGCAGAGAAAGAGAGAGAGAGAGAGAGAGATAGAGAGACTAGCATGGATGTAAAGAATGAGGAATAAGAAAGCAATGAATAATAAGAATACCAAGATTTGAATACAAAGGTTTGAAAACAAACATACATGCAGAAAGGGAGATCTTTATAGCAAAGAATGACAGATGGATTGGACTCTATGGGAAAATGGCTGTATTCCTTTAACTATGATCCCTCCCCCTACTTGACTAGGGGGTCTTAACCGTGCAATCCAGTGTCGTCCGTCATTTGTTCATTAAGAACTCGGTATAACATCAACTATGTACCTTTTCAACGGACTTTCCTAACTTATGATAGAGAAATGAAAAATGTACTCTTAGTGACTCATATTTTCTCTGAAATACATAAAACGATATTTTGGAGCAAAGTATGTACATACTTCATTTTTGGATAATGATTCTCAGCCAAACAAATTATCATGAGTCACTGCAGCCTAAAACAAAGAGTGTTCCAATTGTCTATTGTTAATTTGTCTTTCAAGAGTGTTTTTTTTCTATTTCTCTATGCCACCCCTCTGATCACTAAGTCTATACTCCTCTTGTGTCCCCTTTATCTGTGAGAAGAAAAACAAGATAGTTATCTTAAAACAGCACACAAAACAAACATTTCCATTCTTTACCATCGGCCAAACAAACAAAATCAATAAAGATTACCTTTTAAACTCCGTTTCTTTCTTCTAAAAGTACACATTAATACTTACCACAGATTATTATTTGCCTTGCCTGGTCCTAATTTCCTAGCCTTGGCTCTAATATTTTCTTTACAATCTTTCCTCAAATGTCCCTTCTTAAGACAGTTAAAACACTTCAAAGATTTCTGTTTCTTTTGTCCCTTATAGTGGTTTTTATAATTTTGAGGTTGTGGATGTAGTTTTTCTAACGCCTGGATACTCAACATCATTAACCTATCACTCTGTGCTTTTTCCTTTTTACATATATTTTTATCATGTTCTATAGCATGCTCTCTAATATCATTTACCGTGAGACCTCTCCAATTAGGAAAAGAGGTTTGTATCCAGGTCCTTAGATCCTCCCGGAGGTCGTTCATTAGTACTGCAACAGCTACCTCCCTATGATGTGGATCTTCCCTTATATCTGATATCCCTGTGTACTTAATCAAGGCCGCTATAGCCCTAGAAAAATAATCAGTTGTTATCTCATTACCTTTTTGTTTGATGGTTACTATTTTGTCCCATTCCATTGTCACTGGAAAATATATGGCTAACTTGTGATTATACGTCCAATATTATCCTGATTGTCATCCTCAGTTAAGGGTTTATCCTTCTCCAACCTACAATCCTTAATGAACTTCTGTATATCAGTATCGAGAGGAAGACAAGCTCTAAACAACACTCGCCAATCTTTATTAGTAGGCTCATGTGCATTACCTAAATGTCTAATAAATTTCTGACACTTGGCCAAATCTTTTCTAGGATCAGGGAAATCAGACATAATTGTAAATAGTTCCGCCTTAGTCCATGGAAAATACATTGCTACCTGTTTCACGGGAACTACACCATCTCTGTCCGCTTTCCCATTGGGAACTGCTGTTGTGTGGACAGGATATAAGCCTACCAAATCACTATGTTCTGAACTAATTGCTGGAATCGCTTTTGCAGTACAATGAATGTCTCCCCCTTTGATAACCTTTACATTATTCTCACCAATTTCAGCTACTGCCCCTGCTGGTGGAACCATTCCCTTTCCTTGTCTGTGTATGTTACTGGCATGGGCAATGGCTGAAATGACTGTGGGTACATCTTCTTCCTTTAAAACATTACTTAAGACATCATACAACTTACTAGTTACAGTTTTTAAATTTTTGGTATTGGCTGTACTATCCGCCCCGACCGAATTTGTTGGGTGGCGTGTTTGCGCTCAGTTCGCCACGCTTTGCAACGCACACTTCCGGAATGCTTGTTTCCCGTACGCTTACTTCCGCTGAGCACACGCTTCCTTGTCACGTGTACCCTTCTTGTTGCCACAATTTTAAACAGTCATCATGTTCAATTCTCGTTTTTGTTGATTTGATCAACCTTACTTTATCTCTAACATTATTTAACACCTATGAGTCAAGACTACCTATGTTTGGGAAAGGTTTCACACACTCCCGGGTCATCTTGACCCATTTGTCGCAGTATGCCGTCGCTTACGCACCGTATTTATTATACATAACATACTTCGCCGAACCAACCGGCCATTCATTAGGCAGCACAACATGAACTATCTCTAGCGTTTGCTTCGTATCCATTGTAAAAAAAACAACCTATTTCTCAACGCTACGCAAAACAGAACCTACTAGAGATTTTTATCCGTGGACGGTTTCAACAGGTACGTCCCCTTAAAAATATCAATGCCTTTCCTAGTTTGAGTACTTTACCACTGTTAGCAACCGATATCAATCAAGAATATCAATGGTTGCAGCGTATTTCCTCCCACATCTCCCAAGTCGCAATCACAGCTGTACTAAATCAACCATGCGGTCCGATCGCACTGCCTACGGATACTATCAGTAAGCTTTGCGATTAATATTTGGGAATGCCGCGAAAACCTGTTATTTTCGCTTCGAGTATGCCATGCATACTCTGTGGTGTCTCTTTATCACCTGCTCTTATTAGAACAGAACACCACTCACACAAAGGTTTCTTTATATCCTGCTCAGCCCTAGAACAGAACCTTTGTTGTCAGGTCACCTTTTTTACCATGCCCCGTCAGACACACCTGAACCAAAGCGCTATCAATTTTAAATAGTTCCACACTGCCCTCCCAATATTCAATCACGGCCTTACCATGTGGTTGAATTGCACCACTCAAACTAGTTATCAGTAAACATCGTGATTAGTATTAGGCACACGTGTAAAAACCTATAGTTGCCTATAGTTACCAGTATACTTTTGCCTTTATGTATAAATAACATTCACATACACACACATAACCTTTGTTTTCTGTACAGAAAATAAATTTCCCAAACAATGGCACTATCCTTTCAGAGATTTTACCAAGTGATTACACTATGCATAGATAACAGACTATGATTATGACTGTTTACACACGTGGCAACAATACCGGAAGTACACATACTCTATGCAGGAAGTACACAGACCTTATGCAATGCTATACCCTTTAAAACGCAAAACGACAACAAAAAGAAACATTTTTCTTTCTTGTCCCTAGATTCAAATTAGCGTTCCTTCAGTCTATGCAACAACGGACATTCGGTTTTGCAACACAAAGTAAACCACAGGTCTTAAACACATTGCGTTCTTTCCTGTTATGCGACGCGTCCGCCAATCCACCCTTTGTTGAGGAACCGAATACCGTAAGCGTTGCATACCTGCCGGTAACGTAACTCACCTTCGAGCCCCCAAATTATTAAAGTAATTTTATCATTTTCAAATAAGCATTGCCCAATCAATTGTATGTGTTTCCAAAGCACAAAGTGATTTATTCTAGCAGATGTAAATAGTCAACAATTCAATACATTATTATATTATGATACAGTACAGTACAGCCAATACCAAAAGATAAATACATACCGATGCTATCGCATGCGCTCGCTGCGCTAACCACGGGACCCGGTGGACAGTATATCTGTTAGAATACTGTGATCAGTGAAGACTGAGAGCCATGGGGAGTGCAGTGATGATTATACACAGTACAGTGTTACACAGTGAACAATAGAGATGACGTAGATTGCTTCTATAGGTCCAGACAAAGGGTGGCTCCAGGGTAAACAGGTCATAGACTGATTCAATCTAAGGAATCCAAAGGTGGGGGTCGTCTCTCCAGGGGGTCTGCTCCTTTCATAGCCAGCATCATTCAAAGGTTTATTCCCTGATATCAATAACTAAAGTATGCAATGTGCGATCTCTTCGCTGACTGCACCGGACAGCTGCTGATGAATAGGGGATCAATATGATATCAGGCATGACACCTTTCCTATAACCTAAACCTTTAATAACACTAAAATGTACATATAATCATATTATATAAACTAATAATAAACCAAATACTATCTGCTCATAAATTACAGTGTAACGGAACCAATATGAATATGAATTACATAAATAACTAAATGTTGTCATGCGAGTGCGTGCGTGCATATTTTACTGAGCGATCACAATATGCCACGTGTAGCGTGGCATACTGAGTGCAATCGACCAATAAGACAATATCAACCAATATACTTTCGTTCATCCAATTATACGACTTCGACAAAACTCACATGAAGTACAAATAATGATGCCAATAAGATCCAAAGCTCAACGTGTTTCGTCCCAACACCGTGGGACTTCCTTAGGAGCAAACGTGTAGTGAAAAAACACGTTTGCTCCTGAGGAAGTCCCAAGGTGTTGGGACGAAACGCGCTGAGCTTTGGATCTTATTGGCATCATTATTTGTACTTCATGTGAGTTTTTACTACTCTTTTTATTAAATCGTCATTTCATGCTTTTACACTGCATTCCTGTCTTTGTCCATTTCATACAATACCTCCTTGGATGAATTTTGACTGAGGAACTGCTGGTTCTGAGTACACTCCTTAGTGTTTGCTTAACCTGATTTTCTGGTACGCAGATATTTTTGCTTTTATCTGGAGGTGCACCCTTAATGTTAACCTACTTGGTTTTGGGCTTCAACCATTGATCCTGGTGGAGGACTTATCACAATTGGTGTTATATCATATAACTATATTACACTATATGTGTTTTTTTCTATTTTCTGCATTGTTGCCATTTGTTGGAGAGTGGGAGGTAGTAACCTCTGAAGAGGAACCTCTACTATACCACATGACCTTTGACTTCATCCTTATGGTACGCAGTTTATTACATCTTCCCTATTTATATTTGATATCACACATTGGGGCACCCTACTTGTTTATCTATTCGCAGCTACTACATCTATCCGGACCAACCATCTGGATACAAGTCATCTGAGGCTGCCGCTCTTAACTGGGCTATGTGTCATTTTCGGGACTGATTAGTTGGTACATCATTTATACCAGTAATTTATTTACTGGTGGTTACGGTGTGGTTGTTAGTGCCATTGTTCATCTATTTGTGTTTTTATATATATATATATATATATATATATATATATATATATATATATATTTAGATGTGTGTGTATATATATATATATATATATATATATATATATATGTGTGCGTTCTAGATGAGTGCATTGTATACTGTCTCACCTTTCTCTCAGTTTCCAAATAGTTATGTTTAGTCAGAAAGTTATGTAGGGGTCTTTCAATGTAAAATGCAATATTTATGTTAAAGTCCAACTCAGGAATCAAGTCGCTGACTTGGATCAATAAACAAGCAGCAGTGTATGCTGCAGAACACTTCCCCCTCCTTTATATGTTTATACATATCACATTTTGTAAAGAGCAAAGCATTTCTGTCATAGAATTCTCTTTGATCTAATTATATACCATCCAATTTGAGAGTTATCGCCATGGCCAGTCAGCACAGATAAAACTGTAGAAGCAATATAAATCAGTTTGGATTACCCATTTATAATTTTTACAGGTATTGATAAGGTGTTAAATTAGGTGCTCCCATTCTTTGAGCTTAGCTCCATTTTAATTATGTTCTATGAATTTGGAAAAAAGATAAGTTTTGAATATCTGTTAATTTTATAAACATACATATGGCATATTTATTTTATTTATTTATTTTTTATTTCAACAAATGCAGTGATACTTCAAGCAAATATATCAAAGTATGTATTAGCTGGTTGTAACGCATTTGATGAATTAACCAAAATAAGTTGTATTGACAGCAAAAACTGGAGGACCATTCACACCTTCTTAAATATGCCCTTATGTTTTATTTGCTGTTTTTCCATGTAGCTACATTAATAAACAAAGCAATTATACACTGTTGTATACCATTGGGGATGAGAAATATCATTGTACCTGCTAAAACATTAACTAAACTATTACATATCCTTTATGTCTTTTAAATCTTAAAGAGATCTTGGAATACTATTCACTGTGTTGCACTATAAAGGTGGAATAGGTTCAGGTTTATTTACAATACAGGGGCCTAGTGGTTAGCACTTCTGCCTCACAGCACTGGGGTCAAGAGTTCGATTCCCAAACATGGCCTTATCTGTGCGGAATTTGTATGTTCTCCCTGTGTTTGCGTGGGTTTCCTCCGGGTGCTCCGGTTTCCTCCCACACTCCAAAAACATACAGTTAGGTTATTTGGCTGCTATCAAAATGGACCCTAGTCTCTTCCTCGCTGTCTGTCTGCCTGTGTGTGTGTCTATATTAGGGAATTTAGACTGTAAGCTCCAATGAGGCAGGGACTGATGTGAACGAGTTCTCTGTACAGTGCTGCAGAATTGGTGGCGCTATATAAATAAATGGTGATGATGATGATGATGATGATTAATACGAGTCAGTAAGGTGTTCCTTAACTACATAAAGGTCTCTCTGCTGACTTGAAAAATCCATGTAGATTACAGAAGTGGATATTTATTCAGTACACTACTGCAAGGAATGCTAGTGTGATGACATCACTAAACAGTATTTACAGAGATATTATTTTACAGGTATTTATTGTAGTACAATATAGTATAGGCTGATACCTGCTAATAAAAAAAATCCACTTGCACCGAATCCTATTGTAAACAGAGTTTTTTTGTCTGGGTGGATATCACTTTGACACAAAAAAATTGTGTTGCTGCTTCAGTATCTTACATAAGACACAGAGACACAGTACTCAATAGTAATAGAACTTGGAGCACAGCAACAATTTCATCAGCAGTAAAACTTATTGGAGGCAGTTACAATACCAAGATCTGCCAACAATTTAATGTAGCTGTTTCTGTTAAAATTCTGCCAAAACACTATTGTACTATATAGAGATCCAAAACTACAAACAAGACTACAAAAAAACGAAATATATGGATCTACCTGCACAGACACTTGCATGTAGAATGCAGAATATATTTTGGGTAAAAATACAATAGATTGCTTATTCCAGTCTCCAGATTTCTTTTTATATTACATTGTATATTTATGTGATATGTGTTGTAATGTATATTGTGTTTTCCTAGCATGTATTAAATGGAATTGTACTCAGAATGTAAATGTACATAATAATATTATGTACAGAAAGAGAACCACGGACAGTGATAGCATTCTCTCCAGCACAAATGGCAATTAAGGAGTTAAGCAGTAGGCAGTGCTGTGGGCCTTTGAATATAGTGCAGCTGAGTGGAGCTGCAGCAAGGAGAGATCTGGATAGAGATGTTAACTAAAGGAGATCAGAGAGCCTTACAGCACTGCAAGAGCACATCACTGGCTACTATTTCAGAGACTGAGGGAGACCTCTAACATATCCACCTATGGATGTTGTCAGATGAGGTGAATCCCCTTTTCAGCAATGCAGAGTGTTAACAATGTCCAGGACAGCTATTCCCTGAAACCCAAACCTGGTGATTTCTAGGAGAGGTTTCTGCAGACTTGCTGCTTTCATATCCTCCTGTGAGCTTAGACTTACTCTGAAACACAAACTGCTGAAGCTGCTGTATATTCCTCGTCTTACCCCAGAACAAGATATGAATAAGCGAGAGCCGTGCATTGGAAAGCCCTTGACATATACCTCTAGTATAATGCAGCAATTCACAGGCTAAAGGTCGGGGATGCCTCTGGAGCTGGGAGCAAGAAACTGCTAGTTGGGAAGCAGCCTGTGTGGAGTTGGGCAAGAAACCCTTGCAGGTAAGGGTAGATAATGTTACTTTACATGCTGTGCTAATTAAAGCTGTTTAATGATTCATCAACATATTGTGGAAATCAATAAGCTGAAAGATGGTTATCAATGTCAAGTTTAAGCTAAAATACATTACAGGGAACTCTGGTAATTAAGCTTACTGGGTAAACTTTGTCACCCATATAATTAAATGTATAGCGGAATATCAGCATTGTTCTTTTATAGAATAGATTCTCGTAGTATGTGTTATTTTGATTCTCTAGTGTATAGATGGTGAAAATGATCCTCTGTAGTTTTCATTCACTGCTATAAGACTGTTATATTAATATATAGATCTAAAGAATGCTAGGATTTACAATCGCTTGAGTTCGGTACCTGTCAGTGGATGTGATGCTGTAACATGGTTTACAACTTAAAGTAGATATATGAGTATCAGACTGTTTGTTATAAGTATTGATATGACGGGAGAAATTAAACTGGATATTGTATTGTCCATGTAGGGATATGCTGAAAGGGTCATTAGATGTATACACAAAATTATTAACGGAAGTATATGAGATGAACTATTTTTAATGGCTTTAGATTGGGGCAGACACGTTTCAGGCTAGTTAGCTTCATGGCAACTGAACAGTGTCACAGATTGAGGCAGATGGCTGAACGACAGGTGAGCAAGGCAAGTGCTGCGACCAGTTAAATCCTTACAACCAAGAGTTTGTCTTCTACACTTCAGCATGCATCAGTGTGCAGATTGCTACTTAAAGCACCATTGCTTTTCAGAAACCTGTACTCCCTGCTTCTAGCTGATTCTTGCAAGAAAATGTCGGTTTTAACAAGGAGAGTTTTTTATGTATTCATGCAGCCTGAAAATTTCATTTCAAGTGACAAATCTTTTGCATTCACGGAACGGTAGTGATCTAAGATCCATGATTAACTGAGCATGTAGGAATTATCTGACTTTAAGGATGATTTTAAATACAAAAATAATAACCTAATGCAGTATATTTATAGTCTAGTTGGTTTTTTTTGTTTTTTTTGCATTTAATAAATGAAATAAAATGGCATCTCAAAGCCTTTCATGTAATGATCTACTCTAGTTTACCTAGGAATCACAGTATAATTCAGAATGTAGAACTCTATTGTAATTCTAACTGTGCAATTCTATGCACAGTTAGAATTCAGAAGAAACAACTGCCAGAATGAACTGCTGCTTTAGCGTCTGCCGTGTAACTGATAATATAGCTAAATACGAATATGTAGATTATGAATCCTTGATACACCCTAGTCCACAAGTATTGGATTCTTCACCGCCCTGATTAGTCACCACTTGTATAGTAACTGTTTCCGAAGAACTCCCTGTATGCTGTATGCTTTTTCCAATGATAATTAGTGTCGGTGACAACCTCCACCCTGTAACAAAACTTCACCACGGACTCACTACTCTGTCAGATAGGGTGTCACATCTTTGCTTAACCACAACCAGCAAGAGTTGAGTAGCTGAATTGATGGCTTATCTGACAACGAAAGGGTTACAGTGCCAAATTCCACAAATTTGAGCTGCTGCGGTGGTCAGACACTAAGTGGATTATTGGCATAATATGACATGGATTACGGGTTATATACCATAATATGACAGGGTTTAGCTAGTGGTGCATGCTCATCAATAATGTCTGTCACTTTGAGATTTTTACTCCCTCATTATGTATGGAAGTAAGTCTATCCTGGCAGAGTTAATCTTTATCTGCTGTTGTATAAGATGATCCGTGACATAAAGTACTGCTGTGTGTCTATGCACATCAATAAATTAAAATATATTTTCAGTTGTCTTTTTTTTAATGCAAACAATGTAGCCCATTGTCTGGAAGCACAAACTATAGTTTAATATTTTTCTTTTGTCAGGGAAATGGTTAAAAGAACGGTACAGATTGTTATTTCTCTATTTCTACTTCTGCAGCTTTTTCAAGGTTTGTCATTAATCACTGCACTGATTGGATAGGACCATTATCATCACAGATCAAACCCAAATCATTAAAATACTCTGGTTACTGACAGCTGTCACACTGTCATATTAATAGAGCTTTTCTCTTCATTCATTACCTTTCAGCATTACTTAATCTCATGATACTAAAACAGAACAAGCTAGACAATACAGCAGCTATTACTAGACCTCTATACTGTCTATAGGTGAACCACTTCTGGAAACTGTAATGTAGATTTTGCAGGTTAAGCTAACTTTTGCAGAATCCAGTTTCCAGTCATCCTTACTGCATTAATTATTGAGGGTACTGACCAATGGATCTGACACACATAGAATTTCCTTTATTTATTCCACTGGTTTTATTAGACTCTGGATGTCTGCATTTCTAAGTCAAACAAATTTCACTCTATGTTGTTAAACCCATTTTGGCCAATGTGCCAGCTCAGCTAAATTTTACACAGCGTCTAATGCATGAATACCATTTGCTGTTAGTAGTAGCTGTGATTAAACAGCATGTTGTGTTTGTTTACAGTTGGCTTTGATTGTAAGGTATTGTGGTGCTCAACTGACCTTTTTTGTGCTGAAATTCTCTGAATGTGATCTTCTTCAAGATCTTTCATGATTTTTTTTTTTTTTTTTTTTTTACTTTTACCACTTTAGATGAGATCTGCAGATTACTGATTTTTCTCCTTTCTTCAATTTGAAAGGCCTACACATTTCTATGTTCTGCAACTTTCCTTACATTTAATAATCTTGTGAAAGCTGAATTTGTAAACCGTTGCTTCTTGTAAGCCTGCTTTTGTTAACGCTAACTGGCAATGTCAATTTAACCATGGTCAGAGAGCCTTCTTGTTATCCATCCTCGAATACTATTTGTCCATTATTTACACCAATCAGATCACCAGAATTCTCACAGTAGCTCAGCATTTCAGAAAACGAATGTGCTCATCTGTGGTCCACTCATGTAAGTGAGTAGGGGCATGGAGATAAGCAGGAAGCCACAGAATAAGTTTGTGAAAGAAGACAGGTCCCTGAACATCAAGGGCATATCAAATTAATATAGGATGAAGGTGGTGACAATTACAGTTCATAATTTCTATGTGTATGTACTGTTGTGTACATGCTTGATGGCTGCACTGTAGAGCAGTATAGTGCAAGGTTCCCTTGACCATTCCATGTTGTTGAATTGTCCGTCACCTTTGGAGGATTGTAAGCTTTAGATTTGTCATTGCAATTTACCAAAAATGGCATGAAGCACCTATGATTTGCCTTTCATGTTCCAAGCCACTGTAGCAAAATGATAAGTGCTCCATGTGACATAATGGGCTTATTCTGCTACCCTGTCTTGCTACTGCCACAAGAATACTTCACTGGCACCTGGAATCGCTTCCTTATGGGTGTTTTGTGTAGCTGTTGTCGCATCTCTTTGCTGGCGACTGTGACACAGGGTGCTAGGTTCAACACAAGACCACCAGGGGATGGATTAGATTGGTGGCTCTTATCTGTACATCACAGGATTTTAGCAGATATAGGTGTCTTCCTAGAATAGCAGGGTACAATGCTAACATCTACAATTGGGATTTAAACACAATTTACATTAATCTGTGATCCCTAAATAATTTAATGGTTCATCATTGAAACAGTTTCCACAGTAAGACTCCCCGATGTGCACTCCATCAAAGTAATGCAGTTGTCAAGGTGATGCCTTCTCCCTTCGTGGACTAATACCAAATACTTCATTGACATGCAATACCCTATGTTACAGCATTACACAAGCATGCTGTGGGCATCCTGCCTCAGCAATGTCAGTGTCTTAATACACTTTCTGCATTTACAATAAAAAATAAAAGTTGAGATATGCCAAAAATATAAATAAATGTATGGATTATTTCTTCTCATTTTCATGTGGGGGAAAATGGTTTCCGCTGCACTACACCTAAATACTAAATTTACACAGTTGATTTTTTTAAACTGTTAGGAGAGTATTTAACTTCAATAGAAATTAATTTGTATCTAGATGTGATATCATTTATGAACTCTTAGGGGTATATTTACTAAACTGCGGGTTTGAAAAAGTGGAGATGTTGCTTATAGCAACCAATCAGATTCTAGCTGTCATTTTGTAGAATGCACTAATTAAATGAAAGATAGTATCTGATTGCTATAGGCAACATCTCCACATTTTCTAACCTGGAGTTTAGTAAATATACCACTTTAGTGTTAAAAAACTCTAGGGGGCAAAAGTATCAAATATCAATTTTTGCAAATCGACGATATCTGGAGACTTTGCATGGTAATTTCTTTAAAGGCAAATTTGCTTTTAAAACCATTGCCACTTTAAATTTACTATGCAAAGTTGCCGGATATCGGGGACTTGCAAAAATTGGTATTTGATACATTTGCCCCCAGGAGTAATTTCAATAGACAAGTACAAGTTCATCCCTTTTTATAAGTTCATGACTATAAAGTGATGGAGAACTGCCCTACACAGCTTCCTAAAACCTTGCCATTTACTTTTTATTATAGTTTTTTATCGCGTTTCTTCTGATGTCATACTTTATCAAAGCTATTGCTTTCATAAAATCTGACACTAAATTTCTCCTAACCGGGAACTGGAGATTAGAACTGGAGTGACTCTGGATTTAATACAACCATCTTTGTCAGAAAGAGACTTCTGAACCTGGGTGTAAAGGTGGCCATTGATGTACACTGAATGTAGTAAATAACACTCAATTGGAACTGAACACCGAAACAGTAGACTTGTTTCCTCTGAAAATACAGTTCACTTGTTTAGAGCTGGGAGCTGTAAAAAGATATGGGAATAAGTTTGTTTCTAGCTCTATTTAATCAGGTACTGGTCAGCGCTCTGCAGAGTGATCAGACTATAATAAAGATATGTCAACAGGACTACTTGGTTTATAAATGGCTTGAGGGTTTATTTATCAAGCTGCGAGTTTCAGTCGGGATTAAAAAGTGGAGATGTTGCCTATAGCAACCATTCAGATTCTAGTTATTTATTTAGTGTATTCTACAAAATGATAGCTAGAATCTGACTGGTTTCTATAGGCAACATCTCCACTTTTCAAACACGCCTGAAATACGCAGCTTGATAAATTTACCCCTTAGACTCTGTGGGAAGGGGGGGGGGGGTTAAATTTATCAAGCTGCTGGTTTGAAAAAGTGGAGATGTTGCCTATAGCAACCAGCCAGATTATGCTAGCTGTCATTTTGTACAATGTACTAAATTATAAATAGATTGGTTGCTATAGGCAACATCTCCACTTTTTCAATCCACCAGGTTGATAAATTTAACCCTGGGAGTGTCCTGTGAGATATATTTAAAATCTAGCAATTTTTTGCTTCCTATATGAACTGTTAACGTAAAACTCTTTGATTGGATTTCATCCCCCATAATTAAAAAAGCTCCATGTATACATGGTTATGAATATTGATATAATATAATAAGTTTTTAAATATTATGCTGTTTTCAATTTTATCTGTGATTTTTTTTAAAAGTGTTAATATCTATTAACAAGCCAATTCTATGTGATATTAATTGTGCCCTATTTCACTGTATTCATTACCATTTGTGTGCTGAACTAATAGTTGCAACTGCAGCAAATAAATTCACCAGGAATTAGTGGCATATCTGTGGCATTATTTGAGTCTTATAAGTGAGTCACTAATTCCATGTGAGCTGGTAAGTCATAAATTTTGGTTTGGCCTGTGATTGAGTATAGATGCTAGGTACATCTTAATATCTGAAAGAAGCAGAAGCAAGAATGTTCAGTAATAAGCACCCTCCATGCAGGTTCACTGACTTTGTATATGTACCATGTAGTGGAAGGATCAGTACTCACCTACTGTCAGTTTCCATGTTCACCTTCTTCTTGCTCCAATCCATGTGGAGTAAAAGAGAACATTTTAAGATGGTTATACCTTTTTCCTTCATATGTTTCACATATTTTAGTATAACATAATTTCATCTATTTGCACATTTCCATTATATCAGTGGTCAACTGAGAACATTTATTCAATGAATTGATCTCTTCCTGAACATGTTGGTACAGTCCTACTATAGCGCATGAGATCCATAAATGTCTTCCTTTGTCACTGACCATCCATTCTTATTTTCCTCTGAGCATATAATTCAAAAAATCTGAATTCAGGTCTGTCTGTCTACCTGTTTATAACTGGACACTATGGGGGTATTCAATTGTTAGCGTTAACGGAAAAAAACGAGCGCTCAAAAAATCTTAGCGTTAATACGGTAATTACTCGCGGAATTTCAGCTCGCCGCTCCGCGAGCTGAAATTCCGCGAGTAAACTACCGTATTAACGCTTTTCTCGCACAATATTACCGTATAAACGGTAATATTTTTTGAGCGCTCGTTTTTTTCCGTTAACGCTAACAATTGAATACCCCCCTATATGTTTTTATTTGTTTCCAGCTGAAACTGATACATTTGAGATGTTTGTATTTCTAACACACGATATGCATTTCAGTCCTGACACCTTTTTGGATTTTTTTTTCTATGCACATAAATACTGACAATGCGCTGAATGGCAGTTATAAGGCCCAACATATTCATCCCCATACCTAGAGAATTATAAAAGTGTATATAAACATTATCATTAATAAGAATATAAATAATCATGTGTGGTCAAGTTAATCTAAATTACTTCTTTTTCTACTTACACACAATGGCCGAAGTGGGCTGGTGTACAGCAGTGGCGGATCCAGGGGGGGGGCGATCGCCCCGATTGCCCCTCTCTAGCAGACACTTGCTGCCGACGGCTGCACAGTATGTGCAGGTCCGTCCAGCCGTGACAGGCAGGGACAGTGTGCTGCCCGGCTGCTCTGACTGTGTTTAAAACACAATCAGAGCAGCCGGGCAGCACACTGTCCCTGCCTGTCACGGCTGGACGGACCTGCACATAGTGTGCAGCCATTGGCAGCCTAAGATGTTAGAAAGGGGCGGGGCCTAAATAGCCCCCCCTAAATCGCCCCGGGTACAGCATTTTTCTAGATCCGCCCCTGGTGTACAGTGGTATGCCATACGCTCACTTGTCCTTCTGCATTCATTGTAAAGCCATCAAATTCTATTCACTGACATTTTCCGGATCAGCACTTCTAAATTTCCACTTCTCACATGTGTATGCAGTGGTCGATCTTCAAATGAACTGTTGGAGATATGAGTTGGTTGGAAAACTCTACTCCAGTGAATTCACACTATTTTAGCCATTTGTAGCTAACACTTCCACAATCCTTACTCTATATTGTGATTTCATTATCTGGCCGACTGGAAGACTGTTAGTCAAAATATTTTGGGCATGCCTATAGTATTTCTATCACTATGGGATCAGTGAACAGAGAAGTCTTAATTCAAAAAAGCTCTTGTTAGAGAGCTTGAAAATACATGTCCTAGTGTTCAGTGGAAAAGAAAGTATCACAAGTGCTATTGTCCAGAGTGTGCTTCTGAATGTTCTTCTTTATATCCATGGCAGTTTTGTAGTTGGCCAAAATATTCTTTAAACTCAGACCCGTTCTCTTTGGTCCGAAAATAAAACTAGTAACTTCTGACTCATTAAAGCTCCAGCTGCGACACTTCAGGAAACATCTGCTTTGGTTCAGGTTATTGTATTGTCTGCTGTATATTTGCAGTATTCTCTAGCAATTTCATTTCAAACACATTTTAACAGATGTAACGCTTAAAGAGCATATTTGTCAAGCGCCGAAGTAAGCAAGGTACATTTTTATATCCACTTCACCAAATATCCATCTTGGCCTTTATATAGAGCTGCAAAAAGTTATTTTCTAAAAACGAAGACAACATAAAACTTGGCAAGTTTAAAAAGAAACGCCAAAATGTAATGGGAAATCAGGTGAAATCTAAATTCTACATGGTTGATTAAAAATAATGAAGCTCTAATAAAGAAGAAACAATAAACATTATAAAAATGTATCACATTTTATTTATATCACCCAATAGATAAAATAAATGTTATTAAAAATAAGTACTTAACAAGATGTTACTACAAGCATTTATGTGTGCGCATCAATATAAACACTAAGGGCCTCAGATGAAATTTACACTTACAGAGTAAGTGTAAGTAAGTGAGTCTAGCAAAGTAAGGGAGTGTTAACACTCTTAGGTGCTATGCCAAGGAGGAAGAGGGCTCTGTTCCTTCCCTGTTTGTTCAACTATGTCGTATAACTGTGCATTTCCTAACACTTTGTGATAAAAACACTTAGGCATACATTTATTAAACCTTGAATAAAGAAAAAAAATGGAGGTGTAGCCCATAGCAACCAATCAGACTCTAGCTAACAATCATCCAGTATATTCTAGAAAATTATTGTCAAAATCTGACTAGTTGCTATGGGCAACACCTCCACTTTTCCTTTCTAGAGGCAAAGAAGAAAGTATAGAAAAGTCTAAACACATATACACTACAACACATCCAACCCCTTAGAGCAGTAGTCGAAGTCAGTTAATATATTGTGGTATGCTAAACCGCCACTTCAGAGCTGCTCAGTTACATTCGTAGAAGTCTGTAATGTCAATTACATCTCAAAAAACTTGACTGTGCATGGGAGTGATATTGCCACAAATACCTTATTATAAGCAACCATTGCTTTTTATTGCTAAGAGTTTATATTTATTTACCTAGATTGCAATATCAATATGAGACCATAGATGTTGTAAGAGGTTTCACCAACACATAAAGGAATAATGTTAATATTTTACCCTCTAAGAAAACTATTTTATATGTTCATTTACTTATAAAGGTAATAAGAATGAAGGGTGTAAATTCAGGGCATCTCAATGTCCATGTGATACATTGTTTCTAATGGCGTAAACAATTCTTCCATTACCTATAAACCTACATAAAACTATGCACCACACACATGTTCACAAGACAATATATCATTAGCAAAGTCATTAGAATACAAATATTCCTGTTCTACATGAGCAGCAATGAGCAAGTGTATCCTTGGAAAAATATCTCTCTGCAGACAATTTGTGTCAGGAACAGATCTATCACACATCGAGGAAAAAATCAATTCAGGAAATAAATGAAAATCTGCACACTGGAAATAGAAGGACAGAATGCATACAGATAATTTAAGCTGTCCAGACACAGAATATATTCAGCAATGAAAAAGTACAGCTGGGAGGCTGCATACAGCATATGGTAGAGTAAGTTTGCAAAGACCAATCTTAAAGTTCAATAATACACGGTATGTGTAGGTAGGAGCTATAGAATAGTGCTCGACTACATAAGAATATAATCAGTATTTTAGATATCAATAGCTATATGCCCAGCATGAATATCGTTGCACTTCTGCACATAAAAGGATGCAACTGATTTTGTACAAGCCAAATGTGCCTTTCATTTTGAACATCAGATTTCTTTATAATTGTCCCTGTGTTTACCTAGGAGCAGAAAAGTAAATCTAACAAAAACATTAGAGGGTTGGATAGCCCTAAATACCCCAGTGTTAGGCTAGGTACACATTGAGCTTTTTCATCCAATCATCGCGCAAAACATCCGACATGCGTTCGGTCGGAAGTTGGGTTATTGTGTATACTACACGATGGTCGAAAGTCTCTCCAAAGTGCAGATTGTCGTTTCATTTGGTTGGTCGTACTGTTTAATAATTTTGCTCCAATCCCCTTACAATGAAATGTGTATAAATTTCTGATCCACGACCAAATGTTGATAGTTCCTCGAGCTGCGACTCCTTTGGGGGCATGTGTATGAAAATCGCTGATGCCTGTACGTCTCCCACGTAGTGCTGTGTTTCCATATCAGTTGATTGGTAATTAGGTGCTTCTAATGGTAAAGCAATAGTAGCCGTCTACTGCATTAATGTGTATAGCAGGTCTGCTTGTTTAATTATACACCTTTGTCAGTACAGTCTACAAGAAAAGCATAGCTTTATTTTTTATATATGTGTATTGCATATATTTGCCTCTATAATTATGCCCCTTTACTGTCCATAATAGTCAAAGAATTTGCTGCTGTGCGGTTGTGAATGAACGTGCACAGTAGACAAGTATGTGTTAGAGAATGAGTGAAGAAGACGTGATTCCTTCTCCTTTTAAGAGTTATTGGGTGGTTCTTAATGAACATGCTCGGCCCATTATTTACATTTCTTGTCGATATCGCTAAAGGGACCACATATGTCATTTTGGTGTGTATGAAAACCAAATCTTTTAACACAACAATATCGCTGTTAAAAGTCGCTGCCCAGCTGTTCGGTCTTTCATTAATCGCTTAAAACGTGTCTAGTGTGTGCGCATGATTCACCCGAGTGATCGGACCTTCAGTTGTTAATAAAATTGCTGTAGATAACAGGTTGGAAAATTCTTTGGAGTGTACTAAGCCTTACGTCCAAATGTTTCCCTAATGTCTCTTATTAAATAATTTTATTTTGAAGCAAGAAGAGTAATTCATCTGAACACCTGAGGGGTTTACATTACACTTTCTAGGGAACATGGGATGACAACTTATACTGTGGCCAAGTGAGTATCTCTATAGCACTCTAGTAGCTGCCTCAGAAAATAGAATGTGTAACAATTGCTTCTTGTGTTGTTTGAAGACACGAAAAAAATCTGTTTGTAAGGATTAAAAAAAAGTCAACTAAATCTTCTGCTTCATTTGTCAGGATCTCAGCTCTGATTCGCCCCTTCCAATTCCTATCTGCCGTTTACAATCTCTGTGGGAGCAGCAGACAGCCCAATACATTGAGTGGCAGCTATGAAGGGTGCTTAAAAGTGAAAATTGTGTTCATTTGTGTGTCTGCTTATAAAGCAGGTATAGCTTAGATTAAAAAATAATAGCAACTAGGTTCAAGCCCTTGGTACTGCACAAATTACGCAGGTTTTGCTAAGAGCACATCTAGAGAGAGTGCTGTGTCCTGCTTTACTTTTTCTGTCTGTCTAATGATTACAGCAGTGATGGCAGTGATATGACTGGTGGTCATAGAAGTGCCTGTTTTGGAATTTTCCTGTGGATTTATCACAAATATTAAATGACTTATAGTTTGTACTTCTCAATTGTCATCAGCTTCATTACCACCTGCAAGGACAACAATGGTAGATGTAAAATGTACACGTTTATTTGTATTTTTGGAACTGCCAGGTGGTTTGTCAAATTAGATGTTTCTCCCAAAGGGGATTATGAAGCCTTTCCATATGTTGCATCTGGGCTGAAATTGTGAGCTTTGTTTCATGGTGACCTTGAGTGATCCATTCCGTACATGCTAAACACTTAAACACTGCAATTTTATCCATGTAACTGTGAAACAAAAAATCCGCAATGACGACAATTTTTGTCTTGCAATGGCAACTTGCCTTACATAATCTATGGCTTTTATTTCTTGACTTAGGAACTCGTGGAACAAGCAGCTTTGGCACTGTTTGGTATTTTGTTATTGATTTCACATAACCGGTGATAAATTACAATTTACTTCAATATATTTATTTTTTTTGAGCAATAAGATGGTAGAAGTTGTGCTTCACAGATGCGGTGTTGGGGCAGGAATTTCCTTTTACGTATGCATCAAGTTGTTTGACTGTTTCCTCTTCACTATCATTGTTTGAAAGTTAAATGTAATTTAATTTTTTTAGAAAAGGATCAATCTTTTGGAATGGCAAGTATTTTTATGTCCATATCATGGAATGCTTTGACAAGATCTTAAAAGACCTGTACATAAACATAATGTCTTCAAACATCAGTGAACTAAAGTGTTGATATTAGGAGAAATGGTCTAAAATTTTCAAATACAATATAAAAAACTTGCTGAATACAATTACTTCAAGTTATTGCTGCTAAATGTGGTTCTACGTGTTATAGAATCATGGGGTGTAATAACTTTTCACACATGGTTTTTTCATGAAGAATCAGTTTTTCTTGGCTAAATGGTGGCATAATAAATGTTATTACAAGAGATGAGATATAGCTTATCTAATTTTTAGGCCTTGGTGAGGACTAGATTATTGTTGATTTGAAAGAGAAGTGTTCTTTGTTTTTTACATGAACCTGCAAAGACATATTGATTTCCATTGCCTTCCATTAAATTTTTTTCCTATTCAAAAAAAGTTGGATGCAATTTTTTTTTTTTTTTTTTTTATTTGCTTCACTGCCACTTGCACTAGCATTGCTTTTTTTTTCTTTTACAATGTAATTGTGATGCAATGTGTGGTTTTCTGAGCACATTTGCCCTACCGGGGTTAGGCTTGTTGCTTTAACTTTCCATCTTCATCCCTCTTCATTGCAGTACTATTGTTTCATGTTGCTAATCTTCAACCTGCTGGAAATAGTTATTGGCACTTAATTGTATTTTCATGTGTGGTTTTTCATCACTGCTAGGATCTGACATATTGTCCTCAAGGTCCACAAAGGTGTGATTAAATAAAGAATGCTCGGTGTTCTCTATTTGATCAAGAGGATGATGGAGATTATCATTTGAACTGCCAGCATGGGTTAGGTATTCCATGATTTAAAGTGGTTGACTCATAGCCATAAAACTGGTTCAGCTGTAATTTTGTTTTCTTAAAGCTAATTACAATTCTCTATAAGGAAACATACAATTTATCTTGATGTGATTTTTGTATATATGTTAAATATGTATTGTATAATATCAGTTTTCAAAGATGAATGTGGCACAGAATAAATACAAATAAGGAGTTAACATGAACATTGCCTCAAGAGTGTCTGTAGCCACTAATGGAGGGGAAAAATATTATTGAAAACCACTTTACAGTGCTCAGTATTTTTTAAGAAGAAAGTGAATTGAAACTTATAAATATTGGTACATTTAATAATCATAACATAATATGGCTAAAAATCATATATAAAATTAATTCAATACACAGTATATGAGGTTGAAGAATTGCAATCCCAAGCTATGTATAATATCCCATTACAATTACTTAACCTATTTCAGGGATACGTTTCATTGCGTTAAAATACAGTACCGCTATATTCTTTTTAATACGCTGTTTAGAATGACAGATGATTGTTTCTGAATACTGGGTATACTGGGATGCATCCTCTTAGAGGATTATAATTAAAACTTTTTTGGGCTTATTTTCTGTTAGTGAATACATTTTGTACATGATTTTTAAGTTCTGATTTATTATTAATAAATGCACTGATTTCTAAGCATCTTCCGGAATGCTTTTATCACTAAAATCATTTGAGCACTGGAGAGTGGTTTGTTCCATAAATTCTGTTTTTAAAGATTTCCCCTCAGTTTTCACTTGAGTAAAAAGTTGTATTCTCTAATTATCTAATTATCTTCACTCTATGTATATAATTGCTAATTTTTAAATTTTGTTTCACTCTGTACTAGTTATCTTCAGATTCAAGCAGTTTTATTTAAAATATATCCCAGTTGTAGAAGGATTATGGCTCTTATACTTTCACTTCCTGATATATCTGTTTTCATGTGACAATAAAAAATAATTACTTAATGTAGGTGTCACAGCACTCACATGAGCTTGCTTGATGCCTGTGTCACAAAGGGTTAATCATGACAAACCCAACTGGTCTGACTAAAAATGATGATGTTTTTAATTTTTTATTTATATAGTGCTGCCATATTATGCAGCGCTTTACAGAGATTATTTGTCATTCACATCAGTTCCTGCCCCATTGGAGCTTACAGTCTAAATTCCCTAACACTAGAGATGCTCACTGACCCCCGTGAAGTGGTTTTGGTTTTGGATCTGGATTAGCTTTGTGTTTTGGCAAAACCACCCTGGTGCGTTTTGGTTTTCGATCTGTTTTTTTTTTTTTTTTTTTTACAAAAATATGCTAAAAACACATAATTTTGCACTTTTGATCCTACATTATTATTAACCTCAATAACACTAATTTCAAGTCATTTGCAGTCAATTTTGACCACCTCACAGGTCACAATATTATTTTCAAACACTTTCAAACAAAGACTGCAGCAGTTCTTGCCAGTGATAAGGAAAAGGCCATTGTCATGCCTGGGTATAAGACCAAAATCCACCTCTTATGTGTGCAATTATTTTTACACAAATCCTGACAACAGTTGTCTAGCCATTTGTAGCGTTTGTAAAGCCACACATGGTTAAGGACCTTAACCATCTAGGATCCTTATTCATGTTACGGCATTTGTAGCGAGTTCATGGAAATCTGTTGGGAAAATCAGAAACGTATATTAAAAAAATAACAAGCAGTCCAGTATCGGCTAGCTCCCTTCTCTCATCTAGATCACAGCACCTGCAATCTACATCATCATCATCATCATCATCATCCATCATCATCCATCATCATCATCATCCATCATCCATCATCATCCATCATCCATCATCCATCATCCATCATCCATCATCCATCATCCATCATCCATCATCCATCATCCATCATCCATCATCGCCTCACAAGTGATCGGAGTTATTCCTGCTTCCAAGTTGCTAAGGTTAGATGACTCCTCCATTAACCATGATTCCTTTGAAGAATTATTGAGCGTTAGTCCCGCTGCTGCTGCTGGGGGTGGATCTTCAACCCAGAAGAAGACTATTCTTAGTTTACAACAATTGACTGTTAAACAATCCTTTGCTAGAGGAAGAAAGTAAGAAAGCTGTCACCCAGTCGCAAAGCGGATCACAGACGCCATGGGGACTATGCTAGTATTAGATCTGCGTCCAATATCCACTATTAATGCAGCTGGTGTTAGACAATTACTTAAAGTCTTGTGTTCCCGTTACCAAATTCCATCACCACACCATTTTTTACTAGAAAAGCTATTCCTCCCCTCTACCAGAAGGTTCATAAAAATGTTATTATTGTATCATCTGCTTCACTAAGAGGCATAATACTGTTATTATATATATATATTATTATTTGTGTCAATAGTGTTATCGAGGATAAGGTCACCTCTATAAAAAAAAAGAGATGAGTTTGCAAAGAGCATTTAAAGATTTGAAGGCTGTGGGAAAGTCTGATTGAGCGTGGTAGGGAATTCCATAAGTGCGGAGCAGCACGGGAGAAGTCTTGAAGGTGGGAGTAAGAGGTGGTTATCGGACACAAGACAAGGAGTAGGTAATACTGCTGACAACCTGTTTGAAAAACTAAGGGATGTCATTGCAGCATGGCTTATCCTGCTTTGACTCTCCTGAGGATATGTGATTTCTGATAATGCCACCAATATTGTTAGAGCATTACAGCGGGGGAAATTCCATCACATCACATTTCCTTTTTTGCTCACACAATCAACTTGGTGGTTCAGAACTTTTTAAAAAATTACAATGACATGCAGTATGTGTCCCGAAAAATGTAGGGTCATTTTCGGGATTGTGCAACAGCATGTAGGAGAATGCAACAGCTGCAAGAAGATTAGAAATTGAGGGGGAATGTACTTTAGTCCAGCAATGTAGTCACCTGTGAAGAGAGTGCAGACACGGTTAGCTTGAGTCAAGTGATTGCCTTAATTATACTTTTTAAGAAGCCGCTAGAGAAATTGTAGGAGGAAATTAAACTAAGCAAATCCACTAGATTGTATTGTAGATTAAGTACTTAATTCGCTTTGCCAGGATCAAAGAGCTATCAACGTCTTTTAATGACGTCTCCTCCTTCAGTTTCTCTGGCAAATGCTTCTAGGAAAAATCTTGGCTTTCCCCAGACACCAGTGGTGATGCAGATGAGTCAGCAAAAAATTTGACATTTGGTCTGCTCTACAAGAATTGCCCAAAAATCATAACAGCTCTGTCATAAAATGAACTACAAATTCCATGAGGAAGGCCATTATTGTCAATTACATCAAAGTACACAGACTTCTGTGATGGTGGTTTCCAGCGGGGATGAATTAGTATTGTTTGAGGAACATGTACACAATGATGAGTGTGAATATGATGACAGCTAGATTTCAGCACCTGCAAACTACACTAAGAGAAGGGAGCTACCTGATGCTGGTATGCTTGGTAAGATTTTGGGTAGAATGGTATCTTGGTAATATTATGTTTTTCTACAGTAAACTTTCACCTTTTTTTATAGAGGTTTTTTTTTTCTTTAAAAAGGTACAAGCTTTTTATTTACATTTTTGTTTCCCTGACTTAAAACCACTATGCACTTGAACATAGGCTTTAGCACATGAGGTAGAGGGATTAGTATCAACATGACTGAAACAACAACAATGTCACCACTCCTGTTTCTGTATGAGCTGTAGCACAGTAGAATATCACTGGAGACTTTTAAGAACACTGACAGCCCCATTATTACAATTTCTGTTTCAACACTGAACCCTGAGCTTTGGTGCAGTGAAATGTAACTGCAGATTTAGACCAATACAGCCAGCCCTATCATTTCTATTTCAACAATGACTCTTAGCAATGGAACACTTCTCTTTGTCTGTTACCTATATAACACAGTAGAATATGACTGCAGAATTACACCACACCCTGACAGCACTAGTATTTGTATTTTTCTGCAATGAGAATTAGCAATGGAGCTCTCCTGAATGTCACTGTAGACTTTCTTGAACACTGCTCCCCCCTCCTCTTTCAATTCTATCTACTTGGCTGACCAACTGCTCTACACAGTGTGCTACCCCTTCTGTGTCTCTCTTTCAAATGGCGCTAGATCGCCGTGGAGGGCGGTATTTACAGATTTCAAAACTCGCGAGAACCGAAATCCAATGATGTAATGATGACATTTTGCCTGGTTTTCGATTCCGAAAAAGCGCGAAAGTACCGAGCCGACTCTGCTCGGTACTCTGATCCCCTAAGTTCGGGTGTGTTTGGTTCTCGAGGAACTGAGCCTAAGCATCTCTACCTAACACACAAGCACACACATTACGGTCCACTTTAATCAGCAGCCAATTAACCTATAATGTATGTCTGTGTGAGGAAACCGGAGCACCTGGAGGAAACCCATGCAAACACTGGAAGAACAAAGAAACTCCACACAGTCGGGACTCTGATCGGGAATCAAACTTGAACACTGCTATCACTGGCAAGAACCCTAGCTGACAAGATTGTTAATGAAGTGTGTATGTAATGTATGTTTGTATGTGTATATATATCTCTATCTCAGATGTGCACACCTACACTGTCCCAGCGAAGTAGTCAGTTCACCCTTACTATTCTGGGATAGTATCGCCACGGAAGCTATTTTGTTAAATTGTGTAGATAAGTGTTTTGAGTTTTTTTAGTGGTGAGATAATGTGTGTGCGTAGGCAGCGTGACAGCATGATATGAATCATCATGAACCCGCCGCCCACTGTGCAATGACGAGATTGTGTCATTGCTCAGTAGGGAGAGAGACCATGACAACATGGAACATGTCAATAAATCCCTAGAAATGTAGGAGTCTGCTGGACGAACCTGGAGTGTAGGCAGGTATAATTTCAGAGTAAGACTATCTTTCATAGTTGCTTAACGTGAGTGAAACAATGAAATAAAAAATAGAGCAGGGTCTGTAACATGACCGTTCCACATTAATATCCTGAAGGACTGTTAGAATGATGAACTTCTGTGCACTACTATATTTTTTCCTGTTCTTGTACATATAATTCTAAGCATGTGTAGAGAATCTGCTCCAACTACTCCCTGGAAATCGAAAGGAAACTGAATAGAACATTACAAATATAAGCACACACTATATAATTCTTTCTTGAGTGAAAGGTTTGTTAATTGATGCACTTTCCCATCATAGAACTATTCTTAAGGGATCACAAGTGACAGAAATGCACTATAAAATGCTGAAATGGTTTTCTTTTAATTTAATTGAAAGTAATGGTGCAGTGGCTAGGAAATGGGGAGCATCTACAGAAACAGAGCCCCCCCCCCCTCACACACACACACACACACACACACACACACACACACACACACACACACACACACACACACACACACACACACACACACACACACACTAAATCAGAGTTCATGCATATCATATAATCACACAAGAGTATTGTTATTGAAAGCTTCATGTACACGGTTTATGGTGCAATTTGTCACCAGTTTGAATTTTGCCATGGTAAATAAGGGTTATATTAGTTTACGCAAATGTTTAAATGAGTGTACTTTCTATAGCACAATGTGCCATTGCAAAGTGTACATACATCATGATACTGACACAAGTTTGGTGCAGTTAATAAAATTCTATATCGGAAATGCATGTTATTGTGAAATAGTATATACTGTGCAAATCAAACTAAACTGCATATGCAGCCAAATGTCCAGCATGTAGAATTATATTCACATGTCCAAATCGGTCTCAATGAGCTTTCAATGTGGCCTCCTCAGACCATTGTAGCAGTATTTCCCAAACCCAGTCCTCAGGTATCCCTAACAGTGCTTGTTTACCATTTCTATCTGCTGGAGCACAGGTGTATTCATTACTGACTGACACATTATGAAAGATCCACAGGTGGTATAGTTATTTCACTTGTGACCTGGAAGACCTGCACTGTTAGGGGTCCCTGAGAACTGGGTTTGGGAAACACTGCATTATAGCGTCAGGCACAGCGACAGGCTGGGCTGGGAGGCAGGGGGGTACCTGCCTTCTGGGCCGGTCCCATAGTGGGCTACCTTGGGCGGGCTCACTTGGTCATCTGTATTTTTTTCCCTTTAAAATCTTCCTAAAAAGCTGCTGAGTCGAGTCTTGCCTAAAATTTGCTGCCTCACAGCTCTGGGGCCTTAGGTTCCATGACAACATACACTTACAACTATGTTTATTATAACCATTTGTTTTGTTTGCAAAAATGTATTCGGTATTAAGCATCTTAATAAAACTCCAAAAGTCTCTCAAATACAGGAGAAAGAATCCCCCCCCATCTTGCATACATGGAAAAAAATGGCTTAAACAATCGCACAAAAGTTTAATATATGCACAAAGAAGAAAGCACATATTGGTGTCAGTGGAGCAGACAGCCAATCACAAGCTGTTTGATAATACTGGCGACCATCATCATCCTAATCATTCACTGTCTGCACCTGCCCTTGACCATGTGAGAGGCTGAGGACAGAGGCTGATGTTCATAATTAAACATTCTTTCTATAGCTCAAATGCCACCACATAGTTCCATAATGTCACCCTAGTGCTTCATAATGCCATCATTATAGCCCTCCCACCTTATAATGCCTCTATATAGCTCTGTGCCAATTCTATGGCCAGAGTACTTACCACCTGCTCATATTGCTGCTACTCTTCCCTGCAGTCAGGCACCGTGCTGAAAGAAGAACCTTTTCACTATTTGTATGATTGGTTTCACAACAATCTGATTTTACAACGTTAATGCCATATAAGCAGTCACAGAGCTAAAGTTACTTCCTAATTTAGACCAGCATGTATTTTATTTTTATTGTTTTTTATCGCAGCTATCAGTTCACTAAGTGCTGCTGTCCACTACATTAGCTTGTTTTTAACCAGAAGCGTATGAAGGCTTTACTGTGTCCTGATTTTCCTTAACAGGCTGTATATTTAGTGCTAAATATCCCTAAATTTAAATGAGCTATTTACCCGAAATGTAGGTTTCTAGCTTTTCTTACTTTGAGCGAAAATAGAAACATGGAGGGTCTTTATGTCCTCATTAACCTTGTCAGTCTTTATAACATTACTAATGCCAGTGGCGGACATATGGAATTAAGGTTCCAGGTGCGTAAGTATATTTTGGGCCTCCTCCAGCCTGGATATATCACTCTTATCCTTTACCTAACAATTTTCACTGCTAAAAATAGAGCAATGATTGTTTATGGTAAGATTTTTGAAAATCCATAAGTGCGTGGGTATTGATAATAGAGATGTTCAATGACCCCCGTGTTCTGGTTTTGGTTCTGGATTTACTACGTGTTTTGGTTGTTTGCAAAACCGTCCTTGCGTGTTTTTTGTTTTGGTTTTGGATCCTGATTTTTTTTTATTTTTTTTTCTCCTAAAAGCCCTGGTTTTTTTTGGGTGGGGGGTTTCTAAAATCAAATTTTTGCTTTTTTTTTTTTTTTCCCCCTACATTATTATTAACCTCAATGACACTAATTTTGCAGTCAATTTTGACCACCTGAATGAAATCCGCTCCAAGGTCCGGACAAACCTTAATTAAATATGTTTAATTATAATACATAATCTGAGGGGGTGCTCTCATAACTAGGATTATCTAGGAAATATCAAATACAGATGATAATAGATATCAACTGAACAAGGTAGTATGTGAGGCACTCCTGTCCGAAAGGGTATATCAATATAAAATCAACTTTATTGATGGTTACTTAAAAATGCGACATAGACAAATAACTAAATCCCACCTGTATCAGTGAATTTAAAATATACAAGTGGATAGAATTGAAATAAAGTGTAAAGAGAATTAAAAAATGACCCAAAAAGGGGAGCCGGTCAATGTTATCAAATGGAAAACTCGTATTGTACCGTAGTTGTTAGTGGTAATTCTGGTCTGGTCCTCTGATTATATAATTATGGTATAACAATTCATAGGACCATTAAGAACTAATATAAGGTGTCTCTCCAGAAAGAGCCTTTAGGCATAGGCAATTCACTCTATGGCTAACATAGAATAATATAAATCTCACACAGATTGAGATATGGGCGTTTATATGTAAAACGCTTCCATATAGTATTTATATATCACTCATCATGTGTAGAAAAAAGGGGGCAATACCAGATATATTATAAAGAATATATACATAATATTGGTAGCAAGCAGTTCCGTGTTTGATTAATGCACCATCAGAGGGGCATTACATGTAATGGAGTGCCTATAAGTGTAGATGGTTACTTCACATATATACCCAGTCTAGATGTAAATGACCGGACAATTTAATTTTATGTCCTATATTGATACACATGCCACAGTATAATACACCTTTATTGTGAAGATAAAATCGATCTAGTCTATTATACCATTGTTGCTAGATTGCATTATGGGGTCATTATCTGCCAGAATACTATCGATATATTGGCTCTCAAATGTATCCCGTCATGCATTAGTATTACAAAGTGTGTGACCAATATTGGAAAATTCCAAATGGTTCTTACTAGATTGCATTGCAGGGTGATTCTTAACCTGAGTGCTATCGATATATCCTCAGATATGTCCCTTCATATAATAGTATTGTCAAATGTATGGCTGGGTTATAATTCCCAATAAACTCTCTGGTATTGGGAGAGATTCTTCCCTACAAACTAGCAACAACAAAAGTTTATAGTATAAAGGGTATAACATACAGTGCACTTTCTGGGCATGTGTAAATGTACAGGGATATATGTGAGCTGCCTGTTAAAGGTCCCACTCGTGGTGTGTACCTCTTAATGAGACAGCCTGCGCTACCGGTTATAAATATCGGTGATGCCCGATAAAACTGGTATTACCCTTGATATGAAACCTGAAGAAGGTCTTGTATAGAGGTATTGCCTACTATTTAACATTGAGGTATTAATCTGGATTTACGAGACACAATCGCGGGAGTCCCACTGATCGGCTCCCTATTTCCTAAAGTGCAGATTATAAACACTTTGTGCAATACTAATGAAACAGCAGCAAAGTGGAAGGTAATACATATACACGTCTATTTAGACATCCATGCTGACTTCTGCAAGCATTGTTGTTCTTTGTTAATAAAACTGTTTTTTTTATACCATTTAATAAAATTTAAAATAATCCTCCCCCATTCTTTGGATGTTGATAGTGGAAAGTAGGATCAGGTGGAGCTACAGCAGAGGTGTCACTAATTCTGGTCAATTATTTTACAGTAGACAAGACCAGATGTCAAAATGTTGTGCGGAGTCATCAGCGGTAGCCGAAGAAAAAGTGGTGCCAGATGGAATTGTCCTTGGGCCCTCCCACCCACCATTATGTTGGATCTTAAAAAGATCATGCACACTTTAACAAACCAAGCACTTCAGCGACAAAGAGTGCCACTTTTGAGGCTGATGTGCTTGGTTTATTTGGGCCCCCACAAAACAAGCTAAAAATGGGCTTAAGGCACCTAATGTAACAGTGCTGTTAATGAACTCTACTGTGGCAAGGTGGTGTTGTCATTAACCTCACCCTCATCAGTTTGTACATCATCCTCACACATTATTAATTCATCACCACTGGAATCCACCATTACAGAAGTCTCAGTATTTTGATGTAATTGGCGGGAAAGGCCTTCCTCGTGGAACTTGAAGTTCATTTTTATGAACATCATCTCTTCCACATTTTGAGGAAGCAGCCTCCTACGCCGATTGCTGACAAGGTTCCCGGCTGTGCTGAAAACTCTTTCCGAATACACATTGGAGGGTGGGCAGTTTAGGCAGTGCAAAGAAAGTTGGTATATGGGTCTCTGAATTCCCTTTTTTTCCTCCCAGTATGTAAAGGGACTGTCTGATGTGTCTATTTCTATGCTGTTGTGAAAATAATCTTCCACCATCCTTTGGATGTTCATAGTAGGATCCGGTGGAGCTACGCAGAGGTGTCATGTTTTTTGGTCAATTCTTTTAGACCAGACCAGGTGTCAAAATGTTGTGCTGAGTCATCTGCATCATCCCTGGGTCTCTTGGGAAAGCTTAGCATTTTCCTACCAGTAGTTGAGTGAGAAACTGAAGGAGGAGATGCTGTCATGTCATGTAACACTTGAGCTGTCATCTTGCTCACCAGGAGCTCCTTGCATCTCTTCAGATCTGGGTCAGTTGGAAACAAAGAGAAGACAAAGCCCTTAAACCCGAGGATCAAGCACAGTCGCCAAAATGTAGTGATCCGATTTCAAGATTTTGATAACTTTTGGATCCTGGCGAAGCGAATAAAGTACTTGATCTATGAGTCCCAATATACTTAGCGTAATTGCTTTGTTTAGTTTTCTCCCTCAGTTTCTTAAGCTGCTTTTCCAAAAGTATGATTAAGGGAATCACTTGACTCAACCTAGCAGTGTCTGAACTCACTTCACAGGTGATTACTTCGAATGGTTTCAGCACCTTGCACAACACGGAAAGTATTCTCCACTGCACTTATGGAAAATACACCCCCACTTTCCAATGTCATGGCTTGTGGAGAAAACGTGGATAGCTTTTCGCTGTTCCTCCATCCGCAGAAGCATATACAGGGTGGAATTCCACCTTGACACCACCTTTTACTTCAGTTGGTGGCAGGGCAAATTAAATTGCTCTTGTAGCTGTTGCAATCTCCTACATGCTGTTGCCGAATGCTGGAAATGTCCAGATATTTTATGGGCCACAGACCGCATCTCCTGCACGTCCCTGTCATTTTATAAAAAGCTTTGCACCACCAAGTTTATTATGTGAGCAAACAGGGGAATGTGATGGAATTCACCCAACTGTAATGCTCTTACAATATTGGTGGTGTTATCAGAAATGACATATCCTGAGGAGAGTCCATAAGCCATTTTGCAATGACATCCCTTAGTTTTTGTAACAGATTGTCAGCTGAATGCCTCTTAGTGAAGCCGGTGATACACAGAGTAGCCTGCCTCTGAAAAATGTGACGTACTTTGGTACATGCTGCTGCTGTTCCTGCTGGTGAAGGCGAATCACCAACCCAGTAGGCTGTCAGTCATATTATCTTTAGTTTGCCCAGTTCAGCCCCATATCTGTGGTTAAGTGTACAGTGTGTAGAATGGCATTTAGTAGCCCAATAATTAAATTTTTATAAACCTTCTGGTAGAGGTGAGGAATAGCTTTTTAAGTAAAATGGTGAAGTGATGGAATTTGCTAACAGGGACACAAGAACTCAAATAATTGTCTAAAACCAGCTGTATTAATAGTGAATATTGAATGCAGATCTAATACTAGCATAGTCACCATGGCATCTGTAATCCGCTTTGTGACTGGGTGACAGCTTTCATACTTGCTTCCTCTTGCAAAGGATTGTTTAACAGTCAGTTGTTGTAAACTACTAGTAGTCTTCTTGGTCTGCTTCTGGGATGAAGAGTCACCCCCAGCAGCAGCAGTGGGATTAACATTCAAGAATTCTTCTGAGAAATCCAGGATAGTGGAGGAGTCATCTAGCATTAGAAACTTGGATGCAGGACTAACTACGATGGCTACTGAGGATATTGATGAGGATGTAGATATTGTTGTGGGTGTAGATTGCAGGTGTAGGGGTGTACAGATGAGAGAAGGGACCTAGCTGATGGTGGACTGCTTGAAGTTATTTTTTTAGCATAAGTTTCTGATTTTCCCAACAGCTTGCCATGAACTCTCTTCAAATGGCGTAACATTGTTGAGGTTCCTAAATGGTTAAGGTCCCTACCTCTACTGACTCTGGCTTTACAAACGCTACAAATGGCTATACAACTGTTGTCAGAATTTGGGTAAAAAAAAACTCCACACATAAGAGGTGGATTTTTTGGTCTTCTGCCCCGACATGATCTTGTGCAAGAACTGCTTCTACTGGTGCAGGACTTACACAAACAACAACATCCTCATCAAAATCCTCATTAGCGCACTCGTCAGCTACACAAATATCCCCCTCATTCTGTTGCAAATCCAAAGTGACATCCTCAATTTGTGTATCACCAGCTACACTTGGGCTGTTCATGCACACATCTGCAGAAATGCTGAAAGGGGACTTCTTTATGGGTACATTATCAGACAGGTCAGGATTACACATAGCACTTGTGGATAGACTCTCCTCAGGGATTTGTCATTTCTGAATCTGAACATACATTTTCATCTAATGCCTTACTGTTTTCTTCCAGCTCGGCTTTTATAAGTAAAAGTATTTGGGGTCTAAATAACAAGGTCTTGCTTGGTCATGACCTTACAAGATGATGCCTCAGTGACCGTTGCAGAACAAGCACTCGTAGAGAAAGTCTAAGGCCTCATTTGTTCCTTGCCACTGCGTGTGTAGAATGGAATGTTGGCAATTTTATTTTTTTCTGCAGATAACTTTACCTGGATTACAGGTCTTTTTTTTTTCTTGACCAAGGTAAAAGGTGTTTTTTTTACATTTTTGTTTCCCTGACTTAAAAACATTACAAAGGCTTTAGCAGATGACGTCAGAGGGATTACTATCATCATGACTGGTACCAGCAGCTGCTTGGTGCTCCTGGTCTTCTGTGTACTGCTGTGAATTCATTTTGATAACACAGTACAATGTGACTGCAGATTAGGAACAACACTACCAGCCCTATTATTTCTATTTTAGCAATGACAATTAGCAATTGTGCAATGGAGCTCTCCTGAATGTCACTGGAGACTTTGAAGAACACTGCTACCTCTCCTCTTTCTTTTCTACCTATGACGCTGCCCAACTGCACTAGAGACTACCAAGAACTGTGCTACTTCTTCTGTGTCTCTCTGAAATGGCGCTGGATCGCCGTGGAGGGCGGTACTTGCAAAATCCACAACTCACGGGATCCGAGATCTGACGACGCAAGGATGACATTTTGCCTCGTTTTCAGTTCCGAGGGCGCGCGAAAGCCGGCGCGGTACTCGGATCTGCTAAGTTCGGGTGTGGTCTCGGGGAACCGAGCCTGAGCATCTCTAACGGACATCAAGGTTACTATAATGTTCAATCATATTTATTTAACTGGTATCAAAACATGTGGTGAACACAGCAAATAGGACATGATAGGCTGAACTCTAGTGTGTACTTACTTAACTGTAGCCCATGTGCTTCTGGCTAGGTCAAAACAGAGGGACAATAAATCTTTACGGTTAGGGTGATCTCACGTCTTTCTCACTTTCTCAAACATAGTGCCTCCATCTGAGTTGTGTTCTTTCTTCGTAGTTACAGACTCCCACCCAACTCTCTAGAAAGGACTTGTGAAAATCTATTTGCACATATACAACAGGAAAAGGGGATAAGTCACTTGTTTATAAATGACAGTGTAATTTTGAGGCCTATAACCTGATAGTTAGTGGGTAATGCATTGATGAGCAACAGGCAGTTCTAAGACCGTTCGCAGCCCTTCAAGCCTTCACCTGAGGCCCTCCAAGTCTTTGAAGTGTATCAGGTTGACTATCACTAGGGTAGCATATAACAAGTATTATCTCTGATACAGATGTAGTGGATGACAGCAATGTAACCATAAAATAGAAAGTATACAATATCGATGATATATGATAGCAAAAAAAAAGCAGTAGCAGTTATGAGTTAGCAGGCTCACAATCGCAATACAATTGTCTAGACTTGTATAATGAAGCTGTGTATCAATACCATGTAAAAAGTTACACTTACTGACTGGTTGTAGACTTAAGAGGGCATTATTCTTAATCAGACCTATGGGTGTACAATCCTGAAATGCATATGGCACAATACAGGTGACAAAGATAAAATGGAAAAGCTAACACCTACTGAGTTTGAACCATGGGTATAAACTCTCTGACATTGCAAAAGATGAGGTAGCAACATGGATTGTTGGAAATCTTTGCAACAATTATGATAAAGAAGATAATAACAATGAAAAATAACAACACGTTTCTATTTTAATGAGAACAAATAAGTATATAACTCACTCTGAAGAACATAATTATAATGGAAGTTGTAGCCCAATTAATGATTAGTATAAGAATGAACACAAAGATGTGGATAGTATTCCTAGCAGGTGTAGTATTTGGTAAAAGAATACTGACCCTTGAATAATGATAAAAAGCGTAATGGATAAGGGGAGGTTTAGTCCTGGCAGCGAGGGACAGTTCAAGGCTAAGACCAAGGGGTATATTTACTAAACTGCGGGTTTCAAGAAGTGGAGATGTTGCCTATAGCAACCAATCAGATTCTTGATTTCATTTATTTAGTACATTCTACAAAATGACAGCTAGAATCTGATTGGTTGCTATAGGCAATATCTCACTTTTTTCAAACCCGCAGTTTAGTAAATATACCCCCAAGGCTCAAATAGGCCGCAGTACTGGCAATTGGCCCCCTGTATGTCACGCATGCCAAGGGCGCTGACCTGTTCTGGAAACTTGGAGGTCTCTTTAAACATGGACAAAAGGCTTTGTTGATTTTCCAGTGACTTTCCTCTATAGATGGTAGTGTTGTAATAGTAATATTGGCAATGGCAGCAACAGAAGCCTGGAACAATGGAAATTAAACGGAATACTTTGCAATAACTTAAACAATTCCAGACTCTCCCTGGACTTCCGTACTGTTCATCTGGTCTAGACTTGGAATCTTCATAGATCTTCAGGTTGTTTGTGGACTCCCTTGGTTCCTATGGCAGCTTGTACAGGATTCCTGGCAGCTTGCTTTCCGGCAATGACAAAATCTTTTCTGCAATAGAGAGTTCCCTTTGTTAGTCTGACAGCTTTCTCTAGAAGCTGCAGTTTATACTGATGGATTGGTGAGACTAGCATGTCTTTCTATCAACCATGCGACTTTCTCTGTGACACTTGCGGATCTCTTTAAGGGATTGGTAGTTGTTCTTATCACCTATAGTACTATATACTATATATACTTCTATATACTGTTGTTACCTTCTCTGCTTTTGTCTGGCTCTGCAGCTCTTATACCCACTGTGCTCACTCTCACAGTGACTTTTCCTCTCACTTTCAAGTTCAGTGGATGTGGCTGCACTGCTTTCACTGTCTCATCAGCTCCTCAGGGTGACAGTCCCAGAAATAGTCATGCCTATGTCCTTTATGACAGCACTCCCACACTTCTTCCTCTATTTTCTCCTTGGTGCCAAGTTCTTCTCATTTGGCGGGCTCTGATGTCTTTTCCTCTATTCTTACTCCTCTGCATTATGGGAGGAGTAGTTTATAGCTCATTCCTTGTCACTCAATTTCTGGACAGGTAAGCGTTGTGTCTGGGGATTGTATACATCTACTATAGGGAAAAGTAAAACAGTTGACAATGTCATATTGTGTAAAATACAATATTCCTGCAACCATAAACTTTATTTTTCTGATATTTTTTATAAATTAAACTACTGTTTCGAAGTGGGCATGTGATCTTTGTAATCTGTATAATGTACTGCTGCGATACACAGAAAAGCTTTTGGGAATGAAACACATTAGATCAGGCCTGTCCAACCTGCGGCCCTCCAGGTGTTGTGAAACTTCAAGCCCCAGCATGCTTTGCCAGTAGACAACCTGTTGATAAAGAAGATGATAATAGTTTCACTACAGCACTGTTCTGAGAACTGGCAGCGTACTGACATTGTTTTATGCGCTGTTTTCAATATGCAATACCTACTTTTATTTATTCTATTTTATGTTTTTATATAAACCTTAAAGACTTGCTGATGGGTCAGTGTTGTTCATGTCCTTTTTAAATGTTTCTGCATAGCAGTAAAGTTGATGATTGTTTATGCACATTTAATTTAGCAGTTCTAATGAATAAACATGGCACTGTTTTGGTGTAGTCATCATCATATAAACCTCTCTCTTGCTATAACCTGTAGTGCCTAAGTGACAGTTTGACAGTACCTTACCTAAAGACAGCAGGTAATAGAATCTTAATGTGTTTAACCTGCTTCTAAGGCCACCACTGAGACACTTCAGAAACCCATTTCAAGGAACATTACATTTTTTTTAGACACTGAAACATCCATAGCCAGTATGTCCGCTAAGCTTTGTTGTATATTGTACAATGAAAGGCTTTTGACATTTTTTTTTTATATACCATAATAATACCATTATGCTTGAAAATAACTGTCCTCTCTAATAATTGATAGGCTGCTGAAAGACTGCATTCATTTTCATGGGGCCTGTGTTTTAACTTGATTATTAACAATTCAAAGAAGACTCTGTGGGAAACACTAATAGGATAAGTACTCAGCAAGCTGCTTCCTGATTTTTCAGCTTCACTCTCTTCTAGACATAATAGGGGTACTAATGTATTCCAAAATATTCTTAGAAAAAAAAGATGTGCTTGTTAAATATATTTCCACTTCTAATTTTTTTTTTTACTTCTGCAGTTTAATGAGCTTTGTACAGTAATGACTCTGTACGATGTTTGTCATCAGTTTTTTTTTTTTTTGTCCCAATTATATTGATTGGGCTTTCAGTTCCACAGCACATGCGTGAAAGGGCTATCTGTGTCACGCATGCACACATTTCCTCAGGCTGGTCTAGTGAATCAGTAAGTTAACTCTTACTGCTCTGTGCCAGTATCACCGAGTGTTACTCATTATTGCTATTAATACATTTTTATGGCCACAATAAGCGTTGATGAGAAAACAACCGTATTGCTGCATAATAAAAAATAGACCCCATAATTCTCATTGCATGTGATGTTTACACCTACCAGTATACAATATTTTTCTTTTCTTTTTTTTGAAAGCTTGATGCAACTTTTTTGTTTTCCTTTTATAAAGAATGGATGGTTACATAGTGTTTTTTTTAATTTATTTTATTTTGATATGATGCAAGCTGTTCCACTCTCAGGCTAATGTAACTCTGTACCCACGTATTGTTGCCTTGGGAACTTGGTGCTTATTCACTATTTGCACATAACAATCAGTATAAATTCCTATATAGTGGGAAGGTTGGGGGAGATCCTGTCCAGTTCTGTTCTGTGTGCAGAGCAGCGTTAAACGGGTGCCATGCGCGCTGGTGTCCATGGCAATGAATGGTTTTGGAGGGGAAGAGGAGGACGGAACAGGGCAGTCTAGCTCTGCAAAAGCATTAGGCACGCATCTGATGGTTTGGTCGCACCCACATAAGGCATGGTCCTGCACCCATCCCACTGTCAGAGGGACAAACGTTGGGAGGTATTCTTATGGTGTGGTTTCATGATCTTTATGGACCTCCCCTTTATCTCCTACCAGAAGTGTTTTTCTGACATGTCTGTTAAATACAATCACACCAATCTTGCCTTAAATTAATGTGAGTAATAATCTGTTTTGGATTCAATATATAGTCCTTATTACTTGTCTTTTACATACTGGTCAACAATCCGTCCACGACCTAAATCTGCCCAAACTACACTGCAGACAGACCACATCAATCTGACAAAGCCACACCCATTTCACCCAATAGGCAAGGCCCCTTTTCAGTGCCAAAACTCTGTTGGTAGATGTGCTTTTCTGCTGATGAGTGGCTGAAAATCTGTTAAAAAATGCTGGTGTAAAGGTGGTGTGTGAGTAAAAATGTATTTGTGTAATCAACCTTAATGTGTAGCCATGAGAATTGTTGAGAAGAGTACCATAGAGGACTTCACCTTAGTCCTTATGTATTGTACATGTATTTGCTTCTTATAGCTTAAAATTGTTTTTAAATGTTACATTTCCATTATTATTGACTGGTTCATGTTTTGTGTCTCTACTGTCTGCTGTGTCGCCGGTAGCTGCACAGAAATGCTTGTCGACAATGACTGCTTTATTATTGGTGCAGCCTATCAATAGCCACCAGCACTTTCCCCACCAGTACATGCAATTGTCATTCTTTACCATGTGTTCTTCACACTTCTTAGATTATAAGCTCATTGCTGCAGGGGCGTCTTTACCTTCTGTCTTATGTCACTGTGTGTAATGTGCTTGTCATGATTCCCTCAATGTATAACATTGAGTGATATGCCATTGCTTTATAAATAAAATATTTTTATGATGATAATATAATAACTAATAATAATAACTGTTATTACTATTGGCTTTTTAAATATATGGGCGTTTGCTTTTCATTTGTTGCTTAAATAATTTCAGCTTAATCTAGAGAGATAAAGAAGCTGCAAAGTCTATGGAAATGTAGTTTTTATATAATCACAGGATATATACTGCATGTGGAAAGACAGTCTTTCCTTTTTAAAAGACATGCTGTTCTTTTCCTGATGATGAGTTAACTGTAAACCCAATTTACAGCCACAAAAGAACAAGAAATCCTTGTGCCTACGTGAACTTATGATTTGACAAATTGAGTAATGTGTGTATACAGCAGTAGAAAACCTGAGAACTGTATTGGTGTTCAGTTTACATTTCCATTAAAGCTCCTGGAGAGAGCACCTGGCGTTCTGAAGAGCCAGCCCACCCACCACTGCACTACTAATGTTGTACAGTTACTTAGTTAATCTAGACATGATAATGCAGAGTTCTAGCTAGATATGAAGCATAATAAAATGTAATAGATTGAAATGCATAGGGAATGACCATGAAAAAAAAATGGACAAAAATTCTGTGTATGATTTATAATCTCTGGATGTCATTTATGGAACACAAAGTGGCCGAGGTGCAGTGCTAAACCTATTTTGGTCCTGCTGTGAGTTTTTGTTTGTGCAAATGTGCCTAAATGTCTGCTAAACCATTTTGGTGCGGATGTGGGAATTTGTGGAGGAGCACCAGTTGCACAGGTCAGGTGGAGGATGGTCAGGTGGAGGAGTTGGGTGAATAAGGTCATTTCCTTGTTACGTATGTTGTACAATAGTTCGTACAGATTTTCAGTGAAAAGACAAGATTTGCTTTTGCAGAGTGTGATTGCTGAAATGAGATAAAGTGGGGGAAGAGAGCACATGTTTAGGGGCTTTCCTTGCTGAGCGGAGGGACAGAAGGGTATTTCATTGTGCAAAAAGTCTTGAATTTTGCACTAACTCAGTTACTTTTCAGGTCTTGTCCTATACTTCTAAAGTGCCCTCATATTGTACTTTGGCAGAGAAGCATAACTCAAGTTACACAAGAATATGTTTTATGACTCCTCATTCTGTATTTATAAATGTATGCGGTACAGTACAGGCTAGAAAATGTTGAATAATTAAGCCTATATTGACTTGATGTTGCCATAATGATCGCTCTCAAAATAGGCGATGTAGTATTATGTTTCTGGAACGTGGCCCCTTCTTGTTAGTATCTGATGAAAGGGCCACACCCCCAAAGCTTCAGTTTACCATCCAAATAAAGCTTTTTAAAGTGTATTTTAATAATGCATTTAAATGTATTTTAATATTTTAATAAAATGCTCAGTATTTTCCTACATTGACAGATGAAGGAATAAATTCCCTGGAACAATCACCATTGTAACCTTTCCTGCTAATTATACCTAGAGATATCATTTCTTGTAAGAAATTATATCCAAAACTACTTTTTAATTATTTAAGTGAATGTGCCATCACCACCATATATATTAAGGAATTCCAAAGTGAGTGATGGTCACCCACTGATGTTACGTTTGTACTAAAAAAGTGCATTTACATGCATTTGATACACAGTTCACATGTGGTACACATGCTGTTGATATACACGGGACGGTTTTGCATGTGTCACAAATGTGTCCAGAAGCAAGCAGTAAAATGTTTCTTTCTATTATTTTCAATGAGGTTTCCAGTGTTTAGGAAATGCATTAAAAAAAAGGGGCTATTAAAATGAAGATGCACTGCTAGTAAAAATTGGCCAGTGTACTGCCACCTCCCCCCCTCAAATGTCTCAATCTGTTCCAACGCTAGACAGCCTATACTGAATCTTACTACAGCAGGGTGAAATACGCATGGGGTCCTCCTGCTAGAGTGGAACCAAGCCCCAGACATGAAAACCTGGAAGAGTCCTCACTTTTAATTGGGAAAACCATAGTGGAGGGTTCTCCTTGTCATAGCTGAACCATATTCAGGCCGGTCCGACAAAGGCCTTGGAGAGGCTGTAGAAGCAACATATTAGCCTTAAATGGCTTAAAACCAATGCCCTATGTAAAAGAATATTAGGTAATATGGCATAGTTTGTTACATTATGTCATCTATAATGTCCATGCCAACATTTGCAATTATGAATCATGAGCTAAATTAGAGGATTGATAACAACATTTAATGGAAAACAATATTCAGGAACTAACCTACAAAGTTAGTTACTTACAAGGATTGACCGAACGGTCTGCAAGAAAAATAGATTATGAATTTTCTTCTATACCTTGGATTAGATTGTAAGGAAAAGATGTTTATCAGTGAAGCAGAATGCAAGACAATTAATGCATCATTCAGACATTACTACATTGGAAATGACAAAATGTCGATCATAAAAGTAAGGGAAAAATTATCATTACAGAAAGAATATAGATTTTACTCCTGCAATAGATATTCTATCAGAGATACTAAAAGGACTTTTAAGTGTATTTAGTAATAGGCTTGATCAATACAGTAAGATTATCGATTCAGCACTATAATCTATTGTTGCCTATTGTAGATCTTTAGCACATTTTCTCAAATTGATCTAAATGCTGTCTTCTGTCTTAAATATGTGTATGCCAGAAGTGTTCCAATTAACTTTTTTTGATAAGGCATAAAACATCCATGGCACATTTTTATAGGAGTACTTTACAAAACAGGAATTACTGATTTGCTCATTTATAATTCATTACAGTCAGTAAGGGCAAAACACTTGTGCACAAGCACAAATTTATATTTCATCCAATCCATTATTCTTTTAAACCTAAAGTTGGATGTTGAATAATAACTCAAACTAAAATTGAAAATTCAGTTTTAGTTGGAGTTCCACAAATGAAATGTTAATCCAAAATATTTCTATAAAGAAGTGGGCCCACTTGACCCAAACACCTCACCACTTGTGTAAAGAGTGCAACCACATCCCTGCGATGATGTCGTTGTGAAGGGGTGTGTTCTTGTACATGCACAGTTCATTGCAGGGGCCTGAGTCATGCATGGCAGATGTAGGTATGGTCACATTCTCCTCATGACAATGTGCAAGTGTATTCCCCCCTTTCTTGCCCTTCCCTCTTCCACTCCACACTGCTATCAGTAAATGGTATGTAGGACTCATGAGGGAGCCTTGATATGGCTGGAAATACTACATCTGACAGATATCTTCATGGAAAGGCTACACATGGAAAAGTTATATTTGACACATGAGGATAGGAAGGCATATAGGCCACATGAGGATTGGAACACATGGAGCACATGAAGATTGGAAGCCTACATATAATACTTAAGTTGAGATGGGTACATAGGACACCTGAGGATGGGGGAAAGAAACATGGCAGGCATAGAAAAACAAAGTAGGAAAGGCATGAAAGTGGTAACAAAGGAAGAAAACAAAGAAGAGCTAGAGATGGGTAACAAAGATTATTAAAAAGAGAAAATGCCTACAAACAGATTAGCGCACTTATATAAACAATAGTGAACTGGAATCTAGCATCTGTGAGTGGTCCATTGATGTTGCATTTTAGCATATACAGTCATGGCCAAAAGTTTTGACAATAAATATTACACAAATATTATTCTTCACAAGGTCTGCTGCCTCAGTTTTTATGATGGCAATTTGCATATACTCCAGAATGTCATGAAGAGTGATCAGATGAATTGCAATTAGTTTCAAAGTCCCTCTTTGCCATGACAATGAATTTTATCCCAAAATCAACATTTTCACTGGATTTTAGCCCTGACACAAAAGGACCAGCTGACATCAGGTTAGTGATTCTCTCGTTAACACAGGTGACAGTACTGTGCTAAGAGGACAAGGCTGGAGATCACTCTGTCATGCTGATTGACTTAGAATAACAGACTGAAAGCTTTAAAAGGAGGGTGGTGCTTGAAATCATTATTCTTCCTCTGTTAACCATGGTTATCTGCAAGAAAACGTGTGCAGTCATCATTGCTTTGCACAAAAAGGGCTTCACAGGCAAGGATATTGCTGCTAGTAAGATTGCACCTAAATCAACCATGTATCGGATCATCAAGAACTTCAAGGAGAGAGGTTCAATAGTTGTGAAGAAGGCTCCAGGGCACCCAAGAATGTCCAGCAAGCGCCAGGACCATCTCCTAAAGTTGATTCAGCTGTGGGATTGAAGCACCAACAGTGCAGGCAGGTATGAGTGCATCTGCACGCAGGGCCGCCGAGAGGGGGGGCGGGTACTAATAACCCGGGCCTGAACCTGCCGTGGGGCCCGGCCTGGGTCCCTCACTGCCGACCTTTTTTTCTTCTTGAAACCTAAACTGTTGCGCATATATATATATATATATATATATATATATATATATATATATATATATATATATAATTATAATGTTTTATTTACCTTTTATTTTATTTATTTTATTTATCCAGCCCTCCCATCAGCAAATGGGGCTCCGTCCACTTTGTTAGTGGGGGGGGGCTGCGTATTTAAAAAACAAAAACTGACGTGATCGCGATTGTTTTTTTTTTTTTTTTCTTGCACACATTATTGCCCTTCATTGCAAGAAAACTTCCTGTGCACCAAAAGTCATTCCAATTATTCATTAAGAGCCCTTTCATATATACAAAAATTACTTTTGTTTGTTTTAAAATATGCATATTATAAATGATACACATGTTATAACGGGTGAATATTGCCACATTATGCCTAATGCGCATCTGACAATGCAATGCAAAACATGGGTTGAAGGCCCCATAGCACTCAGCTCTGTAGCATTACTATGCACTTCATTTTGTGGAAAGAGGAAAAAGGTAACACAAGTGTTCCATTCCCCTAAGCAGAATTTTATTTTATAGAATGCTGGCTTGTGTGCACTTTATTCTGGGACATCAAGGGAGCGATCCCCATGGCAGCACAGGTGCAAAAACAAAGCTGCTACAGCCCAAGATTCTATCTACGAATGGGCAAAGAACCCGCTTACTGGCGAAAACATATTTAGACAGGGCTTGTTATCACATTGCCATGTACATCAAAGGGGATACATCCTAAGACTTCCCTATCTGAGGATTATGTTAACAGAACAAGATCTGTGCCGTAAAGTTTTAATAATATGTATTAAATTAATAACATATTATATATAAAAGTATGATGCTGGGAACACAGCTCACCCATGCGCACAACTATGGAGACTAAGTAGGGCATACTTACCTACTTTTGACACCAGCTGTCCGGGAGGGGGCCTGTCGAGGGGGCGTGGCCATGTGCGATGCACCATTAGGCCCCGCCCCTGTCAATCTTAGGAGATTCTGGCCAATCGTAGCAGGGGGCGGGGCCACTATGCCACAGTTAGCCCCGCCCCTACCATTTACAACAACAGGGAGATGATGGTTCCGGGATTTTTGCCTACTCTCTCGGGAGTCCGGGAGAACTCCCAAAAATTCGGGAGTCTCCCGGACATTCCGGGAGAGTAGGCAACTATGGTATAGGGGATGGGGGGATCAGATGTAACACTTGTCTGGTTCTGCAATATTTTTTGCATAAAATGTTACTTTTTTTTTCCTCACCACAATAGGAGGTATTAAAAAAAATATTAACACTGAGATGATGAAATCAATCATACATATATTTGTAAATCTGCTTTAATTGTCGCTCATCCTCTGACTGTGTCCATGGCTATATCCTAAAAGTATTTCTTAAATTAAAATCAGAAAGCAAATAGTTTAATTTTGCCCATAGCATAACTCAACTTCTGAAGCTTTTACAAAGGGGGAATTCACTCATTACATTTTAATTGAATTGTAATATTTCTGTTAACCTATCTTAACTTTCCAGCTATACTATAGTTTATGAAATGCTAAATTCTCCCTGCTCTACTACCTTGAGACAGCCTGATCTTTCTTTGCTGTTCATGACATGCAAATTAGTTAGTTTGGTATGCCGGGGAAGTAAGTACCCTTAGCACATCTACTTTCCTATATTTGATTTACAGTCTTAATCACAACAGCCTTCCGCATTCCCAAATCAGTGTCTCCATATATTTTTGTCACAGTGGTATCCTTCTACAGGCAGCTGTTCCTGATTTGTCACATCACTCTTTGTATCTGTTCTGCAAATTAAACTATGCATCTCTAATTGAATTATTTATATGCTTAGTTTTTTTTGCAACTGGTTGGATATGTATACATACATCACACAGACATTTGTGTATACTGAGAGGAAAAATATGTCACTATAATTTTCATGTAGCTGACAGACATTGCTGGTTTTATTTAAAGATTCATTTATTCTAAATGTTCATTCTGCAGAATCAAGGTCTCATTTTACCATACTGTACAGATAATCCTTTAAATAAAATAAAAAATGCAGAGATAATTTGCCCTTTTAATGTGGTCTCTCAGCTATTTGAAAATAAATGTTATATGTATGTATGTATATATATATATATATGTGTGTGTATATGTATATATGTATATGTGTGTGTGTATATATATATATATATATATATATATATATATATATATATATATATATATATATATATATATATATATATATATATATATATATATGTGTAGACAACAAGATATAAACACTGGCGCTCAATGCAGTATTGTATAAATGAAGTGATAAAATTAAACCCACATATACACCTCTTCCATGTGAGGAGGCAGCCTTCCTTCAAAACTCTGGCTGGTAAGGCCGAAAATAGATGTGGTAGGTGCAACAGAAGGAGGGCGCAATAGTGATGTTAACAGATTATACTGAACAAGGTGGGTACAGAATAGGTTGGCATAAGGATGTGATACAAATCTCTGGGTTGGTATCCAACAATAATGTAGTTGAACCAGTTCACAAATCCAAATGCTAGACAGAATGTTCAAGCATGACAGTCACTGATGTAAAGATAGTCAATTTCTAATGCCACAGTATGAGGTGTGCTAGCTAACCATATGGAGCTCGTTGAACAGAAGTAATACTGTTTGCGATTCAACAGATAGACAGGAATAAGTGGAATTGCGTGTAATGATACAGTTCACCAGATAACAAATCAAATAGGTGGGAGCGTACCAGAAAGTAAGTAAGAAAGAAGTTTGTTAAAACTTCTTTCATGTACTCTGCAACTGTAATAGGCCCCGTTGATTTTATTTTCATAGTAAGGTGTTTGAGCAATGGGTTGCAGTCTAGTGGTTGTTCAATTTTGCTACTTTGGTATCTGGCAACATGACTTGCAGCAAATGCCGAACACATAGAAATCACACCTCTTCCACCTTTTTGTAACGTTATCAGTCCGCTTATACGTCTTGCCTGTTCCTGACACACCAGACGGAGCTGAGATTTCCTGTCGGAGACCCTGATACAGATAAGCTGGTTTTATTTTACTTTCTGGTATGCTCCCACCTATTTGATTTGTTATCTGGTGAACTGTATCATTACACGCAATTCCACTTATTCCTGTCTATCTGTTGAATCGCAAACAGTATTACTTCTGTTCAACGAGCTCCATATGGTTAGCTAGCACACCTCATACTGTGGCATTAGAAATTGACTATCTTTACATCAGTGACTGTCATGCTTGAACATTCTGTCTAGCATTTGGATTTGTGAACTGGTTCAACTACATTATTGTTGGATACCAACCCAGAGATTTGTATCACATCCTTATGCCAACCTATTCTGTACCCACCTTGTTCAGTATAATCTGTTAACATCACTATTGCGCCCTCCTTCTGTTGCACCTACCATATATATATATATATATATATATATATATATATATATATATATATATATATATATATATATATATATTTATTGCATTTCTGGTTTTATATTTTTGTATTGCTCTTTAGTGGAAATAAATGATACTGCAGCATTCTTTAATCATCACCATTTATTTATATAGCTTTTTCCAAGCTAACAGCCAGATGCCAGGATGTGTCTGAAGGGGAATTAAACAGAACACCTGCAGAGTGCTCCTTTATAAAGGCAAGTTGGGAGTGCCACCCGCCAATCAACCTAGGACTGTGGGAGGAGTGTAAAGTATAAAAGACTGCTTTCATTAGCCACACGTCTTCACATTTATATTTACTGCACATGTTATTCGTATATTACTCATTTTATTGGATATCTCATTGGCGCCATTTCCACCCTATTATTGTATTTTGCATTCTGTCGTTGGGTTTTATCTGGATGAGATCCTTGGTGTGGAGGGCTGCAATTTGAGTTTTCCTCTGTACTTCCTATATTTATTTTTTTGTTGTCTTTTCATTGTTCATTGCGACCAATGCCTGATAGTGGCCAATGTCTAGACAGACAAACTGTGTTTAGTCAGTGTTGGGTTGACAGGTGTCGTCTTGATGGAAAGTGTACTGTTTATTTGTGAAGTGAACGATAAAAGCACAGTTTATTCAGCGATTTTTCTCGGGAGATTTGAAACTCGTTGATGTATGAACCTGAGATTTCATGTAATCTCACCAGAGATCTTTCTGTCAAAATCGCCATTTCCAAAATCGATAGAGATCAAAGTCCTGACTGTTTGCCACTCTAGCTATACAAGTCTCAAATGTATGAAGCTGCGATTAAGCAAACTCCCGAGTTTGCTGTAAAAATCGCTGGATGCAACACGCAGTTTCCTAGCTGCGTGATTAGTAAACACATCACTGTTACACTGCCTATAGAGCTGGAGGTCCCCGCGACTGTCAAAAGTTTAAAAATGGTTAAATGTTCAAAAAAAAAAAGCGTGAGGTCCCTCCGCCCGAGCACTATTAACCCTAGTGCTGCCAGCCTACTGCTGGTTTCGGGAAAGTCGGGGGACTTCACGTAAATTTTCCCCCAATTTTCACGAAACCAGCAGTAGGCTGGCAGCACTAGGGTTAATAGTGCTCGGGTGGGGGGACCTCACGCTAGGCAAACCAGTCTGGGGTGGGTAACACTATAGCATAGGGACACTCGGCAGGGGTTTCCCCTGCCATAATGACAACTCCCTAGGGAGTAAGCACCACTGAAATAAAACGAGTGCCCCCCCCCCTCTAGGAATACCCAGCCCAGGGCTGAAAGCACTAGGACTCTTGCAACACCCCTGAATGGTGGGTGTAGAGTAATATTGGCGCTAATAAAGCAAAAAACAAACTGAGGCCATTTTGTTTTGAGGAACAATATGTAAATCACTATGTGTCAGCATATACTATATATATATATATATATATATATATATATATATATATATATATATATATATATATATATATATATATATATATATATATATATATATATATATATATATATATATATATATATATATATTGATAAATAATATTTTTGAGCGCCGGAAAACAAATTTCTTTTGTTTGCAGGTGCAATGAAATACTTGGTGCTGCAAGGTATAAGTAAAAATACACAAGTGTGTATGTATGTATGTATGTAAGTATGTGTGTGTGTATAACTGTAAAACTGCCTGAAAGGGTTTATATCTGGTACGCTTAATCAGTATTAGTGGTGATCACACCCGGGATCCTAGTGTATTGGCACAAGTGTTTTTTTTTTATGTCCTGTTTCTAATAAATTACAAATGCTTTTAACTACTTTTTAAAGTAACCTATTTTTATTGTATCTTTGTAAACATTGGCGTTGGCTGTTTCTGTTGACCAAATATAGACCTGGTGGTTAATAGGTAGTGTTAAAAAATGAAAACCAAATAGAGCAATATACAAAGTGTCTAGCAATGGCTGAGTGTGCAAAAATAGTGTCCAATGTGGTAATGAATTTAAAACAATAGGTCTGGGTGGAAATGTATTATTATTCATGACTTATTATGTGCCTCTAGTTGTGAATGTTAAAATGTGGGAGCGAAGGTGCCAATAGGAAAAAGTGTGTCAATATATATTAAGTTAAGTATGTGGAATCAATAATGTCCACCTATTTTTAAGTCATATGCTCCTGATGTATTGTGTGTTATGCGTTGTCCAGTATGCTAGGGGAGGTGCCACCAGTAGTTGAAGTTCCAAGTGTGCTGTATGGAATCCTGCTTTACAGTGCCAGATTGTGTGTTTATATAATGATTATTATTATTTATTATTATTATTATTATTATTTGTATTTATTAATTTTTAAAGGTAATACATGAATTAATAGCCTGTAGATAGTACATAGTACATCAGATTGCTGTTCTCTCCCACATCCATCAATGTTCTCCTCCCTTGTGTTCTTTCTGGATATCTCTCTTTTGAAGCGAACACAGTATAGCACAGTTTGATCCACAATTTGTCATTCTACAACTCAATAATCAATTTAAATTCAATTAATTGATCACCCACATTTATAAATATGTGGCTAAGAAAGAGGGTTAGCATGTAGCCATCATAACTGTTAATTTGTTATGCAATGTGCCTAATATCTAGTAACTATTTATTTTGACAATTTTGTACATTCCCTTTTACTAACCAATGTAGACATTACCGCAGTCTTTCAAAAATGATTCTACTTCACATCTAAATAGATATTCACCTTAATATCCTGAGTTACTGCTATATAAGGACCATGACTGGGCCACTCTTAAAATGTAATTTAAATTATGCAGTCTGTGTGTCATAAGCTTATGAATTCAGCTTTACAGGCTCCCTAAATATAAGCAAGTAAGCTTCAAATGTGTGAAATAGGCTCTTATTTTTTCCTCTGCATCCTCTAAAACACAAGCTCCCATGGGAATTCTTGCAAGTATATATTCCTAGCTGTGCTGAAGTCTACTTCTGTAGGATTATGTAACACTATTTTATGAGATTTACAACAGACGGATAGCTCAGATAATGGAGGACACTGGACTTTAATATACATTTGCAGTGGAAGCCATTTGGGCAGGCTCATTTTCAATGTCAGGATCAAGGTCTATGAGGCTCTTATGAGTTAAAGTAATCTTTGTGATTTTAAATAGCAAAGGATGTTCTGTTGTTTTTACAAATAAGTCAACATTTTTAGGATTTTCACGGCAATAAAAATGTAGGTGTTACACACTTTGCATATTACGGTTTGTTTGTTTGCTTTTAAACTTATGCTTATTTGTAAAGAAAATCCAGCATAATTAAATGACTTAAATGAAAAAAAATAAATAAGTGGGGTTAAATTTATCAAGCTGCAGCTTTGAAAAAGTGGAGATGTTGCCTATAGCAACCACTCAGATTCTAGCTGTCATTTTGTAGAATATACTATATATTTCATAAATAAATGATAACTAGAATCTGATTGGTTGCTATAGGCAATGTTTCCACTTTTTCAAACCCCCAGTTTGATTAATTTACCCCTTGCTATTCATAAAAGACATGCACCTTTCTTACTTTTTTATCATTTATAAAAAAAATTACCCTTATTAATGATAATGCCTTTAAGGTAATTGGAAATAAAATATTTTAAAATAGAAAATGCTATCATTATTTTAAAGGCCACCTGTTACCATGTGTTGACCTTTTCTGATTAAGTAGCAAATTGCTATGAAAATTCACATAGGTTTGAGCCTCATATCAACTTAAATCCAGTCTATTTTGCTTCAAACTTTTGATATTAAAGGAATAGAGATCCTTTGTATCCGCTGGACAGGTAATAGCTAGGGGGTATAAGATGGTGAATAAAATATTCACTTACTCTTTGTATTCAGAGTCTCTGCATTGCACAGTCTTCATTCTCTTTCTCTTCAAAGCTTGATGCTACTATTTTTCTCTCACACACTCAGAGGCTCCTATAATCCAACTACCAATCAACAAGAACCCGCTGTTGGACACTTTTTAGGCCTATAGAGAACAATAATACAGAAAGTGGTAGTAGTAATTTGTACATCTGTCCAAGTTCGGGGTGCTAGTTAGACTATGTAACATTGGTGAACCAAGTACCTGTCCTTTACGAGGGGTTCCTGGGACCTTCCAAAATGGGCTACAGCTTATGTTGTTCAATATCACCAGCTTTGTAAGTATGCTGTGATTTTGTCTTCACCTGTTACTTGCAGAGCTCACTTTCAGACTCTCTTTATGCTATAGCTGTTTCAACCAAAAGAACAAAATGGCCACTCTACATGCGCTTTTATATTCTCTCCCATTAGCTCTTGGTGCTCAGAGCTGATGGTACATGCAGTTTTTCACTCCGCAGCCAATCTCAGGAATGTCTTGTCAAGTCCCAAAGGGCAGCCCACAGTTCTGCCTGTATAAAAAAAAATGTTCATAAGCAAATTAAGGATTCAATATGTGTCACCATGAGTGATCCTTTCCCATGACATTTTACCAAATGACATATGCCAAAATTCCAGCATTCCACTATTTAATACTATAGATGGTAAATTCCTTGGATCAGACATTGAGGCAAAACGTCATTGTCGCATTTTTTTATTTTACGGGTTTGCATTCCATAAGTTTCTCCCTCACCAGCATATCCGGCACTATTTCTCACACAGACACAAGAGTGGCAGTAGTATCATTCTTGTCGCTCTCCAGTGCCATGGTCAGATGTCATTGTCCTGCAACACAACACATAAATCAATGGCTCACGGTGTGTATTCTGCTCAGTTGTGTAAGTAATTTTCATTTGCCTATGCTAAAGGGAATAGTGGGTTTAAGTCACGGAAACTGAAAACCAAGAAAAACAAGCTTTTGCACTGGTAAAGAAAAAAAACACCTAATAATGGGAAAGTTTACTGTAGAAAAATATAAAATTGCCAACATGTCATTCTACACAAAATAACAACAAGCAGTTCAGCATCGGCTAGCTCCCTTCTTTCAGCTAGATCCCACCACATGAAATCTACACTGTTATCACCCTCATGAGAGTGTACATCATGCTCACACAATATTAATTCATTCCCGCTGGAATCCACCATTACAGAAGTCTCTGTACTTTGATGTAATTGCCGTTAAATGCTTCCTCGTGGAAGTTGTAGTTAATTTTGATGAGCATTGCCTTTTTCACATTTTTAGGAAGTAGACTCCTATGCCAATCGCTGACAAGGTTCCCAGCTGTGCTGAAAACTATTTCTGAGTACACACTGGAGGGGTTAGCAGCTTAGTATTACAAAATGAGTTTGTACATGGGTCTCCAAATTGCCTTTTTTTCCTCCCAGTATGTAAAGGAACTGTCTGATGTGTCTATTTGTACGCTGTCATTAAAATAATCCTCCACCACTATTTGGATGTTGATAGTAGTATCAGGTAGAGTTATGGCAGAGGTGTCACAAATGTTGGGCTATTCTTTTAGACCAAAGCAGATGTTAAAATGTTGTGCTCACTCCTTTGCATTACCACTGGATCTCTCTGGAAAGATTATTTTTTTCCTAGCAGCAGTTGCCTGAGAAACTGAAAAAGGAGACCTCATCGTCATGTCATGAACCACTTCAGCTGTCAACTTGCTCACCAGGAGCTCATTGCATCTCTTGAGATCTGGGTCACCAAAATTAGGCATGACTTGAGAAAGACCCGGGACTGTGGGTTGAAACGCGTCGGCTGGTGACCCGGTGATCGAGTGTACAGGTGACAGTGCTGTTTAAATTGGAACTGAGCTGCAGCAGTGTTTATTTGCATACATGCGTTTCATGTTTTACACTTGGTACGGGGCCACACCATTGACTCTAACTATTTAGATTGTTTTTATGGATAATAAATGTGTTTTGAGATAATGCACCATTGTGGTTGCTTTGCCTTTTTTTTCTTTTTATGTCTACGTGTTGGAGTGGAGTGAGAGAGACTACATACTGCATAACTGTTAAGGGAACAGAGAATAACCCTACAGGCGTATATTGATCTCCTTTAATGTAAGCATATACCCTAAGGGGGAGAGAATTGAAGAAAGAATCACGGGTGCTTATTGAAAGTTTTTTTATTGACATCACCTACCTTTGAGGATCAACATATACCCCATAGTGGTGGTGGACTTTATTTGGTGTTGTGCGTTACTATGCCATGTTTTCTCTTTGTTTCTTTCTTTAATATGTACCTCGTATGACGAGAGGATTGAGGAGACACATTCCTCTGTTGTAGAGGTTCTCTGTGAGTCAAAGACGGGAGCGCCAGTGTACGTACCATTCTGTGTATTACTGTGTATTGATTGTGGAGTTTTTGGTGGAAACTCTGGGGTGTGTACACGGCTGCATACTTGAGTGAAGCGCCCTATAAGATCTGTTTCAATTATACCTAGGGAGTGTGATAGAACTCACTCAGCTGCAATGCTCTCACAATATTGGTGGCATTATCAGAAATCCTATATCTTGAGTAGCGTCCAAGCAGGATAAGCCATGCTGCAATGACATCCCTTAGTTTTTCTAACAGGTTGCCAGCGGTATGCCTCTTAGTGAAGCCGGTGATGCACTGAGTAACCGAGTAAATGTATCAAGCTGAGAGTTTTCCGGCAGGTTTGAAAAGTGGAGATGTTGCCTATAGCAACAAATCAGATTATAGCCATCATTTTGTAGGATGTACTGAATAAATGATAGCTAGAATCTGATTGGTTTTTCAAACCCACCGGAAAACTCTCAGCTTGATACATTTACCCCCTGGTTTTGTTTGTAAGATGCTGCTGCTGTTCCTACTGCTGAAGGTGATTCACCAACCCAGTGGGCTGTTAGTCATCTAATCTTTAGTTTGCCCAGTTCCCCTTGAACCCATATCTGTTGATAAGTGTACTGTGAATAGAATGGCATTTTCTAGCCCAATAAAAAAGTTTTTTTCTAACCTCCTAGTACAGGTGAGGAATTGCTTGTCTAGTAAAATGGTGTTGAGATGGAATTTCGTAATGGGGAGACACAGGACCTGAATTAACTATCTAAAACCTGCTGCATTAATGGTGGATATAGGACGCATATCTAATACTAGCCTAGTCGCCATGGTGCCTGTGATCCACTGGGTGACAGCTGTCATAGTTTCTTCCTCTTGCAAAGGATTGTTTAGTAGTGAATTGTTGCTTTAAACTACTAATAGTCTTCTTCTTGGTCTGCTTCTGTGATGAAGATCCACCCCCAGCAGCAGGAGCAGCAGCAGCGGGCCTAACACTCAAGGATTCTTCTGAGGAATCCTGAATATTGGAGGAGTCATCTAGCCTTATCAACTTGGATGTAAGTTTAACTCAATTCACTAGTGAGGCTATTGATGATGAAGGGGTTGGCGGTATAAATTGGAGATGCTGGGATCTAGCTGAGAGAAGGGAGCAAGCTGATGCTGGACTGCTTGTTATTTTTTTAGCATAAGTTTCTAATTTTCCCAAAAGCTTGCCATGAACTCGCTTCAAATGGCGTAACATGGATGAGGTTCCCAAAGGGTTAAGGTCCCTACCGCTACTTACTATGGCTTTGCAAATGGCTAGACAACTGTTATCAGGATGTGGGTAAAAATAATTCCACACATAAGAGGTAGATTTTTTGATCTTATTCCCAGGCATGACAATGACCTTCTTCTTATCACTGCCAAGAACTGCTTCCACTTTTAGCTTAGCGGCCTTAAGCCCATTGGTAGCTTGTTTTGTGGGGGTCCAAACAAACAAACCAAGCACTTCAGTCACAAAAGTGGCAGTTTTTGTTGCTGAAGTGCTTGGTTTGTTAAACTGTACATGTCCTTTTTAAGATCCAACAAGGGTGGGTAGACTCAAGGACAATTCCATCTTGCACTGTTTTACATTTTGGCTTTGGTCTATTGACTTGTTTAAAAGTTGCCACTTCAGGTGTCAACAATATGATTAGGTCTGAAACCTTCCTTCTGCTTCACAGGAGGTTTCTGTCCTCCCTGAGCTCGCCTTAGGACAGTATGATTAGGTAGACTATTCAAATGTGGAAAATATTATTATAGGGCTAGGTCTAGATATGGTTAAGGACTGGTATAGGGATTGGTCTAGGGACTGGGATAGGGACAGGTCTAGAGATAAGGACACGGTTAGAATTAGGGATAATACTGTCTACATTTGAATTGTCAACCTAATAAATGCTGACTACATTTCAATTGTTGTCCTAATAATACTGTCGATGTCAATATATTTTCGACTTTATAACCTTTTCTAGTCTGCTACCCATCAATCCTATTATGTCAGCCTAATATATGGATGGGTGAGAAGGCTGAAGGACAATTCCATATTGCCAATACTGGAGAGAGAAAAAGAAGGCGACTAAAATAATTCCATCTTGCGCCACTTTTCTTTTCTGCCACTGCTGTGTGGCAATATTTCCTAGATATGTCAGTCCTTGTCGTTAAGTGCTTGGTATATTAAACTGTGCATGTTCTTTTTAATATTCAACATAAGGGTGAGCGGGATGGCCGATGGACAATTTCATTTAGTAACCAGCCAGCTTGCTGCAGTCTTTGGCCTAAACTGGATGAAAATAATATTGTTACCTGTCAGGTGGTCAAAATTGACTGGAAACGACTGGAAATTAATGATATTGAGGTTAAAAATAATGAAGAAACAAAAATGAGCCAAATTATGTGATTTTAGCATTTTCTTTACAGATGTTTGCAAAAGGATACAGATCCAACACCAAATCCAAAATACGTGAGAGTGGTTTTGCCAAAACCAAAACACGGAGGCCTGTGAACATCCCTATTTAATACTTTGAATTGAGTGCACACTAATAGACATTTTCTCTCCCAAAATTACCACTCGCCACACTATTCACCCTGAAGACTATTTGGCAAAAAGCATGGTTAGCATGCTACTTGCTTAATTAGACAGTGCTTTGTCTCTCTAGAGCAGAAATACATCTCAATCTAAAACATGCCTACAGATGACTATTTGTGAACCAAGTACTCATGTTATATTGAAGTCATGAGAATAAGATAATGCACCATTTTCTATTGATTTACATTTTATGTGACTGATAATAGGTAAGAATTTTCAAAATACATTCTACTTGTCTGTTGAAGGCTACACACAAAACTCTGAGCTATAGGGGGTGTGTCTTTATGGGCATCACGGTGGCGTAGTGGTTGGCACTTTTGCCTTTCAGCACTGGGGTCATGAGTTCAATTCCCGACCATGGCCTTATCTGTAAGGAGTTTGTATGTTCTCCCCGTGTTTGCGTGGGTTTCCTCCGGGTGCTCCGGTTTCCTCCCACACTACAAAAAAAAACCATACTGCTAACAAATTGACCCTAGTCTGTGTCTGTCTGTGTGTTAGGGAATTTAGACTGTAAGCCCCAATGGGGCAGGGACTGATGTAAGTGGGTTCTCTGTACAGCGCTGCGGAATTAGTGGCGCTATATAAATAAATGATGATGATGATCATTCTAATCATCATCATTTATTTATATAGCACCACCAATTCTGCAGCACTGTACAAAATACTACTGCTCTAATGCTCAGTGTTTCTTTTATAATTAACATTTCATATATATGAAATCAAGGGACTTTTAAATATGCGTGGTAAATTAGCTTGCTCAGTTTGTTCTTGATTTCTGATGTAAATAGCTTTGGAATGGTTAAAAAAACATTCAATATTTCTCAATACTGTATATTCAATTTTAAATTAATATTATGGGTTGGAAAAAAAAAAAATTCGATTTTATAAACTCAAACAAAATCTAATAACTGTTATGTATTTTAATTAGATTCATTTGTAATCTAGAAAAATATCCTTAGGGCATGGTACAAGATAATCATATTTGGGCATTTTGAAACCTGATTATGAACGTAAAGTGTGAAAGCTTGCGGAACAGCCTTTCAAAAAATGTGTAGTATTCTAAAATGGGACTAAACTTTACATGTGCACTTAACAAAGTGAAAGCTATAATGAATTGCTTGTACTGATGAGATCTCGCATGCATATACTGGGATGTTGTTTATGGCAATTACAGCTGCCGAACTTACCTGCCAATTGTGATAAATAAGACACTGAGGAAAGTGTGTTTGCATTGTTTACAGAACTAAAACATATATATGGTGAAAAATGGTAAATAAATGGTGTGTTTTGTCTTGGAGCAGATCTTTATTTCTGTATTCATCTTTGTCTGTGCTAGTGTACTAAATGGGGACACGCTTTACAAATGTTCTTAATTGTATTTTATTAGACTGATTTGAACATCTTTCTTCCCACAACACCATTAACACCTGGCTTCTAGTAACCCTGAACTGGCTACGGATTTTCCTTAATAGCCAGGGCATTCCACAATACCATATTCTATTGTTTGTCATGAATGCAAGATACTTCTATGTATTACTGTAATCCAAGAATACTTAATTTACAGAATGACTCCTTGCACAGTTTGCATTGTATGAGTTTAATCATTTAATGTGCTCCAGTTTCCTCCCACAGTCCAAAAAACATACTAGTAGGTTAATTGACTTCTATCAAATTGACCCTAGTCTGTGTGTATATGTGTGTGTTAGGGATTTTAGACTGTAAGCTCCAATGGGGCAGGTGCTGATGTGAGTGACACATCTTCTCTGTATGCTCTGCATGCTGCAGAATTGGTGGCTCTATATAAATAAATGATGATGATGATGATGATGGAGGAAAACATCTAATAGAAATTTGCACACCTCCTTAAAAATTCCTACTTGGTTTGCTGATTCCAGGTCTAGGTAAAAAGAGAGATACTAGTCTTTCAAAATCTTAATGCAGCTACATGTATGAATATACATTTTATGATGTGGCAAGTATGGGTTAAAGCCCCTCTGAGCTACATAGGAAAGTCCATAATTTTCATCAGCTTTTTTTTATTGCTTTTTATTAGAGATGGTCACTGACCCCCGTGTTTTGGTTTTGTATTCGGTTTTGTTGGAAATTCAATGTTTTCGGGCCTAAAATAACCAAATTTAGTGATCCACCTGTTTCTTGGATAAGTAATGTAATTGTAAAGCTAATAAACTATCAAAAAAACAGTTTAATTCCTGGTAGGTAGGTCTTCATTAATTCTACACACAAAACAGATTGTCCTCCTCTCCATCTATGCATATTGGCAATGCAGCCATAGTCTTTGGATGTATGTTACACCCTACACTTATAGTTAAATATGTAAAGAAATGGACAAAGGCAATTTGGTTTCTGTCTCTATAGGCCCCCCTCCACTTGTCGAAAATACCAAAAAATTCAGCCGTTATAGACTGTACAATATTAATTGAAATGGAGAAAGCCATTTTGTGGTCACTGTGTGTATGACACCCTACCCTTAAATTGCCCAAACAGCAGCCTTTCAAAACGGTACGTGATATGGAAATGCCACAAGTCCCTTTCCTCTTTGGGGGTAGATTGCACCCTAGACTTAAATAGAAAGTTTTAAAAAGATGTTATCGTCATCATCTGGATTTTTATCCTCGCCCTCATCAGTGTGTGCGTCATCATCACAGACTATCAATTCATCGCCGCTTGAATCCGCCATTAGAGAACAGTCAGTGCTTGGATGTATTGGATGGTGAAGGTCTTCCTCGTGGAAGATGTAGTTCATTTTTACAAACATCATTTTCTCCACATTTTTGGGAAGTAACCTTCTACGGCGATCACTGACTAAGTTCCCTGCTGTGCTGAACACTCGTTCAGAGTACACACTGGAGGGTGGGCAGCTTAGGTATTGCAAAGCAAGTTTGTACATGGATTTCCAAATGGCCTGCTTTTCCTCCCAGTAAGGAAAGGGAATGTCTGACATTTCCATATCAATTACCTCTTGAAAATAATACTCCACCATCCTTTGCATGTTTATACTCGTATTGGATGGAGTTATGGGCAAGGTCACACATTTTTTTGAAAAATCCTTCAAACCAGCCCAGATGTTAAATTGTTCTGGTCTGTCCCCTGCGTCTTCCCTGCTTCTTTTTGTGAAATTTAATTTTTTACGAGCAGCAGCAGCTTGAGAAAGTGAAGGAGGACACGTCGTCAAGCCGAGGCCCAGTTCAGCGGCCAACTTGCTGAACAATAGCTCCTTGCAAAAGTTCACATCTCGCTCATTTACAAGTAAAGACTCAATGTAGGTCTTAAACCTTGGATCAAGCACAGTGGCCAAAACGTACTGATCCAAGTTCAAGATCTTAATAACTTGAGGATCATTGTGAAGCGAATGAAGTACTTGATCGACAATGCCAACATACTTTCCTGAATTGCTTGCTTTCAGCTCCTCCTTCATTTTCTCAAGCTGCTTTTTCTAATAGTCTAATTAAAGGAATGACTTGGCTCAAACTAGCAGAGTCTGCACTCAGCTCACACGTCACAACTTCAAATGGTTTCAGCACCTTGCACAGCACTGAAAGGATTTCCTACTGTGCAAGAGTGAAATACATCCCCTCTCCTTTCCCAATGTCATGGCTTGTGCAATATGCTTGGATTACTTTGCGCTGTTCCTCCATCCTCTGAAGCATGTACAGGGTGGAATTCCACCTAGTTACCACCTCTTGCTTAAGTTGGTGGCAGGGCAAGTTAAACTGCTCTTGGAGCTGCTGTAATCTCCTACATGCTGTGGCTGAATGCCTGAAATGGCCTGAAATTTTACGGGCCACCGAAAGCATCTCCTGCACCTCACGGTTATTTCGTAGGAAGCTCTGCACCACCAAGTTGATGGTGTAAGCAAAACAGGGAATGTGCTGGAAATCACCCAGCTGTAATGCTCGCACTATATTGTTGGCGTTATCAGAAATGACATATCCTGGGGAGAGTCCAAGTGGTATAAGCCATGTATCAATCACATCTCTCAGTTTGCGTAACAAACTGTCAGCTGTTTGCCTGTTAGTGAAGCCGGTGATACAAAGAGTGGCCTGCCTGTGACAAATGCTACATAGTGGTGTACATGCTGCTGCTGATCCTGCTGGTTAAGGTGAATGACCAACCCATATCACAGTCATATAGTCTTTGGTTTGCCCACTTCCACTTGTTCACATATCTGTGGTTAAGTGGACAGTGGAATGGCATTTTTCAGCACAATCTCTACATTTTTACACACCTTTTGGTATAGTTGTGGAATTGCTTTACGGGAGAAATGGTGTCGCGATAGAATTCTGTAACACGGACACAAAACCTCAATTAACTGTGAAAAACCAGCTGCGTTTATTGTGGAGATTGGACACAGATTTAACACTAACATTGCAGCCATGGCGTATGTGATTCGCTTGTCGACTGGGTGACTGCTGTCATATTTGCTTCCCCTAGCAAATGAGTGTTTCACAGTTAATTGTTGAAATGTAGGACTGCTCTTTTTCTTGGCCTTCCTCTGGGCTGATGATTCACCCCCAGCAGCAGCAGTGGGACTAACGCTTTCTTCAGAGGTATCAATAATGGTGCAGGAGTCATCCAGCCTTAATAATTAGGATGCAGGGCTAACTCCAGGCGCTACTGAGGATATTGATGAGGATGGTGTGGTGGGTGTAGTTTGTAGCCATTGGGATGTCGGTGACCGGAGGGTCCTAGATGATGATGGAGTGCTTGTAATTTTTTTGGAAGAATTTTCAGCTTTTTCCAACACTTTGCCATGAACTCTCCTTAAATGGCGTAACATAGACGAGGTTCCAAGATGGTTAAGGTCCCTCCCTCGACTGACTGTGGCTTGACATACACTACAAATGGCTATACAATTGTTGTCTGGATTTGGGTAGAAATAATTCCACACATAAGAAGTGGATCTTTTCGTTTTATGGCCAGGCATGACAATGGCCTTTTTCTTGTCACGTGCCAGAACTGCTGCCACTGGTGCAGGACTTACACAAACAACCTCATCCTCATCAACATCCTCATTAGCGCCCTCATCGCCTACACAAATCTCCCCCTCATCCTCTTCTAATTCTAAAGTGGCATCCTCAATTTGTGTATCACCGGCTACACTCTGGCTGTTAAGGCACACATCAGCAGAACTGCTGAAAGGGCCCTTCTTTATGGGTATACTAACAGAATGCTCACGATTAGACATACCACTGTTGGATGGACTCTCCACAGGGATTGGTGTCATTTGTGAATCAGAGCAAACATTATCCTCTAATGCCTTACTGTTATCTTGCAGCTCGGCTTTGACGCGTAACAGTAGTTGTGCACCAATTGTAGGCTTGGTAACTTTTTTGGATCTGCCACTAATAGAGAAAGGTGAAGGCCTCATTCTCTCTTTGCCACTGCGTGTGTAGAATGGCATGTTGGCAATTTTTTTTTTTATCGGCACTTAACTTTTCCTCAGTTACACTTTTTTTTCGCCTTAACACAGTAAAAAAAATTTGGGTGTGTGTTTTTTGGACTGATTTCAAAAGACTGTGTAGTTTGACATCGCCTTGCCCAGATGACGTACTGGGAACACTACCATCAGGACTGGTGACAGAACCTGGTTGCTCATATGTGGACTGCTTTGAATCCATTCTGAGCCCAAAGCACTTGTAGTGCTACAAATTATTTGGTAGATACTGCTGAGAAATATGACTTTGGACAGCCAGAAATATTTAGGCAAAATAAGGGGGGACACCCAAAAAGCACTTTGAGTGCCAAATATTGAAAAAAAAAAAAGACTCCTCTATCGTCCTCTCTTCTCTATCAATTGTTCTTAGCACAATTGGAATCAGAATATTGTATTGTCTGTCCCTGCTCTAATCAGCCTGTGACTACACCCTGCTCTCTCCCTCTGTCAAATGGTGATGGATTGCTGTGGAGGCGTGTATTTATAATCTTCAAGTATCGCGAGAACCGATCCCCGAGATCCGATGACGTCACAATGACGTTCGGCCTCGATTTGGATTCAGAGCAGGCGGGAGAGTACCGAGCCTACTCGGCTCGGTACTCGGATAGCCAAAGTTCGGGTGGGTTCGGTTCTTGGGGAACCGAGCCCGCCCATCTCTACTTTTTATATAACTGTCAATGTCTCCATCTTCTCCTTCATGATTAAGACACAATTAAGCCCTTGCATCTTTCTAAACCTTACATTTTACTTAACCTTTTAGTTATAGAACCAACTAACTTCCACACCCAGGCGCAGAGACTGGTCTGGGCCTGTGTCCCAGGGGATCTCCCCCCTTGATTCTACCTCACCCCCTTACCATATTTCTTCCCCTCTACCCTCTCTCTTTTATCCTGTTATTTATAAATACAAAATATCGTAGAGTTCTGCTCACCACAAATTGTAAACTCGTGCTTACCGCTTCTGTATATTAAAAAAAACAATTTTTTAAATAATTTATATTGTATAGTCACTTATAGTATAGTATTTTTCCAGCCTCCAAATGTCAATTGCTTTCCTCCCAACGTTTATGATTTATTATATTCTGCAACTGGCCTCATGAATCCAATAAACATTCTTAAGGACAACATTGCCGTACACTCATTAAATTAGGTGTAGACAGGAATTCATTATTATTGGAGTTATCTATTCAACCTTATATTTGCAAACATTGCCATCAGCCTCACAAGTGTCAAAATACACAGTTCCAGTTGGCGTTCACTCAGATTTATTCACTGTTTTAATGATTTCAGTTTAATTTATGCACAATGTAGAATGAATATGGGACCTTGAAATGAAATGTTTATTTCTAAACATTCAGCACGGGAAAAAGATTACGCTATACTACGTCTTTTTTTATTTTTGTGATTTATGAAGCAGTTATTCCAAACAGTTACTCTGAAACACAGGACAAGTATTTGACTTTTTCTTAGGCAGTAGAGCAGAAATTAATTCTGAAGCCAGAACATTCCCATACTGACACTGTATGCAAGGAATGTTCTGTAGAGGTGTCGCCTAACTAAAACCAGATTACCTTAGATAGTACAGTAGTAACTGATGTCATTTGTGGCTCTCTGGACTGTGCTGACTGCATATTGACATTTGTTCGGGAGCTGATTGACATAATGACTTTTAAACCAATTCATGCATGAAATGCTTCTTGAATAGATGCATAAGATGTGCAGCATGCTGTAAATGGAAACAGAACTGTAGCCAGAGCAAATTGTTTTATTTTAAATAACTCACGTGTTTTAGAAAATTTGAAACATGGTAACAGGAATAAGAATCCTGGTTTCTACAGTCTGCCTACGTAATCATTCTGGGTTTTTATGATCAGTAGTCAAGAGCATCTCTATAGAATTAACAAGTAACATTTTAATGTAATTGTAGCTAAATGTTGGGTATTGCAACCTATATTTAACTTTATTGTAAGGATTTAGCTGATGTTTTCTGATCTGTAGGATAAGAGTGTCAGGCGCTAACTCAGGATTTCTAGACGGGGTTCCCAAATACTTGATTTTGGAACAAAACATAAAAAAATTGCCACATGAAGCCAACAACTGACACTTTTTTGAGTAGTGAAAACTGGTTTACATTAAATAACAAATACAGCTGGATCACAAATTGTTGCTTATTCACATCATGTAAAATGTTATTTAATAACAAGATTGAGATATTTGACATTAAAAAATGTTTTCTGCGACTTTCTAGTGATTAGCCATTTAAAATACATGTATGTGGCAGGCTCTTTTTTAAGATATTGCAAAGAGAATACATAGCACAGGCTACTTTGCTAGAGACACAACTCCATTAACATAACTTTCAACTAACACATTGCTGTGTTGGATCTTGTGTAACGTATACAGACAGTAAATACATTACACATCTAGGATATAAGTAAATAATACTATAATACACTTTCTGCTACTTCAAGAGACACCTATCTTACCTCTCTTGCTGCCAATTGTCAGAGTGAAAAGAAACTCACCAATAGCAAAGAGACTCTTGGCTAATTGCTATGTTAGTTTTAGTCTCACTGTTCTTGTTACAAGAGGGGAAGTGTTTTTCTAAAATCTTATTTAAGAAAGGTCTAGTATACCAGTACGGCAACCATGTTTCTGAAGACTGAAATTATATGATTCCTAGACACAGAGTTGTGCCTTAATCGAAGTACTAGTTGTTACTGGATCACTATTAAATAACTTTTGGTAAAAATTTATTTAAAGCAAATAGCGCAGGGCACTTATTTATGTAATTGCACGTGCACTTATTATTTTTATATTGTGTATATTGTGAGATAGTAAATCGTTATCTCTGAGACCAGGGTAGACAAGTTGATTTTTCTGTTTACCCTTGCTAAATGAAATACCTTATTTCTGATGTATACCTGATACAATAAATCTTTGTTTTGAAAACCTTTTGCAAATCTTAGTGTGAGGAAATGCATTCATGTCTAAGGTATATGTTTGATTTCTGATAAGCATTCGTAAGTCTGTTGTGTAGTGTAGAGGATGTGTTCTCATTAAGGCTAATTAAGTCTATTCAATGTGAGTGACCAACACTTGAATGCACAACAGTGGGGCCTGTTACCTGAGTGCAGGTCCTGTTAGACAGGCAGGAACTCTAAACAGTGGAGACAGAACATCTGAAGGGCATGTGGAAGTTAAATTGTGTTGGATGCAAAACTAGATTACATCCTGAGATCTGATGGAAATCATGTTGATATGGAAGTTCAATTATTAGATGCAAAATTACATTACATCCTGAGATCTGAGGGAATATTCTAGACGGGTTGGAGCCAGGGGCTGGCTTACTTCTGCTAGGAGTTATGTCAGAACTGTATAAAAGGTGAGCTGTGTGAGCATGTAATGTATCATTCTGATGTTCCATCTGACCTGACCACTGATACCTTTAATCAGTGGAACTGTCCTTGTCAGGACACTTGAGCAATAAACATTACTGTGCTTCAAAGACCTGTTTGACAACTTCTTCAATATTGCTGTAATCTTGTGACCTGCTGATTAGACCCTAAATCTAATCCGTCCTCCTGCTGTCTGAGGTTTGGACCCAAGCTTTTCCAGTACCACCGCTCTGCCTGCTACCTGCAACTCTGGTCAGTGTGATAGGCCAGGGAGGATCCATCCACAGCAACCCGGATCCACAGTAAAAGGTCTGGAGTTACCAGTCCAAATGTACCAGCACAGGAGTACACTAGCAGTGACAGTTACCCAGAAGGAACGCAGTGATGGCAGCATTATGAGCCCCTCCTACTGCGGCAAGAGGGCGCATTTGGAATAATGAAAGGGAATGGCAAAGTAAGCCCAGCCAGTTCCCAGCAACAATAGACAGGGTGGCATAGGCAGTCCATCCTGTCACACTAGTGTTTAGGGGCAGATCACATGATTCAAGCGTGGGGGGGTTTCCAGGCAATGGAACCCCCCTCCCCCCGCAAGTACCCACCTGTTTTCTTCAAATCTTTCAATTTGTTCAAAGGTTACTGTATGATAAAGCTCAAAATTTGTACCTGGGAACTTGGGTCTGTAGTTACACTTCTGGGATCTTGCATGCTTTGCTCCACCATTGTCCTTTACTATACTACTTTGGGGAATTATTAATTCTAACAACATTTTTATATTAGTTTACACTCAAATGGGTCTAAATGGAATGATTGAGCTTTTATTTTGGGCCTAATTTAGAGCTAGGAGTTAAAACATCTAAGAGTTGTGAACTCAAGAAAAATATGTTTAGGGAGGCGAGTAAACATTTTTTTGTGAGGGGTGTGTCCTAGTTTAACAGTAAGTTGCAGTGTAAAAAAAATGTCTGTGCTACATGCAAAAGTAGGCAGTATTTCCCTGCATGGATAAAATTGCATTTGCATCGCTACATGGGTTGTCCAGGTGCAAATTTGCCCCCTTTAGCTGGATTTGCTCCTAACACAATATGATGCCCTGTATGTCCTCATCCTTATAAAGATATCTTGAAGTGTATTAAGCCACCTAGAAGCCTTTGTCTAGTTTTATTTTACTGTCTATTTGAAATGACAAATTTGCATTGATCTATAGGAGCTAACAAAAAATTACTTATAGACCATAATTATGGTATTATGCCAAAGCAGACCCGTTCTAGTCCCTATTGCTCAGGGGATTTTAAGTATTGTTGGAGCAGGTCTTTATTAGAGTCCTTCCATAAAATACAAGACAATGTCTTTCTACTCCTGCCATTGTAATAATCAAAGGAACAAATCATGCTCAGGTTCTTCTGTTACAGTGCAGCCCAAAAGAATATGTGATGTCCTTTGTTAGAGCTTGGTCTTTTGACGGCTTGAACAGGGGAACTGACACTAAATATAGCTGCTAATTGCTGCAGCACAGGCTTTTTTTCTAAATCTAAAATATTTAACAGATTCATTAAGTCTTGGGCCTTGAATATACCATTTTATTCACATTCTGAATAGGTGGGGAACATTTTCAGTTGCCTGTTATTTGTCGGTCAGATATACCATAATGCATTATGTATGAACAGATGTTCATTCAAAATTCATAGCAAAGTTTTGGTGGTAAATAATCTATTACATAATGTCTAAGCGATTTTTCGGTGTGTTCACCTTGTTGCTTATTCTATATGGGGCTCATTAGTAGTATAAGTGTACCATTCCTGAATGTAGTCATTCTTTTTATATTTAACTTGTATGTGTACAACCACAAAGTAGCTCAGGTGTGAGTCCACAGACGTCTCAAGTGATGTCCGAGTTCATTTATCATTTGTCTAGATGACCTTTGAGAGCAATAGTTTACAATATTGTTTTACTGATATTTGCCCAAGAAACCACAATAGCAAAGTATAACCTTCTCCGGTGAATGTATCACTAAAATGTATTAAAATGTAGGTATATGTACATATTGGGGACCATATCTAATGTCACAGAGCCAATAGACTAAATTTTTGGGATCAATAGAGTACTTGATTGTAATAATGTATACTGTTCATACAGAGTCGTAACTAGGGCTGTGCGACAGGGGCGACCGCCCAGGGCGCAACGCTGAAGGGGGTGCAATTTAGGAATATTTTAGGTTAAAATTGAGGACTAGGGGGGCGGCATTTGTCTTTCTCGGCCAGGGCGCTAGAATTCTAAGTTACGACTCTGTGTTCATAGGTAGTGACACCAACTCAATGCCTTGTATGAGCATTATTTTAGAGACCTTATTATAAGTAAGGAAGCACAAGTTTGAGGCTTGGCAGTTTTCGGTTTGGCATGAATGCATAGGATTCAGGAAATCGAATTCTAACCCTGCTGTCTTTGCAATTTACGGTTATTGCTTCCAGAGGCTACATTTATACATGTATAATATAGATCTTCCCTAATTCATTTTAATATGCAAAGTAGGGTTCGGAATAAGTGTAATATTCTGGCAAAAATTAAAATATATTTGGTATGCAGATGAATCTAAAGTATGGGTTTACTAAAATATGGGCTTGGATATGGATTCATTGCAAAGTGAATATTTATCCCTGTAAAATCATAACATTTTACAGATTAGTCAACGATGCTAAAACAAGATAAATTCAGGTTAGTCATAATTGGCGTTTAAACAACCTGAGTGCATTAATGGATACCCCCAGACATTATTTATTATTAATAATAATATAATATTATTGTTCTGTGATTATTATTAGTTCATATTTTAAACACCTTTTTGTAGCCCAATATTTTTACCTTTTTTTTTTTCCAGGCTTTACTGTTCCTCAAAGTTTGTACCCCATTCATTTATTTAAACTTAGCTTTTTAGGTGTTAACGTACTTAAAGTTTGGGGACATCAGGACTGTCTTTTTACGTGGGTCACTTGAAGTACACCTATAAATGCCCTTGTGTGCTGAACTGCAATTAGAAGGTGCAAACTGTGTCCCATTGCAAGTATACGGATAAGATTCGATTTCTATCACATCTGACCAGTTGAAGAATTGAGTTACCTGTGTGCCGGGGATGGTGGTCGTTGGGAGGATATCAAGAGGGTATCTCCCTAAATAAATCTTCTTGCCTGCCGATTCATTTATGTAATCTTGTTGCGTAAAGTTAAATCATATAACTCCACTCCAGTAAAATGCCGATTTATTAAGGAACACTTTGATCTGCCCTACTCCTCTAATCAGACTGTACAAACTTCCTCACCTCTATGCATTAACCTATAAAAATGGGTCATATGTTCAGACTTGGGTGTATTACATCACAAAACGTAGGTGAGACTTTCTGGTTGTGCAGAAACACTAAGTACATGAGCAAGACACGATGAGACAGGTAGCTCTTTCAGTGAGAGCACCTTACAGATTGGTGTGATGATAGCAATTTGAAACTCCACATTTAAATAAAATACCAAGTGGTACAAGACCAAGATACATGGAATACAGATTGCTAAGCAAACGTAAGTGGAAAAATATTTCATGTAATATGAAAGATAATTATTTCTTCAGTAAAAACAGAAGTAGTTATCAAGTCATTCACAACGTAGCATGACTCCCTTCTGTTGTACAGGCTGCAGTTAGTCATATGCTGTGTCATAGTCTACAGACCTCACCAATCATAGCAAAAAATTTGAATGAATGAATGCAGCTCTTCCTTAAAGTTAGCTTATATTATAGTAACAACGAATTACTAAAATTTAAGTTTAAGTTTTTGAGTAGGGCATCCATGAGCCAGTATTTATTTAGAATAGTTCCATATGTTCCTTATTGTTAAACACCTGATAATAAATATCATTTTACCATACTGTACAGATAATCCTTTAAATAAAATAAAAAATGCAGAGATAATTTGCCCTCGTAATGTGGTCTCTCAGCTATTTTAAAATAAATGTTTTGTATGTGTGTGTGTGTGTATATATGTGTGTATATGTGTATGTGTATGTATGTATGTATAAGTTAACCCGTGCATGATACTCATGCATTCTAGTCAAATCGAGCTACTTAAGGTGTTAAAAAGGTTCTTGTCATGCATTTGGGCCATAGCCCAGGCCTCAACCACCAACCACTCTCCACTGTCACCCCCGGCAACCACCAACCACTCCCAACTTTCACTTCTCCTTCAAGAAATATATATATATATATATATTTTTTTTTTTATTTTTTTTTAAATCTTTATAAACACTTTTAACAATTAAATTAAATTAACAAATTAAAAACATCTTAGTATACCAAATTTCAGCCCTTTCTGAATTGTTTTTTCCACACACACTAAGAATTTAGTAGGTCAGTGTATAACTCCGCCCAGCAGGTGGCGCTGCAGCTTGGTTTTATTTTTTCCACACACAGACAGACTAACACACGCCACTAGACATTTATAATATATATATATATATATATATATATATATATATATATATATATATATATATATATATATTTATATATATCACTGTCTCCTTCTTACCCATCCTTTCATCTTACAGCAATGTCATTTCAATTGCCAAGCAAACATTCTTCAAATCTCTAATATCCACCCAATCTTCTAACCCACGTCGCCTCTTTGCCACCTTCAACTCACTTCTCTGCCTGCCTGCACCTCCTCCACCTTCCTCCCTCACTGCCCATGATTTTTCCACCTATTTCAAAGACAAAATTGTCACCATATGACAAGATATTTCCTCATGCCAAATTCCATTCACTTCAATCCCTCTACCCAACTTTACGTATACTCTCCAATCCACCCTTAATTCATTCTTTCCAGTGACTGAAGACGAAGTCTCTGCACTCATCTTATAATCTCATAGAATATAGAGTGACTATGCTCTTATTTGGCAAAAAACAATAATGCCTTCTTGTTTTTGCTGTGGCGCAACCTGGGGAGAGAAAAGAAAAAGAGAAAAGAAGAGAGTGAGAGAGAGGGGGGGGGAGGTTGGGGTGGTGTGTTGAGAACACAGTAGAGGTGGTACCACCAATATACTTATGGGGCTTTAAATGTTATAGCTCTTTTGTTGGTGTTTTTTTATAGCCTTTTTGCCCTGTTTATAGCCCCAAATGCAATGTATATTGGGGTGGATTGGTACCAGTATCTGTATGGGGTGTGGCTAGTGTATCTGTAGGGGTGTTAAAAGCTAGAGCTGTTAATAGAGGCAGTTAGTGTTGTGATTGCCTCTAAATGGTCCCTGACGAAGTCTAAGGACGAAACGCGATGGATCACAACTACACCCCGCATAAAACTCTCTGCACACTCTCCTCTGCGCCTGGAAAGCATCACTCGCAAACTCTCCAGGATCGGAAGCTGAAACAAAAGAAGCAGAATCGACACAACCCGCAGTGGAATACAGAGTGCGCTCCAGCAACACCGGAAGTCCGGCGGAAGCGCCTCAGGTGAACTAGCAGCACCCGCTCGGCACCAGTCAAGCCACCGCTCGGTACACGCTACAAATCCGGTCTTACTGCAGCGCCAAACGGAGAATCAGAGAGACCGCTTGACGACCACCTAACTGCTCTTATAAGAGCTACCGAAGCAAAAAGTTTAATACCTGCATATTCTCGCTACACACCCATATTACATTACTCAGTATAATCACCTCGCACACAAAACCTTCCCAACACTTTAAAAAGCACACCTCAGCACATATTAACTACCATTTAGAGGCAATCACAACACTAACTGCCTCTATTAACAGCTCTAGCCAACTAAGAGCTTTTAACACCCCTACATATACACTAGCCGCACCCCATACAGATACTGGTACCAATCCACCCCAATATACATTGCATTTAGGGCTATAAATAGGGCAAAAGGCTATAAAAAAAAACACCAGCAAAAGAGCTATAACATTTAAAGCCCCATAAGTATATTGGTGGTACCACCTCTACTGTGTTCTCAACACACCACCCCAACCTCCCCCCCCCCCCCCCCCTCTCTCTCTCTTCTTTTCTCTTTTTCTTTTCTCTCCCCAGGTTGCGCCACGGCAAAAACAAGAAGGCAAACAACAAATTCGGAAACCGGAACATCCGAAGAATCCATAACGGCAGCACCGATCCCAAAGACACTCCCGTCAAGCGCAGACGCCCAAGGTAAGCTCACCGAAAAGAGACCCTACCACCTGATCCCAAAAAACAATAATGGTTGCATTCCTTGTACATAAAACAAGTAGAAAGTTTATTCATGTGAACTATTATAAAAAAAAACTAAATTTATGACCACAATATACAACATGTTAAAACCAATAGGAGAGAGAGCCTGTAAAAACAAATGTTGTAATAAAAAAGATACAATAGTCTCTAAGGAGAGGTCCTCCTTGTGCGCAGAATGCAGCAATGTCCACACATAAAAACTTTAATTTGATAGTATTAGGAACAGTGTAAATGATTCACAGGTGTTGGTAACTATGTATATCGTTACTCACGAATATTGTAGTGTTCATTAGAAGAACTAACTTCCGATAAATCCTCAGTACTAATAAATATTAAATGCATCCCGCGCAGATGTATTATGCAATTCCAATCATGTGATCTCCTATATGAGTGAAAATACAGCTGGTAGTTCTTTAGCAAGTGGCAGATAGATTAAGCCTTAGAGGTCCCACAAGGCTCTCTTTTTGGCTCTTTACTTTTTTCATTGTACACATCTTCTCTTGGTGCACTAATTCGCTCATTTGGCCTCCAATACCACCTCTACGCTGTTGACACCCAAATCTCTCCTTTTATGCGATCTCATGTTACCAACTGTTTTTCTGCTATCTCCACATGGATGTCCCAATGCTGCTTAAAGCTCAACATGTCCAAAACAGAACTTAATATCTTCCCTCCTGCCAGAGTCACCACCTGCCCTCAAATCTCCCTCACTGTCAATGACACCACAATTTCCTCAGTCTCCTAAGCTCGCTGCCTTGGTGTCACTCTTGACTCCACCCTCTGCTTTTTTTACTCACATACAGACTCTTTCCCAGTCCTGTCTACTCCACCTTAAAAACATTGCCTTTCTCAACATGCTACCAAAACTCTTATCCATTCTCTCATCTCCCATCTGGCATCCCTGACACCCATATATCCACAAATCGCTACACTGGCTCCCTGTGTACTCCAGAATCAAATTCAAATTACTCACCCTTACCTACAAAGCCCTCAACAACAACACCCCTGCATACATCTCAAATCTCATATCAAAATACTCTCCCTCCCACCCTCTTAAATCTACCCCTGACCTGCGCCTTGTCTCATCTCTGATAACTACCTCTAACTCCCGCCTACCAGACTTCTCCCATGCTGCTCCCCACTTATGGAATTCCCTACCACGTTCAATCAGACTTTCCCAAAGCCTTCTATTCTTTAGATGCTCTTTGAAAACCCATCTCTTTTTTTTAAAGGTTACCTTATCCTCGATAACATTACTCACACTAATGCACCCTCACAACTATCCCAATCTCCACTCTGAGCCACACTCGCTCCTCTTGTTTTGGCTGTGCCCTCTTCCCTTTAGAATGTAAATTCTCTAATGAGCAGGGTCCTCTATAGCCTTTGTTTTAATGTCTCCATTCATTTTGTTTGCCTTGTCAGTCCTTGTTTTACATATGTCCTGTTTTATGAATGCCCTTGTCTTCCCTACTGTACGGTGCTGCGGAGCACTGTGGCGCATAACAAATCTACGATATTAATAATACTGCATCAGTTAAGATCCATGCAGGAGGAGAAAGGGAGCTGTGTGTATTTAATTTATTATTGCAACATTTTAATAATGTGTTAGAGTGTAAATAAATATATATTTTGCCATATAGAGAGAGTCTGGCACTCAAATTATCGAAACATCTGATTGCACTCTAACACCAAATTACATCACCTCGGACCCACCAACTACAAAGAGACTTTGTTTTAAAATAGCTTCTAGCTATCAAGGGGTCCTCTGTGCGGGGACCCCTTGATAGCTAGAGAAGTAGGTGCACTGCGCTGTTTTACTTTGTTTGGGAGTGATAAGGAAGTGGTCTGCAGTGGATTTTATGACTGTATGGCTTTTTTATTTTCAATTTATGGGAGTTCTAAGTTATAATAGATCTACTTGCTCATGGGCCCCAAAGCCTCCATCCCACATTATAGAACATTAACGGCCAAGGATTTGCAAGGTGGACATCAGAGGACATCAATGGTACAGCAAAGCTCTTGTTGTGTTCATTTGAAACACACAGCAATGTTACTGACACTCTTTCCTCTTGAACTTCATTCACTTGAATGGGAAGTATTTGGAGAGGGTACATCAATGACACTGCTGCCTGTTTTGAAACCAGTAAATGGCAGTAGGAGAGTGTAATGTATCCCTTGATCATTCAAGCTTTCGGTGGACCCATGAAAGGACAAGGATGCTGAACCCTAGGAAATTAAAACTGTGTTCTAAGATTCTCAAAACAACATTGTACATTCTGGCTGGAAGAATTATTTCATTTGTTTAAATGCTGTTACGTTAAGTGCCATAATCTGAGCAGAATTAATTGAATTTACTGTTTGAACTTTAAAGTATGTGCAATGCTGTGTTTTTAATTTTGATCACCGTTGAACGTTTGAATAAAAAAAAGTCATAATCTACATTTGTACTATTAGATCTATGTTTGTGAAGATTTTACATTTTGGGTAAATATCTTAATTAGCTGTAATAATTAAAGACTTTTGGAATGAAGCATGTAAGTGGACATTCTAAGTATGGGTAATGGTATTCTGTCTAAGATAAGCCACATACAATTCCATTTGCATTAGCCACATGACAAATTGTGATTGACGGCTTCTCAGTTGTGCTACTTAGTAAGTGCAGAGTAATTTGAAGATCCTTTTTGATTTATTGTAAGTTAGTCATTGAAGTTGCAGTTTGTTCCTGTAACAAAAAAAAAAGAATACATATTTAACTCCTAGATCTTAGCTACAAAATATATTTTTATATTAAAGATGAGTATTTTTCTAGAGTATTTTATAATACACACTTACCCAACACACAGCAGGTTGGGAGCATGTTTCATGTACTCAGTGCCAGGTTGTGCAGCCGTCATTATTGCTACGTAACTTACAAGTCAGTTCCATCAGCATTATCCTCCACAAGCATGTATACAATGCAATACAAACAGGAGACCTACTGAATAGTTGCAGAAAAAAAAAATCTGCTATAAATATATATTGTACTTGAATCTCTTCACAGGGGTCATGCAATATCTCAGGGCTGTACCAAGGTTTGAAGCAAATCTATTTAGGGTGGATATTGGGAATACTTTTAATTTGTGCATATTGCACTGAAATTTAAGGTGTAGATCAGTCCAGAAGCGTAACAGTGCATCGCTTGGCACTTATCCAAAAATGTTGCTATTGAGCCCAACGATTTATTATTATTACCATTTATTTATATAGCGACCCTAATTCCGCAGAACTCACTCACATCAGCCCCTGCCCCATTGGGGCTTACAGTCTAAATTCCCTAACACACACAGGCTAGCGGCCAAATAACCTACCAGTATGTTTTTGGAGTGTGGGAGGAAACTAGAGCACCTGGAGAAAACCCACTCAAACACGGGGATAACATACAAACTCCTCACAGATAAGGCCATGGTCGGGAATTGAACTCATGACCCCAGTGCTGTAAGGCAGAAGTGCTAACCACTTGGTCACCGTGCTGCCCCAAACAATGTAATGTTCCGACTCTGGACTGTTCTTGACCTTCAATTTAATACTGTTCTCATCTTTGCTCTGTTAAAAGGCCAGAGCAGGGCCTTTTCTGAGCTTGTGTGTATCCGGCACATGTGTAGTAAAGTTCCAAGTGCGTGCTGAGTAGAAAGCTCCACTCTGCTCTTTTGCCTTTGATAAACTAGCGGGCAGTTTCAATTAGTCACGAGGTGCCGCCGGATATCACCTTAATGTCCAGCTGCACATATTATCAGCTAATACAGTACAGAAATCTCTGCTTACTTTCAGCAGAGACTTTAGTAAAAACTCTGATGCGAACTGTCTCCGTGGACTGTTCCGGAGACACATTGCGTCACCTTGCGCCAAATTGAATCCACCCCTTAGGCTTCTAAGGTAGCAAGGCTTGTATACCCAGTAGAAAACATTGTGGTAGGAAGACTTAATGATGTCCAATCGCAGGTTTGTATTAATTAGCAGTAAAGCTATTTTGGTGGCACATTTAAATCAATCTTTAATCCATATTCACGCTTAGATTTTCCCTCACAGTGTGAATGCATCCACTCAGCTTTGGTGCTACAATGTCTTTCCCCTGCTTTTCCTCTGTTCTATTTTTTGTATAAGTTGTTTACAGAATATATAAAGGTGTGCACATAAAAAAGAAACATCTGTGTAAATGACGGGCACCAAACATATTGAAAGCAAAGTATTCCACACAGGTGGTGTTCAAACATTATTTAAGCAAATAAAATCCCAGTATTGTCAGGGTTTGGTATAAAAATACAAGATTTCCGTTGTTGCTTAGAATTTATAGCTAGATTAGCTATAGGGGGTGATTGTTGGGGTACGTTTGTTAGGGGTTCAGTGACCAAGACAACTCACTGGCTCCCCATCCCCTACAGAATCCTTTTCAAACTCCTGACCACCACGTACAAAGCTCTTTCCCAGTCCACTGCCCCGTATATCTCTAACCTCCTCTCCATTCACACTCCTGCCCGCTCCCTGCGCTCGGACAATGACCGTCGCCTCTCCTGTACCCTGGTCACCTCTTCCCACTCCAGAATCCAGGACTCCTCCCGTGCAGCCCCCCTTCACTGGAATGACCTCCCTTGCTCCATCCGTCTCTCTCCCAATCTAAGCTTCTTCAAACGAGCACTTAAAACTCACCTCTTCCTTAAAGCCTACCATCCTTCCACCTAACCCATTATCCCCTCTCTCCTCCTGGTCCCTTCTCCCTCCCATATACTTCAACTGACTCCCTTTGTGCCCGAGTCTTGTTCACCCTCCCTTAGGATGTAAGCTCATTTGAGCAGGGCCCTCTTCCCTCCTGTATCCATACCTGTTCTTCTGCTCAGTACTTACTGCATTATCCTGCCTGGAGCCTCTGATGTTTGTTATTTATTGTTCATTGTTCAGTAATCTCTTACCCTGTATAGTCTACTGTTTGTACAATGTACGGCGCTGCAGAACCCTTGTGGCGCCAAACAAATAAAGGATAATAATAATAAATTGTTAATATTTTACCGGCAATGGTGCCAAAAGTGATGTTAGCATGGAACTAGCCATGTTAATGTGCTTGTGATGTCTGTGTATTAATTGAAGGTGCAAGGAAATAATTGGCAAATAACCGCAGATTGAATCATAGCAAATTTTAACCTGTGGCAAAAGCAGCTGGTTCAATTTTTTTTTTTTTTAAAAGTTCAACGAGAATTCCACAGAGCAGTGTATCCTAGTCAGGTTGTAGTACATAAACCAGTCTTCTTTCCTTGAACATTTGCAAGTTGAAAGGTGCAAAGAGCACAGGCTATGGAGTGCCGAACAGTGGAATGTGATGAATCATCCTTCACCATGTTTTCGAATAAAGGAAAATTGAACGTCCATTGCCAACCTAAGGAACTCCATAGACCTGAGTGACTTTTTCCCCACAAAAGTAAAGTGTTCTGTGGTATCCTTACTATTGTGGGGTGCCTTTTCCTGGCATGATTTGGGTGCAGACATTCCATTAGTAGGCAGTGTCAATGCTTATTGACATTGAGTGGTTGTCCAAGATGTCTCCATCCATGCAGGAAGTGTGGCCACCCAATGGTTTGATGAGCATAACACTTATGTTATCCATATAGTCTTCACAGTCATCAGATCTGAACTCAATTGAGCATTGATTGTATATTCTGGGATGACCATTTAAATATATTTTCCCACCAGCATCAAACACACGTCTACTTTCTTGTTGAAGAATGGTGCTGCATCCCTCCTGTATAGTGCCTTATTAATGGACTTTTTATTGGTGGATCCATTTTTTTTGTCCATTAACAAAATGGACCTAATGCCGTGGGTATCTGCTACAAAGTGCAGTATACAGTATGCACAAGTGCATACAGTAAACTTACATGTTTACCTTTTTTAAAAACTCATTTCAGCAGTTTGGTTCTAATTGAGGTTTGAGTAAATTGTAATGTTTTACAGTGGTCAGAATAGGATTTTGGAGGGGAATTTGCAAATGTAAAAGGTATGGTAAAATTGTACTTGCCAAAAACACAACATCTTCTTGAACACGATTCTACCCATTTTATCAAAATGCATAACAAATTGTGTTAATGCATATTGCATGAATTATACAGTACAAGAATGGTATTTATAAATTGTCATAATATAAAATCAGTATCCCCAGTGCTTATATAATTAATGAAAAAGCAGAGTTGATTAAAAATTGATTACATTTACATATGTAATATAAACTCTGTTCTGGAATATTCATTGTATTATAATTTTACATGTCACAATAAGATACTATAGAAAATTGTGAGGAGGGTGCATACAATGTATAATTTATAATACTATCTCACTTCTATTTTAAAAAAACAAGAAACATAGGGCCTGATTCATTAAGGATCTTAAATGAAGAGGATTCTTATTTCAGTCTCCTGGACAAAACCATGTTACATTGCAAGGGGTGCAAATGAGTGTTCTGTTTTGCACATAAGTTAAATACTGACTGTTTTTTCATGTAGCACACACATATCAACTTTAAATTTCAGTGTACAAATAAGCTATCAAGTATTTGTGTGCTACATGAAAAAACAGTCAGTATTTAACTTATGTGCAAAACAGAACACTCATTTGCACCCCTTGCAATGTAACATGGTTTTGTCCAGGAAACTGAAATAAGAATCCTCTTCATTTAAGATCCTTAATGAATCAGCCCCATAGTTCTTAATAATTAATAGGATCTTCCTACCTCAAACAAGATAATTTACCAGCAAAAGCATTCCAAAAAACAGTTATTCAGTTTTAAAAAATAAAAAATAAATAAAAAATAAAATTTAAATCAGTATAACTGTACGGTTCCAATGTCTTCCAGTGATTCCCATTACCAGACAAGAACCAGATTGTAACGTCTGGATATTCTAAAGACTGGAGAATTGTCTTCTGTCCTTGATATTCTATTACCAGAAAATTAGCATATATATATTATATTATACACTCGCACACAGTAGTGAAAATGGGCTGGTATATGGTGGTATGTCATGTCGCCACATTTCTTACTGCCTTCACTTTAAAGTGTATTGCATTTATGGTTTTATATTTTTGTATTGCTATTTATTGGAAATAAATGGTACTGCAGCATCTTTCATCATCATTGCCATTTATTTATATAGCGCCACTGATTCCGCAGTGCTCTACAGAGAACTCATTCATGTCAGTCCCTGCCCCATTGGAGCGAACAGTCTAGATTCCCTAACATACACACAAACAGACAGACAGAGAGAGACTAGGGTCAATTTGATATCAGCCAATTAACCTATCAGTATGTTTTTGTAGTGTGGGAGGAAACCGGAGCACCCGGAGGAAACCCACGCAAACACAGGGAGAACATACAAACTCCACACAGATAAGGCCATGCATCTTTTCTTTTTTAAATGTAAATCTGGTGTGTTTAGCTGACACTAAAAATATGCATTGTTAGCATGATGTTACAGTTTTAGTTTCATGAACAATTAGTCATATCAAACCACTATGATTTGTGGAGGTGTGTTGAAAACCAAATCTTGGTAGTGAAGCGTATGTGATATATTTAGTGTCTTGTGAAAGCCGTAAGTACTATCACACATAGAATAACAGTCTGGCATATAAGATGAGAATACTAGGTCTAGGTAAAAAGAATAGACATGGTTGGAGAACTAGGAACAAGGTAGTTATAAATAAATAAATATGCTCAGACTCGGTTTTCTGAAAACAGAACCCACCCGAACTTAGGGGATCCGAGTAGGCTCACGAGCCGTCTCATTATTTTTGCACTTCCTCAGATCTGAATCAAGGCAAAATGTAATTGTCGCGTTTTCGGATCTTTCAGTTTTTGGATTCCATAAGTACCTCCCTCCCCAGGAGATCCAGCACCATTGCTCACCCAGGAACAGGGGTAGCAGTGTTCTTGTCACTTTCCAGTCTCCAGTGCCATTGCTCAGTCCATTGCTCATACAGAAACAGGAGGGGTAGCAGTGTTCTTGTCACTTGACAAAAATGGACTGGAAATATTTGGAAAGTAATGTTGTTGAGGTTAATAATAATGTAGGGATAAAAATGAGCCAAATTATGTGAGTTTAGTAAACAAAATTAAGGATCCAAAACCAAAACACGCGAGGGAGGTTTTACCAAAACTAAAATACAAAATTAATCCAGATCCAAAAACACGGGGGTTAGTGAACATCTCTAGTTATAAACAAGGCAGATTCTAGGGATTTGAGCTGTTAGAGAAAAACATAAAAGTAAAAAGTGTGACCCTTTAACACCACCTCCTTCCGTGGAATGCAACCCAAAAAGATTTTACAAAAGGTTATCCATCAGAAAATGAGCTACAATTAAAAGAACAAAATAATTGAAAAATAGGTACAATTTAGTATGCTAACAAACATAGACACAGGGCCATCTTTCCGACTGGACACGATGGGCAGGTACCTGGGGGGCCAGCGCAAAGGGGCCCTAGGTAGGACGAAAATAAAAAATCCTGTTTAAAATAATTTAAAAAAAAACAAAACTTTTTTTGGTCACCAGGTGGTCAGGTCATGTGGCGATCTGGCTCCCTCCCTGGTCCCCTCTACCGTGCTGCACTGGCAGTGAATGTTGGGCATTATGATTTCATCATACCGACTATTACTGCGTGCACTGCTTTGCTCGGGGGCCCACAATGTTGTTAAGATGGCTCTGCATAGACATAGTCATTGTCACGGGCACTAGGAGTCTTTGCCCAGGATATCACCAGATGATGGACTTACCAGAGTAATATAGCTGGTACTATGGTTCTCTGGTAGCAGGGTGACAACGGAACAGGAGAAACAGCAGATGGTGAGAGAATGCTTGAGGAAAGTCTATGACTAGCAGCAACTGGTAATGAGTAGATGAATGTACACGAGGAACCAGATGGACAAGGAAACGTGAGGAGAGTCAGTGGTCTGCGTATAGTAAGTTGTACCGCTGTCTATAGTGAAGGAATGGAATCCAGGTGAGGGTAGGTAACGGGGAAGTCAGTGGTCTGTGTGTAGCAAGTTGTACCACTGCTATGTGAGGAGGGGCACGAGGAGATGAATGTAAAGCAGAGTATACACGGGGCACACAGAACTTGATCCCACGATGATATCCACAATACAACAATAACTGATCAGCGCTGCTTGAAGTATACAAGGTCACAATAGCAATCCAGGCAATAGAAAACAAAGTCAATGGTAACAATAGCTTCAGTGGATAGGAGGCTCCGGAGAAGAACACAACTCAGTCCAGATGGATATGCAATACAAAAGCAAAGTCAATGGAAAGTATGCATACCGCAGTTCAGGAGAGCAGGCTGTCAGAGCGACGTGCAGGGATACCTGAAGGCTGAAGGCCGGCAGGAGGAGAGACCACTGGAGGGTGGAAGCGGTAATCAGGTTGGTGCAGTGCACGGCAGGTAATCCAGAATCAAAGAAGCAATACTCAGGAAGCAGTAGTAAGTGAAACTGGAAACATGATGAACACGGGAGAGTTGAGGCGGTCTGGTATCCAGTAGTAGTGGTAACCGAGGCAGCGGGGAGCTGACACGATAAACACAGGAGAGTTGAGACAATCAGGAACTCTGTAGTAGTAACGGAGGCAGCGGATAGGAATCAGCTGAGTGCAGGCACGATGAACACAGGAGAGTTGAGACAATCAGGAACTCTGAAGTAGTAACGGAGGCAGCGGATAGGAATCAGCTGAGTGCAGGCACGATGAACACAGGAGAGTTGAAGTGAGCAGGAACTCTGTAGTAGTAACGGAGGCAGCGGATAGGAATCAGCTGAGTGCAGGCACGATGAACACAGGAGAGTTGAAGTGAGCAGGAACTCTGTAGTAGTAACGGAGGCAGCGGATAGGAATCAGCTGAGTGCAGGCACGATGAACACAGGAGAGTTAAAGTGAGCAGGAACTCTGTAGTAGTAACGGAGGCAGTGGATAGGAATCAGCTGAGTGCAGGCACGATGAACACAGGAGAGTTGAAGTGAGCAGGAACTCTGTAGTAGTAACGGAGGCAGCGGATAGGAATCAGCTGAGTGCAGGAACGATGAACACAGGAGAGTTGAAGTGGTCTGGCAACCACAATAGCAGTAAACAGGAATCAGCAGAAGCTGAATACACGAGGAACACAGGAACACCTTCAGAGGCTCATGGGGAATGAGACTCCAAGATCAGGCAACCAGGTAATGATCACAGGTGGTTTAAATAGGGAGGGTTGCCTGATCATCCAATCAATTAAAAGCAACAGGTATTGAAGGCTTGATAAGGGCTGCACATGCGCAGACCCTCAGGATGGCGGACGGCCACGGTTCCTGAACACACGGGAAATGGCACTCACAGTCCGGTGAGTGACAGTCATCTATGGGGACAGCAGCACTATCAATTTATTAGGCTGTGAAAAGCTTTGTAGCAAAGTAACACAATCTCAGGGAGGTGTTTCTAGTCCTTTACAATGGGATCCAGCTGAACCTCCTCCGGCTTTGCTGGTTTCCTCACCCGTAGAACTGCTAAGTGCATAGCACTTACTCCATTCACTGGCAGTGTTAGTCTACCAGTAAATAGCAAATAGACGTCGTGGAGGAGTAATGTCTTCCCCGGGGTTCCCAGAGCAGCCCCGACAAAGTACAGCAACTATGTATAGCTGCGGTTTGCAGCGATGCTTATTGATTGTCACTGCATTCTGTTATCAAATAGACCCCATTATCCATAATTTTACATATAAATAAAATTATATGAACTTTTAGTTGAAAATTCTGTAAGACGCATATAACAAAATTAAATGAACCATTGTGTAGTTTTGGCCAAAACACTTAGGTGAACCCACCAAAAAAAAACACCTTACATTTGGTGGAACCCTACACTGCTCACTGTTGGGTGAGAGTCCCAACACAGCTATGCTCACCGCCTGTTGGGTGAGAGTCCCAACACAGCTAAGCACACCGCCTGTTGGGTGAGAGTCCCAAGAAGCAGCTGCACTGGGGTCTGAGGTAGCTTTTGGTGTCCCTGTATTTCAATGGGGATTTTGTTTTGACTTTCTCTAGATCAATATATTTGTTATTGATATAAAGTTGAACTTGTTGGACCTGTTGCTTTTTTAACTTCACTAAATATGTAATTATGTTATCTATTAATATTAACTAGAGACAAGCTGTTCAAATTCAGGATAATTCAACAAATGCTATTTTTGATATCCAAATCAAGCCACGGATTGCCTCGAAAATAATTTTATCGGATATGATCGCATGGCAAAACATAATTTTCACGTCATTGGATCTCATGAGATTTGGTTCCTGCCAGCCTAGGAATCAGACTTTCTGGCAGTCTTGCTCAAGTTTTTGTGCATAATGCTATATCAATAGCACAACAACAGAACTCTCAGAAACGCATGCACAAGTCACATGGTATTACTGGACCAATCCATGAGTAGTAAACTGAGCCCCTTTGAAAGAGACAAATGTTGTTTCTGGTGGGCAGAGATTTGGATGACGTGTGATCAGCAGGTGTATAACTTTGCTCTGATACCTGAAAATGCTGTTAACATAATGTTCAGGCTAAATGATACTCTCAGCCATAATGGCATCTTTTAGACGGCTGGCAACGCCTGACGTTTCTGTTCCTGAGCAATATTCTTTATCTGTGATGATAATTTAGCTCTTTCCAGCAATTCAAACTGGAAAGCACAGAAAATGCTACATTAACATATATTTTTAGCCACAAAGCAGAAATTCAATTCAGGAATAAATATATTGTGTGTTTTGTACAGGTCTAGGCAAGACTAATCTTGGAAATACCAGTCTTCCCCTGAAACTAATCACAGTTATCGCCCTGCACAGTAGTTTTTGTTAATTAAATATTGACCTCTGTGTTGGTTGTCACTTGTCAGGTAGGTTTTCTATCAGACTAAACCGGTACTGGAAATAGGTGGATTTCCTGGTTATGTCTCACTTTTTTGTAATTTTGATCTATATACATTGTATAAAAATACATAGCAAAATGTTGCTGCAGTGTTTCAAAATCTAAAAAGAAAAGTTTATTCTGAATTAACTTACAGTAGCTATATCACCATGGTTACAAGGAAATGACTTAGGGAGTAAGCCACTGGGTTTAAACAACAGATGTGCGTAGGATCCAAGAAGGCTTTGCATTCAGCCTGAACCACCAAGGGCTGACAAATTCTGTCTAGATGAGCAGGGTATCCTTAGTTAATTTTGCATCAGTTGCTGTTTTCTACAAAGTTATTACAAAGTCCTTTTGTGGAGTATAAATGAATGTGCACCCCTTGGGAGAGTAAACAACACAACTAAAAATGTGCCCTCTTTACACCTTTATCTTGTTTCAATAATCTCGTTCTGCAAAATGAAATATTGTTCCTGCACTGCTTCGCAAAACTAGGTGCAGTGTTCTGCCTGCTCTGCACTTTGCAAGAAAACACCCTCAGTCAGTGCAAACTTCTGCTCCACCCCAAACAAACACCACCATCTTGGTTTGTGATGTGGTGGAAATCTAGGCACTGTTGCACAGATTGAGGCACATGGCAGGACCAGGTGATTTAGCACTGTGCAATGGGCATTTGCTGCTTATTTAATTGCTTCCCAATGACCTCACTATCCTGTTACACAGGGGTGCCAAGGAGGTCCATGGGAAGTTCAAGGGTCCAGGCAACTCTGGGGTCCCTAGCTTCAGAGGAAGCCAAGTAGCTGCTGCTAGACTGACCATAGGTGTCCTGTCAGTTGACAAAAAATAGTCAGACTGAGTGACTGTGCACATTACCTAGAGATTCAAAATGCCAGAGACAGGTAAGTAATATTGCTACCTGGGGACCCTGGAATTAGAGGGGGTAGTTGTGGGATCTGGATAGGAAGCCCGAGAAGTTGCTGCAGCTGGACCTCTCGGCAGCCCTGGCTATTATACACAATGAGTTATTTACACACAGTTGCCAACATATCTGAAACATTTGCAGGGCCACCCTTTTTTACTGCAAATTAAAAGCTGTGTATGGGGATAAGTGAGCAGCCTTCACTGTTAAATAGTGGGTGTGATATTAAATGATTTTTTTTTATTGTTCTAATACAAATAAGTAGTAAAATTACCCATACATGTACTGCACAATAACATAACTTATTCTATTTAATGTAGCCTAGTATTATAGCATGTATATAAAGCAGACTTTATTTTGATCTTAACAGTGTCCAACATATTATACTATAACGCTTTTTAGTATATTGTATTAATAGGTGCTCAACAGGTTATACTCTGTTACTAGTATGTTGTGCCCCTTATGACCTTATATAACACAGTTCTGAATCAGATGACCATTCGCTTATATTCTATAAACTAAAAGAGTGGTGGGTTGAACTTGGGGGTCAAAGCTCTTGACTGGATATATTCCATCCCTGTATATGGGGACTACTGGTGGGATTGTAAGAACCTGGAAATAAACCATTGAAAATGGAAGTAGGGGAGGACCTCCTGAATTCAGGAGGGGTGGGGGGCTTAGGCTTGGAGCAGTTTGCATTGTGTGGCGGTAGAGGGCATGTTAATCCGGTGGACCGCTGACTGGATTCTGGTTGCAGCAGACTAGAGACTGAAGTAAAGCAATTGTTATTTTCAGGACACATATTTTCAGAACCAGTCATTTCCATGAGTGTATGGAGTTAAAAGCAGGATAGGAATCGGCCTTTTCAAAGGGATACTGAAGGTCTGATGTCTTGGATGGCAAACACAAAAATTATTTTACCTTTTAGTGATTCTTATTCATATGACATTATTACGACTTTCAATCTCTGCAACAATGCAAAGTGACCCAGCTAGCATGCTAAATAGCTTGGCCGGCATGCTTACTACTGCCTATGCTGTCCCCATGCTTTACATCGTAGCTCTAAGCCACGAAGAAGCATTCGTGTGAAGTATTCAACTGGTGGGGAGATGTTGCTCGGTATGCAATTACCAAGGCACAAGGGCAAACAAGGGGGAGGGAAGGGAAGGATTTTTGTGGTACAGGCTTTTAATAACCTGGGCTAAATAAACGATAACCTATCAAACAGGTAACTGTTTCTTTTTCCGTTTTAAATCTGTGTTTCATTGTGATGAATCTCAAGTTCATTTAGTTAATTGCTTAGAATATTTGAGTAAATTTAAACAATTATACATACAGTGGAACACAATTCACTATTATAAATCTGCTTTACATGTAAATACATTGTAATTAAAATCCGTTTTATTTTCAAGATGTTTGGCTATTATATTGCTTTTGTTTTGTTTTTTTGGTTTTGTTTGTCCTTTACAAAATATATGTTTGTTATAGTTAATAGTTTGATACATTTTAGAACTGATGAATTTTTGATCATGTTGGGAGGTCAAACAAATTTACTCACAAAGGGCCTGAATCATTAAGTAACGCATGTGTCTGTTTTGTGCGCATTGTTCACAAAAATCACACTGTGCATGCTCAGAACCGGATGAAACGCAAAAGAAAGCAGCCAAGTCCAAGTCGGCTTTGAACACAAAGACACTTACTGCAGCCTATGATGTTTGGGAGTGAACGGGGTGGGGAATAGGAAGATGCACGTAGGCAGTGTTCAGTAAGGGCGTGCCCATGCAGCCTCGTCCAAGTCATACTCAGGCGCACACAGAAGTATGTTGGTTTTCTGCCGTATCTCTTGCTCCAACTGGGGAGGGAGGGGCTAGTTTAAGTTTCCACTACTAGCGCTGACAGCTGAGTCTGTATGCAAAAACGTGTGTGCAGTGCAATCAGGCGCAACTGTAAAATTGTATTTCATGCACAGTAGACATTAAGGACAGCCTAATACATGTTTCCAAGGGAGAAAAATATATTTTAAAAAGCTTTTTTTTTTTTCTACATACTTAATTTAGAATCATAAATGATATTATTATTGACAGATAACATTAATTGATTAATATTTTTTTCTGTGTGTTCTTTTGAGATTTTCTATTCCACGTAGGTATTGTACGTATCCTGCAGTGTCCTGTCTAGTAGAGCAGGGTAAACCCAGATCCGAAGTCATTACTACGTGTATCTTTAGATCCGTTCCTTGTTGTCTTCGAGATTATGGAGAGCTGATTTATGAGTGGTGTAAAAGAAACGCCTGAAGCACTCAGTATGCCTTAATGACTCAGGCCCCAAATGTTACAGTGCATTCATGCATGGGGAGTATAAGCAGTATTGTTAAGCAATATTTATTGAAATGTCATTATATAAAAATAAATTAAGAAACAACAACACATTTAAAACACTGTGATCATAAAAGCCACTTTTTTTTCCCCATTTGAACTAGAAGATTTAGCGATGAATATAATTACTGGTCCAATCAGAGATCCTCTAAAGTGCCCATTCTAATAGCTCTGAATTTTTACTTATATGATCCGACTGAAAATATATTTCATTAGAACTGAAATGAAGAGGGTGATGCATCTGCCAAACTTGTTAGTGTATTTTGAAGCTGAGTGCTTTGATTCTTTTACTGCTTTGATGGATATATTACTTTGCCTGACATTTATTTAATAGTCTGAATTTCCCAGTATATTTTTCATTTTAGTAAATCACAATAATTGTGTGGATTTAATTTGAAATAACATCGAGGGATGAATAGTGCCAAAGAGCTAATTGGTTTCATTCATTGTTTTGAATGTTAATAACTTTTAATAATGTACAAAATAACTTTTTAGGTAATAAAACATTAAAATGAACAAAATAAGCAAATGTGGGCATCCTGGTGGTGTTAATTTTAATACTAGGTCTTCTCATCTCACTCAGAAAAAAACTAATGGTAGGGATGGGGAATTGGGGATTTTTGTCACTGATAATGTTACAATTGATGAAAATGTACATCATTTAAACATATAGAAAAATAAAGAATTATAGAAAAATAAAGATGTTTTATTGTTATTGGGGTTTCATCTGGGCATAAGAGTTGAACATTCAAAATAAATAACTTACTTTTTAATATTTTAAAGCCAGTTCTCCACAATATGAGAAACCTCCTACCATTCACCAAAAACACATTGATGGTCATTTACAGTTGACTGGCACAATGCAAAGTCGAACACCATTTTTTTTAGTGTTGAATCATAAAAATAGTGGATAGTGCCACCTTAAAATTGATATTTGAAATTTGGGTCTTTTCCCTGTCCACATTTATAGGGGATCAATTGAAATAAGCCAATAATTACAATCGGATGCACAATTGTGAATATCTTATCTATAAAACACTCTTGCCCATGAACCATGAGACAAAAAAGCTCACAGAAGATGCCATCTTGCTGCTCACATCCATGGATGATGCTGTAAAAACAGGTGCAAAGACATGTTATGTCACAAATGGTTTCTGATCCCCATTAAGTCTTTGACATGCAGGGCTGATAAATAATTATATTGCAAACATTTTCAGATATATAAATAAGGCACTAATAATGTAAGTTTAAAGTGATATATGTTTGTCAAGTAGTGTCTGTTTTGCTAGAAAAGCAGTGTACTGGATTTATTCTGCCTCGTAAACTACTTTAGGGTATTTTTATATAGTTTCCGTTATGATGTAGCCACTGTATGTGTTGCTTTTTGAAAGCTGATAGACCGGATTTGCAAATCAAGAACTCAAATAATTCATTTCCAGCTGGGAAATGTATTTAATTGCTTTAAGGGCTGATGCTTAACTCTGATTCATCACAGTTTCTCATTGTTTGAGTGTGTTCTATATTAGAGATTGTTTAGCAGCAGGGGAAAAAGTTGAAAGGTACCATTGTTATGTTTACAACTGCAAATAGCATATCCGATGGAGCTAAAAGATATCATTTAATTCAACATGGAGCCTGGACATTCTGTTCTGAGGTTTTATTAGGAGTTGAAAAGTGCCGTTCAACTAAGCTGTACTGAGATTTTCTTTGCAAACATTTGCTAGCTGGGAGCAATAAGGGAAACAAATGATCAATTTAAGACAATGAGGGAGCATATTAATGAAGGATGTATGCAAATGTGCTGTAATAGACCTAACATACATTAAGTTCATAGTAAAGAGGAATGATCTCCAGATGGCAGAATGATAGTAATTCAAGTCTCTTCTTTATAAAGTATGTCACATTTTTTTTTTTAAAAAAAAGTCAGTTTACTCCTTTGATTTTGCCCTTGATATAGTTGTATTAAAGCAACAGTCTCACTATGTATAATAAAACAAGGGCATTATGACAGATGATGTGCACAATGTTATTGGCATATTTTAATTCTGAACAAATTAAAATAATTTTAAATAACAATTTTCTTTTTTAGCTTTTTATACATGCAAAACATCTTTTAAATCTATCTATTTGTTAATATAAGTTTAACTAAGAATAACAAAAATGATAAAAATAGTAAAATAATAGTGATTACTACTTTATAAAGTACCATTTTTCAAAATGATGTTAAAGGTCCTTGTGGTAAATGCCACAGAATTTGCACAATCTTTTTAACCTGTGGAAATGCAATATGGGGCATCTAATACAATTTTATCAGCTGCCTTGTCTTGGGCCAACTCTCTTTGACCACCATATTATATTTCTCCACATTTGTACACAGCACCCATAGGCATACCTCCCAAATGCCAAGATTTGATGGGGCTGTCTCGGTGTTCCCCCAGAGATGACACTTTTGTACTGACAGCCGGAAAGTTGGGAGTATTATCCAAGTGGGTGCCATGCGCACCAAGGGAAATGCATAGCTCTTTTAGGAGATTGAGAATGTGTGTGACCTAACATTTTGGAAACATTGGAAAAACCCTGACTTACGTGACTATGCCCACTTTTTGTACATGCCACCACTTTGTGATGGCAGCATGCATAAATTGTTCCAAATTGCTTCGGGACAATTTTGGGAGAAGTAACCATTGAGACTGTGGCTGACAAATACAATAATGTGATGATAGCAAATAAAATTACATGATCGATAATGAGACATGTAAAATGTCTGGGATATATTAAACATGTACTATACTCAGTAAATGCAAACCCCAGTCTTCAGCAGTCAAATCCCTGTACCTTTTGCAGAATATCAATCTGTCCCTGTTGTTTTTCCTGGAGAAAAGTGGCTTCTTTGCTGGCCTTCTTGACACCAGGCCATTCTCCAAAGGTCTGCACCTCACTGTGCATGCAGATGCACTCACACCTTCCTGCTGCCATTCCTGAGCAAGCTCTGCACTGTTGGTGCCTCAATCCTACAGCTGAATCAACGTTAGGAGATGTCCTGGTGCTTGCTGGACGTTCTTGTGTGCCCTGAAGCCTTCTTTCACAACTATTGAACCTCTCTTCTTGAAGTTCTTGATGATCCGATAAATGGTTGGTTTAGGTGCAATTTTACTAGCAGCAATATCTTTGCCTGTGAAGCCCTTTTTGTGCAAAGCAATGATGACTGCTCATGTTTCCTTGCATGTTTTTGTAACCATGATTAACAGAGGAAGAACAATGATTTCAAGCATCATCGTCCTTTTTAAAGCTTCCAGTCTGTTATTCTAACTCAATCAGCATGGCAGAGTGATTTTTAGCCTTGTCCTCGTCAACACTCTCACCTGTGTTAACGAGAGAATCACTGACCTGATGTCAGCTAGTCCTTATGTGGCAGGGCTGAAATGCAGTGGAAATGTTATTTTTGGTATACATTTCATAGTCATAGCAAATAGAGACTTTGAAATCAATTGCAATTCATCTGATCATTCTTCATGACATTCTGGAGTATATGCAAAATGCCATCATAAAATCTGAGGCAGCAAAGTTTGTGAAAAATATTTGTGTCATTTTCAAAACTTTTGGCCATGACTGTATTAGGAGGGTTTGCATATGGAATGCATATGGATGCGAGTCCCTCTGCAGAGTAATAGGCGATCACATAATTGCAATATCCAATTGAATAAATAGTGTCCCTAGCAACCAGCCGGAATGGAAGAAACTATGCGAGCAAAGCGCACTACAGGAAGCAACGCCACAGATGCCTAGCATTATTATAGGAACAATGAAACCAGTCAGCCAAGTCTAACAGTAAGATTAGACTCATGAACCCCTTACTGAATAGTTACATAGATTCTTGTCCCCCCAAAATTCTGACATTTTCAATTTGTGTTTAGTATTTTAAAATGTTTTGCAGCTCATATTGTATACTTTTTTTTTTTTTAGGCTACTGGAAATAATGCAACTTATTCTTACAAGGTATATATACTTTCCATGTCCTGAACACTTGCTCTGCCACACTAACTGTGCCAACCAGCTTTAAGGAATGTACGCTGAACATTTCTTGCCAGGTTTCACAAGACAACTAGGGAAAACTTCTCTCAATCTTTAATCTGCCTAGGGATATTTATATTTCGAACTGTGAAAATTGCTGCCCTAAGGAACAAAGTGATATTACTAAAGCAAGACAGTCATGATAGCTGTACTGATTTATGGAAGAATGTGTAAGAAATGTTTGGTAGATATGTTAAGATATTTGCCCTACATTAGGTGATGGTAGGAATGTGAAGACCATATATGTCTATATAAAGATGTGTGGAATTTTGAGTGTTTACAAAGTACATCAGAATAGGTAACTTAACACTTAAATTATTGCTTAGCGCTTAGCTATATCATTATCAGTAGAGATGCTCGCAAAATTCTGGTTCAAAATTCGCAATGTATTTGTCAGAAGACTCCAGTTTGAAATTTGCATGTCATATTCACCGTTTGCAGATCACGTTACAGCTTCACCATGAACATCTCAGATTCTGGTTTTCTGTTTATTTAAACTTTTAAACACTATATAAAATAATAAAAAGGTGCTATAAAAATGTTCAATTAGTAAACACTACTGTGTTCGAAGTTCACTGTCCACTTTCGCTTAAAAACTATTAAAACATATAAATTTAAGTTTGAATGTATCCAAGGCTGTTTGCACATGTGCAGATTGGTTTGATCATGATAAATTTGGTTTGACTTTCTCAAAGTTAGCTCTCTTATAAAAAAAAACAAAAAACACAAACATAAAATTCAAGAAATTCCAGCAAATTTAAATTTTTTGTATAAACTATAAGAACTGGTTTGAGAACCGATATTCCGACAGTTTGATCATCTCTAGTTCGCAGCCACTGGAATGCACACATGTTGGTGGTATGCATATTTTGTTATAGATTTAAAATGTAAAAGAGACATGAATATTATAAAAACTCCTGCAAGAAATACACACACATATATTTAGGGAGAGCGAGAGAGAGAGAGTAGTGATGTTCCATGATGGAATGCATCACTGTCAGTGAAGCCAAAAGAAAACAAAATAAAATCACCTAACACAAGCAATATGCTTTGTTATACATTGAAGATTTTTATTAGAAGGAGTAATGTACCCACTAACTGTTAAATTATTAAAATATTAGAAGTCACCTCTGCTTTTTGCCTTGTACAGATTATGGGGTATATTTACTAAACTGTGGGTTTGAAAAAGTGGAGATACTGCCTATAGCAACCAATCAGATTCTAGTTATCAATTACTTAGTACGTTCTACAAAATGACAGCTAGAATATGATTGGTTGCCATGGGCAACATCTCCACTCTTTCAAACCCGCAGTTCAGTAAATATACCCCTGACTTCTAATGTCCTTCTATTTTACAGTCAGCTGTACATTATATAGTGCTTTGGTAATCGTGGAGAAAGTAGTTCGGTAACAGCATGTTCTCTTCCATGTTTGTGCATAAGGATAGCTCTGTGGGCAATGTTTGCCATTATCAATTTAAAGGAAAAGTAGAGAATGTTGAACTATATATTTACGTTTATTAGAATAAATGCTCCTTACTGCAATATTTACAAAAAATATGTATTCTTTTTTTCTGGCTTGATTTCCTTATGTACTTTTTAGGGATATTATCAATCGGACTTGTTTATTTACATTGCCCTTGGATATTTGACCACTTGTTTGGTCCCAGTTTAACAGAAATAAATAAATATGTCTGATCTCTCTCCATTTATTATTGAATTTGCATTGCATGCAGTGAGACTTATAGAGGGCATGTACTAGCTAGTATTTAAACTATTTTATAGGTGAAAACCCCCTTTAATAATGTACATTATATTTTATTTGATATATTTTGTATTGTATATATTCAATCAGTATACACTTCTTCTAGGCTTTCATATATGCTGATACAAATTTAGACAGTGGGTCAAAAAACCAATGGATTATGAAATTTGGTTAAAAAATGGAATTTGCATAATAATTCATGGTGTGTAATTATTCAGATTGTGTGTCATTGCTCTGTTCCCATGGCTTCCAGTGGTTCAGGAATTGTTAGTCTGACCCTTTTGATCAGCTCAATTAAGAATTATTATTTTTCCTGTCTGAATTACCAATGTATAGTTTAAAATAAATATATATAGTTTTCCATGTTTTTATTAGCTTATATGAACATGGCAATTGATTACAGTTAAAGTCTCAGTTATTCCTGTGCGTTAACAAAACTGCAGTGGCATTTCCTCTTTACATGTTTGTAGGGGAGGGCTGGCATATTTTAGCCCGGGGGCAAGACTAGACTTTGGAACATTTTAAAGGAAATAAATGCAGGTGACCCAGTAACACAGGCCAAAGTAGCCCCCTATGGGACCAACTTAGGGGGCAGATGACCCCCCTGTCCCCCCCCCCCCCCCAGTCCAGCCTGCCCAGCATATTTGAAAATTTCATGGTGGAGGTTGAGAGGGGGGGGGGGAGAGGGGGGGTTGAATGCTATATGTGCTTCAGAATAAGTTTTAGAAATGTTTTACCACTGCTTCTTGTCAGAAAAAATAAGTGGGACTTAATAAGGTGACCCCATTTATGAAGAATTATAATTAGAAACCCAATAGAAAAACGTAGTGGGATACAGGCGCGGGCTGAGAGAGGGAAGCGCGGGGGTCACACAGGCGGCCGCATCGCAAGAAACGGGAAGCCGCCGCGTCATTGATGACGCGGCCGCATCCCCTGTCATGTGATGCGGCCGCCTGTGCGCTGAAAATAGCCTATATTGCATCCGGGGGGGGGGGGGGGCGGCCGGCCTACCCCCCGGCCCTAATAGCGGTCTGCCCCCCTGCCCCTGGTGGGACACCACTTGGTTACCAGCCGCAGTCCACATATGCTATTGATGGTAAACCAAGTGTAGGAGGTGTATTAAATGTTAGCTTTTCAAGTTGGTTTACTAGAAATTATCTGCGACCTATGCGCAGATATATGAATTGTGTTACACTAAAACAGAGGAAGTCATTTGTTATTTCCTTCAAGGAAAATCTTCTCACCAAACATGATAACTATTTAATAAATGATCCTTGTTTTAGTTGGAATGTGGCAGAAATTACATTTGACCAAATGGAAGAATAGTGTTATTCTACTTGGTATATGACAAAAATAAAGTTTATGCTATTATAGACCGAATTAACAAAATAAACATTTTGGTATTATAAAATCCGTAGCAATGACTGTCAATAACACATTTTAGAAATCCTTTTAACAGTTGCCACACCATGTTAACCCATTGGGCACTGAGCCTATTTTAACCCCAGTGCTGAGCTTTTTTATTTGCTCTCTTTGGGCTGTTCACGTTCCAATATCAATCTTAATAATTTTTCTGCATAATACCTATACAAATAATACATTATTTGTTTCAAAAGACTTTATATTTTATAAAAATACCATTGATTTCTTTATAACACCTGGAAAGTAAAAGGAAATCTACCAAGAGGAGTCAAAAATGTGTTTTTCTATTATAATTGCAGCAAAGTATGTGTGTCTTTCCACCAAGAAGCACTTTGTGCTGATGCAGAGTGAGGGGTATTCAGGGGCAGGCTGGGCTGGGGGGTAGGGGGCATTCTGCCTCCCGGGCCTCTTCCATAATGAGCTACCTTGAGCTGGGCCACTAGGCCAACTGCATTTTATTTCCCTTTAAAATAGGCAGCTGAGTCGAATCTTGCTCCCCTGGCTGAAATTTGCCAGCCCTCCCCTGGTAGTATTGCAGTTTGTGTAGCGTATTGTGTGTGAAATCGCTGGGCGCATGCCCAGGAAGAGGATGCACTCATATGTGCCTATGCAGACTTGCATGAGTCTGCCACTTATGTCAGCCTGCACTTCTCCAGGTGAAGGCTGATATAAGTGGCAGCAAAACAAGGATTGCGCAAATGTTTTCTTAATAAAATATGTGCTTGAAAATGGCAAATTTTGATTACTTTTGTTAGTTTGCACATACATGGCCTTATTTAGAGTCTGATATCACTCCATTTTTGTAGTGTAAATATTTCCATTTCCATACTGTGCATGCATACCTAATGTGCCATAGTTTGATATAAGCTTACTTTAGACTTGAGGAAGCACAACTGTTGGAGTTGTGACCTAATGACACCTGCATGCATCCCCATACATGTCACTTAGGAAGCATACCTTTTGCGGCCACTGCTTCCGATTGGCTGATAGTATTTCAGTCATTAATACTGCAGCTATATTATGTCAAGTTGCAGTCGTCTATATGGATTTTTTATAAGTCATTTATATTTGGACTATTGCAAAAAAGACGATTCCCATTTGATTTATAAAACAGTAAATGATGGATTTGGGGGTGTTTATATTTCATTATATTTTACATGGAAAATATAATTTCCATGTAATTACAAAGTAAGCCCCCACCAGACCTCATATTACATTAATACTCCTAACTACATTAATATCCTCCATATATTACATTAATACTCCACCAGTACACTTTGTTGCCCTGAGGAGATTAAATGCTGTTGGAGGCAGGCTCTTTTGTCTGCCTTAATGCACTCACAGCAAGGTCTAGGTGCCTTCAATTTTTCCCCAGCAACCTCCTCCCTTCTGCTATCTATTAAGAAAGCAACATCTTTAGTTTCCGAGCAGCCCATGCCAACCTTGGTCAGGTTCCCCTTGTGCACCTTCCAGAGGTGTTTGTAACAGGTGAAGGACAGGCCAATAGTCTGAGCCCTTCGAACAATGGAACTGCAAAACTGCAGTTGAGCATCATCAAATCCACCCTGGTTCTTTCAACCATGGGCGGACATTTAAGCAGCCTATTCTATAGCATGCTGTAGCCATTGGAGCCTGAACATCATAGCTTGCTTGTGAGACTTGGGCACTGGATACATCCTGGAAAGAAGGCAAAGGTATCTATGGAATCGCTGAATTGTTATTGCCTGTACCTGTACGCTACTGCTAAAATCCGGTTTGCAGTAGTAATATTAGAAGAGAGAGAGTCATCTGATTAAGTGTCCAAAAAGGCAGACGTACCTTAAGTCAGCTAGTGCAGCCATAGTTGTGTCTGTCGGACACTGAGTCATAGGTAAGGTCTGTAGACACCTACTAATCCCCTTCTGTCAGACACAATGATTGCAACTTGACATCCATTGATTTATCATTATTCGTAAGAGCTGTGGGGATCTCTTCACATTGTCCCAGACTCGCAAGAAAATCACACTACTCTCATTGTCCTTCAAACAGGGACTACCAGCCAGGTCTGGAAAGCCAACACTGCTTGTCGGAACCTACGACTGCTCATAGCACAATAGCATTGTTGAACTGCACTAGCACTGTGGAAGCTCTGGGCGCCAGCAGAAAGTGCTATAACTAGTAACCCAATACTAATAGGGCACTTTCTAATCATAAAAAAATATTTTAAATATATCAACTAATGCAAAAAAAAATTACTTAAAACTACTACCTAAAAAATTACAATATGCCTTGTAAATAAGATCCAGTGAAGGAACAATCAATGTATTCATGATTATATACTCTTTGACACTCAGTAATACTTGCATCCTATTCATGTGAAAGTGTTAATTAGAATTCAGATATAACTAATGGTTTGTTGACTTGAATTACCCATGACCTACATGCAAAAGATGGAAAATGTGTTACACCAAACACACAGGAAATAAAGTTAGTTAATGACAAGTAGTTGTTCATTCCTTACTTCCCCTAAGGAAGCTTCATCAGCTTGCCATCTTGGTTTACAATCCACTTAAAATAACTTTTTCCTGACCTAGCTCTCTTAGGATTTATATAACTTAAAACAAGCATTTCTAAATATGCAATTAATATTTTGCAGTATTCTCTGTGAAACTAAATGAAGAAGCCTCTGACACAAATTATGAATAAAGTTCCTTACAACAATACCAATATCTGGGTGTTAGGTCTGCCTTCCTGCTTATTGAATGCTTTTGTCAAACAGAAATAGGTGGATCTGTGATCTGACTTTTTCTATTTTCCATTGTTCAGATTTTCTTGTTCTTTTCAGAGAATCAGTATGAAATGTTTAAAACTTAAAGGGGAATCTGTGCTCATGTTTTAGCCCATTGCAACCAAAAGGAAGTTGTATATTTATTTGCTTTCATGTTCTAATCTGTGCTCGAACATTACAGTTATGTCTTGTTCATCTTATTAAAAGGGAAGGAAACAGAAACTTTTAAAAGTATATGTTTTCCTGCTTTGCAAGAGTAACCATGATGCCCAAGTATTGACTATATTAAACACTCTGCCACATTTGGCTGAACAAAAGTGTTCCCAGTCATACCCCAACCACACAACACACCAGAAAGAACTGACTGTGATCATGCCAGCTCCATTCATAAATTACAAATACAGTGCATAATGGCAGAAACCACAGAATGGTCAAGCAAAGACATCACTAGAAAAACGTTAATTGAGATTTTCTTTATAAATATAGATTTGCAGACTCCGGGCCTGATTCATTAAGGAACTTAAATTAAGAAGTTTCTTATTCAAGTCTCCTGGACAAAACCATGTTACAATGCAAGGGGTGAAAATTAGTTTTCTGTTTTGCACATAAGTTAAATACTGCCTGTTTTTTCATGTAGCACACAAATACTTGATAGCTTATTTGTACACTGAAATTTAAAGTTGATATTTGTGTACTACATGAAAAAACAGTCAGTATTTAACTTGTGTGTAAAACAGAAAACTAATTTTCACCCCTTGCATTGTAACATGGTTTTGTCCAGAAGACTTAAATAAGAAACTTCTTAATTTAAGATCCTTAATGAATCAGGGCCACCCATGTGTTTTGTTTTGCTTATTTGAAATAAAAACAAAGCAAGGCTGGAGTGACTTTTAAATAAGGAATAAAGACTAGTGCATGTTTAAGCATGGATACCAATTAAACATTGTCAATAACGCTGTAGACATTAAGTTAACATCAGCTGGAGTTGTTGAACTGTTAATGTACATATTAATAATTCATGGCTCATAGACAACAGCATTCAGAATTAGAACATATATATATATGATGTAACTTACCAAAAGTGTCCAGCAGCTATCTGAAGACAAGTGTGCAGAGTAACACAGGCGCGTTCACTAATAACAACACTATGAAAATTGTCTAAGGCAGGCAGTTATCGCAATCTTTTAACCAATCTTTGATTATTTGGCATGACATCTAGCTACACCATTACTAGGTGATACAGGCTCCAGAATGCCTACTACTCACCTTACACTAGCTTTCTGTTATTTTCCCAATTAAAGAATAAATGCCCTGAGTATTTTGTGCAAATCAAACAATTTTAGCTGAAGAATGCATTGTATTTCAGATGATTAGCTCTCTTGAAATGTAGACTCGCTCAATTTGTTCCAGCACAGAATGTTGTTCTATTTTCAGAACTACAGTTCACACTTCCCTCTATATAACACACTGTCAGTTTAAAGGCTGTTAGGAAGACATGTTGTTCTTGCTGGCCTGTATTTTGCCAGATTCCCAGGTGAGTATGTAATGCTAGAGGCTTGGCTAGAAAATGTCTTGCACATTACATCTTTGATTCCGCACATTAACATTTTTTTTTCAAAGCAATATTGGTACTTTTTTGATCAAACAGTGGTTGACTTTAGACGTCGTTGCTGGGTCATATTAATGTAATTATCTCATTGCAGGCTGTATTTTTATTTGGGCTATATTGATGTCCCTGGATAATTTGTGTGGATGCGGCACATAAATTTTTAAGTGTTTGCATGACCTTATAGGGAAGCTATCTGTCCCTCTGTCCTTGTATACATTAAATGACACACACAATAATTGACACCAAACCAAGCAGTGGAGAGAATGAGAATGTGATCACAGACATTTATTTGTTTCCATCAGTACCTTAAGGGGAGGGGTGTTCCAAATAATCAAGAGCCACCAAAGGTCATGGGTAAACTGTGCCCCTAATAAACCAAAGGAAAACTATCTACCTGGCCTTGAGTCCCTGGGACAATTAAAACTAGGGTGTATTAACGCAACCGAGGAACAGAAACCCCCTTTTGGACCCCTGCTCAGCATGGTTCAGAATTTGATTCCCCTTCAAAATAACTGTACCCACCATTTGACAGACAAGCATTAAGCACCATCCCATTAACTGCACAAAGGCTATGACAAGATAGATTAAATAACATTACCCAAAACATCTCCATTATTTTTAATATTTCCAACAATTTATCATAGACATGTTTGTCTCATTCTTTTCCATGTCACTTTTTTTAAAGAAAAGTTAAGAGTTCACAAGACATGGTACAAATACAATAAAACACAGCTCAGCCCATGATCTGACCCTGTCCTTGTGCTTGGGCAGGCCAGATGGGTTATCTCTACATCTTCTGCTGGAAAGAGGTGAAGGAGAGTGCGCCCTTTAGCTTTATAAATGCCTTTGACCCCAGACGAACACTGCTCACCTACCTCTCTCTCCCTTCCATCCTTAACCCACTTATGTTGGACCTCTGCCTAATTGCATTTGAAGTAACAGGGGTGATCTCATTGTTCTTCAAACCCAACAAGAACATCCCTATGTGCAGAACAGCAATAGGTACTTGAGCCTGGCTCCCTGCTGCAGTCATGACCTGCCCGCTGACTTGTATCGGGTGTTTTCTTAGCCACTAGTGTGTTTATAGACCTTTAATAATAAGTTATCTGGGTATACTACTATGCTAGCTAGTATCACTGATTTAAAGTGCTTATGGTTTGATTTGTCACCAATTCTGAGCTGCAATATGATGTTTGTTTGGGAGCTAGTCTTTATGTAAACTTATATATGGTCTATGTATAGCTAATATGAGGTAGTTCTAAGATGTGGTTCTGCTACCTTGAAAGATGTGGCAGTCTAATTTTACTATTATCAGCTACAACTACTGTACTTAATCAGAACATTAGACTCACTAATGCATATTACAAGTCGAGCTGCACTGCCTGAGTGAGCACCTTTAGCTCACAAAAGACAATTAACATATTCTGAAGGTATAGCAATATGTATGAAAGCTTTCTAACTCATTTCAACCAATTAGCACATGACTACATGATGATGGGAGCAAACAGCATTTGAAATGACTTCTGTGCTGGCTAAGAGGGTTCTATTAAGATTCTCTTTTAATGATTGATGTTCCTGTAAAGGGGAAGTATCACAACATGTGTAATTCCTTCCATTAGCCTCTTATCATACATTTTCATTACAAGCACATTCCTGTGATAACTAATTATAATACATGTATATTCTATCTATCGTACATATATGATGGTCAATGCAAAGACAAACATTTTAGCTTGTTTGAAAATAAATTCATATTTGTATCATATTGTAATATTTTTGGGTAATGTCTTACATGACCCTTTCTAAGCCATTTTGATTTGTGCCTCGTACATCTATTTCAAGTGTTGATACTTCACATCCAACTCTTTTCAGTTCAGCATCAATTCAAATATATCTGCTCACTACCAAATCAAAGCATTTGCATCATCTCAATATTGATAACCTTGTTTAATATGAAACAAGAAATATAACAAGTTCAAGCTTCCTTAAAAGAAGACATAAAAGCAGTATTATTCACATCACAATAAGGCACAAGCATTATCAGATGTAAATGTATTGAGCAAATGCTTTGTAGTTTTACATTCTATTTTGTAGGTGAAATGTATTGCTAAAGTTAACACACAGTAACACAGACAAAGTAAATGTTAACATGCTTGGATGTTAGCATTTCCAAAAGTATAACAAAAAATATAAATATATAAATATACACGTATTTTTAAGCAATTTGTATAGGTTTTATTAATTTACTGCATATGCTCAAAACTAGCTCCAATCAGGCGTGGGCTGGCATATATCAGCCCGGGGGGGGGCGCACAGGCGGCCTCATCACATGACACACGATGCGACCGCGTCCAATGACGCGGCCGCATCACGTGTCATGTGATGCGGCTGCCTGTGCGCTGACGCGCCACATCCCATGTCGTGAGATGCAGCCGCGGGTCAAAGTCAGGTAATTTTCTGGCCGGCCCTAACAGCGCTGAAACTGAGCGGCCCGGGGGACCGATGCCCCCCTTCCCCCCGGGCCAGCCCGCCCCTTGCTCCAATTATGCAATGCTCTTCAGTAAATGAATATTCCTCTATTTTACCTCTGACTATGGGGCAGCATGGTGGCTTAGTGGTTAGCAGTTCTACCTTACAGCACTGGGGTCAGGAGTTGGACTCCCAACCATGGCCTTATCCGTGTTTGTATGTTCTCCCCGTGTTTGCATGGGTTTCTACTGGGTGCTTCGGTTTCCCCCCATACTCCAAAAACATACTAGTAGGCTACTTGGTGGCAAATTGACCATAGTCTCTCTTGGTTTGTGTGTGTGTATGTTAGGGGATTTAGATTGTAAGCTCCAATGGGGCAGGGACTGAAGTGAGTGAGTTATGTGTACAGCGATGCAAAATTAGTGGCGCTATATAAATAAATTGATGATGGTGACTATAAATGTTTGAACCAGTCATGGCTCGATTCTCAAACTGGTTGGACTGCCCCAGTGATACGGGTAAGAGTTAACTTACTGCTTTGCAAAAGCCACATTTGAGCTTACAATTCAATTTCTAAAAATTTTTTAAATATTAAAGCTTATATTATATATATATTGTTGAGTTTTCTTTTACGTATATTTATTTTTTTAGATAAATCTTTATATTTATAATGACATGGATTCCAAAGTGTAGACAGTAGAAACAGAAGTATAAGCCATAGATATAAGAAATTTAAAACTTCTTATGAGAACCTTTTAATTATGTAAATATCAAACTAACAAATTCTTGTATCAAGACAGAAAAGAAGAAACATAAGAAGGTGGCAGGTCCTAAAGATTTCTGTTGTTGGGGTATTTTTTTTACTCCGTTTTGGACATGTTGAGCTTTTGGTAGCATTGGGATATCCATGTGGATGTCCAAGCAAAGAGACAGTTGGTCACGTAAGATAGTACAGACTGGATGGAATCAAGGAAGGGGATATTTGGGGGCCAAATGAGTAAATTTGCTTACCTAGGGAAGAGGAGAGAACAGTGTGATATACTTACATTTGGTTTCATCCAACAAAAACCTTGCACTTGAACCTGTTTTCTTCATTGGCAGTAAATAATAAAGGAGTTCCTAAACTCTTTAAAGAGAAGTAGATAGAATGACTTTACCAAAGTGAATAAAAAGCATACATCTTCTAAAGTAAAGTACATGCAGAAGGCAATCTTACATTTCATGAACACTTTCCATAATTAAGTATGAAAATGCTTATTAATGCCCGCACTACAAGACTAAGCTCCTGAAAATCATTCTGCTTCAGTTGTTCTCTTCTGCAAATGCATAGCACTTCAGAAATGCCACCAGGACGGCAATGAATCCAAAATTAACTCCATTAAATTTATTTCAATGAAAGGAGAAAAATACAAATATGTACATTACCACCAGTTTAGTGACCTTGTATCTTAAACCAACTGTCTTTAATGAAGTATGTGATACTGGAGGAGCATATGGAACAATATGTAAATAAATATTAAATTCTAATATACTTAGCGATAAGGGCTGCAGAGATGCAGCGTGGGCGGAGCTGTTGGAGCCGGAGCTTTTGGCACCGGCAGCAGAGGGTGGACGCTGGCAGGGGCAGATTTATGACTGTAGGCCACCTGTTTTTTTAAAAACTTCTAATAGACCTAATGGATGGCACAGAAATGATAATATTTGTGTAATTCTCCAAACTTTTGGCCAAGACTGTATAGGTCCGTAAACAACCCTTGTGGTCTAGGAGTGTTAAAGCAATAAGTATATCGTCAAATGTTTAAGCTCAAGAATATTCTGGCTCAAAACCCTGCAAGAGCGCACTGTTTGCGGCTCCGGGTGTTTCATTGTGTGGCTGCTACTGTACTTATAATACATGACACAACTTTTTCCATTTTCTTTTGTCATTCTCTTCTCCCACGCCATTTCCCTCCACTATCCTTTCCATTGGCTATACTGCATGTGATGTAGTGAAGCTCCAATGTTGATTGGCAGACATGACGCCAATTAGTAACATAGTTTTACTTCACAATGTAATTGCCCAGGAGAAATGAATGATTACCTGCAGGTGAGGTGTCCGTTGCGCAGCTCACCTGTAGGACACAGGGCCGCCCCCCTCTGTTAAAAAAAATTTAAATAAAGCTCCTTTACCTCTGCCTTTTTAAGATCATCCAGATTTCTCTGGTATATTTGGAGCATATTGTTGCACTGCCCTTAGAACTTACAAAAATACAATGTATATCTCATCTGTTTCTTTCCACATATTGCCTAATGACACCATTAACAGACTTTACGGCATCTCACAAAGCGCTGAGGTGTCTTGAAGCATCGGTAAAACCTCCTGCAGCTAAGTAGTAACAGTGTACTTTGTGGTGTAAAGTGAAAAAAAAATTTCTGAAAACAATTGAAGGGGAAAAATGTGTAAAACATTTTGCTGTTAATTAATATTAACAATATGAACTGTATTTGAAGCACTCTGATGATTAAGTCTGTGTTTAAAATTTTTTGACAATGCCATTAGGCTGTGAAGAAAATTATTCCTGTAATATATTAATATATATTGCATGTAAGCAGCAACCTGCCTAAAATTGTAAAACATAATGACTAAACAGTACATGAAAGCGGGTTTAATGCATTTCTCAGCCAAACCCCCTGGGCAGTTCCTTCACAATTTTCTAATAAAGCAGTTTGATGCAGGATGCAAATGTGCATCCTAAGGGCCTTTGTTCATCAAAGTAAAAAAGTTTGATATTTGAATTTCTGTCCTGCAAGCTTCAAGAGTCTTTATTATTCTTTATCACCAGCAATATGATATTGTAACATAGTGCTTTTCTTTGGGGAGAACTTCATCTTGACATGCAGAATAAAAGGGAAAAGCTTCATCTAGCAAGGCCGCTTACATGGTAAGGAAGAATTATATGTCACAAGGGAAGCTATTATACAAATGGATGCTCATGCTATGTTATTCATTGGACATGACTCATGAAAATAGCTAAACAAAACTTGGCTTTAAGAATGGGCTTTGTACAGTTAAGAAAATATGTGGCTTGCCAGGTGAACTAAAAATCCCAGTATGCCTATGCTGGCAATACAAGCTGTTAAAATATTAATGTGATTTTATTATTACATAATATAGCACTAGCGTAGGTTTTATCACCTGTACCTCTATATCAGAGCTGCAGGCTTTAACTTGTACTGTATGTAAATGAGACGGATTGGCCGCTCTCAGAGATAGAGTTGTTGTGGGAGTGCTCCCTTTTCCTATTCTGCTCTGAGATCTGCTCATGTGATTATAATATGGAAGTGGAAAACTTATTGTGCTTCAATAGCAGCGTGTGGGGGGGCTTGAATAAAATCTGGGAATTGGTATAAATCTGTTTCTATGCTTCTGTCTGGTTCAAAAAAATATTGCATCCAAACACATTGGGCCTGATTCATTAAGGAAATAAAGCTGTCACGGGCACTAGGAGTTCTGCCCAGGATTCACCAGTTGACAATGCTTACCAGAGGGGCGGGGTTTACACAGCGGACCTCTGGGCAGTAGGGTGAATAGTAAGAACGTATAGAACAGCAGATGGAGAGAGAATGCCAATGGAATAGATGAGAGTCAGTGACTTGCAGCTATACTGGTAGGAGAGTCAGCGACTTGCAGCTGTACTGGTAGGAGAGTAGAGTGGACGTGAACAGGTGAAGGAAGGTAACGGGAGAGTCAGTGGTCTGCGGATAGCAAGTTGTACCACTGCTGTGATGAGAAGACTTGTCCAGGTGCAGGTAGGTAGCGGGAGAGTCAGTGGTCTGTGTATAGCAAGTTGTACCACTGCTGTGATGAGAAGACTTGTCCAGGTGCAGGTAGGTAGCGGGAGAGTCAGTGGTCTGCGTATAGCAAGTTGTACCACTGCTGTGAAGGGAAGACTTGTCCAGGTGCAGGTAGGTAGCGGGAGAGTCAGTGGTCTGCGTATAGCAAGTTGTACCACTGTTGTGATGAGAAGACTTGTCCAGGTGCAGGTAGGTAGCGGGAGAGTCAGTGGTCTGCGTATAGCAAGTTGTACCACTGCTGTGAAAGGAAGACTTGTCCAGGTGCAGGTAGGTAGCGGGAGAGTCAGTGGTCTGCATATAGCAAGTTGTACCACTGCTGTGATGAGGTGAGGACTTGTCCAGGTGCGGATAAGTGGAGGAGTGATAAGAGTCTATAACTGTATAAATACAATGGGAGATCAGAGGAGCTAGTCCCAAACAGATATGCAGCGTCACAGCTAATAGTCTATAGCGGGTATGTATACCGCTGCTGAGTAGAGAGGCTTGTCCAAAGCGGATATGCAGGATAACAACTGATATTCAATAACAAGTATGCATATCGCTGCTGAGTAGAGAAGCTTGTTCAAACAGATATGCAGCGTAACGGCTAATAGTCTATAGCGGGTATGGATACCGCTGCTGAGTAGAGAAGCTTGTCCAAAGCGGATATGCAGGATAACAGCTGATGGTCAATAACAAGTATGCATACCGCTGCTGAGTAGAGAAGCTTGTCCAACGAGGATATGCAGGCACAGCAGGAGAGCTGAGAGACTGTAGCGGGTATGGGAACCGCCCATGAGCAGAGCAGGTAATCCAGCAGGAAACTGAAGATACGAGCAGGACACAGGAGACACCTTCAGAGACTCACAGGGAATGAGACTCAAGATCAGGCCACGATACCATGGCCACAGGTGCCTTAAATAGGAAGAGGTGATTGATCCACCAATTACGTTAAAAGCAAAGTCATAAGAGTTCATGGATGCTGCGCATGCGCAGTCCATCAAGATGGCGGACGGCCGCGGCTCAGGACAGGCGCCAGCAGGAAGGATAGAGAACCACGCACCAGCGCAAAAGGCACTCACGGTCCGGTGAGTGACAAAAGCAAATAAATGAGTAACTTTGCACCTTGGCAAAACCAGGGTGCATTGGAGCAGGAGGTAAATTTATGGTGTGATGGCAGATTTATAGTTGGGGTAGAGCATGTCCTAGATAAACTTTAAATTTCAGTGTACAAATAAGCTATCAACTATTTATGTGCTAGATGAAAAAAGATGGTATTTAAATTATGTGCAAAATAAAAATCTAATTAGCACCCCTTCATCACCACCATCATCATCACTTATTTACGCCACCAATTCCACAGTGCTGTGCAGAGAACTCACTCACATCAGTCCCTGCCCCATTGGAGCTTACAGTCTAAATTCTCTTACATACATACACACACAGAAAGACACAGACAGACACACAGACTAGGGTCAATTTAATAGCCAGCAAGTAACCTGCTAGTATGTTTTTGGAGTGTGGGAGGAAACCGGAGCACCCGGAGGAAACCCACGCAAACACAGGAGAACATAAAAACTCCACACAGATAAGGCCATGGTCAGGAATCAAGCTCATGGCCCCAGTGCTGTGAGGCAGAAGTGCTAACCACTTGGCCATTGTGTTGCCCCTTGCATTGTAACATGGTTTTGTCCAGGAGAAAACATACTTCTTCTATTGCCTTACTTTACATAATGAATCAGGCCCAATGTGTTTTATTTTGTTGACGTATTCACCAATACACAAGACCTCACAGCTGAAATTGATGCCCCCCCTTCATCCCCGTTATTTCCTCTGGCCTTTTGCAAGTGGCTTGTATTAGTATTTTCAAGTCCTTCCCCACATCATTGGTGGCCAAGAAGAACATACTGGATGAAAGGCCTGGGGCTCAATAAATATTACCTTTCCCTTTGCTAGGATGCTAGCACCCAAGTCACATTGCAAGTAGGGAGGCTCTGTTGGCTCCTGGAAATCCCTACACACAATGTTCAAGAAAAACAGGCAAGGGACACAGCATAGAGAAGACTGCGAGAATTCCAGGCAATACCAGCAAAACCCCAAAGCCTAATTATATTTAATATAATGGTCATTTGACTGTAGCAGGAGAGACACTTACCTACATCAGCCCACAGCAACACAGAAGGGAAGAAACCCTACAGTAATTAAGCTTCCCAGTGAATATTACTGTTTAGTTAATATATATATATATATATATATATATATATATGTGTGTGTGTGTAACGACTGAAAGTGATTGCAACAACACCACACTACAATGTCTTTAAAACTGCCTGTATTGTGGTTTGTTAATGGATGTATACGGTAGTTAAAAGAAAAAAAAAGTAGGCAAGTATAACCTAGACCTGTATACTGTATGTACAGCATTCTGTAACTTTTGCAGCAGTAAAACATGAAACACTGTACTTAATGCTTGCATTAATAAGACACCCATAAAGCAATATAACATCACAAAATATGATATCTGTGTAACTTTTGTAGGGTAAAATGTTGTAAAACATTTAGTATAGTCGAAATGGGCTAATTGAACCACTTTAGAGAACGAGGTCACCATGAAAAAAAAAGTCAGTTCTGGGAAAAATGTTAGATCAGACAATGTAAATAGGGTTTGAGTGTCCCTCCCCCCATTTTTGCCATTGTAACACTTTTTTTAAAGAACACCATAATGCTATATAGCTGTATACCTGTTTATTGAACTGCCTACAGAGACTTAATGTTATGACCAATGTACTAGTGTAGCTCCAGCAAAGGGTTACTCTGGCGTAATGGAGTTTCGGGCAGTGGGGTTATTTCTATTAAGGAGAAGGGGATTATATGACCTTGTGTCACCTTGTCAACAACACTGACAGGGAATTACACAATCAAAGCAGACATTACACATTTTGGAGAAAATGAAAAACAGTTTTGATTAATTGGATTGTCTTCAACAAATTGTTTTGGAATTGCAATAATCTATGGTCTGAAATAGAGACAGAAACCAGACTGTGTGAGCTATCTTCCCCTTATTACATTATATTCAGATGTCCAATCTAATATCTCATAAATGAAAACTTCTCATCCCTCAGTCATAACATCACCATCTACACTGTAATGATTTTATTTGTACACCTTTTCTTATGTGCTCTGAAATTTGCACAGTTATAAAAGTATGCTGTTAGACCAGGGGTCAGGGAACTATTTTACATTTTATCCCTAAATATATGTAGATACGCCAAAGTTACCCCCTAGATTTGAAAGGAAGGAAATTATATATTGTTAGTTATTGGAATTCAAAATTGTATTGAATATATTCAAAATTTCTTTGAAAGCTTCAACTTAAAAACTTCAGGTTTTGGAGAAATTATGTTGCTTCATTTTTAATACAAGAACATCAATATTGGGGCATTTTGATGTCAGAGCAATTTGGATACAGTCCTCAACGTCCAATCAATTTTTCTTTGTTTTTATGTTCGTTACAGTGGAAAATCCTTGTTCGCAAAGGTACGTTGTTGCAAAAGGCAGCAACTTTTTCACTGCCTCCTCGTGCAATTTTGAATGTCTTTGCAGCTGTTGTCATCCAAAAATATGACAGATCTGCTTTGTTTTCAAATGCAACACGTGATTCATTATTGCATCGAAGCTCAAAAAGTGCCTCTGCCAACCCTTGAGACTCTTCTGGTACAACAACAATTTCACATTTAAAGGGGTCTACAATCAAACTGACAACATGTGAATCAGCAGCATTACCCCCAGGAATTTCATTTTTACCCCATTTGGGGTAATTTACCCCTGTTCCCTGACCACTGTGTTAGACACACAACGTATGAACTGTAGTAAATAAGAATGTCCCATATGTACATTTTTTCTGTGGGTCATTCCCATTAATATGCAAATATTGTGCCATTTTGTAGACAGCTGAGAGGAGATCTCCAGACTTTCCAGAATTATCTGATTGAAAATCGTTTTCCATATGGTAATATTATGTTTTCCCCCAAAACAGATCCTACTTTTTTTTATTTCAATATACACTATTTAATTTTTAGTGTTTACAAATAAAGGATGTAAAAATATGTGATATTAAAATTAAAAGCTAATTAGTAGTTGTGTGTTAGATCAAAATTATGAACTAATAAAAGATTGCGGGGAGAAGAAGTGTCAAAAATTCCTATTATTATGGAACTGGGATTTTGTTGACATTATATTATCTATGATGGAGGGTAATTTACAGTTTCTAAAGTGTTTAGTATGTGACCTAGGAAAGGTCAGGGAAGATGTGGTTGCGATTAGAGATCTGTAGAAGTAAGAATCTAATACTAGAGAAAGTGTGTGGGCAAAATTTATATGCCTAAACTAGAATTCATTATTAGATTGAAAGTGGGTTTCTTAAAACAGAATAATATCACTTTTAGTTTTGAATAATTCTTTCCAAGCGGGGAATTGAGAATCTTTTACATTTTCATAACTAATTTTTTTACCATGAGTCAAAGTGAAGTGTGCTAAGGTATGTAAGGAAAATAATTCAGCTCCAGTATAATATGGAAAAAATAATACAATGATGAAAGAGGGATATGGGAGCAACTTACTTTGGACATACTCTGTGGTGAGTGTGGGAGTATTAGAAGTAGAAGCACAGTGGGCATTGGTTTTGGATGGCAGGACATAAATCCTGTAGAGAAAATGAAACAAGTCTGTGAAAGCACTATGTATCCTGTGACGTGGGGTTGGGGAGGGCTAATAACCCTGGGCTTAATTTAAACATGAAGCACTGGGCGTCTACATAAGTCTGAGCTAAAAATGAAGCTACCAAATATTGGAGACACAAGTAAATGCGTCCATGATGAACAGAAAATATATAGATCGGAGCAGAACATACTGTATATATCTCAGATGAAGCAACATAATGGTATAAAGATTGTGACCCATTAGACAGTATAATCACAGGAACCACCCAACCCAGTAAAGTCAAGATGAATGTTAGAGAAATTAGTGTGTGGTGCCATACATAGTTAAACATATTGGATATATTACATTGTTATATTGTAAAAATATTTAATAATTGAAAGATCATCAACATGAGGAAGAATGTCAAAAGGTTCTAGCGCCACCAATAACTGGTTTGCCAAGGATAGAATTCTGGAAGATAGCAATTTGTATAATTCAGAGGTCAAGTTATAATCAAAGAAGAGTATTTTGCTTTGTGGAGCCAGCTCTTACATTTCCTGGAGGGAATAGTGCAGTTCACTCACTTTTGGTGGGGGATACTCAATGAGACTGTAAAGTGATTGTTTCTATTGGAGGTATAAAAATGCTCAATGTTTTAGGATGGTTTGTCTTAGAACATCCTGAACTCCATTTCTAAGAGCTGTGAGGCTGATTGGAAAGTACCATGCTTAGCTGATCTTGTTATTTCTCAGAATAGTTGTAATTGTTTTAAGCTCCCTTTGTCTATGCAAAGTAATTCTTCCCAGAATAGCTTGAGCTCTTGGCCTTTAATTGAGCCAAGGGTAGTTTCACGAGCAGCGGAAATAATTCTTTTTATTTGAAGAATACTATTTTTACCAGAACATCCATCTGACGCTGAAATGAAATGTTTATTTGACCATAGAAGTTCTATTCAATGATAAATAGATGGCTTTGGTACAAATAGGGTTTTTCCTGCCTGAAAGTCATATATTACTAGTTTAGTTTGCTTTTGAGTTTATTTAAAGTCATTCAGTTCTGCTTTGGTAACCTGGGGCCTGATTCATTAAGGATATTAAATGAAGAGAATTCTTATTTCAGTCTCCTGGACAAAACCATGTTGCATTGCAAGGGGTGCAAATGAGTATTCTGTTTTGCACATAAGTTAAATATTGCTTGTTTTTTCATATAGCACACACATATCAACTTTAAATTTCAGTGTACCAATAAGCTATCAAGTATGTGTGTGCTACATGAAAAAACAGGCAGTATTTAACTTATGTGCAAAACAGAACACTCATTTGCACCCCTTGCATTGTAACATGGTTTTGTCCAGGAGGCTGAAATAAGAATTCTCTTCATTTAAGATCCTTAATGAATCAGGCCCCTGGTCTCCATCTCTGCCTACATCTGAATGGGTGTCTGTTTAGGAGAGGCTGTGAGTTGCACAGTCTAGGCCTGTGAGTCAGCAGACTGGTTTCTTTTAAAGTATTTTTGCAGCTCTTTATTGTGCATTTTGAGCTTTGGTGGCATTTCAAGCATTGCACAGAACCAAGTTTGCTTTTTTCTTTCTCTTTTCTCTATTAAAGCCCTCAAAAATACATCTTCTAAAGCATTGGTGGTTTGATATTGGGTATCAGCAGACAAAGATACTATCACTGCTAAACTTAGATTAGTTACTCCAGTGGTTGGCAGTCATGACTGCTCTTCTGTTGTGGAATGTGTGTTTAAACGTTAGAGATAGAGTTCTAGGCATATTCTGGTCTGCACTAGGAGCATATACACAAGGCTCATGTCAGGCTTATACCAGGCATACACATACCCACATACACATTCACACAACCACTACGCTGATCTGCCTCAGCTGCACTTACTGTACTTGGCCTACATTAGACTGTCCCTTTCCTCCCCCGGTCTGTCCAGTCGTAAGGAGGAACAAGTGTCAGATGTGCACAACTCTACATACACATATACATGCACTCTCTTTGTGGGCATGCATAGTCAGAATTTCCTAATTTACGCTACGCAAATGTGCATACATTCAACTCAGCATCAGGTCTTATGTGTATAACTAATAAGGATTGGGCAGGAGCACCCATCAACTACGTCCTTTCATATCAGCTGGGGGTCTGTGCAACAGAATAAGGGAACAGAGGAGAGAAAACCTCAGCTGCACTCCATTCACAGCCTCTGAGCTGCAGTTCAGGCACTATGATGATGCACAGTGCCATCTGGCCAGGCTCCAGGCCACTATGATTGCTTTTATTCCTTTTCTTTTTGCCATTACTGCTACATAGACACTGGGATAGTTCTCTACCTGGAGTCAACAACAGGGTGCGTGGCACCAATCTTTAGAGACCACTATGTTAGACATGGACAGGCAGGGGATTGGCAGAGAGACTACGTTACTATAATGTTAACCACCAGTACAACAGCATCCGCCCTGGGTACCTCAAACGACAGGCCTCTATCACCAGTTGGAATTCTCAATAAAAGTATAGGCCAGACAGCAGTAAATGTATAACTTTAATGAGGATCAGCACAGAGCGCTCATCACCTGCATCCTCGCACGTGGGCTGTCAGAAAGTTTCTAACTATCATCATGCTGTATATATTGTCTAGAGGAATGCTTTTAAAAAAATTAAAGGGATATGTTTAATTAAAGGGAGGATAATTACCTAAGAATAGAATTTAAGTACTGTCTCTGATATAATAATGATTTATTAATTTACAACAACCTGCCTTTTTGATGTTATAATCTATTGTTGTAATTAAATATGTAAATGGTAAAATAAATTGAGATAATTTAATTAGCAAGTTGATCACTGCTATTGATATTTTTTAGATATTCATTTTATTTGCTTACCCATCCATTTTTTGCTGAAAGTTTTTTTCATGTATTTTAGTATATATATTTATCAGTCATTTGGAGTAGGGCCTTATGTGCTGTTAATAAAACTTTTTTCTATTAGTGGTTGCGATTCTTCCCGCAAAACTTGATTTTCCAAATTCTCAGAGCCGACAGAGGTCTGGCTCTGCCGTATACAATGGGAAGCATTTTGAATAAATAATCTGACCTTAAAGAAGCAGTATTTAGGAGAAAATAGTTAAAAAAAGTTAATGAAGGCAATAGATTGGGCTGGAAGGCAATTTTTTCCTGTTTTCACCATGCACATTTTCAGGTGTATTTGTAAACCCATAGCATTCAGTGCTTTACCAGTTTTACCAGAGCAGTTACAAGGACCTAGAAGTGGGTATCTACCTTGAAATGTGCCTTGTAGGCAAATTGGTGCATTTGCCCAAATTAAAAGTAGAGTGGGTATGTATTTTTCTGATTCATAAATGAGTCTTGGGGGTAAATGTATTAACTTGCAAGTTGCCGCTATTCTGCAAGTTTGCAGTGAAAATTTAAAGCTGCAATGGCTTTAAAGGTAAAATAATCACTTTAAAGCCATTGCCGCTTTAAATTCTCACTGCAAACTGCCCAAATAGCGGAGAGTTGCAATAATCGCGAGTTAATACATTTACCCCTTAATGTGTGTGGTTTTTATAGCAATGTTGTATGCTCTTTTCCTTGCTGGATGCTTTGTTCGAGGATTTATATGTGGACTAATAGAGGTATTATCTCATCAACATAAGTAGCTGCAATTTTACTTTCTTTTTTTCTTCCTTTTCTTTTAATATATTTTTAATTCTAGGAGTACATTTTCAAAATCCATAAATTCCTGGAAGGTTAAATTGCATGGGAATTGTTGGCAGAAGTGTTTAATGTCTGAGAGATGCTATGAGCTTCAGTGCTTTTTAATAGATTGCTGGATGTTGATCATACTGACAGTGAGGATTAAGTAAGCCATTCTTGGGTGTGACATTCTGCTCTCTGGTGTGCAGTTCTTAAGATGATTTGTTTTCAATTCAGCTATAGTGCTGTAAGAGACTTTTTAAAACAGAAGGTATTCACACACTCACAGCTAGTTTATAACAACAAGCATCATCCCATAGAACCAAATAATGCAGGATTCAGTTTCCTCCTTGGAAGTATGCACCGCTGGTTAAGAAAATGTAAACAACTGTCTCAAAAATTTTACTTCGTACTCTGAAACTCCATGTATATCCAGGCTAATACCCAACAGGTTGGATGTATGGCTGGCCAAAAGAAGCAAGTATGGATTTAAACCTGCATGAAGGCTCAGAGCACATTGTTTATAGTGGAAGGGTCTTATGCATTTACAGCCAGTCTCAGTATACCATTGTGGGTGCAAAGTTCAGCTATAGAGACGGTAAAGAACAAAATATGGATGACCAAAGTATGCTCCCAGCCCAGTGCAGAAAACATATTCGGGTCCTACAAATCCAAACCATACAAAATCAGTTTTTAAAAATAAAACTGTATCTAAAAAATATCTAAACAGCATCCACTGCAAAGCCATGATTTTTGCACGGACCTAAGGCTAATCCTGGTTCAAAATATGCCCAAACCATTTTTCTGATATAACAATAGCTCAAGAAGTGAAAAGTTAATTAATTAAAGTTGAGCCAAGATGTGTGACTGTCCTATAAAATGTAATTGAAAATCAAGGGGAATCTGCAGAATTACTGCTGAGCATGCAATTATCAATGTTAATGGCTCAGTGAAAATCAATTATAGATAAATACAATGTATATTCATAAAACAGTACTGAAGTATAACCGTCTCTTGCTCATTATATTAGAGAACCTTATTATTCTGTCTTTTTTTAAGATAAATCCTTTTTCTATTGAACTTGAAAAGACCAGGCGCATATTTATTTGTAGACTCTTGAGTTATTTGCCTTACATTGATAAATGCTTTCTTTTAGTTCCATTTTAGTTCTTGTGATCATTATACAATTCATTAATCAGGTCCATGACGATATAGAATGTGAATCTCTGAGGTTACTTCTAATATCTGTAAATAATATAGCGTATGCTTTCTTAATGAACACTGAAGTGATCACATTGGACTTTCCGTTTTATACAGATGTTCTTGACAGGAGTTTTTACATAAATTATCTTCACTTGTGTATAATAGAGATAACATTATGGATGTCCAAAATACAGAAGAATAAAGCACGTTAGGTACAGTGTATGAGAAAGAGTGGGATGAACACACTTGCTGTGTAGAGGTTTCCAAACTGTTCTGAAATATATTTGCTTAATATTGCAATTGGAAGCAACATTTAGTAAGTTTCTCTGACAGAATTTGACTTTAAGTGTTCCTGATCTTACTCGAACCACATCACACGGCAGGATGAATTGTCCACCATTGATCTAGATTTATTTATAGGCAAAGCAGGACTGACACTTCGTAAAAAACAGCCAAGAAACTGGTTCTAGTCTTGCCCCAATTATGTTCACCTCTAGAGTTAATGTTCTATTCTTATGTGACAAAATCAAGAAATCTTTGCTTCTGAGAAAATGTAAGTGTAAATCTATACAGATCTATACATCATCTTGCTCTGCTAGCTGGAACAGACCAAAACTGGAATATGGAGACTATTTTTAGTAAAACATATAAATTACGGAATTTCCTTTGATGCCTAGACTGTCAGTAGATATGTTGTATAGGTAAAATATAACTAAAGAATATCAAACCGGATCCAAGAAAAGGGTTCTTTACTGTAAGAGGGGTCAGACTGTGGAATTTTCTCCCATTGTAAGTGGTGATGTTTAATTCTTTTAATTGGATTTAAAAGGGGGTTAGGTGCTATCTAGCTATATCTAGTGATAGTCCTCCCACTCACACCCCTCCACTGCTATTTAAAGTTTGTTAGCTTCAGCTGTATTTCGGAAACCAGCAGAGCCCTGGGAAAAACGACTGCATAGAGCACCCAGGGCTCCAGTAAGGTGGAGGGGTGCCTTAGTAAAATCTTTGACCAAAATTGTATTGCAGATTTAAAGTTAACAATGATTTAACACATAAATATCAAAAACTTGCAAACAAACACATCAAAATGAATACTAACATACTAACAGTAAAAACTATAAATCATGCTTAATGTAAACCTGCTCCTTGTTGCAACAACAAAAAAAACCGTCAACCCTATTTCTATAAAAAAAAAAAAAAAAAAGGCATGGTTGTGCGTATCACTTTTTTTTTTTTTTTTTTAGTCGCCTAATGTCCAGATTTAACCTTACTTTTTATAGCAATATAACAGAAATAGGAATAATGAATGTTTTTTATTTCTAAAATAAATTAAGCAAATTCCAGGGGCAGAGCAATAGCCCTATTTATTAACAAGCACCGAAAAAAATGCATTTAAGTGATGAAATATTTTTTTCATACTGAGATGGTGTTTGGCAAAAAAATTTTTTATCACAGTGAGAAAAACCTTTTCGCTGCATGATAATTGGGTAAGTATTCTTGCTGTCGGAAATTAAGCTATGTTGGGAATGTGATAGCCAATGAAAATAGGGTTATTGCTGTCATTAACTCCATTAGTATATAGGATGAAGCAAATAGAAGTTCTATTGCCAACTAAAATCCCCATTTTTGGCAAATTGGCCTTCTGCCACTTGATAAATAGAAATACTTAGTTGGGCATGAAAATGTCAGATGACGTTTAATATAAAGCAATAAGGTTATGCACCTAGGTGTTTTTAAGCTACTTAAACATTAAATTACAGTAGATATAGTTTACGAAATCTGAGATGGAAAAGCAATTAGGACTACCATAAGACAGTAAGCTGAATATCACCACTAAATATACTTGAATTATGTAAACTTATTTGAAATTCATTTAAACTTGAACAGTTTGAGGGCCACAAGTTTGTTTGCACTACAGTTGTAATTTTTGGGTTTCACTGACGCAGCTAGCAGGTGAAACAAAAGTCGTTAACCTATAAACTATAAAATGTTGTCTGTTCAAGCTTAAATTGCTACATTTTATAATAACTTTTTCCCATAATTTGAACAGTAAAAATTACTGTTTGTTTGAGTTTGCCGTTTCCCTGAAAACCCAATAAAAACATTAGACAATGTAGCTTTTACACTCCAACATCATCAAACCTGTTCCCCTTGTTCAAGTTTCGCTATAAAGTTTGACACATATTGTCAAACAGCTGCTGAAAAGGCTAGTAAAATATCAGGAGGCATAAAAAGGGGGTTAAATGAATGTCATGCAACCTTAATTCTACCATTGTGTGAGTCACTACTAAGACAAGGGACTAGATTTACTAAAGGGCGGTTTTTCTGGCAGTTTTAAAGCTGTCGTACTTAATAATGTCCAAACTGCCAGTTTCAAGACTGAAAACCACAGTTTAACAAACCACGACTTTACAGATCACCAATCAAGATACAAACAGCAAGATTTACTAAGCTGCTGTTTGATAAACTAGCAGAAAACCACCAGAAAAACAGACAGACAAAAGAGGTGGTTGTGAGAGGCAAGATTGCTCAAACTGCGCGCTGCTTGAGCTATATCGCCATTCAGAAAATAAGGAGGCACAATTGACATATAAATTAAGTGGGTAATCATTATTTTTTGATTAAGGGGCAAAATGTATATATAATTAACTTATGGTGCAAATAATTTTTTATCCGTTATATTAAGGATACAATATCACTGAGTTATATTATGGGGAAATATAAATATATAACTTTGTTATTGCAATACTATTTGCTAATGGGAGCTCTAACTATTTATGATGCACACATGTGACACTACATAGTACTCCCATAATATAATACAATTCTATTGACCCCTAAATATAAGGAAAAATAAAATTTGCCTCAATAAGTCAATTATAAACTAATTTTGCCCCTTAATCAATTGATAATGATTGCCCCATAATTTATAATTTATAATTATGCCTCCTCCTATGTTTTGAATGGCAAGATAGCTCAAACAGAATGTTTGAGCTATCTTGCCAGAGCAGGGCAACTTTCTTCATCATCATCCAACATTTATTTATATAGCGCCAGCAAATTCCGTAGCGCTTTACAAAATAAGGAGGGGTTACCTTATACGAAAAAACAATCTTGTTATATTAAGAGGTAAACTTAATAGTATGTATAAATATATCCAATGTAAATAATAGAGATGGGCGGGTCCGGTTCCCCGAGAACCGAACCCACCCGAACTTTGGGTATCCGAGTACCGAGCTGAGCAGCTCGGTACTCTCCCGCCCGTTCCGAATCCAAATCGAGGCCGAACGTCATCGTGACGTCGTCGGGGCTCGGTTCTCGCGATACTTTAACATTATAAATACACGCCTCCACAGCAATCCATCGCCATTTGACAGAGGGAGAGAGCAGGGTGTAGTCACAGGCTGATTAGAGCAGGGACAGAGAATACAATATTCTTCTTGCAATTGCTCTAACAAAAATCGCTAGAGAAGAGAGGAGGATAGAGGTTTATTATTTTTTGTTAATATTTGGCACTCCCCAGTGCTTTTGGGGTGTCCCCCATAATTGTGCATAAATATTTCTGGCTGCCAAAAGTCATATCTGTCAGCAGTATCTACCAACTAATTGTTAGCACTCCTCAGTGCTTTTGGGGTGTCCCCCATAATTGTGCATAAATATTTCTGGCTGTCAAAAGTCATATCTGTCAGCAGCATCTTACAAAATAATTTTTACCACTACAAGTGCTTTGCGCTCAGAATGGATTCAAAGCAGTCCACATATGATCAGAATGAGCAACCAGGTTCTGTCACCAGTCCTGATGTTAGTGTTCCCAGTATGTCATCTGGCCAAGGCGATGTCAAACAACAGAGTGTTTCCAAATCAGTGCAAAAAACAAAAACCCCCAAAAAATTGACTGTGTTGAAGCGAAAGAGAAGTGTTACAGAGGAAAAGTTAAGTGGCGATAAAAAAAAAAATTGCCAACATGCCATTCTACACACACAGTGGCAAAGAGAGAATGAGGCCTTCACCTTTGGCTATTAGTGGCAGATCCAAAAATGTTATCGATCCTACAAGTGGTGCACAACTACTGTTACGCGTCAAAGCCGAGCTGCAAGATAACAGTAAGGCATTAGAGGATAATGTTTGCTCTGAATCAGAAATGACACCGATCCCTGTGGAGAGTCCATCCAACAGTGGTATGTCTAATCGTGAGCATTCTGTTAGTGTACCCATAAAGAAGGGCCCTTTCAGCAGTTCTGCTGATGTGTACCTGAACAGCCCGAGTGTAGCCGCTGATACACAAATTGAGGATGCCACTTTGGTATTAGAAGAGGATGAGGGGGAGATTTATGGAGGTGACGAGGGCGCTAATGAGGATGTTGATGATTATGATGCAGACAGATACCAAATTGCCTTTCTCAATTTCTATTTATATTCTAGATTATACAACGGCTGAATAGTTTTCTATTTTATTCCTAGTGGAGAGGGGATCTGATGCAGACAGATAGCAAACTGCCTTTGTCCATTTCTTTGTATATTCAAATTTCTAGTTCTACAATCTATGCAGGCTGCTTTTTTTATATTCAACTACAAGAGGAGGGGGCTTAGATAGCCACCAAAGTAACGTGATCCATTTAATTCTACTTTCTAGCTCCACAGTCTGTGCAGGCTGCTTTTTTAATATTCAACTACAAGTGTAGGGTCTAATATACACCCAAAGATGATGGCTACATTGCCAATAATCAAAGATGGAGGAGGTAGACAACCAGGTTTGACTGTATAATTTGCAGACAAGTGTTCGCATTAAGGACGGCCTACCAGGGATTCAACTGTTTTTTTTCATAATTTATTAGCTTTAGAATTACCTCACTTATCTAAGAAACTGGTGAAGCACTAAATTAGGTTATTTTAGACCCAAAAAATGGTTTTGGTTTTGTTTTGCTATTTTTGAAAAAAATACAAAAACACGCAAGGGCGGTTTTGCAAAACCAAAACCAAAACACGAAGGTAATCCAGATCCAAAACCGAATACAAAACCAAAACACGGGGGTCAGGGACCATCTCTAGTAAATATAAACATTTGTATTTTAAATATCTAGCACTGTGCAGATGACGTGATACAATCACTTTGACTGCAAGAAAGATGTTTTCACCATCAACGTATGTTATCCCTTTTTTCAGGGAATTTCCTCTGGGTGTCTTGTTTTCTTCCACATTTCAAAGATACTGTAGAAGCTCTCACAAGTTATAATAATAATGTTGTCATTTCATGTTGAAAGGAGCCTGCATCAATTGCACAGTGAGGCATGGATCAGTTGTGTTCAAGTGTTCAAAATATAGGAGCAAAATCAAGGTTACATTTATGAGACAGCAGAGCCTGTGAGTAATGTTGTTTTCTGGTAAAAAGCAGAGAACATAGATTGCAATTAAATAAGGAGAATAGTTCCCCTCCCTGTGGAAATTTTAATTAAATACATCACAACAGTCCTAATTTAAATAAGACATTCCCAAAGTCCCAAGAGCAAAGATTTTGTCCCAACTAATAGAAATGTTGGTAGATATGCCCCTCTCACAGGATTGAGCAGTTGCCTGCGCACCAGAGGCAGGCAATGGAAGGGTGAACAAACGAGAGGAGGGAGGGGGGGGGGGTCCAAACTAGAACTAAATGCAGTAATTGTTAAAGACAAACGTAATCATACCATACTAAAAAGATAATATATTTTATTTTTTACCAACTTAAAGTTAGTGAAGAATGAGATCCATGAAGCACCATGGAAAAATATAAAGATCTTCCAAGGTTGCCCATGAAGCACTTGATTTGACATAATATTTTTAACAGTAATGATGCATTACATTTCTTTTATCAAGGACTGATTTTTGTATTTGTGTCTTATGCAGCTAAATATTAAGAATGTGTTTTTTTGTTTGTTTGGTGTGTTGGTTTTATTTTATTTTTTTAAGCTGAAATGTTCCAAACGCCAAAGAGTGTAAAAGCTAATGAGCTTGTTTTCCATTTGACTTGTAGGTGCAGCATTTTTATCTTGGACCAAAGTGAATGACAGTTTATTTAACAAAGGGTTCCTCTGAGTGTTTTGTACCCAGGGACCTTTTCTCTTTGCTGAAAAAGAAGCCGTGTCATTTCCATTAAAGCGATGCTTCCAAGAATCCGTGCTCAGGAACTGAAAGAAGAGAGAATGAGAGAGAGCTGTGTCAGCTGATCAGCTTTCAGCCACCATCCAACTCTCAATTTTCTTAAAATGATCTGTCTATCAATGGCATTCCCCTTCGGAACCTTTATTGGCGAGGATTAGCCTGAGAAGAAATGGAATGTAACAGTCACTTCAAAAGAAATCTGTTTTTATTTTTACAGCACATAGCTTTTTAGTGCACAGAAATGTTTTTTCCTCCAGCTAATTTTCAAATTGCAATATATTTTCATACACAGCATACTTCTATTAAATATTCTGTTGATGCCAAGGATGTATAATGCTGCAAATAGTATGTTGCAGACATGGAAATACAATATTATGGTATGATTAATTAAATTACAAAGAAGACTTTAAAAATAAACCCAGATAATGTACAAGATATGGCCAAGATAATTGCAAAATTCCAGAGATATTTTCGACGGAAGCCTGTACGCTTTTTCTCGTTTATAATATTATATTTAACTGCTGGAAGCGTTGTATTTTTGCACGCAAGTTTTGAAGGTGAACATATTGTGTCAAACAGTGACAGGACCTTGGTTGTTGGCATCAGCGGTGGAGGAGATTCCCAGGATGCCGGGGTGGCCCAGTTGAGTAGAGTATTTAAAGAAGCTCCAGAGTCACCCAGCACACCAAGGAGATATGGACCATGGTTTAAAGCATCTGGCAAAGAGTCACCAGAGCGAAGTAAGCAAGGAGAATTTGGAGGCACGTGGAACAGAGCTCTGAAAGGGAGAAACATGAGAGAACAAGAAGAAGGAAGAGGTAAGCTTAGAGAAGGTAAACTATAGTAACATTCATGATTTTACTGTTTGTAATAACTGTCATTTGCCTTTATCTCTATGAATGTGAATAATGGTAATACGGGTATTAAGTCCATTGAACACTTGTTGAGGTTGGAGCTACCCACAATGCAGCTCCACTGATGGAAAAGAGTCAAATTACTGCAACCCCTACCCGTGTTTTACAATTAACGATTTATTACCTGAACAGTTATTCCTCTTTCTACCAATCCCCCTTTAGAACACCACCCTCACTTACCACCAGGTGTTTTCTCAGATCAAAGGTGCATTTAACTGTATTCATAACATTATCTTCTTTATAACACTGCCCTTGCTGTAACATCAGTGTTATGACATGTGTGTTAAATTAGTGTTATAAGAGGCATAAATATATTTTGATAAATTTAAGTATTTATTTTTTTTGCTTTCAGTTACATTTAATACAACAATATTCTGTGTAAAAGTAGTAACACTGGCATTTATTTCTTTATACTCCGCATTAAATATTTCTAATTCCTCTTTGGGTGTCTGCGATAAGAAGAAAAGGCTTTTTCTCTTCTAGGTATTTTCCTAGTGTAACAATAAACCCAGCTCCTGATTGCTCAGAGTGTCTACACTATCGGGAGCTGTTCTACTATCTGTCAGCACTGTCTATGCCTGGTAGCAATATGGTAAAGATGGGGGGGGGGGTCATCACACATAGGAGACCACTAGGAAAGAGATATATTGGAGGAGGGAGTTAGTTTCTAAATATCAAGAGGTTGCCCAAACTTAGACAATTCGTTTAAATGTACAGGATACTATTGGAAACACCACTGGCATCTGTGGCCAAAATATACCTGTTAAAGATTAAAGTAGCTGACGTGTAGGTTATTTACAGACTTCATGAGTAGTGTAAAGATGCATACCTCTGTGACACTCTTGCTACTGAGTTCCTGCTGGACACAGAAATAGGAACATGTCTGTGATGTGCATAGATTTGCCTGGAATTTTCTTGCATCTGAGAAGGAATTGTGAGCACTGATGTATGCACAAGAAATGTTCTCTAGGTTCAAAGGAGTTTCCAATTCAAGATCTTTTCGTACAGCAGAAAATACCCCTAAAAACGAACCTTCTTTGCCCTATCATTTAATATCAATAATCTTATTGTTCAAAATGGAATCTTGTTTTTGCACTGCTCCACTATACTAGATGCCCCATGCGACTACTCCCTACTTAACGCATCCTCACTCCTCCCCTTGATCTGTGCAAATGTTTTCTCTAAAGCATGCACCACTACTACCGTACTCCCCTAATCCATGCAATTGGCAGAAATCTAGGTGCAATTTCACAAATAAAGGTGAACAGCGGGACTGACGCTGATTTTGCATTTGATTCTTCCTTTTCTTGCCACGTAAGTGGCTTCCAGTATATAGTGTGAACTACAGTTGTGATAGTAAAATGGCATTTTAATGCATAACAAAACCCCAAAGATGTCATAGTGTCATTATGTAAGCATTAAGCATGCAATGGTAAACTCATTTATTCCCCTTTTAACTTCTTAATATAAATTTTTCAGTATTATTCTTAACATTTATTTTTTTTACAATGAATTCCTAGCCTCTAAACATAGGTTATGGAGTTGTTTTGTGAATATTCCATTTTGTGATTAAAAATATATATATTGAGAAAAATAACAGCCAGGATTGTCTTCCCTATAAAATAGATAGCAGCTTAAATCTTTCCGGTTGGAGGCATGGTGGCAGTGATGAAGTGGGCTGGTGGGAACATCCAGGATAACATATTGCTACAGAACACTGCTCCAATGACAGCTGAATAATGAATTGCGCTGGCATTTAGGGAAATAGTGTTTGTATTACACCAAAGTATGAGTATAAAATGAAATCGGAAACAGCAGTGACCATGTACAGTCTCTGTATATGAATAAAACGATCTTCTGTTTTATATATAAAATAATGTACATTAGCCTACGGATACTAGACATTTCCTGAGTGCTTGTATACAGGAAACTTCTAACATCTGTAATAATTTGCAGTAAATGATGCTTTATTCCCTATAATACTTAAATTTTGCTTAAACAAATAAACAAACTGACATACCACATATATATACAGAGCAAGATAAAGACAAACACAGCGCCACAATGATACATACATATATTGCCATAGTCACACCACTAAATACAATTTTCCAATTTTAGAATATTTTGAAATGTTCACATCTACTTGGCTTATTTTCCTTATTATGCCATGACAGCCCATAGCTTCCCATTAAGTGATCCACTTGGGGCAGTTCCATTTTTCCTGAGCTCCTCACTTATCTGCAAGGTATGAGAGCAGTTTGCACGCTGCCCAGATCAATGAGCGGGATTAATGACAGAGATCCGTCTCCAGGCCTCATTGGGTCTGTAGCAACATGATCTGATTTGGGGGGTCTTGTGAGGCAGCTGTTGTAAGCAAATATTATTTACAGATTCACTGACATGTATTGTGTGCTATTATATATGGTCTGTCCAAAAAATATTCCCATGGAAGCTCACACCACACCACCAGTGGGCGTGACCAGCATGCATGGGGGCGTAGCTATAATTTTAGACATCAACTCTTCCTATCCCAATAATATACATGGGCAATGCTCTGTGCACTACTGTTAGGTACACGTAGCTCTCCCTTTTCAAGCAGAACTGTGTGAAGCGGGAGCAGGGTCCAGCCACCTCAATTATACAGTGCCCAAGGCTTAGAGGGGGTTTTCCAAGCACTAGGAAACCTCTTTGGTTTGCCTATGGGTAAAAAAGAACCAGGGCAATACACACATACATTTTTATCTTGCAGGTGGTGCCTACTTATGGGCACACTTAAATAGTGCATACATTTTCACTGAATTTCCGCTTGTCTGAGCTAGTATTGCAACCCATCTGTGAATGCATTTAACTACAAATTCAACTTTCCCAAAGCATTGTTCTTTAACTGCTCAGTTGGACTTTATCTTTTTATTTATTTAAGGAAGAAATACGACAAAGAGTTATTGTCATATTTACCAGTTTAATTATTTTTCTTATATTGTGTTTCAATATGCACAAATGCACGAAAATACTTTTTACTCATCTTGGTGTTTATACAGTGCACCTGAAATCCAGCCAGTTTGCTCTCTTAAAAATGTACACTCCCTGCTTACAACAAGGTCATTTTTTTGCCCCGTAAATACAGCATGCAAAAGTATTTAGTATTTGCCTTGCTTGCAATGCAATGTTAGCATCTGCACCTCTTACAAGACAATATGGTTTGTTCTGCTGGAAATTTTGCACCCGGGTAAAATTTGTATGCAACTGTAAATCGGCTACATAATGTTAGTGTACAGTTTGGTTTTCGGCTCAATAGCTAGGGGCAAAAACTTAAATCGTAATGCCTGACTCAAACCTCCCAATATTCGGACAAATTCTGTGTGAATTTACAAAGCCTTTATCCTTGCTCATTTAAATACAGCTATTAGGCTATGCCTGCCCATCGCGTACTATAAATGTTTTTCCATTGCTTTCTTGTTTTTTTGCCTCATGAACCAATGGCACAAAGATGTCATTATTAACTAGGTGATTGCTTTTGTGGCTGACACAATCTAAGAAAGTATATTACAGTTTCCAACATTTGAATATACTTTGCAGAGAAGACCAATCCAAGCACAGCGTACTAGGACCTAGACCCTTCAACATAATCTGACCATTTAAAATAGCATATCCTCTAGCAGTCACACTTTTTGGAATTTGAGAGGGGATGGGCTTGTTCGTTTGGGGGAATCTGCAAATATGGCCATGACTTAGGCTTAACAGGGCAGGGGTTTTTGTGGATAAGGGCATAGTAGATTTTGTTCCTGAATTGGCCCTGGGATGTTGAGATGTATAGTCTTATACCTTTATTCCATAAACTCTAACTGGTGGGAGGGGTACATGCTAAACTTATTTTATTTTCTGCAAAATCAGTACTGGTTCTGGAACCATGGGTTTATTTTCTTTTTTGTTACTTAAGAATCTGAATATCAAGAAACTCAACGTAATATGCAAGTTTTGAGCCCAAATTTAAACAAATCATAGTGAACAGAATATCTGATACCACTCTGAGATTGTACTTGACAAAAGTGTATTTTCCATAAGCATGCAGTTTCATTTCTAATGAGCAATGAATAAAAGATTCTAAATTATTATGCAAAACATTTGCTTCATTACATGTTTTGGCTGCCAAATTGCTCACATTTTCCTGGGGAAATTTGACCTTAAATGTGCCCAGTCCTATCCCCACTTTAACACACAGCAGAATGAATTAATTATACCTTTAGTGTTGAGAGTGGTGTCACCGGTGTTATGTGGATGTGAAGCCATAAACGCTTTTAACTTAAACAAGTTACTGTTTATTGAACTTTGTAACAACTCTTAGCTATATGCAGGTCCTCACATTTGGGAGCTTGTAAAACAGCAGTTGTATTAGCAGACAGGTATACAGTGTTATGCAGTCTTGTATATGGTGGTACCCTTATACACCTGTTTATATATGCAGACAGAAAGTTGGTGTAATACTCTGCACCTCCGTGCAGTATTCACTGTGGGCAGACAGGCTCTCCTGTTATATCTAGGAAGCCTCCGGTCAATTTACTTTTTAGGCTTTTGAGGGAGGGCTTTATAATAGATATGGAGCGCAGCTATTACAGACTGCATCCACTCCGTACACTGACTAATGGAAGTGTTGGCACAAAGCCAAACGTCCAGTTTCTGTCACTGGCCGCGCATGCACCGAAGCGCATATCGGATGCTAGTTGTCCTGCCACACTTCCTCCTACCCTAGACCACTGGGGATCGTGCTGACAAGTAAGAAAGGAAAGGAAAGGGGAAGGGGCGTAACGCTTTTCTTTCAACAGAATGAATGGAGCATGCCCCCCCCCCCCAGATTTATTACAAAATTTTAATTTAAAAATAAAGTAAGGAATGGCGAGGCAAAAGCGGAACTCGAAGTTTGTATCGCTGGAACTTCGCACCCCTGCAAGATGGCCTGTTCAACCATGAAACTAAATTTTGCTTCAACATCGCTCATCTCTAGGGACCTGTAATGATTGACATATTTGATTTATTTATTTTTTATTTCACTATAGTAACCATTACAGTTTTATAAATGCCAGATATTTTTTATGTCAATTTCATAGTTGGCAAAGTTGTTGAACTTCCACTACTAGAAACAGGTGTAGAAATAGGAAGTGATTATGAATATGGCATATGTAAGAACACAAGTCTAATCACAGAAGAAAGGCTGGTCCTTGTCTATCAGACTGATTGTGACACATGTTTTTGTATGCTGAATGCTTCAGCTACACTTTTATTCTGTGGTAATTCAGCTCCTCTTCAGATCCTTAATTAAGCTTTTTTAGAAAAATATAGAGAAAGAGAGTAAGAGGGAGAATATGAGCTGCGGCATCAACAATTATAATTTCTGGATAATTTTAATCAAGAATAGAATCCAGCAGCAGAAAATCCTACTTTATTTTCCAGCCTATAAATCACATTACTTATGTTAGTTTAAATACTGTGTAGCCTTTGACACTCTTCACATATTTTAAGGATTTGCAGTAGTCGGAAATCCAACATCTACAATAAACCCCTGACAGAGACAACATTACATAGCGCGTAATGAGTATGAGTAATATGCCAGGGCTTAAAATGTGCAAGAATCTAAATGTACAGTTTAGAATACATAGGATTCTAAAATAAAGGCAAAAATATTATGTTCCTAATGTGGGGAATAATTGATACAAAAAAATCATCTTAAGATCTGTGCAGGTTTACAGTATCAGTGGCATATGTTCATGGTTCAAGCCAGGCACATGTCACAGACAGATATGTCCAACTTCCATCCATGTTCTTATCCATTTGCTTTATGTGTAACAAACACATTTACTACTAGGCATCAATAAAAGTTTAAAAAAAAACAACTCTCTAATACAGCCAAAACTCCCCGTCATTTTTACAAAAAAAGTCTTACTTAAAAATGTACACAAACCATGATATATACCCAAATGATGAAGGATGCACCAATCAGTTTCAACGGTGCATTTGCAAAATCACAAGAGTTTTGCTAGTACCAAAGACCATCATCCTTATCATTCTCTATTTGCTCCTGCCCCTGGCCACCAATAACATGGCCTTCTCAGACATATAAGCGTATTTTTCCTGGTCTGTATACGTTCCTATCAGAATCATGCATATCTACAATTTATGGGCATGTGCAGAGTGATTTCACCCAAGATACGCACACTGGCCAAGACTCTATTAGAAAATCATTTCATGCATTTTAAACAATTAAAAGTGATGTCTACTTTTAGGTCCCTAAGATGTAAATACACAAGAAAGTATAACGGGTTAAGGTATATACTGTATGATGTTTGTTTCTATTTTAATACATAGCAAAGTGGAATGTTGCTGATGCTCTCAACTCAAAGTGTATATAATGTAACTCTAAAGCTGGCCACACATGCAATGATGTATGAGCCAGATATAAAGTGCAGCTTCCGTGGCTATGATATAAGATAATGATCTTATCAACAGCAATAGGATCATTATTGGGCTTAACAATAAATGCATTTGGAAGATAACTGTTATCAGCCTGCTAAGTGCAGTCAGAAGATAACTGGAAAACCAGGCTCCACTGAAGACAGAAGTAATCCAGGACCCTAATCTCATAGACTAATGGATCTCCTCCAATTTCAGCACCAATGTGTGTGGCTAAATTATATGATGATCCTGACGCTTGCGCATTAGATGTGCTTATTCATGCATTTTAAATTCCCTTGTAATGCCAAGGAGGGGTGTGGGATGGGTGGACTACTTTCAAAGGAGTTTAACACATGGAACATAATACGTGTCTTAATTATTTTAAAGTGCTTTTATTTTTTCATTATGAACTTCATTAAAAAAAGGTAATGCACAAAATTATAATGCTGCTACAATCTATAGACCTCAACATATTGTCACACAAATATTTCAGTACATACTAGTATGAACTACATTATTTGTCAATGCCTGCCTTGAATCTCGAATAACGCATTCACTAACACATTAATGGTGCTCAGATGTGAATGAGCCTTTTGGATATTCATTGGGGTTATGTTGTTGTATTGCTGTATGTAAACTATATTTAAATCGGTAACATTTTGAAACATTTAGTAGGTTTCCAGATTAAGGAAATGTTTCATTCTGTGAAGCCAGACATTTTTTGAACCATGATTTTAATGGAATGGAGAATACCGCAATTGATCATTGTGCGGGTATATCTTAGATCAGGGCCGTCTTTCCCATTGGGCACAATGGGCAGGTGCCCAGGGTCCCTGCAGCACAGGGGTGCCCGTCGGAGGTGGCACAAAAAAAAAAAACAGAAAAAAAAAAAAAAGAAGAAAATACTTACCTTGCGGCAGCTGGCGATCCGGCTTCCTCCATGGTCTCCTCCTCCATGCGGCACTCGCAGTGCATGTTGGGCATGACGTCATCACGCCCGCCCGACATCCATTGCGGAGCGCAATGGAGGAGGAGACCAGGGAGGGAGCCGGATCGCCAGCTGACCGCAAGGTAAGGTTTTTTTTTTTGTGCTGCCTCAGACGGGCCCCCCTGGGCTGCAGGGCCCATATATGTAATCATTTTTTATATATATATATATATATATATATATATATATATATATATATATATATATATATATATATATATATATATATATATATATATATATATATATATATGGGCCCCGATGCACTGCTTTGCCCGGGGGCCCAAAATGTTGTTAAGAGGGCCCTGTCTTATGACAATTCGTTTACTGAAAGGAATATATGGGATGATGGAAGTGTTATTGGGTGCACTTGTAATGTTCACAGACATATAGTACCTTGCATATTTGGTAAACGTTAGTAAATGTAGTAAAGTAAGATATAACTCCCATTTTGTTACTCAACAAAAATATTAATATTTGTTAATAAAAGTAATATCCTTACACTGCTAAACATAAATGTACCACATAATTGGTTTGGACATGAGCTGTGTTGTCAGCAACTTATTTCCAACTTTCCACCCTTTATTTCCTAGAAAATTACATTTTTTGGTACTTGTTCATATTGTATAAAAAAAAAGGTGGTTTTTAGTAATTTTACATGAAATCTTTAGTACAGTAAAAAAATATTGTTTTTGAAATGTTGCTTGTGGATTAAATAACTTGTTTATGCCATAGCCCTGATGGATGTTCCATAAATGTCCTTTAGTTTGTGCCGTGCTTTGATCAATAATAATATTAATGCTGAGTATTATGGTTTACAATGATTTGACTGTTTAAGTAGGTAAATGGACACCTGCACACAATACAGTATTGGCCTCAGTCTGTTTAATCCCTTCATTCTTTTCATGAAAAACAAAGCCCTCTTACGTGTTTGGCTTTGTAATTTGAATGTGAAAAGCTGTATTCTCACACGAGTTAGAAGCAGAAGATGGCATTTTTGTCCTATTATTCCTAGAGGCCCCTTGTTTGGAAAAATCTGAATGCTTACTATTACTATTTGTTTAAAGCTTGATTATTAACATTGTGTTCCATATTTTACAGTTAAATGTGTCAGAGGATATTTGGCAAAAAAGGTCCTTTTTTTTTTGCAATAACTTTATTGGGAAAAATTATTCAAAATATACATATGTGTAAATAAAGGGCAATCAAACAAATTGTCATACAATATAAGAAGAGTTGAGTAGAAATAATTCTCATGAAATCCGGTAAAAAACGAGTTCTAAATTCCAACCTTAAATCAGCCAATTTTACAAAGTATAACATACATGAGATTAGGTGTCTTAATTAGCTAAACATTGAATACTTAAAAAGAATAAAGCAAACAAAATTAAACCTATAAAGGAAGGTGAGGATAGGACAGGAGGGGTAGGAAGGGTACGGTCTTTTCGAATGGTATTCCAGTCTACTATGATAACTAGATAGGGGGCAAATGGATGAGAGAGAAAAGAATGATAACTCCCATCAAGAAAATCCACAAAAGTGGACTATTTGGATAAGGCAGAATATTTTACGGTGTCTTGGAATTCCAGCCAGTAGAACCATGTGGCACAATAATCATTAAACCTATCGGAAGAGCAGAGAATCAGATTGTCCATATACCTATAATATTCAATGCTGATGACCCATTCTTTCAGAGTTGGAGGAGAGAAGGATATCCAATGCACAGGAATCACTGCCTTTGCGGCACTTTTTTTAGATTTTTTAATAAGGTTTCTTTTATACAATGAAATAGGAAGCTTTGTTTGATTCAATAACCAAAAACCTGGGTCTTCTGGTACTTCGGATTTCCAAATTTCTTTTGAAGTAGCAATGACGCCATCCCAAAATGGCCTTAAAGGTGGACATTTCCACCAAATGTTTAATGGTGTCCCAATAGTCAGATTACCTTTTTGACACAAACAGCTAGGTTTGCAGCAGTTAATACATTTACTGACAAACAGTAACAAATAAGCTAAAAATTGTGTCTAGCTGTCAAAAACCATTGGAAAGTACCACACTAAATGTAGCAAGCTCCAGATCAGTGTTTTTAGGACTATACATAGTTAAGTATCGCCTTATTACTAGAGATGAGCAAAGTAATGGCGAATAATCATACAAGTTCCATCAATATAATCTTTAAGTTCTCCTTTTGCTTTACCATTCTGCGTTACCATTCTTCAGAATGCCACTGATTTGCACATTTACATTTAGTTGAATTATTAGTATAAATTAGAGTGGGTCGATGGCGGTCTATTTATTCTGTTCTGCAATGTGATTGAGGGAGACTGGCCAAATTTCGCAGCCAAAATGTGTAAAATTTCATACCAAATGTTGACTAAAGTTTTAGGTTAGCAGGTTCTGAATCATATGCAGATGTATCTGCTATCACAGGTACAAAGTCCCAATATCGGAGCAGAAGATTAACACAAATTAGTGGACTTGGTACAGCAGAATGTCACAGTGTACTTATCTGCAGTATAGCAAAGTCCAGAGAATCCAAAGTATTTTGAGACCAACCCAGAGTCCTTCTGAACAGTCGGCCACAATAGTACTTGAAAGAATTGGCATTAAATTTTGTACTGCTTCCACTCCATTCGAATTGAGTGCAGCTGCACAACTAATGGACAGGATGCAGGCCAGAATGGATGTGGAGAAGCTGAACACCAGATGTACCACCAGACATCAGCAAACAAAACAGGTTTTATGAATGGTAAATGTACTACAATCACAGCTTTCTCGGGACACCACCACCTCAATCAGGACTGGATTATCGGGCAAGTAACAGAACATGAACGGACAGACAGAGCCAGGAATCGGAACCAGAACCATGATTAGATATAGCCAGGGATCAGAACCAGAATCCTATTCAGACATAGCCACAGATTAGAACCAGAAAGCAGACACAGCATAATATGGAACAGGAACCAGGGTACTACTGCTGGAATCAAAATACTATCACTGGCAAAGATGGAGTGTCAAGACAGGCCTTAAATCCAACCCGGATAATGCAGGTAACACACCTGCAATGCAGCTCAGCCTAATTGAAAGCAGAGAGCTCTCATACACAGAAAATAAAGATTAACCTGACATCTAGCAGCAGAATCCCAAGACATGCAGATAGCACATCTGCATTGCAGCTCAAACTAGTTGAAAACAAGCAGCTCTCGCATACAGGGAAACAGAAACTGATAATAGAAGCAGAATCCTAAAGTTGACCAATAGCAGAGTTGTTTCTAACTCATCAGTCTAAACCGCTTGCAAAAAAATGTAAGACAGAAAATATACAACAGATATCATATGTTTATCTTTTTTGTAAGCATCCTAAACTCCACCAGCCCATGAATAAAGATATATTGGTATCCTTATGCTTAGGGGAATTATAAATGGTATAAATTTTTATTTTTTTTTTTATTTTTTTTTATATGGATTAGATGAGCCTGCATAAGTGCATTTAATTTACTTTTTAATTAGCAGCCTCCCAAATGTAAATTTGGGACAAATTAAACTAAGTTACAAGCCAACCAAAACTCCATCCCTAGAATGTTTTAAACGGTGTTTGGTGGCCATTTTTGCCTAATTTTCTGATGCAGAGAGTAAATAGGAAGAAAAATTGTGGGCAGGTTTTAACGACACCATTTACATTACCAAGTGGTCAGTGCTTGATGGCACTATTCATGCTGGTCCCCGATCACCATGCAATTATGTGAGCACTTTTGTGGAGCATTGCCCACTCTATAGGAATTCCAGGACATCCCCTAATTGAAGTGCTTCCCTGATATTCCAGGAGAGGAGGCAACTATGCCCTTGGCAGATTCCTGGGCACCCACCCTGTGAATTCACTGTTAATTGAGATATTAATATAAATGTGTGTATTTCACTTAGAACTAAATACCATTATCCTGATAGAAGCAGAGCATCATAAATATCTAAATGAGTTAAGCTATAAAGGTAAAACACCCCTGGATATAAAGGGGTTAAAAAGAGCCTCTCCAGGACTGTTGTTTTTAGATTACTGATGCCAGCCCCTGCCTTGTACATGCATGGGCACAACAATTTTTAACTTCAAAGCTGCTTAATATGACATTATGCTCCTCTGAAATAAGGCCAACTAAAGAGAACATTCCTTAATGCCCTTAAAATATTCATGTGCAAATTGTGTTTACAAAGCCGCACACATTTAGTAAGACTTAAACATGCATTGAAAACATTAATAATGCCTGATGCCTGGAGAGATTGAGGTATTTGGAAGCCTACTCTTCACTCAATAGTGAATTACCATAGCTAATATAATCACCTACAAAATGATGCTAATGACATCAATTAGGGTGTGATTATGAGATGTCCAGATTTTTTGATCCTAGGGAGAATAGTAGCACAAGCTGCTTTATACATGTAGCTAGAAAAGCTGAATGTGAATATGAGATGTGAAGTGGTAAATAAGGGGTATTATTAATCAAAGGCTGCCAGAGTTTATCATCTCTTTAATAATTGCCATTTTGCCATTGTTTTTAAGCTTTGATGCACTTTTAATCACTTTTTAGAAATTTTTAATACATATAATTTGATGGCAGAAAATAACCCACATGTGCATCTAGTCTGTCCTCTTTGTGTTGGTCTTTTTTGGGGAAATGAGGGGATTGCTTTTTTCTTAATATTTTCTATATGTATTTGAACATTTACATTTAGTTGAATTATTAGTCTTAACAAAAGGAATATGTTTTCCTGTTTTTTTTAGATTTCTTTTACTGCTGAGAAATTATTACATGGATCTATGACCCTTTTTGTTAAAATTATCTTCTTTATATTACCTTTGTCTTCCACCGTCCAGTTTCAAATCGTTCTACAAATCCTTTTATATTTATTTTTAAATACTATCTTCTTGACCTTTATTAGTACTTTTGATATATTTTAATGTGTCTGTCATATCCCCTGTGTTCCTTCTCTTCCGTAAGCTATACGCATTTAGCTCTTGGTGTATTTTTTGATAAGTTTTGTTGCACCTTTTATGAATGTGTTTTGTTATATTTAATGTTTTATAGATTGGACATCAAGAAATATACACAGTAGTCAAGCTGAGGTCTTACTAGTGCCAATATAACCTTCTAGTACTTTTTTCTTTATCACCAGGTATCCTAGTGGCTTTTCCCACTGCTTTACTATAATGTTTGATTACCTTCATATTATCAGAAAAATTATACTGTGGATAGCCACGCAGCAAAACCCTAAATGCCAATCCTATTAAAAGGCATCACTCTATGTCCCCCCCAAATACAGAAGAGGAAGGCTGTGACCTTGTAGCTTCAATTTACAGAAGAGAATTTGCTACTTTCTTAGATAGCGAGTTGTATTATTCCCTCTTTGGCTGGTGGGACCTCTGAGACAGCAGCCCCTTGTTCTCTTGTTATACTCTACAAAGTTACTAATGAAGCTCCATTGGTGGAGGCTTAGATGTAAAAGAATTTGTTTTTTTTATAAAATAACTAATTAAAACATAAAATATCAATATGATGCCCCCTCATATTATGGTAGAAATAAAACTAGTGCTAGGAGCTCTACCCTACTGCTAATGTTGTTTGGGAAAGTAATAATATGAAAATCTGCCAGCCTTTTGGGGAGGTCTTTCTTGCCCTTTCTGGAGTAATGTGGAGCCTAGAGTATGAGGACCCTAACCCCCCTCTCCTCCAACACCACACACACACACACACACACACACACACACACACACACACACACACACACACACACACACTTGTCGAGACATATTAAACAGGATCACCACCAGCTAGTGTAGGGGGCCCTACCTATTCCCATATAGAAGAGTAGGGAGAATAGATTACAGCATGAGCCAGTGCTAGACAAAAATAAAATTTAAAAAGACCAAAAATGTGGACTTAGCCCTTTAAAATATTATTTCACTCAAATCGGATAGCAAGAGTAACATAATTGGATACTGGTATTTACAATTGTCATTGTTGCCAAGTTATGAGCTTTTGAATAAGTTATGTGTTGATAGGAATTTCAGAAAACTGACTCTGACATTTATAATTATGAACATCTGTCATTGTTTACTGTGAAATTTAAGCACACACATTTGTTTTTCAAGTGCTGACTTCAATTGTGTTCATTTCATTGTTTTTTTCAGTACAGTAATACGATCACTACTGCTAATAGTTAATCTGACTTATTCTATCTTCTACTGCACATTTTTGTGAGTCAGCATTTGTTTTCTTCAAAATATAAGCAAAAAAGTAATATTCGATTATATGTCAAATTCCTCTCCACAATTTCAATGTTTTATTCAAGGTAAATAAAAGCAGTTTTCTCATGAAATTTATTTTTAGTACTGACAGTTTTCCTTTTTTGTAAGTGCATAATTTTGAATGTGTTTACTTTTTCTTGTTTGTCATTCATTATTTTAATGTTAACACAATAGTGTCAGAGATGTAAAAAGCTAGGCATAAAAAAACCTACCTACTTAACAATAAAAGCTCTAACTTTTTTATCAATATGATGACACCACATGATGGTTAATAAATACAGTACACTCATTGTATTATCTCATCTAGAATCTGAATCTCTTTCCACTGAGAGCCTATGGAACAGAAGTGTCCCAGTCCTTGCAACCCTGATACAGGTTGTTATGGGAACCAGTAGCAATGCTATATAACATGTGTCTTGACATGCCAATCTATCAAAGAGGTTTAGGAAAAGCTAAATTAATTAAAGATAGAGGGGTGGGGGATTTACTAACAAAGTTCAAAAGTGCAAATGTGTAGTAATCCTTAGCTACCAATTAGCAGTGAGATGTTATCAGTTCTGCAGAAGTGAGACTACTGAAAACAGACTACTAAAACCAAATGCCTGGTCACTATGGGTTACTGCACATTTGATTTTTGCATCATATTAATAAATCATTCCCATGTGCATTTAAAAGAATACATCTTTTATGTTACTTTTATTTTTGCTGTAACCAATTTCTCAGCAATTCAACAAAAATAGTCAACATCAATAAACAGAGAATATGAAAATCCCTTTAGATTTATATTTGTATCTGCTTCCAAACGGCTGTCAGTAAGGACATACATCAAGTGCAAACACAGGCAATTAATAAGTTGTGCATGCCTCTAAATTGACCTGATGAGTAGCAGGGCTGCATTATTGATACAGCACCTGAGGGATTATGTAATACTATGCCTTGTGAGATGTGCCAGGGATCAAAACACAAATCATACTTCACTCAAGAGGATATAAGTAAAATCAATAGTAAAAGAAAACAAAGATATAAAGAAGTAACGGTACAAATAGAATGAGGTAAACCTACACATCTACAGCTACATCTAGAGGAATAAAATTAGAGATGAGTACAATCAATAGCGGACATAAATAAAATATCACAAACTAACATCACACACACAGTAAAATGCTTAACCCACCCATATTTGGCACGAATACATTTATTAAAATCAACATTATCATCGTTTATTTGTAAAACTGCAAAGTATTAGACAATCGGAGTTGCAAGTCTTACAAAGACATCCTGAAATAAAATGGGAACAGGTACTTATATAAGTTTGGTTTGAATCAACCTACTTTTAGTAGAGTGGAGAATAGACAGAAACAAACAAAACTTGTCAATAGACATTTGTCACCTCCAAACCTTTGTTTTTCGAAAATTAAACCTCAGACTTTGAAAGACCCCAGAATTATTATGGCATTTACCACATAACTTGTCACCTATAGCAGGTTTCTTGAGGAGAACAGGCAGATCTTATGTCCAAATGGCTAACAGAAACTGCCATGATATAGTACTAAAGACGATCAGGATCAACTCTATAATAAAAAATAACTTGCTCATGCAAAGAATGTTGTATTCGGGACAGACAGCCATTGCAATGATAAACAGGGGGTCTCATCATTAGTGAAGCAATTAGTATATAAAATGATCTGCAAAACAGAATGTAATGAATTATTTGATGTTCTGGTCAAATGTTCATATATTCAGAGAGACAAAAATTTTATTTTTGAAATAAAGTCATCGTAACTATGTTGAAATAAATCTGATTTTAGCAGTGTATTAAAAAACAGCCTATTTTAACTAGAGATGTTTACTGACCACTGTGTTATGGTTTTGGTTTTGGATCTGGATTAACTTCGTGTTTTGGTTTTGGCAAAACTGCCCTTGCATGTTTTGGTTTTGGATCCCTATTTTTTTTGTTAAAATCATATAATTTATTTTTTTTCCCCTGCATTATTATTAACCTCAATAACACCAACTTCAAGTCATGTGCAGTCAATTTGGACCATCTCACAGGTCACAATATTATTTTCATACACTTTCAGACAAAAACTGCAGTGACCTGGCTGGTTGCTAAGCGACAGAGCAATGACACAAACACACGGCAGTTCCTAACACATCTAGGAAACATTGCCACACAGCAGTGTCAGTAAAGAAAAGTGGTGTAAGATGGAATTGTCCTTGGATCATGAAATCAGTAATGGTTCATTTGATCGCTCCACCCTTTCCTTTGATAACTGTGGTAATTCTACCGCTTATACATGCCGACGAGCGCTGACCCCCCTCGGGATCGGTGCTTTGATCTGACCCAGACCAATCCAGGGTGCCAAACAATGCACTAAAAAGAGCCATTGTAATTTACCGCAAAAAGCAAGTTCATCACTGAGTTCGAATCACCCCCATTTCACAAAAAATTATAATATAGTTAGGTACCTTTGACATAAAGTGCAGATTAAAAAACACTTTTGTGCAATACTGATGAAACTGCAGCAAAGTGGTAATACATATATCCGTCGATTTAGACATCCATGCTTACATTACTTCTTCAAGCAACTTTGTTCTTTGTTAATAAAACAGTTGTCTTTATACCGGTCAAAAAAATTAAAAATAATCCTCCACCATTCTTTGGATGTTGATAGTTGATAGTAGGATCAGGTGGATTTACAGCAGATATGTCACTAATTCTGGTCAATTCTTTTACAGTAGACAAGATCAGATGTCAAAATGTTGTACTGAGTCATCTGCATCATCAATGGGTGTGTAAGATTTTTGCAAAGCACATAACAGTATATATCACATGTAGGTAACATTGGCACACAGCTGTAGCTGAAAGTTAAAGTGGTGCAAGATGGAATTGTCCTTGGGCTCTCTCACCCAACCTTATGGTGGATCTTAAAAAGGACATGCACACTTTAACAAACCAAGCACTTCAGCGACAAGGAGTGCAAATTCTAAGGCTGATGTGCTTCATTTGTTTGGGCCCACACAAAACAAGCTAACAATGGGCTTAAGGCACGTAAGGTAACAGTGCTGTTAATGAACTCTACTGTGGAAAAATGTTGTTGTCATCATCCTCAGCCTCAACCTCACCCTCATCAGTTAGTACATCATCCTCACACATTATTAATTCATCAAGGAATCCACCATTACAAAATTCTCAGAATTTTGATGTAATTGGCGGGAAAGGCCTTCCTCGTAGAAGTTCATTTTTATGAACATCATCTTTTACACATTTTGAGGAAGTAGCCTTTCACGCTCAATGGCTGTGCTGAAAACTCTTTCCAATTACACACTGGAGGGTGGGCAGCTTAGGCAGTGCAAAGCGAGTTGGTACCTGGGTCTGCAAATTCCCTTTTTTTCCTCCCAGTATGTAAAGCGAGTGTCTGATGTGTCTATTTCTATGCTGTCAGTAAAATAATCCTCCACCATCCTTTGGAAATTGATAGTAGGATCAGGTGGAGTTACAGCATAGATGTCATGTTTTTTGGTCAATTCTTTTAGACCAGACCAGATGTCAAAATGTTGTGCTGAGTAATCTGCATCATCCCTGGGTGTCTTGAGAAAGCTAAGTTTTTTTCCTAGCAGCAGTTAAGTAAGAAACTGAAAGAGGAGACGCCGTCCTGTCACGTAACTCTTGAGTTGTTAACTTGCTCACCAGGAGCTCCTTGCATCTCTTCAGATCTGGGTCAGTTGGAAACAAAGAGAAGACAAAGCCCTTAAACCAAGGATCAAGCACAGTCGCCAAAATGTAGTGATCCAATTTCGAGACTTTGATAACTCTTGGATCCTGGTGAAGAGAATAAAGTACTTGATCTAGAAGTCTGACATACTTAGCGTAATTGGTTTGTTTAATCTCCTTCTTCAGTTTCTCAAACTGCTTTTCCAAAAGTCTAATTAAGGGAATCACTTGGTTCAAGCTAGCAGTGTCTGACCTCACAGGTGACTACTTGAATGGTTTCAGCACCTTGCACAGCACGGTAAGTATTCTCCACTGCGCTTGAGTAAAATACATCCCCCTTCCTTTCCCAATGTCAATGCTTGTGGAGTAAGCGTGGATGGCTTTTGGCTGTTCCGCCATCCGCAGAAGCATATACAGGGTGAAATTCCACCTTGTCACCACCTCTTGCTTCAGTTGGTGGCAGGGCAAATTAAATTGCTCTTGTAGCTGTTGAAATCTCCTGCATGCTGTTGCCGAATGCCGTAAATGTCCAGATGTTTATATGTTTTACGGGCCACAGACAGCATCTCCTGCATGTCCCTGTCATTTTTTACAATGTTCGGCACCATTAAGTCTATTGTGTGAGCAAAACGGGGAATGTGATGGAATTCACCCAGCTGTAATGCTCTCATAATATTGGTGGCGTTATCAGAAATGGCATATCCTGAGGAGAGTCCAAGCGGCATAAGCCATGTAGTAATGACATCCCTTAGTTTTTGTATCAGATTGTGAGCTCTATGCCTCTTAGTGAAGCCGGTGATACAGAGTAGCCTGCCTCTGACAAATGTGACGTACTTGGGTACATGCTGCTGCTGTTCCTGCTGGTGAAGGCGAATATCCAACCCAGTGAGCTGTCACAGTCATATAATCTTTAGTTTGCCCAGTTCCGCTTGTCCATATATCTGTGGTTATGTGTACAGTGTGAAGACTGGCATTTTGTAGCCCAATAATTACATTTTTACGAACCTTCAGGTAGAGGTAAGTTTTAGCTTTTCTAGTAAAATGGTGTCATAATGGAATTTGGTAACGGGGACACAAGACCTCAAGTATTTGTCTAAAATCATCTGCATTAATAGTGGATATTGGACTTAGATCTAATACTAGCATAGTTGCAATGGCGTCTGTGATCCACTTTGTGACTGGGTGACAGCTTTCATACTTGCTTTCTTGCTTCCTGTTTAACAGTCAATTGTTGTAAACTACTAGTATTCTTCTTCTTGGTCTGCTCCTGGGATGAAGATTCACCCCCAGCAGCAGCAGCAGTGGGACTAACGCTCAAAAATTCTTCTGAGGAATCCAGAATAGTGGAGGAGTCATCTAGCCTTAGTAACTTGGATGGAGGACTAATTTCCGATCGCTACTGAGGATATTGATGAGGACGGTGTTGTGGGTGTAGATTGCAGGTGTCGGGATCTAGCTGAGAGAAGGCACCTAGCTGATGATGGGCTGCTTGTTGTTATTTTTTTAGCATAAGTTTTCATTTTTCCCAACAGCTTGCCATGAACTAGCTTCAAATGGCGTAACATGGATGAGGTTCCTAGATAGTAAAGATCCCTACCTCTACTGACTGTGGCTTTACAAACACTACAAATTGCTAGACAACTGTTGACAGGATTAATATAATTCCACACATAAGACCTGGATTATTTGGTATTATGCCCAGGCATGACAATGGCCTTCTTCTTATTACGTGCAAGAACTGCTTACCCTGGGGCAGGACTTACACAAACAACATCATCCTCATCAACATCCTCATTAGCGTTCTTGTCAGCTACACAAATATCCCCCTCATCCTGTTGCAATTCCAAAGTGACATCCTCAATTTGTGTATCACCGTCTACACTTGGGCTGTTCATGCACACATCTGCAGAAATGCTGAAAGGGGCCTTCTTTGTGGGTACACTATCGGATAGGTCAGGATTACAAACAGCATTCGTGGATAGACTCTCCTCAGGGATTTGTGTTATTTCTGAATCTGAACATACATTTTTTTTCTTATGCCTTACTGTTTTCTTTCAGCTCGGCTTTTACACGTAAATGTATTTGGACACCACTTTTGGAGTCCGAATGACAAGGTCTTGCTTGGTCATGACTGACCTTACAAGAAGATGCATCAGTGACATTTGCAGAACTAGCACTCATAGAGAAAGGCGAAGGCTTTATTCTTTCCTTGCCACTGCGTGTGTAGAATGGCATGTTGGCAATTTTATTTTTTTCTGCAGATAACTTTGCCTGGATTACAAGTCTTTTTATCTTGACCAAGGTAAAAGGTGTTTTTTACATTTTTGTTTCCCTGGCTTAAAAACACTATGCACTTTACATAAGCATTAGCAGATGACGTAGAAGGATTACTATCATCATGACTGGTGCCAGGAGCTGTTTGGTGCTCCTGGTCTTCTGTGTACTGCTGTGAATCCATTTTTATAACACAGTACAATGTGACTGCAGATTAAGAACAACACTGCCAACCCTATTATTTCTATTTCAGCAATGACAATTAGCAATGGAGCTCTACTCTTTGTGTTTTACCTATATAACACAGTACAATGTGACTGTAGATTTAGAAGACCAAGCCTGCCAGCCCTATTTCTTTTTCAGCAATGAAGCTCTCCTGAATGTCACTGGAGACTTTGAAGAACACTGCTACCCCTCTTCTTTCTTTTCTACCTATGACGCTGCCCAACTGCACTAGAGACTGCCAAGAACTGTGCTACTCCTTCTGTGTTCCTCTGTGAAATGCCGCTGGATCCCCGTGGAGAGCAGTACTTAATGCATCCAAAACTTGCAAGATCCAGTGACATAACATTGAAGTTTTGCCTCATTTTCAATTCCGAGGGAATTGAAAAAGCCAGCTTGGTACTCGGATCTGCTAAATTTGGGTGTGTTCGGTTCTCAGGGAACTAAGCCTAAGTATCTCTAATTTTAACAAAAAACACTGTACCAGATAATTCAACCAATTTGACTTTAATCTAAAAGTTAAAGAACATCATTACCAGCCACATATAGTTCTCCAAGAAGACCGTCCCAATTGCCCCTTCCTATTCAATGGTCATCTCCTCTTTCATCTTACTCTTTGTTTTGAGGTTTTACTACTGCATTGGTGTGGGGGATAGTTAGTCTAAGAGTATCTAAAATAATATAATGTATCCTTTAAATTGATGAATGAGACAAAAGGTGAAAGGTTACTATTTAAAGTACAATATCTAATACTAGAAAAGTATGGTAGTATGTTGTGTAAAGTAATTACAGGGAATGATTAGATGCTTCTTGCACTACGAACGTCCAGTTTTTATAACTTATTGCTCCTGGGTTTTTTCTTTTCCCTTCTGTGTTAGTGCAATTTATTTTCCAGTTCAATAAACATGCTGTTTTAAATAGTCCATTGTCCTATTGGGGCAAAACGCATCAACAGGAGCATACAGCAACTGTGAGGCTGTGCTGGTAAGACTAGGGAAAGTTTTGTGTGTACAGATCTCCAGGAAAAAGGAACAGCGTCAGAGCAGTAAGAGAGAGTATGATGGATCGATCCATAATTAGCATAGACAGGGATTACAGATTATTTGCTAGTTCATAATCTTGGAAATCACTGAAAAATGTATTATACACAGTTCACAGTTCTGTTTTGCTTTCAGTGCGCATTGACTTTTTATCTGCTTTTAAGTATTTTGTTTTTTTCAGTGTGGTGAAATTTACAACATCTTGCCAATACATGTTTTAAGGCTATCCAAAAATCTACAGCAAGCTCTCTCATTTCTAAGCAAAATATATATGATTTTCAGGCTTAGGAAGAAAAAAGCATACCTGTGATTGGTAGAAGGATCTTCCTAATGTGGTGAGGGGTTGACACGGTGTCATCACTTTCTGACAACTAGAACATGGTCTTGCGTCAGTAGGCAGTTCCGTGGGGAGTCTGCATGCAAATTAAGTAGCAGAAAATCAGAGCATGAAAGAGAAATATATTCCTCAACGTGATATTAATTATATACACAAAATATACCATGGGTTGGGAAAGCACATTTAACTGCAATCAATTGAGCCAATATTGCAATAAATAATTTTTGGGTATTATACACCATTTAAGATATGCTCTGATCCTTGCATCTGTACCTTGTGAAAGAATTTTAATTCCTCAAAATAACTGTCGGTTATGTGGCAGTATCTTCTGCTTGCCTGTGCACCTGCTTCTATGATTACTTTACTTTTGGTATGTGCTCAATACAATCTGTCCTCTGCACTTGCAATTTTTTTACTTTAATGAAGATCAATAAAGACCGTCTACTTATGGGAGTTTTCATACAATTCTCTTTTGCCTGCAAGTTTATTATGCTACTGGTTCTCGATGTAACATTGTGTCTCAACAGATAGAGCCTTTTTGTACTAGAATTAGACCTCTGCGATGCACCCATAGGAGCTGCACCTAAATAATAAATCATTCTAATATAGGGGATATAACATGTAACATAGCTAAACCATACTTGCCAACTCTCCCGAAATGTCCGGGAGACTCCCGCATTTTGCGAGAGTCTCCCAGACTCCCGGGCAAGTGTGGCAATCTCCCTGATCGGCAAAATTCGGTTTAAATGCCGCGATTCACCCGAAGATAATTTGCGTCATCACGTCAAGGGGGCGGGGCCAAAATGATGCGATCTCGGCGCCCCGCCCCCTGTACACCCACGTCCCAGCCGGCATCTCCCGGAAGCCAGAAAACAAATGTTGGCAAGTATGAGCTAAACATGGAGGGTTTTACAGTTTAGCAGTAGGACGAACATGGATAGTATGGACCAAAATATTTGTTAAAACTCTACAAGTGAAGAATGGGTGCATTTTGTTTGTATTTTGCCAATTAAGGCTTACACAAACACTTTAACATATTTCCTTGCAGTATTAATGACTAGAGGAAAACGCGTGACAGTCTTTTTACAGCAAGCTCAGGTCGGCTGAAGATGATAATGATATAAGCAAAATATAGTCATAACTCCCTAATAGGGAAAGACAAAATCTATTAACAATCAAAGCAAAATTTATTTTACTGATGATGCACATTTATTTATTTTTTTATTTTTTTTTTTAACAGAGAAGAGCTACACAATTCTGTGGCTTATGTACATAAATCGGTGAAAGAATTACCCAAAAGCTAGCTGGAATAGCAAAAGAAGCCAGATGCTAGAATTTTCAACATTTGCCATGAAAATACTTCCTTGCCCATGTTCTAGTGTATTATGGGAACATGTGGTCAGAGATGTCGGTGGAATTGAAACCCCCCGAAAATGTGGAAATTATTTAAAAAAGGATAATCCATAAATGTATCCCCCCCATGCAAGGTTCATAACAACATAAAATTAATTATGTACCATGACAGGTGTAACATTACACTGATTTGGAGCAAATATATCTTCATCATGCAATATAAACTACATTGCTTAAGATGCAAAACTGTAAAAATATTTTTGTCTTAACTGTTTTATTTTTTTTAGCAAAACCCACTTAAAATATGTTTACTTGAATACTTAGGGGTTTTTCAATTGACCATGAGATTTTTATTTTCCCGCTGCGTTAAAAACCCGCGTGTGATTTTTTTAATTTTTTTTTTAACTGCTATAGCAACCGTTTTTAGTTAACGCAGCGTGAAAACTCGTGCAATTCAATTGAAAAAGAGGGAATGCTGTCCCTGTTAATCATTGTGTTTGCGAGTTTTTAGGGGAGTGAAGGGGAGTTTTTACGCGGTCCTGTATAACACAAAAAAAAGGATTGGCATACATTAGATTGCATTACCCAACCATTCTAGTTGATAATATCTACATTACAATACTTTCTTTAGCATATTTTTTTATGTAACTATTTTTTACTATAGAATCATCTATACCATGTCAAAACACATTAGTACATATATATTTGTACCAAAAACATATATAAATATATTTAAATAATGATTTTTTTAAAAAAAAATTATTGTTTTTTTTCATTATTTTTTTCCACAAGATAATCAACTTTTACATGTTAGGCATTACTGATAAACATAGTTTATCTTTCTTTTTTCATTATTACATGATTTCAAATAGTTTTCATAGGTTTTTTATTTTTATCACACCCCAAAGAGGTGTGAGATAAAACAGCATATTGGCCTGTTTAACGCGCCGCATTAAAAAACAATTGAATAACTTCTCGCACACCCTATACTTTCAATAGACCTTCTACTGGAGCGCAAGAGGACCGTTTCATGGAAAAAACGGAGCATTAAAAATGGAATTGAATTGCAAGTAAAAATAACCCGCTCGAAAATGATAAAATACACCCCTTAGGGCCTGAGTCATAATGAAAAGTAAGGCAATGAAAGAGTTCTTTTGGAGTTCTCCGGGACAAACCATGTTATAGTTGATTATTTTGCACACAAGTTAAATACTGGCTGTTTTTTAACTAGCACACATACTTGATAGCTTTATTTTTACACTAAAATTTAAAGTTGATCTAGGACATGCCCTACCCCAACTCTAAATCTGTCCTCACATTTTAAATTTTCCTCCCCCTCCAATGCAACATGGTTTAGCCCAGGTGCAAAGTTACTCCTTTTTTATGCTTTGCTCTCCTTAATGACTCGGGCCCTTAGTATGTTATTTACGACACTCAATACTCTAGAGGAGCAGAGCAAACTCCTCTTTGGTGACATCACTTGGTTTGAAGCACCTTGCTATCCGGTTTCCAAATATGTAAACTACAGATTCAGCTTACCTGCAGCACTTTACTTGCATTTACTCCACGGGGTAAATGTATCAAGCTGCGAGTTTCCGGCGGGTTTAAACAGTGGACATAGCAACCAATCAGATTCTAGCTATCATTTTGTAGAATGTACTAGATAAATGACAGCTAGAATTTGATTGGTTGCTATAGACAACATCTCTACTTTTTAAACCCAACGGAAACTCGTAGTTTAAAACACTTACATCCATATAAGTGAAAAATGTATTTGATTATATTATTTCACATTATTTTCTCGATTTTATAAAATCTTTATACTAACACCTGTGTTTTGTTAACGTCAAGTAATAGCAATGTACCTGCACCTATATTTTATATTGAAAACTAGTTGCTAAAAGCCCATCAAACTGACGGGAAAAGATAAGATCACGTTGCACCCTTTTCAGTAACAATTAAATTCCATGCATCATTTATCCCACAAATGTGGAATCAACGACCGGCTCAAAAAATCTATAGAACTTAACACAAATCCTATTTCACAAATATTTCTTTATATACCGCATTTTTGTGTAAATCTTCTCAGAGTCTTTTGACAATTCCTCCTGTTCCATGCCACCAATCAGTTTGAATTTCATGTCGGCAGATTCTGGACATTGCCACATAAGGTTTACTGTGACAAATAATTTATTTGTATTTTTTTTTTTTTTATATAAAATACCATTTGAAAACACTTGCAGCACACAAGTTGGTGTGTTTTGCGTGTGTGTTGATAAATGTGAGGAGCAGAGTTAGCCTTTTAAATAGTAATATATATATATATATATATATATATATATATATATATATATATATATATATATATATATATATATATACACATACATACACTTTCTATATCTTCTACATCTATCTATCCAAACACTACAATCTCTGGGGCTGAAACATTACATTTGCTGATGCCCTGCACGGTACAAGTACTGCACAGCAATCCCACAATGAAATTAAAGTCATTTTTGTCCCAATTTCTTCAAGATGATTTCACACCTCAATCCTAAAGAAATAATTGATGGGACTGTGGACAGAAACTTTTAGGATGCTCAAAATGTGAATAAATCAATTTCTTGGTGCCTATGACCAAAGATGGGGCAAAGAGGGCTTAATGGTGTCCAGGATACCCCTCCAGACCAGACTTATTAATTGAAATATGAAATTAAACTGTTGCCTTGTCTAGCACTGCACAGGCAGTTGTACTGGGTCCATTGTGTAGAGCAGATAGTCTATCTATTATTTGCTATAAATATATACTGGATTTAGTATTGATAGACTATGCACATATATAGAATTTGAATATATTGGCGAAAGATAAATTTGGAATCTCCTCTGACAAAATTCTGCACTTGCCCCAGTGAAGATTCTGGCAGGCGCAGTCTCTTTTTTAGATACATCATATGTGTGACATAAAGGTGAGTTACAATATTTACGGAAAAAAAGAAATTAAAAATCTGTTAATTAAAATGTCGAAGAAACTATATATGAAAAATTCCTTATTTATATAATGAAAATCACAGGATGGCTGTCAGATCACTTGGGGTCCATGGACCATGGCAGTATCTAATTACAATGCAATGCCTATCTATTCATTTCAGCAACTGCAATACAATGTGTAATTTCCAGAACTCTGAAATGTGTTCTGTAAATGTCAGTTTCCTGAGGTGCTAAAGTTCTGTCAGTGGATTTATATTAAAGCATTTCTAAACCAGTGCAGAAATGTAATTTATGTTCCAGCACCATTTGAAAGCAGTGGCAAATAACCTAATAGATTTTGAGGGCCTCACATGTGGCCCCTGACCCCTTAAAAGGACTGCATAATATATTGATGCTACATTAACATATGTTTGCTTCATCTCAGTGTGATAATTGTATGTGAACCATACTAAAAACAGATGATATTTGATAATGACATCCTTTAAAAAGAATGATGACTATGATGCAATCTGAACAGATTCCCAACATTGCTGGCCCCCATTATGGCAGATATATACCGGCAGAAATCTTATATCTATTAATCTTCAACAATTTTCCACCTCTCTCCAACACCTTCTCTCCCCTATCTGTACATTCTCCTCCCCTGAGATGGCAGTACCTAATTTTCACCAAACCTTAGCAACAGCCCTTGGACAAGTGGCTCCAGCGACTCTTCAGACCTCAATGTCAACCATGGCATACTACAGCAACGTGAAATCTTCAAAAACGTTCTCGTAAAACAGAACGTCACTGGCGTAAATCTCGTACCTCTAATGACTTCTTCACATATACTTCTAACTACTGCTCCTATCAAAATGCTCTGGACACTGCAAAACAAACATATTTCAATCTCTCATCTATGCTCAGGCTTCTAACCCCAGACGCCTTTTTAACACATTTAAATCTCTTTTCAATCCTCCCACCCCAAACCCTCCGTCTACTATCTTGCTTCCTACTTCAAGGACAAGATTAGACTAGAAATGGTATCCTCTTTCTCGACAAGCAATCAACTCAATTTCTTCCCACCACCCTCTGACACCCTCTCTTAATTTGACCCCACAAATGAAGAGGAAATTTCTACTCTCTTCTTATCTTCCTACTCTACCTCCTGTCCTCTTGATCCTATTTCCTCGCAAATTTGTAGATCTGTCTCCTGTGCTTATTTCACCTCTAACTAAAATCTGTAATCTCTCGCTCTCTACTGGCATCTTTCCATCACTATCGATTACCATCTCATCTCTTATCTCCCGTGCCCCTCCAAGCTTCTAGAGAGACTTGCCTTCGCTCGCCTCACACGCTTCCTTTCCGAAAACAACCTGTTGGATCCTCTTCAGTCTGGCTTTCATTCTCAACACTCCACAGAGACTGCATTGACTAAGGTTGTCAATTGTCTGATCACTGCTAAAACTAAATGCCATTACTCTCTCCTAATTCTCCTGGATCTCTCTGCTGCATTTGACACCATTGACCACTCTCTTCTCATACAAAAACTGCTATCCATAGGGTCTTCAAGACACTGTCCTATCCTGGTTCTCATCCTACCTTTCTAATCACTCTTTCATTGTTAATTTCTCTGGGCCACCTCTGCTCCACAACCTTTATCAGTTGGAGTACCGCAAGGCTCAGTATTAGGTCCTCTGCTGTTCTCTATCTATACCGCTTCTCTTGGAAATCTAATCCGCTCCTTTGGATTTCAGTATCATCTCTGTCACGGGCACTAGGAGGCTTTACCCAGTATCACCCGCTGATGGTCTTATCAGAGCAATAGAGTTGGTATATGATACTCTGATGGCAGGGTGATAATGGAACTGGAAACAGCAGATGGTTAGAGAATGCTCAGAAAGTCTATGACTAGCAGCACTGGTAAACAATAGGTAACTGAACACGAGGATCTGGATGGACAAGGGCACGTGAGGGTAGTCAGTGGTCTGCGCACGGCAAGTTGTACCACTGCTATAGTGAGAAGAATGTCCAGGAGTAATAAGGAGGTGGAAGTCAGCGGTCTGCGTATAGCAAGTTGTACCGCTGTCTGTAGTGAAGGAATGGAATCCAGGTGAAGGTAACGGGGAAGTCAGTGGTCTGCGAGTAGCAAGTTGTACCACTGCTTATGTGAGAGGATATATGCAACTGGTGACACAGGGAAACAGGAATCAGTGGTCTGCCTCTAGCAAGTTGTACCACTGCTTATATATGTGAGAAAGGACACGAGGAGATAAATGCTATGCAGAGTCTACACGGGTACACTGAACTTGATCCCACGTTGAACTGCACACAATGATAATAACGAATGAACAGCACTGCACAGATAAACAAAGTCACTCAAATAGTCCAGCAAAGGTAACACAGTCAATAATAGCAATAGTCTCAGAGGATGGAAACTCCGGAGGAGAACAACTCAGTCCAGATGGATATGCAATACACCAGCACAGTCAATGAGAAGTATGCATACCGTGGTTCAGATGAGCAGGCTGTTAGAGATAGCTGCAGGGATACCTGAGCGGCCGGGAACAGACGAGATGCGAAGTCCTTGCGAAGCGGCAGGTAGGTGCAGCGCACTGTAGGTAGGCCAGCAAGGATGACAAATACTCAGGAAGCAGTAGTATATTGAATAGAACAGCAGGAGACCACGGGAGAGTTGAAGCTATGTAGCAAAGCTGGAAGCCGAGGAGCGTAGACTCGATGCAACAGGCAAGTTGACACAAATGGACACACTGTAGAAGCAGTAGGCAGCGGGTCAGCTGACGGCAGGTAGAATGCAGACTGGAGCGCTGAGACGAGCAGACTCTGTAGACACGCTGAATTAGCGAACAGGAATCAGCTGGAACAGTAGCGATGTAACTCAGGAGAGTTTGCAGTAATCTGTAACTGTAGATACACGGAGGCAGCGGATAGGAATCAGCTGCTGGAGTCACGATGAAACACAGGAGAGTTTGCAGTAATCTGTAGCTGTAGATACACGGAGGCAGCGGATAGGAATCAGCTGCTGGAGTCACGAAGAAACACAGAAGGGTTTGCAGTAATCTGTAGTTGTAGATACACGGAGGCAGCGGATAGGAATCAGCTGCTGGAGTCACTAGGAACACGAGGAATAAAAGTGGTCTGGAAACCACAAACGGAAAACAGGAATCAGCATTAGCTGAACACACGAGCAGGCACTGGAACACCTTCAGAGACTCATGAGGAATGAGACTCCAAGATCAGGCAACGTGGTATTGACCACAGGTGCTTAATATAGGGAGTGTTGCCTGATCAGCCAATTAAGTTAAAGGAACAGAACTGAAGGTTAAAAGGGACTGCACATGCGCAGTACCTCATAATAATGGACGGACACGGTTCCTAGCTACCTTAGAAGTAGCACTCACAGTCCGGTGAGTGACAATCTCTATGTGGATGATACCCAAATTTATATATCCTCTCCTGATCTCTTGACATCTGTGTTGTCCCGTGTAATTGACTGTCTTTCTGCCATTTCATCTTGATGTCCTCTCACCAACTCAAGCTCAATCTTTCTAAAACAAAGATAATTTTATTCCCACCCACCAGAAAGAGCATACCTGACATTTCTATCTCTGTTGATAACATGACATTAAACCCCACCTCTCAAACTCGCTGCCCAGGCGTGATCTTTGACTCAGAACTATCCTTTGTTTCTCACATCGACTCTATATCTAAATCATGTTATGTACATCTAAAAAACATTTGCAGAATACGCACATATCTCACACAAGACACTGCAAAAACCTTAATTCATGCACTTATCTCCCGCATTGACTATTGCAATTCTCTCCTTACTGGTCTTCCCCAAAACAGACTCAAACCCCTACAATCTATTTTGCATGAAGCGGCAAGATTGATTTTCCATGCAAATCATTATTCCTCTGCTGAATCACTCTGTATGTCTCACTGGTTGCCTGTTTTCTACCGAAGCCAATATAAAATACTTTTATTAACCTACAAAGCCATCAACAAAGCTGCACTAACATAGATCTCCTTTCTTGTCTCAAAATATCTCCTAACTCAGCAACTTCGTTCTGCACTAGATCTGCATCTCTGATCCACCCTCATTACATCCTCCCATTCCCGGTTACAGGACTTTTTTCGGGCTGCACCCACTCTATGGAATTCACACCCTCCCACAATAGGACTCTCCTCTGGTCTACAAACTTTCAAGCATTCTCTGAAAACCCACCTCATCAGACAAGCTTATAATATTCCTCAACCACCCTCTTAACCTCACAAGATTACCATATTACCACCCGTTACACAATTTCACACAAGACATCTACCCCCTGACCAACATTGTTGTGTGACGGGATCTTTTAGCTTGCAAATCACTTTTACCTTTGCAGTCTGGCTGGATCAAAATGCAAAATGTAAACTTATACCGCTTTCATACTGCCGCCCCGGCAATATCCCGGGTTTTTCAAGCCGGGTTTTTGCCCGGGCTCGGAGCGTCCCAGGTCAGAAACACCATACTGCACCTCGGACCCGGGAATTTCCCGGGTTGACCCCATTCACACTGCACAAGTCTGTGCCCTGGCAATTTGTGGGAGTCATCACCAGAGCAGTTTTCATTGGCTGAAAAATGGTGATGTCATTGAAAGGTGACTGTTTTTTTTTTTCTTCCATGGGCTCCCACCGATGACATCATCCTCCAGAGACAGGCAGACAGCCAATCAGCTTGTTTTCTGTGCAACCCGGGTTGAAAAACCCGGGTTGCACCATTCATAGTGCAGGCAACCCGGGTCCAACCCGGGAATTACCCCTCGATAAATCCCGGGTTGAAGACCCGGGTTTTTAGACCCGGGATTTTTGACTTGTACCATTCATACGGCACCAAGACCCGGGTCGTTTGAGCTCGCCCCGGCAAAAACCCGGGATTTTGGTGCAGTATGAATGGGGTATAAACCTCATGTATCAAACTTCCATTGTCCCCTAGATTGTAAACTTGCGAGCAGGGCCTTCTCACCTCTTTGTCTGTTTTACCCAGTTTGTTTCTTACTGTATTTGTCCCCAATTGTAAAGCGCTATGGAATATGTTGGTGCTATATAAATAAATAATGATAATGTTGATGATGGCTATCAATTGTCTGAGTCCATGCATTGTGCTCAATTGAGAGGAATGCGTGGGTTTTTTTTTTTAGATCTTCGTTTCATGTAGTAAGTTATTTTATAATGTCAAAAAATGAGTGAAGTTGTTGAATAAGTACAAATAATGGGAGATAGAAGCAATGTTAGTCGTCTAAATAAATATTGGAGTCCTGTATTCAACTACAATTACATGCATCTGCCACTCCCATTATCTTTAAAATGTGTTTAACCCTTAAACCTCCCATGATCACCGTAAAAAAGCTGTCCTGTATGCTGCATTAAAAATGGAATAAACACTTTCTTTAGAAAAAAGAAAACCCAGTAAACTAGACAGCAAGCAGTTCCATGACAAAACCATATGTTTCAGAAAAAGTTTGACACAGAGATTGTTGATAGGAACACACAAATGTCCATGGCTTGTTTTTGGGTCCTACGTTTTATGCAAATTATTTAAACAGAGCTACTAGTTGCAGAATTGTTTTGCTATATATTTTGCTTTTGTCTGTGAATAATGCACAGCATTTTGTCACATTTTGTCAACCACAATCCATTTACAATAGATGTTCTGTTTAAACTCACTAAGTCCATATCTCATAGAGAAGCAAACAAATATTAAAAAGTTCTTGGCGTGTGTTTTCGAAAAGAACTCCTTTTGCTCAAGAAAAAGAGCTGAGACACCACTCTATGCTGAATAGTATAAGTAGAAAAAAATTGATGTCACAGAAAAGAGTCTTTGGAACTAGTCAGCAAAGTTTGGATTACAAAAATGCATCGGATGATTCTTTATGATGTGTTAAGCACAGAACCTACATTGACTTACGATATTTTTGTATCTTCTTTTCATATTCAAATGCCATTTTAGATGAACACGTATGTAACATTTGCATTCAATGGACATAAAAAGTTTTATTTAGTTTTTTTATACTCTTCAGTCTCTTTATGAAACAGCAATTTTTAACATGTAACAAGATCAAACAACTAAGAACAATATATATATGTGGAATTGATGGCTTTGCACATTTGTTCTGCTTCCTTGCAATAAAAACTGTATCTTAGCTTAGTGTCATTGAAATGTCTCCTACCGACAATTCACAGGTGTAGAACTTTTCCTGAATATTGTATTTTTGATGTTTGAATTGCTTGCATGATATCCTATGAATGGCTATTTTCTAAAGGTTATTACTGTATTACCATTAATATATATATATATATATATATATATATATATATATATATATATATATATATATATATATATATATATATATATATATAATATATTTACCAGTTTTTGCAGTTTTAGAAATGTTTATAGTTCCTGTTTTGTAATGCACCCACAGATGAAAAATAGTTTTCTTTCATCTCAAAGAGTGCCATTATGTTTCTGTTTCACAGTGTGACTTTTATACCTTTCATTGTCAACCCATTTTTGCTGCCATTGAAATTCATTGGAGAGGGTTGGGTGTTTGTGGTGGGATCCGGCGAGTCAGTGCATTTTGGTTTTCCTGGATAACACCATTTATCCAAAAGAAATATGGTCCATCTGTTCCCATTTGTCATTAATAGTACAGGGACACCACAGGTTACAGAGGGTGCTGAGCAACGAAAGATAATCAGCATAGATTCTAACTATGTGTAAATTCTGAGACTTTGCTAAACATAACAACCAGTGAATGTCCCAGGAGAGAGGTCCCAACCAAAGTATAATTGTTGGATAAAAGTATGTACAATACTTTAGTAAAATTGATTTTTAGAGTGGAAAACCAAGTAAAGACAGCAATTAACAATTTTATATAGGTGGATGGTACAACTTCTACATTTGCACACTAAGATGGTGAAGGAAAAAAGTTAAATGTTTCATAACTCATGAATTATATGCTGAATGATCTTGATGTAAATGTAGCATTATTATTATTTAATTTATGACAGCAAAAGACCAAGAGTAACTATACAAATTTTCTATATAGAGCATATTTTTATTCAAAGCACAAATTTGTTCTCCATGACCCTGCACTTGTTTACAATGGTCATGTTCACCTACTAAGATAAGAATTTGAGAATAAAATGACCTACAGAGTAACCATGAGTGAAAATGTTACAACTCTTTTGAAACGTGTTTCTGTGGCTGAATTTGGCCTTTTGTGTTACGCACAGGATTCCCTGCAGAATAAATTGACATAGTCATTGTCTATTATAAATTAATATTCCACAGAATATGGAATTTACAAATACAATGAATATTGATTCTGTCATATGGACTGTTCTACCACAAAATTTGATTTGCCTGAAATTCAGTTACAACTTTGGCTCACCTCAGTTACAAAATTATAGTTAACAACCAGTTTTATTAGCATTGGGCGTGGATGCTAAGACAATTTAATGTGTTTTTTAGCTGGTGAAGGTTAATCAAACCCAGCAGAGTGGAAGCAGCAGAACTGATTCTTAAGCTTAGCTGGTACAATCTATTAGATTGATTTGAATTGACATGTGAAGATTTGTTACCAGATGGTTAGTGAGAATAATCTGTCAATCACTTATAAAACATGCCGCATGTCTGTTCTTAGGCATATGTGAAATGTCCACAGCAATTAACCTCCAATAATATAGTTTCTAATTCCTAGAATCCATGGAGATGCAGATTGACTTGATAAGGTTATCTTCTTATCAATATAGCCCCCACTTATTCTCTACATAGAGAATACATCCTGTCTGCAGATTACAATTACCTAATACTCTAAAGCTGTGAAATATAAAGTTTCAATTAAACCCTGCATTCAGTTTCTAACATTTTCCACTGTAGTTTTACTTCTATCTACTTATGTTGCTCACTCTTCTATTGATGCACCTCTCCTTAGACCTCCGCCTCAAATACAAGCTAAATGAAATGTGTTTTTTGCCAGCTGACCTCTCCTCCGGGCCTGGCAACTATGATATTGTACATCATTTTACTTTTCCTTTCTTAAAAATTCTTCAAAAATGTCATGCAGAAATGAAAGGCTGCTTTGTCTGGATCATTTTCAAATATAAGAGGGATCACAGGAAATCCAAAATAAGTTGAACTTGATGGACTGGTGTCTTTTTTTTTTTTTTTTTTCTACTTCAACTATTATGCTACTATGAGTGTGCAAGTAATAGTGTAAATAAAAGTAATAAGAATAATCAGGATGATAATTAGGTTGCAGATAGGAATAGATAAGCACAAATAACAAATTAAAATAAAAATAAATATAAAAACAAGAAATAGAAAATATTAAGAAATATTATTAACAATAATAAGAAATAATAATAAAATAAAAGTAACAAATAATAAATAAGAAAGGAAGGCAAAGACAAATGAAAATAAATATAAGTAAAAATAAAAGTATATTTAACAAATAAAAAATAGAGACTGATTAAGACTAAAATAAAGGAAATGCATAGGATATAAACTAAACATGAAAAGAATGGATGGGAGGGTAAAAGTATATATAGATTGAATAGAGAGAGAGAAATATTTAGCAGTTGGTAAATATATGAAGAATAAAGTGTAGATGGGGAAAGAATGATAATGGGGGATAAAGGGGAAGAAGCAGAGTGAAATGGGGAGGGAAAACTTATAGTAGAAGGGCAATATGACTGAAATATATGATACAGTAGAGAGAAGAGTTGTGTTATTTAGTTCTATTTTGTTATGGATATCTATTAAATTGCATTGTAGATACGTGGCTCTAATTGAACCAAGAAAATATTAATCAATGTCCTATATGTATATATGATACTAATTAAAATGATAAAGTGATACATTTTTTAAATTAAAAATAATTAGATAAGGGAGGGGTGATAATGAGAAATCAAAAAGTGTTTGTCTATAGATGTGCAGGAAGTACAGATGGAAGCGTGGAGATAAGAGGGGACATAATGTAGTGAGTGTATCTTATAGATATAGGGATAGTGGGCTATGTGAAAATAAAAGTGCTATAAGCCATGGAGTATATGTAAAATTGTAATAAATTGTGTATTATATGACTAAGATAACATCAATTAGGTGTAGAATATGGTTAGTTGAGTGAATATAAAGATAAATGTATGGATAACAAGGTGATAGAAATAAAATAAAAAAAAATGATACTAATTATTAATAATATAATATTAGTGCAAATATAAGTATATGAATAACATTTAAAAGTAAATCAATCTGTGTCCTGAGTAATCAGTGGTGCCCTTTATCTAATGTTTTCTCATAATATATGTTCTTGCAATAAAAGCCACTGGCCCCTGACATATCACTGGTCCCCCGAGGTATGTTTGCTGAAATATGTAGAAGGCAACAGAGCAAGAAGAGGTGCTATAATAATATAGCTGAATACTAATGCAATTATTCATACATTAATTGCAAGTTGTGTATTTTCATTTGCCTGCTGTATTTTAGCATGGCATATTTTAAAATTAAGATTTATCATAAATACAAATCATCGAATAACCATTCATTTCTCTACATTAATTCAGAAAATTATGCATTAAAGCAATCGGGTAGAACTATTTGACAATTTGTATTAGCATTGCTTTATTATTGGTGGCAGATAAAGTGGATGCCTTACAATAGTTACTCACACTTTCCCCACAAGCATCTAAAGTTGTTATTTTGAGACATTATGTAACAAAGTTTTCCAAAATATCTTGTAAGTTCATTTGGGCACGCCCAACTATACCATCATTTTCATATCTTTGTATTGGATTTGTTTGAGTCCTGACCCACTCATTGTACGGCGCTGCATAACATGTTTTATAAATTAAAGATTAAAAATAATATGCATTGATTTCCATCTAAACATGTGTCAAGGTCATATTTAGAACAGTGCAGCACAATTAAAGTAGTGTGTGTGTGTGTGTGTGTGTGTGTGTGTGTGTGTGTGTATGTGCATTTAAATATTTATTAGTTTTCCTAAATACTTTTGGACACAAATGCAGTGGCCTGATCTGAACACTACAATCTTATACAGTATTTCTAATGGGATGGCCATTTATTAAGACTATATATTCTCTGTAGGAAGCGTCCTGAAACTTAGCTGTATTTTTCCTTTGCCAGTGTAGTTGATGAGTCATGTGGTGTAGCGGTAATGAGAAATAAGCAACATTTTACTCACTACATTCTGCTTTGGGAGCAGAATATTTCTCAAGGGGAATTCCAATTTGTTTCACACAGAATTCCCACTATAATTTTTATTTCAACTGCATATCTCCATTTTTGGCTCTGTTCCATGTCATGATGTATCACATGGGGTTGCATTAAGTCCTAGAAATTCTGTTTGTGTTGATGTGCCGAAGTTAGGTTCAAAGGTCTTGACCCGGGGCAAGTTCCCTTCAAATTCAACAAAGGCAAAGCAAAACAGCTTGCTCCCATGCACCCATTGGCTTGCAGCACTGAATAGCTTTAGGCAGCTTTTAGTTAACATATCACAGTACACAGACTGGCTTTGCTCATACTGTCCCTAAGCCTGAGAATGCAGCATGGCAATCACTCGCCACCATCTCCTTCATGTGTAAGTTTGTAAACTAAAACATAGTAGAAAAGGAGCATAATAAGATTGCCACTTGGCTCACCTGCAATGCCTCAATCTGACAGTGCAGACCCATTACAGAAACCTGACTCATCTCCTACATACTACATCCACTGCAGCTCTCTCCTATGGGTAACTCTCCCTCAGCCACATTCCCAGAGTCAGAAACAGACAAGGTGGTAGAGTAGGCATACTACTCTCTCCAAGCTGCACCTTCCTAGTCATACCTTCTGAACCCTCCCTCTCATACCCTTCCTTTGAAGTCCACACTATCCGTCTATTTTGTCCTCTCCACCTTCGTGTTGCTGTCATTTATCGCCCCTCAGGTCCAGTTTCCCAATTCCTTGACAACTTTGCGGCCTGGGTCACTTATTTCCTATCATTTGACCTGCCTACACTCCTACCAGGTGAATTCAACATTCCCATTGATAATCCCACTGTCTCTTCTGCCACTAAACTTATTTCACTTACTTCCTCCTTTGGCCTCTCCCAATGGACCCACTGTGATGGGCACTCCCTTGACCTTGTCTTCTCCCGCTACTGCTCCATCCCTAGTTTCTCCAATTTAGCCTTCCCATTCTCCAACCACAACCTCCTTTCCTTCAGCCTCACCTTACCTCATGCCCTTCCCCCTGCACCAAAATACACACGTGCACAATGGAACTTAAGTACTCTTAACCCAATCCACTTCTCATTTTCACTAAAACAACTATTTTCTCCAATGACTTCATTGTCCTTTCCTAATCATGCTGCCTCTTTCTATAACAAAACACTCACTTCAGCCCTAAACAATGCAGTTCCAGTTACTACATATAGGCTCTGACAATCCAAACCACAGCCATGGCACAACAAACAGACCCACTATTTGCAAAAGTGCTCCCACACCGCAGAGCGCCACTGAAGAAAATCTCATTCCTATCCCGATTTTCCTACGCTATAAATTCATCATTTCATCTTACAGCACTGCCCTTTCAATTGCCAAACAAACATTCTTCAAATCTCTAATATCCACCCAGTCTACTAACCCATGTCGCCCCTTTGCCATCTTCAACTCATTTCTCTCTCACCTGCACCTCCTCCTCCTTCCTCCCTCACTGTTGATTATTTTGCCACCTATATAAAGACAAAATTGACACCATTCAACAACATATTTCCTCATGCCTCATTTCCTCATATTTCCTCATGCCAAATTCCACTCACTCTACACACCTTTACCTACACTCCCCAATCCACCCTTAATTCATTCTCTCCAGTAACTGAAGACAAAGTCTTTGCACTCATCTTATCATCTCACCCTACAACCTGTTCCCTCCCAACTACTCTGCTCTGTCTCATCCACTGCATGCCCACCTCTAAAACACCTCTTCAACCTGTCTCTCTCCAATGGCACATTTCCATTCTCTTTTAAACATGCGCTCATCTCACATATTGTAAAGAAACCATCTTTCAATCCAGCCTCTCTCTCCAACTAATGCCTTATTTCTCTCCTTCCCTTTGCATCCAAACTACTTGAGTGATTAGTGTACAAAACCCTGTCTCACTTTTTCTCGTCTCATTCCATTCTCAACTCTCTGCAATCAGGCTTCCGTCCCAAACATTCCACTGAAACTGCTCTCACAAAACTGACCAATGATCTACTTACTGCAAAATCTAATGGTAATTTCTCCATACTCCTAGACCTATCTGCTGCTTTTGATATTGTTGATCACCCTCTTCTCCTACACACCCTTCATTCCATTAGCCTTCATGATACAGTCCTTTCCTGGTTCACTTCCTACCTATCGAACCGCTCCTTTAGTGTTTCTACGTCTGACACCTCCACTCACACTGTCTGTTGGGGTCCCACAAGGCTCTGTTCTTGGCCTTTCACTTTTTTTCATTGTACACCTCTTTTCTTGGGGCACTTATTTGCTTTTTCGGCTTCCAATAGCACTTGTATGCTGATGACACCATAATCTATATCTCTTTTCCTGACCTCTCTCCTTCTATACTATCACGTGTAACCAACTGTCTTTCTGCTATCTCCACATGGATGTCCCAATGCTACCTAAAGCTCAACATGTCTAAAACAGAACTTATTATCTTCCCTCCTGCCAGAGTCACCACCTGCCCTCAAATCTCCCTCACTATCAATAACACCACAATTTCCTCAGTCTCCTAAGCCCGCTGACTTGGTCTCACACTTAAATCTGCCCTTTGCTGTATATCTCAGTTCCAGACACTCTCCCAGTCCTGTTGACTCCACCTTAAAAACTTTGCCATAATACGTCCTTTTCTTACTCAACATGCTACCAAAACTCTTATCCATTCTCTCATCATCCCTCGTCTTGACTATTGCAACCTTCTGCTATCTCGCATTCCTGACACCTATATATCCACACTTCAATCCATCCTAAATGCTGCTGCAAGACTGATTTCCCTCTCTCACCGCTCCACATCTGCTGCACCACTTTGCAAATCCCTACACTGGCTCCCTGTGTCCTCCAGAATCAAATTCAAATTAATCACCCTTACCTACAAAGCCCTCAACAACAACACCCCTGCATACATCTCAAATCTCATATCAAAATACTCTCCCTCCCGCCCTCTTAGATTTACCTCTGGCTTGCGCCTTGTCTCATCTCTGATAATCAAATCTTCCGCCTACAAGACTTCTCCCGTGCTGCTCACTTATGGAATTCCCTACCACACTAAATCAGACTTTCCCACAGCCTTCTATTCTTTAGATGCTCTTTGAAAACCCATCTCTTTTTTAGATGTGACCTTATCCTCGATAACACTATTCACAGTAATGCACTCTCACAACTATCCCAATCTCTACTCTGACTCACACTCGCTACTCTTATTTCCGTGTCCTCTTCCTCTTCGCTTTTGAATGTAAGCTCTCTAATGAGCAGGGTCCTCCATACCCTTTGTTTTCATGTCTCCACTCTTTTTGTCTGCCTTTTCTGTTCTGGTTTTATGTATGTCCTCTTTTATGTATGTCCTTGTCTTCCCTACTGTACAGCGCTGCAGAGCACTGTGGCGCCTTACAAATCTACGATAATAATAATCTGAGGATCACCATGGATGGTAATAATTTATGCCTCCATTTAAGTTATTTGTCCTGCTTGCCTTTTTTTTCTGCCTGAGCCTGTTTGTTGAGGATGTCAGTGTGAAGATACTAATATATTGCAGATTTTAAGATTGCAATTTGCCACATGTTGGTTTGTATTATGGTGTCATGAGCTTCATTGTATTAAAATGTGGTTTTGTATGTTGTACAATTTCTTCATTAAAAATTGTCTACCAGCAACTCCTCATTGTGCCAGCTTCTGTTACTTCCCCATAGCAATTGTTTCTAACTATTACGGTCTTTGTGCTTTTATCATGCCATCTGGCTTGACATCTTTTCCTTTTTGCCCTTTTTGCCCTGTTCTTGTCATTTTAGTTATTTAATAATAGATGCTGTTTTGTATATTTCCAATTAAAATCTCTGCTAATCTTAGATGGGCCCACAAAATATAAACTATAACTAAGCATCCATATTTAAAATGGAAGTGATTTAAGAACTTGCCTGTTAACCTCTGTTACCAGATTTAAAATCCAATAGGAAGGTAGAGGACTGTTAGACTTCACTGTTAGACCCATCCCACCTTTGCATAAGTGTTCGTCTTCACCCAAAAAAAGTAGTATTGCAAGAGGAGGTGCCTTCTTTATTTGTGTGTATATATATATATATATATACACAAGTTAACCTGTGCATGATACTCATGCATTCTAGTCAAATCAAGATACTTAAGGTCTTAAAAAGGTTCTTGTCATGCATTTGGGCCTAGCCCAGGCCTCCTCAGGGGAAGATCGTTACTTCCTGACGCAAGCGCCCTTTTTAATGTGTGTTCATGAGGTAAAATTACCTCACGAAAATGAGTTTGGCCCCTCAACTTGTAAATTTAGCCTTTACTACCCCTCCCACAGGGGGAAGGGGGGATGATGGAAGTTAACTGACTTGACTATTCTAATTTTTTTGTCAAATAATGTCAGTATACCAAATTTCAGGTCAATTGGATGAGCCCTTTCTGAGAAAATAGTTTTTTACACACACACTAACGCACGCCTCTACACATGTGTGTTCATGAGGTAAAATTACCTCACGAAAATGAGTTTGAGCCCTACCAAATTTCAGCCCTTTTTTGAATTTTTTTCCCCACACACACTAGGAATTTAGTAGGTCAGTGTATAACTCTGCCCAGCAGGTGGTGCTGCAACTTGGTTTTTTTTTTCCCACACACACACAGACAGACAGATGCCACTAAGCATTTATATATTAGATAGATATAGATATATATATATAGATATATATATAATACTGCATATTGAAAGTTGCATCTCCAATATTAGATGATGCACTATGAGGATGGTCATTTTTTGGAAACAAGAGAATTGTAAGAGACAAAATAATTTAATGGACTACCTATCCATTTCAAAACTGTGATTGCCTTTGGAATTTTGGACAGATGAATATTATGCAATTTTAGTCCAACCTTTTAAGACACTAGATAGTTCAAACTGTTAGTATTTGAGGACTGCTAGAAATCCCGTTACAAAGCATAAATTGTGTAAGGGGAAACGTTTTAAAAAAAAATGTGTATTTCTTGTCATGAGATAGCTGGTGAAACTTTGGTATAAATGAGATCTGATAAATAATGCAAGTTGCCATAATTTCATAGATAGTATTTCACATAGTAGGTATGTGAAAATCACAGTTAAAATTTAAATGTACTAAATAAAAATAAAATAAGTTTTGTAAGGTGTTATGTTTAAACTCTGAACAAGATAAACATTACATTTGCAATTTTACCTGTGAATATTTTTTTCCCGGCAAATTTGAAGTTTGAAAGGCAACATATAATGATTGCTGCTCTCTGTCACATTGTCCTTGGATAACAAAAGAGTAATAATACATAAATAAATATTATACAAGGCGTCATAGTTGCTAAGGAAATAAATAGTGAGGTTTTGTTGGAAAATATTTCTCAGAGCAGCAGCTGTATTGAATGTATTTGTATCAGGTTCACACCTGTTTATATATATATATATATATATATATATATATATATATATATATATATATATATATATATATATATATATATATATATATATATATATATTATATTATATATACACACACATATTAGAGATGTGTGCTGGACCCTCTGTATTTTGGTTTTGGACAAAAATCCTCATGGGTTTTGGATCTGGATTTAATTAAATATTGTGAAAAATAGGTACAATTATGTGATTTTAAGCTGTTTTTGTGCCTACATTACTATTTATAGCATTAGATTAATTTATAGTCTATTTCTAATGATTTCTTCACAACTGTAAACATCTTCACCAATTTTGGACAAAGGCTGTAGTGAGATGGCTGGCTAAAATTAGCGGCAGTGCAGTGGCACAAATACATGTCAGTTTAATAAAAGATACAATCCCTATGAATCATAGAGGCATAGCAGAATGCATAAATTGTGGAGTTCCACGTTGTTACTCCCTCTTGCTTCAGTTGGTGGCATGGCAGGTTATTATTTTGGATGCTGCCTCAATGATCTACATATGGTCATTGAATGCCGAAAATGCCCAGGCATTTTTTGGTCCACAGACCGCATCTACTGCAGTGACCTCTCATTTTTTTTAAAAATTCGACACCGTCAAGTTTATTGTGTGTATAAAGCATTGTACGTGTTGAAATTCACCCATTCGTAATGTACACACTCCATTATTGGCAACAAGGAATCCTGAGGAGAGTCTTAGCGGGGTGAGGCATTTTGCTGTGACATTTCTAATTTTTTCCAACCAGTTGGAAGCCAGCGATGCAAAGAGTAGTTTGCCTGTAATTGACTTGGCATTGTGTGCAGGCACTACTATGCTGAAAGGATGAGGAGGAGGGTGATGAACAACCAAGTTTTGTGTGCAAAGCATGCTACAATCCCTATGTAATATAGTGACAGAGTACTGGCTGATAGAATGGTCGTTTTAGACATGTAGATAGATAAAGATGGGTTGTACCCAGTAGATTTTTTTTTTCATTTTTGTACTAAACCCGCATGTCAAAAAAAGATTTATGTAGATATAAAAAACCTCATTAAACAGAATACCAAATACCTACAAAATGCCAAATGACAAAATTCTACAGTGTTTAAAACATATTAATAGCTATTGATAAAGTGATAAAGCGAGAGGGTTTGTAAGTGTTAAGAGGATATCATCTGCATAAAAAGAAAGTTTATATTACAGTGCCTCCATCAAGGGAGCAAAATAGAGAGGAGAAAATGGCCAGCCTAGCCTTCTGCCATTCTCAATAGGAAAAGGAACCGAGGTGGCACCATTAACAAGAGGGGCAGCAGAAGGGTTGGTATAATGCAGCTCCACATCAGAATTGACCATAGAAAGCCTATTTCTTTTGAGTGTACCTCTCAACGTAAGGAATCCCTATAAAAGGCCTTATCAGCATCTAGATACATCACCATAGCGGGAGGTAGAATGTTTGTCAGCTGTAGAAATCAAGTCTATCACCCTACGTATTATCAGCAGCCTGACCCATTTGATCGAAATGTACCAATGTGGGGATCAGAGGTGTTCTGGGTCAGAGGTCAGAGGAGAGATATGTAAGTGAGCCCTGATGGCCTTAATTTAAAACCAGTACTAAATTGCTCTTCATTTGTGGGATCAAATGAAGAGAGGGTGGCAGAAGATGCTACGAAGGAATTGAGGGAATTGTCGAGGGAGATACCATTTCAAGTCGGATCTTATCAGTCTTGTCCCTGAAATAGAAAGCAAGATCCTGGGCACTGATGGTAGTCAAAGGGTTTGTGGAGGGAGGGTTTAAAAGAGATTTAAATGTGTTTTAAAGGTGTTTGGGGTTAGAAGCCTGAGCAGAGATGAGGGACTTAAAGTATGTTTGTTTTGCAGTGTCCAGAGCAATTTGATAGGAGTGGTAGATGGCAGCATGAAATCATTAGAGGTACAAGATTTACTCCAGTGATGTTCTGCTTTCCGAGAGTTGATATTACAAAGCGAGTATCTACTTAGCTTGGTCATACTGGTCAGTGGGTATGAGGTTGTCTCCAAGCAGCCAGGAATAGCCAGTGAATGAAACACAATGCTTTGGTGTTACCACCCATTAACAAACTCTAAGCCACCCACTAGAGCCTAATCTCAGGATTTTGATTTGGTAAACCGACTGACCCAGTTTCATTCAGTCACAGAGGAGCTGAAGACACTGAATTAACCTGCTCAGTCTCACTGCTCCACATTTGAGACAAGAATGAATGGGGATACAGAAGTGTTCCAGACTAGAGATTCTGTTTCTTCGTGGGCTGTAGGCAGTCCACAATGAAGGGACAGCCATACAGCATCTGTGTTCTTTCCAGAAGGATTTTTGACTGTAGCATGCAAGGATGTCTCTTGGGAATCATGGATTTCCGTAGGGGATTCAGTTTTGATTGAAAAATTGGATGCTGGACTACGTATTAATAATGAGCAGAATGATGATGAAGGTGTTGATGGTGAAGATTGCATGAGGTGTCTATTCATTCTTGTTTTATCTTGTACAAGTACAACACATTCATTTTCAGATATGCAATTAATCCCCTCATTCTATTCCACATTTGCAAGTTCCAAAGTAGCATTCTCAATTTCTGTGTCTAAATCAGTATCGTTACTACTCATCCTCACATTTTCAATTTGTGGAGTAATTTTGAAAGGAGACTGCTCTTTATTTACATTGTCAAAACCTGAAATGTCAGACTCGCATATAGCACTCATGAATACCCTTAGACTCTCCTCAGGATTCTGTGAGTGCCCAAGTTGTTGTTCAGCCTCAGTGTTCTTTTCATGCACTGTTGTGGCTGTTTTGAAGGTGACAGACCTACACTCTAAGCGAGAAGGTGATGCGTGGCAAGTTAATGAAGATGCATGACCATGTTGGACACTTTCTTTTTTTTTTTAACAAATAAATTTTTTATTGATTTTTAAAGCTTTTCAAAGGGGTACAGAAGAAAAAAAAGGGAAGGGTACATGAAGGGGATGGAACACAAAGCTCCCGAAAGCATACAGTATCAAAACCAAAAATATCTGACTATTTGTCATATACAATAGGCTTAATTAATATATTACATACCAACACATAAAAGATCATTCAACAACGTCATTAGAGGATGAGGGTAGGGAACGTGATGGAGCTCTCTCCCCATCGGGAACATAGTTGTGCCAAGCTCTCCACTTAATCAGTGGGGACGATGTTTACGTAGAGTATGGGACACCTAAGGTTTCCATTTCAAAATTGAAGTTGATTTTAGAGATCATTTTGGCCAGGGGTGGGGGGAGAGGTTGTTTCCATGCCTGAGCGATAGCTGCTCTGGTTGCTATCAATACCTGGCCGGTCACATATCTATCCCAACGAGGGAGAGTAGGGGAATAGTATTGCAATAAAGCCAATTCTGGCGTGGGGAGGACCGAGTGACCAAGGACTGAGCTTATCAATTGAAAGACCTTGTTCCATAGGGGCCTTATTACAGGGCATGACCAGAATATATGAAAAATATCACCACGTTCAGAACAGTTGCGCCAACATAGTGGGGATATGAAAGGCCAGATTTTATGTAGTTTGTCTGGGGTGGCGTACATTCTGTTCAATAATTTTACCAGCATCTCTGTATGGTTGAGACACTTAGACATTTTAAAAGAGTTAGTAAAAATATGTTCCCAATCTTCTTCTGACAATTCTAACTGGAGGTCTGATTACCATTGTATCTGAGATTTAGATGTAGTACGAAGACCCAGTAAGGTATTATACTAGAGGATAATGCTGGATCTACTACTACCTTTGGTTAACGGGGAGTAATACCTGGCCAGGGGAGGTCCTATTGTCAGATTTTTCAACGGTGGTGAAGTTAATAGATGCTTGATTTGGAGGTATTTGTAAAAATCACCTTTGGACAATGAATACAGGGCGCTGAGATGTGAGTTGGAGAAGAGTTTGCCCGAGTTAAACAAGTGTCCTAGAGTCTGAATACCCCTACTGATCCATCCAGAAAGATTCAAGTCTGCTATTTGTCTGGCGACCACCTGTAGAGACACACCCGTCGTGGGACGCAGCAGCCCCTCAGTACCCCGGCATAACCGTTCCCACACAGTCAAAGTATCCCTAGTAAGGGCCGGCAAGGTCTCCGCAGGAGGCCTCCACTGATCAGGTACCTATAAAAGATCCATCAAAGGGAACTCTGGGTTACATGCTAATTCCAAGTCTACCCAAGGTTTCACCCCCCTTGGAAGGTACCAGTCTCGAACCTGGGACAAGATACAAGCCTCGTGATATTTTGTCAAGTGAGGGAAGGCTAGTCCCCCTTGTCGTTTCCCTCTGTCATACGCTGCATAGCAATACTGGGGGGTTTGGACTTCCAGACATATGTTTTCAACAGGGAGGTCAATTTGGCTAGCAATCCCGGGGGAATGGACACTTTCTTTTGCAATTGACATTCTAGTACGTGCACCAGCAGTAGCAGGACCTCTACTAGGAAAAAGTGGACATGGTCTAAGCTTTTTCTTGCCACTGTGGGTGGTGTATGGAATGTTAGCTATTTTTACTTTTTGGACAAATCATCACATTCATCAGAAACTTTTCCCTTAATCCTTACATCAAGAACTGATGTTTTCTCTGGGATTGACAAACTTTGCTTTCAGCTTGAAACACTTTGAATTTTAAATTGGCAGGTGTTGAACTCACTGTGGTCTTTTGCTTCTGCTGTAGCCCATCCACATCAAGGTTTGACATGCTGTGCATTCAGATATGCTCTTTTGGATATCACTTTTATATTGCCTATGTTAATCTGCCACTTCCCTCCCCAGTTTTGTGTCTCAAGTCATAGGGAGTCATAAGTGTCTTTTGTGTTCAGACATGAATTGCATTCAAAGGAATAATGTCCATTTTTTGGCATGCACAGAGCATTTTCATGCAAGATACACTATGCAAATGGTCGTACATCCGGACATGAATCAAGCCCTGAGTGCTCGGTCTGTATTGTGGACCACAAACAAAATCTCACAAGAGGTTCTCTTGCAAGAAACACTTGGCCAACCTGGATAGTTTTTCCTATTCTTTTTTTCATTATTTTTATTAGTATATGGAAGATCACATAGCACTTTTCTTGGGGGGGGGGAGGGTTTTTTTTTATTTCTGGGGGTGTTCTACTAATCGTGTGGAAAGCGTGAGATTATGACTACAGGGCTATGTATACAATTTTGGAGTCTAAGCCTAGCCTAGGCTAATGCAAACTGTGTCTCTGCAGTTTTGTGAAACTTCACAACTTTAAAGAACAGGAGGAGTGTTCGAAGGAAAGGGTAGACCCATTAATGTGTCTGTGTGCACCAATGTTACCAATGTGCATAATAAACTCTGAAATATAATAACAAGCAGACATGAATTTAATTTTGTTGATAGTCCTACCCTAAATTGTAATTTTCTTTTTTTTTTTTGCTTTCCTTACTGTGATTGATGGGGTAACTGTATGGAAGATCCAGAGTCAGAGATGGTAACAGAAGCCTCCTGAGATAGGGGGGCACACTTCAGCTTTCTGAACTGCTTTAACACCTGTTTTTAGTGACATTAGATTTAATAAAGCCAGTACAACCACCAGAACAAATCCCAAAGGGTCACAGACTTAATATATCTCTTGCACGCTGTATGCAATATGCAATAAGAGTTTCCAGGAGTGTCAGTACATAGCATAAACAGGAAGCAATGTCATCATTCAAAGTTCTGTCTAAAATTACGTAGACTCAACATTTCAATCCTATTGTTCTTGAAAGTCATTCATCAAAAGTTATTGACCTAGTAGCATGAATAGTTCTACAAATGGAACAGTGAGCAACACACTCATAACAATAAGTAATAAAACCCTTATTGGGAAAAGGGTTTTAGTAATATATCCCTATCATCTGTCAACTTCAACCTGGTTTAGCATTAAAAGCTAAGAAATGCCATGTATATATCAAGGAATGCACTTTAAGCATTACGGAAAAGTGCTATTTTGACAGCATTGCTTTTAAAATATACATTAATAATTGGCTTTGCTAATGCTCGTTATAAGCTTAAACCCACACGTCTGCTATGAGATGAGTCATTCAGCAGGATAGGAATAAGTTTAATATATGTAATTTACTGTTTGCTATATATTTTATGAGGCTTGGATGTCTTCAATTTATATACTCATAGATTTGGTAAAACCTTTATGCCCAAGAAGCAGACAAAAGGTAGGGATACCATTAGGAATAGGGTATCAATAAGACACCTGTAACAGACAAAACTTCCAGGATTCTCTATATTTTTAGCCATTCTTACTATTTTTTTATTTTCCATCATTAAAATTTCCCATTGTACAACAGTGTATTACCATTGTCACATGCCTGTATAAAAAAAAGAAATATCAGAATTATTAAGAGCTAGTGGCATTTTACCTCAGTTAGTTGCCTGTACTGATGAAAATGGGATGTAATTTGACAGGTCACATAAAATTACATTGGGGTTCATTTCCAGTAAAATACGCGATTGCATACATCTGTATGCAGATTTTGTTGCATCTTACATCTAAAGAGGCGGAACGGAGGAGGGACAAGCAGAGTAAATGCAGGGTATGTTCACATAATTGTGATTGAAGTAGGCACTTGGATGCAGACGCATGTACACTACTCACTAGGCGTATCTCTTTCGAATGCTGGAGGGCTGGCGCAACAAGAAGTAATGATGATCATGACGATGATCGGCAGCCCTAGCTAACCGATTCTGATGGGCTGATTGCTTCTTGACACCAGACCCCTCCCACTGATAGTAACTTAATTTATTAGTGTGGCTGCTATATTAATTGGGGTTGTTTGCGTCTCTTGACATTAATTGATATAACCATTTTCTGGCATTAATTGATACATCCACATTTTATATATATATATATATACCGAGCATTCCCATTTTATAAGTTGTTGCGTCAAAATAACGTAATAAGTATTTAGGTCAGGGCAGAAATACTTAGTAAGTTGTTTGCAAAAATAATACACATCAATCCAAGGGAAAATAATATTTTTATATATTTATTTCAATTATATTTCTGTCAAAGAATAATTTACAGCTAATATTAAGAGGAATAAAATCAAACAAAATAAAACATGTACAAAAATCACACTCTGTGCCCCCTTCATCCACACACTCTGTTCCCTTCTTCATCCTCACACTCTGTGCCCTCCTTCATCCGCACACTCTGTGCCCCCTTCATCCACACACTCTGTTCCCTTCTTCATTCTCACACTCTGTGCCCTCCTTCATCCGCACACTCTGTGCCCTCCTTCATCCGCACACTCTGTGCCCTCCTTCATCCGCACACTCTGTGCCCTCCTTCATCCGCACACTCTGTGCCCTCCTTCATCCGCACACTCTGTGCCCTCCTTCATCCACACACTCTGTGCCCTCCTTCATCCACACACTCTGTGCCCTCCTTCATCCACACACTCTGTGCCCTCCTTCATCCGCACACTCTGTGCCCTCCTTCATCCGCACACTCTGTGCCCTCCTTCATCCGCACACTCTGTGCCCTCCTTCATCCGCACACTCTGTGCCCTCCTTCATCCGCACACTCTGTGCCCTCTTCATCCGCACACTCTGTGCCCTCCTTCATCCACACACTCTGTGCCCTCCTTCATCCACACACTCGGTGCCCTCCTTCATCCACACACTCGGTGCCCTCCTTCATCCACACACTCGGTGCCCTCCTTCATCCTCACACTCGGTGCCCTCCTTCATCCTCACACTCGGTGCCCTCCTTCATCCTCACACTCTGTGCCCCCACCTTCATTCTTCTGCCCCTCCATTGCTGTTTCCTATCACCATTTCCCCTCTGCTTTCTTCACTTATCATACTTGACCTTCTTTCTTCTATTTCTTCTGTCTTCTTTTCTGTCTTCTTACCAATCTGGCGGCGCCTGGGACCCAGCATCCTCCTCTCTCCTGCCGCTTCTCACTGAATATGTTGGAAGTGATGACGTCATGCCTGACATTCAGTGAGAACCGAGGAGGGAGGAGGATGCCGGGTCCCGGGCTCCGCCGGATTGGCAAGTTTTGGGGTTTTTTTTGTTCCTGGCCCGCAGCTTCCCTGGGAGCTTTGGGATCCGCTGGTATATGATGTTTCAGTACATGGTTATATTGTGTGCAAATAGGGTAATTCGACTTTCACATTTACTACGAATACTGTTAAGCAAGCCACATCTCTATGCCATCGCTTTACTATCCCTATGATTGTGCTTCAGTGATATGTAAGTATACACACTTGTTACTCCTGAATTATTTTTACACATATGCTAGTGTTATACAGCCAGACGCATTGTGGCTTATCATATGCACAGAATTGCCCTTTTTCATGTGTGTCATTTTCTGCTTATTGCAAATGCGCCCAACTTTTCATGAGCCCCGAAATGTGCATTTTCCTTTGATCCTTTTCACCTGCTTATGCACCACATTCATACATTTCTTTGATTTTGTTTTCCCATCATCAATGATGGGATTGTCATACCTATGTGAGCCATACCTGTCTGTGACTAATGCTTTGGGTGCAGCTGTGCATGCTACTGCCTACCTGTATTCTTTTGGCCTGCTTCATTATTAAAACCGCATTATAAATGTTTTTAATTCTTCTTTCATGCAAATAAACCTTTCCAAACAAAGGTACTTTTTGGTAATTCTATTTTCATGAGTTAGCTCCCCACAGACTTGTGCTGACACAGAATGGCTACTTAAAGACAGATCTGTTTCATCCTTGTTTGATCTCATCAGTGCAGGGTAGGTTTTGTGTCACCATGTGAAGAGCCATAAAAGCATCTTTACCAGAGCAGTAAGAACATTTAGAAAGATTTCTAGGCTGCAAAACCTTCGGAACAGCATGCAAATAAGCCTCACAGAAAGTATAAAGAACTTCTGGGTAATCTTATTTACATGACAACCCTTTGAGTCAATGCCACAACTTTTCAACTGGCTACCATGCACTTTTACTTTTAGAGAGGCTTCTTTGCATTTGAATGATTTGTGTGATGTACGTGTCACTTTGAAGCTTTTAATTAATTTGCCTTTTCATGTTCACATCTATGCACCAAAATATTCATTTGTGCCAAGAGGTACATACAATTTCTTACTGAAAATATAAGTTTACACATCTACCAAGCTCTTAAAAAATTTCAACTAAAAAATATGGATACTGAAGAAATTTTTGTTGGGCTCATCATACAAAATAGACCTGACTGGTTATATATATGCACTGACCTACTAATTTAATATTCCATATTTTTTCACATAGATGTAATTTTCACTTGTAAGTGTTTGCTTTTTGTGACTTTGGAACACTGTTTTCTTACTGTACAACAGAGTTGCGAAACCTGTGGGTGAGGAAATCAAACAATTTTATTGGGAATTTACTCATTTAGGGTCTCTGAACAGGGGAACATTGAGGTCCGAGGACAATGGCGCACAGACACTTATGGTCTCAATCAAAAACCAGTTGGTCGTCAATCAACACTGGTCTATAATATAGATGGAGCACTTAGCGCTTGATTCATGTTCAGATGTGCGTCCATTTGTATAGCATATCTTGCGTGAAATAGCTCTGCGCATGCTCAGAAACAAACCTTATGCCAAAGAATGCAATTCATGTCTGTACACTAATGACATTTACGACTGCCTACTGCTTGAGAGGCAGAATTGGGGAGAGAAGAAGCGGATTAATGTAGGCCATGTACAATAAGGGTGTCCTGATGCAGATGCAGTCAATTCAAGTCCTGGGATTCTCGTAAGTGCGCCTGTTTTCAGCCATGTCAGTTGTACCCACTACAGGGCTGGAGTGAATGCTGACTGATAGTGACAACATAATCGTAGCTAGCACAGAACATCTGTATGCTAAACAAGATGGACTATAAAATTGCATTGTATGTACAGTATGCATTGAAAGCATCATTATGTATGATAAAAAAAAATATTTTACATTTAATATTTATGTAAATGATTCATTGCACCCCACCCTTTTCCGCCCCACCACCACACCCCCCCCCCCTCCGGGAAAGATGCACCAGAGTGTGCTATTCCTGTAGCGACCAGTTGGTAGAAATATTGTTGCGGTACGGTGTGCTTAGAGGTAAATGGCCCAATCAGAATGCTATGTGACAGCAGCTCAATTGTGCAGTTTACTTCATTTGTACCTTATACAGGATAGGGGTAAGATAAAGAGGGTCTGTTAAATATCATGCTTATGTATGCTTTGAAATGGCAAAGCTTAATAAACTGGTACTACAATAATTACAGTTACTGAGCTGAGCTTTATATATCTCAGAAGATATTTTTCAAATGACATTTTAGCACGTCTCTCTTTTACAAATTCTTCTGATCTCTAGCAAAAAATCAAGAGCGGAACTATAAAATTTCTCTGTCAGGAGAAAAGTACTTGACTTAATGTTTCCAATGTTTATTGTATTTATGGAGGCTTGTCTTAACTTTTATAAAAGAAATTCCCATGATTGGTATTGTATATAAAGCGCTGCATAGTACATTGGCGCTATAGAAATGAAAAATAATAATAATACACCTATTTCATATCTATCGCTCCATATATCTGTAAATAAAGGTTAATAATAATAAACATTATAATAATCTATCTCCCTGCCTAATATCTATCTGTCTCCTATTTATCAGTAGTTAATATTACAGCCTCGAAGTGACCAAGACACTATTTGTGTGGAGTGTATATGTCTCCCTGTGTTTGCATAGGCTTCTTCTGGTTCCTCTAGTTTCCTCCTACAGTACAAAAAAGCCCATATTGGTGAGTTAATTGGCTTGTGCAGATATTAACCACATATTTGCCTACTCTCCCGGATTTTCCGGGAGGCTCTCGAATTTCAGGGAGTCCTCCCGGCCTCCTGGAAGAGTAAGCAAACCTCCCGCAGTCGCTGAAATTCCCAGCATTGAATGGCGGGGCCGCTCCCCCACTATTCAATGTCGTGAATTTCGGCATTTTATAGTGGGGGCGGGTCTATGGTGACGCGACATCGTCATCTCCCCCAGGACATTATTTTGTTTGACAGTTGGCATCTGTGATTAACCCTAGTGTATGTGTGTGTTAGAGAATTTAAACTAAAGGGATCAAACAAATTGTTACACAACAAGTGTTTGCTCTGCAGGATTTCATGTTTGTTTGGCGTGTTTAGGTGAGACATTATGTAAAGCACCACATATTATGTTATGGATAATATATACATAATTACTATTCCAGGTATGCTTTTCATTCACATCTCAGCGCTTAGATACAACAGCAGTGGTGCCTAGGAAATGTCTCCTCTGCTTATTTTGGTCATTTAAGTCAACTGCATCTCTCATATTTGGCTTTCTATTTGTTTAGGTAATACTGTATGTAGTACTGGTGGAAGGGGAAAGGTACTGGATGCCCTAGATACCCTTCCCCCTCAGGCACCTCTCTTCACCATTTCTTACCTTGTGTGGAGCAAGCAGTAGAAGATGGCAGTCTCCATGTTGTCTGTGATGCTACTTGCTGCTACTCTCCGTGGCAGTGAAAGCCTGAGAGTGTGGTGCTGCATTGTGGCATCACAGCCAGGGGCGCACGCAAGTGGGGTTTCTGGTTCTCCAGACAAACTGGAGCTAACCACTGCAGCAGTGTACTGTACAGCAGCTCGCTCTCGCTCTTTATTTTTTTTTTGGGGGGGGGGGAACCCCCTTAAAAATCCTGCGTTTGCCCCTGCCAGCACAGCGCCACACTCCCACTGTCCCTGTCACTGACATGCAAAAGCAGTAGCCGGCAAGATCACAGCACGAGATTGGAAGCGTGCTGAATGTGCAATATTAATTATTTATCTCACTAACCAACTGGGAAGGATGTGTATTTACTTTAAACCTCCTGGGTGGTCAGCACTCAGTGAGGGGGTGCCAAGAAAAATGAAAACACAAAATGAGTGATAATATGACAGGTGAGGTGCCCCCATATATGTTGGCACTGTAGACAACTGCCTAAGTGCACCCAATGGTAGCACCGACCCTGACTGTATGTCATACTTACACTGCAGTGCCTTGCATGTCTACACAGCTTTACTTGGTGGTGCATGTGAGTATGCAATAATCCACACTTCGTTTTGCAGTTTTTCTATTTTATAAAATAAAAATAAGTTGCTTTGTGCTTCATTTCGCTGTGACATTTTCAGCATATGATATATTTATCATGTATAAATAATAAAAGAGCACAGCACAGTAAGTCAGAGAGAAATGTAGTAACCCTGAAAGATAATATTATTTCTGGCAGTGGCTAAATAGCTTTGACACTTTTCATTGCAGATTCCTGAAATTGCATAAAATTGGCAATAATTCTCCATTCAGAAGCTAATTGATGCATGTAATAAACCAAAAAGGGTGTTGTCTTTGTTATATGGAAACTGTTGATCCTGCACAAATCATTTACATAGAAGTAATTGTAGCACAAGAGGTGTTTGCTCGGCAGGATTAGACAATTGTTTCGGCAGGTTGATCTTCTATAATTTTTGCTTTTAGTAAAATGCCACTATTTCAAGTTAGTCGACATTGAAGGACCCTTAGATACTTCTAAAGATATAGTGCTGCAGAACCTTCTTTCATTATTTACAGCAGATTTATTTGTACGGTATTAGTTGATCTACGAGATACAGTAATTGTGCTGCTTAAAAAGAAAATTAGAAACAAGATTTTAAAATCTATTTATCAAAATAAGGTAATGTCCAAGATTTACCATCTCCTCATATCATGGCAAGAGAACATCTTCTCTTGCCACTATTTACCATTTAAATTCTGATACCCAGCTCCACTGCCAGCAGTAAATGGAGTCTTTGGTCTGTCCACACACGCGTGTATTGGCTTGCTGGGTCGCATAACTGGAAGTCCGGACTTGAGCTTTCAGTTCCAGATTCGTTAAACAAATAAAAAATAAATAAAATGTATAAAAATATTAATAAAAAGTAATATTGTAGCATTCCGAATCTAAAGAAGGCTTTATTTAAATAAATTAAGCCTTTTCTTATGCATGCCTCCCTGCTATCATCATCCTGCAAATGGTTGCACTTACCGATCTTTCAGCTCCTTTAGGTCTAGGCTGATCACTAACATTGGAAATAAAGTAAAATAAACATAATGACATAAAACTAATTTCTCAATGGCAGCAGACCTAGCTACTAACATCACTCATCTCAGTTGCCAAAGGAGACAAAGTCCAAGGTCCACTTCTAAGCAGTTTTCACACAAATGTTGTGCAAACAAGAGTGATTAACAATTGAAAGTATAAAAAAATATATTTATTTAAAAGAGTAAAAAATAATAAATATTAAGATAGTTACATGTTTTAGTACATGAAAAAAAAACCTCACTCAGCAACTATGGGAAAAATTCTCAGAGAACTGTTACAGAATAGCGCAGATTGCTGCAGGATGCAGAAATTATGTGATGATCCAGGGAAGCCACGACCACAACATTAAGTAACTTCTGTTTGGCATCACAGAAAATTAGTGGATTGGACGCTTTGGTGATTATGAAAATATTTTCTTTTTCCATTCAGTGGTGTCTGTGCCACTTTAGTGCAATTGATAGCACCTAGGACATTTGATATTTCCTCTAGAGAACAAAATATTATTTTAAGCCACAGTCACTGCAGAAAATTACTAAATTGAAGCTTGATATTTTTTAGTGCTACCGTAACCTGAAACTTACGCCGCAGAAAGATTGGCTGTTAAAAATCAGCATACACATCTGCCACCATCTGCTTAAATGTACTCATTGCAAGATGGCGGTAACAAGACAAAACAATTCAAAAAATGGTTTATTCCTAGAATAAATATAATAAATTTATGTTGTTAAATGCTAAAAACTTTTTAAAATAATTTAGCCTTTTTAAACAGCAATAAAGAATAAAGACTTATCACAATTGGAGTTGTGATAATATATTTATATTTATCAAAAGGTGACTAGCCCTATACGTGGGGGGGGGGGGGTTTCTAGTGCCTGGAAACCCCCTCCAAGGCTGGGGCACTGTATAATTGAGATGGCTGGATCCTGTCCCCGCTTCACATGGCTCTGTTTGAAAAGGGAGAGTTGCGTGCACCTAACAGTAGTGCCTGCAGCATTGCCCATGTATATTATGGGGATAGGAAGAGTTGGAGAGCAGCCAAGCACTGGCTAAAATTATAGCCACTCCCCCATGCATGCTGATCATGCCCACTGGTGGTGTGGTGTGGAAAACCTCCCTCTGCAAATCCTGCGTTTGCCCCTGCTCATTACTAGGGATGTGCACCGGCGACTTTTGGTGTCTCGTGTTTTGGATTCGGATTTTCGTGATGTTTTGGGTTCGGATTTGTTTCGCAAAACACCTGCCGAAAGGTTTTGGTTCGGATTTAAGGTTTTGGATTCGGATTTTTTTTGAAAAAAGCATAAAAAGTTCAAAAATCAAGTTTTTGGGCTTATTTTCACTCCTACGCTATTATTAACCTCAATAACATTCCTTAACAACCATTTCCACTAATTTACAATGTATTCTGAACACCTCACAATATAGTTATTAGTCCAAAACGTTGCAACGAGGTATCTTTCTGGACTGCGTAGTGGAGTGGTCCCCACAATATAATAAGAAAACCATCAACTGGTCTTAATCGCACCAAAAAATGTACCTGGACTGCGTAGAGGAGTGGTCACCACAATATAATTTAAAAACCCTGAACTTGTATGAATCGCACCAATAAATGTATCTGGACTGCGTAGAGGAGTGGGTCACCACAATATATGATAGTAGATGCTGCTACTGATGCAGCTGTTGCTGTTGCTGCGGAAGGAGATGCATCTACCCAGTGGGCTGTCACAGTCATATAGTCCTTCGTTTGCCCAGAACCACTTGTCCACATGTCCGTGGTTAAGTGGACAGTGGGTACAACCGCAGTTTTCAGAGCACTGAGGACACTTGATCGTACTTCTCTGTACATTTTTGGTATCGCCTGTCTAGTGAAGTGAAATCTCGACGAGATTTGGTACCGGGGACACAATACCTCCATCAACCCTCTAAATCCCACTCCACTGATGGCGGACACCGGGCGCACGTCTAACACCAACATTGCAGTTACAGCCGCAGTTATACGCTTTGCAATAGGGTGACTACTATCGTATTTTGTGGTCATGGCAAACGACTGTTGGACGGTCAATTGTTTTGTGAAAGACTTAGCGGTCTTACGACTTCCCCTCTGGGAAGATGACCGACCAACAGCAGCAGTGGCAGTAGTAGGCGTACCGCTGCAGGATTCCTCGGATGAATCCTGTATTGGAGAGGACTCAGTCTGGCTGCTGACTTGGGCTGCAGGACTGAATCTGATGGAGATCGTGGAGGAAGTTGACGAGGAGGGTGTTGCTGGTGTGTATCCAACTGGACCACGGGATTTAGGTGTCCCTGTACCGATGACGGTCCTAGCCCCAGTTCCTGAACTAACCACTGAACTATGAAGGTTATTCAGGTGACGTATAAGGGAGGATGTCCCTAGGTGGGCAAGATCCTTACCCCTGCTTATTTGAGCTTTACATAAGCTACATATGGCCATACATTGGTTGTCCATCCCATGGACATCAGCTGTTTCCCCCCTGGTGCCTCATTTACAATAACCACATCACCATCCTCATCATCAAGTTCCTCCACAGCACCAGCTACATCATCAATAGCCTCCTCCCGAGCCACCTCTTCCCGTACAGTGATGGGAAGGTCAGGCTTGACAACCACCAACACCCTTGGACTCGCCTTGGGGATTTGTGATAATTTCTCTTTAGAAGGCAGAGTTGTTTGCTGTTTTGTTGCTGACAGCATAACTCTCTTCAATTTTTTGTAGGGGGGGGAGGAGGAGGAGGGCTAAGATCCTTGGGTGAAGATGGACCACTAGTCATGATCACGGGCCAGGGCCTAAGCCGTTCCTTGCCACTACGTGTCGTAAATGGCATATTGCCAACTTTACGTTTCTCCTCAGATGATTTTAAGTTTCTCTTTTTGCTTTTTTTTGAGAACTTGGGCTTTTTGGATTTTACATGCCCTGTACTAGGAGATTGGGCATCGGGCTTGGAAGACGACGTTGATGGCATTTCATCGTCTATGTCATGACTAGTGGCAGCAGCTTCAGCATTAGGAGGAAGTGGGTCTTGATCTTTCCCTACTTTATCCTCCAAATTTTTGCTCTCCATTATATGTAGCACAAGATACTGCAGAATGTGTGAACTTGGTAATATCGCAGTACCAATGGGCTTATACTGCAGGATTGGTTTGGCAAATTTTGTTGTAATTAAAAAAAAATTAAATTAGTTTTTTGAATATTTTTTTTATTAACTTTTTTTAAATTTTTTAAACACTTGGGAATATTGGGGAAATAACTATGCCCTTAAAAGCACAGAGCACAGCACACAGCACCACTGGACTGATACTGCAGAACACAGCACAGCACAACACAGAACTAAACAGCACAGCACGAGATCTACCAGAACAGAGGACCACCTAACACACCCTCCCTCTACTCTGATCAATGCCCGAGTGAAGATGGCGGCGACTAGCAGGGAATTTATAGGATCCGAGTATCGCGAGATCCGACAACGGGATTATGACTCGGAGCCTCGCTTTCAAGTTTTCATTTGGCGCCAATACCCGGATCTGTCTCGGATCCGACTCGGATCGGCAACGTTCGGGTGGGCTCGGATTCAGGAAATCCGAGTGCACTCATCTCTACTGATTACCAACCAAAATATTTTTCACTGCAGCAGGTGAGCATCACCCAGCTGCAACAGTGATAAAATAAAGGTAAGCCATTATCATAAGAGAGAGAGCCCAAAATAGTGAAAGAACATACCATTGAACGGAATGATTATTTATCAGATTTATTATTATTAAACCTATTAAAATATAAAATAAATTATAGCAGTTACATTGCACATGCTCTGCATAAATTCTGTGATTTTTCTTCATTAAAGCTGGTGACTTGTAAAACATTTTACCATCTACGGAGGCGCTGCCTGTTTTTAGAGAATTTGTGCTAACGCCACATATTTTAGCAATTGAATTAAGCTTTTCTCATACTTTTGTATAGAGGAAATGCTGGCTATGCATGTGATGCATTTTGCATGTGAATGAACGAAAAGTGTGAAAGATATGTACATTGAATTTTGCAAGGAGATAAAATAAATGCATGGATAAATTATTTGCAACCACTAATTGAATTTCCTTTATTATTTATTTTGTAGATTTAACTTCTTTAAAAAAAAAAAAAAGTCCATGGAAGTTGACTTGGCATTTAATAATATGTATAATGTAGAGGCAGTCTTCAGTAACATTGGGCACAATAGAAAAATAAGAAAAAATATCAGACTCAATAAGACTGGCTAGACAGTCATTATAGGTGTTATTTTAAAAATATACTGTAAATCGAATGGTAAACTCCTCTATCAAGATTGTAAAGTAGGGTCTTTTATACATAGTAATTTGTATGATTAAAACAAGAAAAGACAGTTTGCAAAATAAAATGTATGTGAAGTTATCAATCCATATTACTTTTAAACCATGTAATGGCAACAACAGGGTTAATTATGGCCCTGTAGAAATACATCTAGTTTCTAAAAGCACACTTACTTTTAACTACAAAGCACAAAATCATTAGGAGGAAAACTTGGGAACTTAGTCACCATAATTCCAACTAACATTGATTTGTTTGCCATTAGAAGATACCACAAGAATCTATTACATAACTTCTGAATTGTAATTAAACCAAGCTTGCAGGCTCAGCTGCTTTTCTCCTGTAAAAGACAATGTACAGCATGAGATATATATATATAGATATATATATATATATATATATATATATAATCTTAGACCTCATGCTGTATATAAGCTTTCATTTTGAAGATGTGGATTCTGCAGCTGCAGTGTTCTATGTTTGTACAGTTTCATACAAGAAAACCAATTACACTTGTTTGATTAAAAGAAAAACGGACATGCACATAGTTTAACACACCAAGCACTGCAGCAACAGGGACTGACACTTTTGTGGTTGAAATGTTTGTTTTGTTTGGGTCCCCACAAAGCAAATCTTTTGGTTGGTGGTTGTTGAACAGAAGAATAGATATAAATAGATATTTAGATATTAGAATATTTAAAGGCCACACTCACTATATGTTCCGTCCTCACATTAATTTCCCTTTGGCCTGAAAATAATCAGACAGACAGCATAACCACTCCTACTTTAATGTTGTTTATTCAAGTAGTTAAGAACGTGATAATGCAAGTGGTAAAGCTGTAATACAGAAATAATGGAATACATTTACAGCATGAACATATGCAATGTAATGCAAACATGAAAAACATAGCAAAAGTGCATAACTAGGGAGTAATCTTACCATCAATGCTGTGCTAAGGGGACAGATATACTACACCTCTTACTTCTTAGCATGTAATATCTAAAATGGAGACCTCCTTTAATTACCCATGATGCACTGAAAACTAAAATACAGAGGCACTGAGAGTTCAATTATAAGTTAATACCAGACTGGCCACTAGGTTGAGTTTACACAGAATACATGCATATGTAAATATAAAAGTGATGAAGGCATAACGCTCCCTGCCTGGTATCAACTGGTCTAAGAAACAACTTAGTCTCTCTGTGCTTGCAGATCTTGACCTCGACCTTACGGACCTTCCCATCTTTGATTCGGAATGTTTTTGTGACAAGACTTAGAGGCCACTCATTGCGCTGTGATTGGCAATCTCTCACGAGCACAACATTGCAAGGTTTTAAATTAGGTTTAGCAACATGCCACTTGTTCCTTGGTTGCAAGGTAGTGATGTATTGTCTCTTCCACCTGTCCCAGACAGTGTTTGCAAAACTTTGTACTTGCCTCCATTGACGTTTGTATAAGTCTTTGGTGTTGAACTCTCCAGAAGGATCATGGATAGTCCCAATTTTTTGGGTAAGAAGAGTGTCAGGAGTAAGCAGAAATGGATCTTATGGGTCATTAGAAACTGAAGTTAGAGGTCTAGCATTGACAATAGCTGAGACTTCAGCCATGAAATTTGTTAAACACTCCTTGTAGGAAGATGGAATCAATGATTCTACGAATTATGCCGATCATTATTTCCCAGGTCCCTCCCATGTGAGAAGAATGAGGTGAGTTTAAGGTCCATGCACAACCCTGTTCACTAAGGTATCTCTGCACAACTTTAGTGTCGATGTTCAAGCAAATTTGAAGTTCTTTGGTTGCTCCAATGCAGTTAGTGCCTCTGTCAGAACAGATGTGTTTTATAGGACCATGTATGGCAATGAAATGTCTTAGAGCATTAATGAAGCTTGAAGTGTCCATTGATTCTATGACTTGAATATGAACGGCTCTGACTTTAGAAAAGGGAGGTTCTGTACGAAGTCTGACTGTTGAAAAACAGGCCATCTTCTGAGTTTGAGAAGTACCAAGAAGTCTGTGACAAGTGATACATTTGAAGATTCTTACTTACACGTCTTTTTGTTCCAATGATCCAGAACCCAGCTGATCGTAGACCCCCTTCCGTAAATAATCGTCCCTGACGTTTGACTTCATTGTGATAGTGTTGCACAATTAAAGAAGCAACGTGGTGACTTCCAGGAATGATTAAAGGATTCTTCTGATTGGGTTTTAAGCTTTTTAAAGACGGCCTCCTGCTCTCAGCTAATTGTCCTTATCGAGGAATGGGTCTAGCTTTTTTTAGGACGTTGTCTTTTAAGAATAGGTTTTCCACTAGTAATGCAGTCAATCTCTACAGTATAGACTTGACGTTGCACAACACGGATAATGAGGTTCTTGGATTATTGTGTCTCATTTACAATGTAAGTGTTTTGATAGTGATACCAACCCTTACATTCATTTGCATTTACAAGTGTGGCGTTTTTAAATGACCGAGTTATGTGGGTTGATTTCCAAGTTGAGGATCTTTGAAATCTATGAGACTCCAATTGACAATCTGACAGTATGGATTGTAGTCACTTGTGTACGGATTTCGACATCTGAGTTTCTGTCTACTAGCTCAAATGTGTCGCTTTCTGAAATGTCCCAATGTGCTTTGTACAAGAATTCAGGTCCTGTGAGCCATGAAGTGTCTTTAAGGAGACTGGCTGTGACAGCTCTTGTAGTGTGGTCTGCAGCAATGAGAACAGTAGATACATAGTGCCACAGTTTTGGATTGGTGGATCTCTTAATCTGTAGCACTCGACTGCTAACATGGAACCTAGCACATAAAGCGAACAGGAGTTTGTTAACAAGGTGCACTAGATATCCCTTTGAATATCAATTGTATATATCACAGAACGTCCATTTAAAACTTTACCTTTTATTGATAATAAATCTTAAAAAATTAGCTGCAAAATATTAAAATAGTATTGTGCTAGTGAAAAACAAATCATGTGAATTGAAATAACTGGATGCACTCAATCCATTCTCTTGGATTGTGCAGAGTTAAAGATATATAGCAGGTTCTTTGCTTTTAATTTCTAGTTAGTATACGATAGTTATGTACAGAATCAATATTGGGCTACCTGCCGCTTATAACACCAGAAGCAAAATGGATCACTGACAAATAAAAAGCAAAGATAAGTACACTTAGTATAATGAGGCTGGCTTCTCCCTAATAGTATAAATGGAGTTAAGGTGTCTGTATAATTGATTTATCATACAGAGTCTATAAAAGGTGGCTTGCTATCTGCCTCCTAATTACTTACTTTGGGTTTAATGGAGCTGGTTGTTCACGAAAACAGCCCTATCTATATAGACTGATCCAGCTCTGATGAGCTATATTGTTAGTCCGTAGTCCATTGCTAAAGTCTTTGGGGAGTGACTTGCTGCCTGCCTCCTAAGTGCTCCTTACAATCTCAGGGTTTATTGGAGATGTCCTGTGTAAATATCCCCCTCCATATTAAAGAGAACCAGATGCACCCAGCAAGTCGCCGGCGCGCGTTTCGCTAGGTGGTGCTTATTCAAGGCAAGCTGACAGAATGATCTGACAGTTTTTAAATACTGTCTATCCGAGGTTTACAGAGTGACCTCAGGTAAGTAAACCAATCCAGAGTGCAATGTCCTATTAAGATTGAGAGTGCTATCTGCCAATCGGTAGTGAGTTTAATTGAGGCCCCGCCTCTTTCATCTTCTTATTGGTTGAATCACTTTGTATGTATCTATAAGGATTTGATTTGAATCCTTGTGATGGGCAGTGTCATACACCAATTGTGTCTTGCAATTGCATTGCTACCGCCCCTTGTTATACCCTATTGGTGGCCTACTCGTGTAAGCAAACTATCACTAGTATATTGTGTATTAATGCTACTGGTGCTAATTTATTATCAATAGCTTACTGGTGAGTAAATAAATTAAAGGCTTAATAAATTAGTGATTCCTAATTTTTTATTTTGTATATTATAGATTTATTTTTCTTAAAAATGCAAATAGTGAAAGTGAAATAAAAGTTATCAATTTAATAGGGTCTATAAAAGACTAAAGTGAAAATAAATGGAATGAAATAAATAAAGGTGAAAATTAAATTAGAACAGCTATGCTGTAACATCCTTGTTGTGTAAATTGTAAGGTATGAAGGTGAAGGGATATGTGTAAAATTTATTACCAGTTGTACATTTTCTTGGAAGTAAAAGATTCTGTATAGGATAGATATGACATCCAATTATCAGACCGAATGGTATAGTTTGGCACAAGGGGGATATGACAAAACCATGTTTTATTAGCAAGGATTTCTTACTGGAAATAGATGTATGCTGATGCTCCTATCAATCTAACAGATTTCTCCTCATACATATTCTTTTTCAATATGTATTTCAATTGGTGTTGGATTTATACTAATACCAATGACCGAAAGATATAGCATAATAATATTAAAGAGAACCAGATGCACCCAGGAGACTTATTGCACAACATCGCCAGGTTTTAAGTTAGGTTTAGCAACATGCCACTTGTTCCTTGGTTGCAAGGTAGTGATGTATTGTCTCTTCCACATGTCCCAGAAGGTGTCTGCAAAACTTTGCACTTGCCTCGATTGACGTTTATATAAGTCTTTGGTGTTAAACTCTCCAGAAGGAGCATGGATAGTCCCAGTTTTCTGGGTAAGAAGAGTGTCAAGAGTAAGCAGAAATGGATCTTATGGGTCATTAGAAACTGAAGTTAGAGGTCTAGCATTGACAATAGCTGAGACTTCAGCCAAGAAGGTTGTTAAACACTCCTTGTAGGAAGATGGAATCAATGATTCCATGAATTATGCCAATCATTATTACCCAGGTCCCTCCCATGTGAGAAGAATGAGGTGGTTTTAAGATCCATGCACAACCCTGTTCACTAAGGTATCTCTGCACAACTTTAGTGTCGATGTTCAAGCAAATTTGATGTTCTTTGGCTGCTCCAACAAAGTTAGTGACTCTATCGGAACGGATGTGTTTTACAGGACCATAGATGGCAATAAAACGTCTAAGAGCATTAATGAAGCTTGAAGTGTCCATTGGTTTTATGACTTGAATATGAACGGTTCTGATAGTCATACAAGTGAATACAACTGCCCAACGCTTAATGCTTGTGTTTGCCCCTCTAGTATGTTGGGTGATGACAGTCCAGAGACCAAATACATAAAGACCAACGTTGGAAAAGGGAGGTTCTGTACTAAGCCTGACTGCTGGAAGATTGGCCATCTTCTAATTTTTTATTTCGTGTATTGTAGATTTATTTTACTTAATATACCTCCCGATGCAAATAATGAAAGTGAAATAAAAGCTTTTTGTTTAAGCTCCCGGTACAGATGAGTTTTTGGGGTTTAGGGGATATGGATTTGAGAAGGAATTTGGTTGCTTGGATATATCACATCAAATTATCAGATAAAACCTGATGCATTGATGGCAGAAATTGAACGCACATCCAATGCTAACATACCTGTTAAGGCTTTAGTGATCCACTGTGCAACAGGATGCTGGCTGTCATATTTGGTTCCTATTACAAACCCTTGCAGGACAGACAGTTGAAACTATGCTTACTCTTCTTGCTGCCCTTCTGTATGAAAGTAACACCCCCAGCAGTTTGTTAGGATACCTCTTGGGAATCATGGACTGCATTAGGAGAGTCAGTTTGAATTTGAAAGTAGGATGCTGAACTTTGAGGAGGGTGATGATGAAGGTGTTGATGTTGAAGATTGCATGAGGTGTCCATTTGGCAGCAAGCTAATGCTAGACTGCTTGTTATTATACACAATTCTGAATGTTTTGTTTTGGCCAAAAATATTCATATGTTTTGGTTTTGAATGTGGCTTTAATTAAAAATTTTGAAAAATAGTAAGATTATGTGATTTTGGGTTGTTTTGCGTTTCTACGTGCTGAAAATGCCCAGAAATTATATGAGCCACAGACAGCATCTCCTGCACCGACCACTCCCTCTTTAAGAAATTCTGAACAGCCAAGTTTTGTGTGCAAAGCATTATACAATCCCTAAGAAACGCAGTGGCAGAACACTGGCGGATAGGATGTTCATTTTAGACAAGTATATAGACGAAGTTGGGCTGCACCCAGGAGAAAAATGGTGAAAGATCATACACAATATAATTTTAAAATTTGACAGCATGCATCATGGAAAGTGAACAGGCAGTATGAATCAAAGATCAGTAGACTGACAGCAGCAGCATCAGTAGACATTTCAACAAGTAGATAGACTAAGGTGGGATGCGCCCAGAAGAAAAATGGTGAAAGACCATGAACACCAATTTAACGTTGGGCTGCATATATCATGGATTGGAAAGTGGACAGGCAGTAAGAATAACTAGTCATTAGAAAGACAGCAGCAGTATCAGTAGACATTTAACAGATGATGATAGTCCAAGACCATAATGTAAAATAGTGCACAATGGAATTATCTTTGCCCCCACCCACCCAGCCATATTTTAAAAAGGAAATGCACGGACAACATCTATGGTCTCCACTCATGTATCCTTTGAGTGTTGTTCTCCCCTGTTTCCCCCTACCCATCTTTCAGGTTTAAACCTGGCATTCCCAAGAATTTTTCATTGAGGAAAATGACAGTATCCAATGGTTCATTTACATGTTTCTGAAGAGTCTGCATGGTTTTAATGTTCTATTTTACTTTTTAAGTGATATAAATGTATCGCCAGAGAAACTGCGCCTACTTGTATTCAAAGATAACTGTCTGGATGAACTGGAAGTAAGAATGGCACATTACATGGCTTGTTAAAGTGCATTTGATAAGACCTGTCAGTGTTTTAATCCACAATTCAGAGCTGTGTCAAAAGGTGGTTTCAGAAATTGAATAGATTTACAGACTGACATATTGAACTATCTTAATAAAAGCCAGTTTGTCAAAAGCAAGACCAAATTTACACAGATTCATTGAATGGCTTTAATTTAAAGTAAATTTATTGTATTTTCTATTTATGTACATTGAAACTCTTTAATGCTGATTAGATTTAGTGTTTTTCTAGAGTGTTACTTTTGATTTGCATGTATGTTTGAATTGTTCACGGAGGCATCAAAATTTTGCAAAGTATAAGATTTGGTTTGCCTGCCTTACAAATGTTAAACTATTTGTTTTTTTTTTGTTTCGATCTTCCTTAACCTCAGCTACCCTACTGCACATTCCCTTTTTTCCTCCATTAGGCCCACTGCGGAGGCTTCAATATTCCCCTCCCCCCGATTTCTTGTTTTACTCCTACACATCTACTTCCCCTCCACCACCACTCCCCCCCCCCCCCTTCCTCCTCCCGCTCCCGGAGCCCTTGGCTCAGCACTGGCCCCAGCAATGCCTTTAGCATCTCTCTGCTCATTTATTTGGTAGGTGACATATGCCTCACCTAGGTATTTGATTGTTATCGTCAAACTCCATAATCTCAATTACACGCTGGTCAATTCCTATGCTTATAACACAAAGCAACCCACATTCTTCAGAAAATTAGGTTCCCTATTTTCCCAAATTAGATAAGGTGAATTAATTGTGGATAGAGATTTTAATGCTGTCATCAAGCCCTCTCTAGATAGATCTGTCCCCAACCTCCCCAGGTCCAATCTGATGGTAAGGATAACCATCTCATGCCCATGGGCATGAGATGTTAACACAGATTCTTCCTTACTTCAACACAATCATCATCATCCTTCTCATTATTTGGTTCAAGTACAACCCATTCATTTAGATCCACAATTATCCCCCTCACCCTCTTGCACTTTTGCAAGTGTCAAAATAGCATCCTCAATTTCTTTGTCTAAATCCTCATCATTACCACTACTCATCCACACAATTCCAAATAGTCTAGAAATCTTAGAAGGAGGCTGCTCTATAATTACAGTGTCAGAGCCTGAAACATCAGACTCGCATATAGCACTCATGGATACCCTTAGACTCTCCTCAGGATACTATGCTCTTTAGCCTCTGTGTTTTCTTCATGCACTATTGTTACTGTTTTGAAGGTGACAGATTTACACTCTGAGCGAGAAGGTGGTGCACAGGAAGTTAAGGAAGATGCATTATTTTGTTGGGCACTCTTTTGCGATGAGCATTCTAGTATGAGCAAAACCTGCAGTAACAGGACCCCTACTAGCAAAAATTGGTCACTTTGGTTATTAAAAGAAATAAAAAAACTTTTGGGGGTTACTGCTTACACTCAAACAATGGCCTGTTATTTGCCTGCTTAATAAAAATGTTACAGAGGCCCTTTAGATCACAATAACTGCCATTCGTGACAGTGCCAGAGAGGCTACCTCCTTTACCAAAGTGTGGGGGAACCCCTGCCGACTTCTGGCACCTTTTTTGGGATTGTCCTGTAGTTAAGGACCTTTGGACCGAGGTGGTGAATGAGATCAGGGATACAGGCATCAGGATATCCTTATTATTTCCGATGACTTGTGTTCTTGGTATTGGAGTGGGTTTACTACTTGGCACGAATGCAACCAGATATGTTACCAACCTTCTGGTATTGGCTAAGGTCACTATTGCCTGAAAGCAACTTCATAAAAAATCAGAACTACAAAATAACAATAGAGTTAAATTAAATTGATGTATAAGCCTCTACTTTGTTTGGTTTTCAGTAAGCAATGTCTGACATTACTTTCTTTCACAACCCCTAAGCTTAAAGGATCCTGGTATTACACTATGAGGCGCCCTGCCTGTGTTTTGTTCTAGTAACATATCTATATATATATCTCATACTTGCCAACTCTCCCGGAATGTCCGGGAGACTCCCGGGAGAGCAGGCAAATATCCCGCATATGGCAACATGCTCCTCAAAATGACGTGATTCGCGGTGAATCGCATAATTTTGGCCCCACTCCCCGCGAAAAAGCACTGCATTTTGTCGCGGGGGCGGAGCCAAAATTACGTGCCTTACCGTGCCCTGCCCCTCCCGCCCTCCAACCACGCCCCCTGCCTGGGATCTCCCAGAATTAGCTTGCCAAAGGTTGGCAATTATGAATATATATATATATATATATTCAAATCAAAACTTGCGATATCCGTGATTTTCCCAGAAATTACATTTTGCCTCCTTTTCCAATCCACTTTTATCGTGAGAAAACTCGTGTCTGTTGATTTCCCCTAATGCGAATCACTCATCTCTAAAAATATATATTGTGAAATACACGTCGAACAAATTATGCTGGCAGAGGTATGCTCAGGCCCATCTTTTCCATTGGGCAAGATGGGCAGCTGCCCGGTGGCCCCACGGGCAACAGGGGCCCCATAGGCACGGCTCTTAATGAGAATAAATAATCCTGCAAAAGAAAAAAACCTGCAAAAACCTACAAGGGTCACTGAGCAAGTACATCTATCTATCTCTATATCTATATCTGTATCTGTATACATCTATATATCTATATCTATATCTAGGGGCCCCGGTGCACTGCTTTGCCCGGGGGCCCATAATGTTAAAATGGCCCTGAGTATGCTCAACCACTTTGCAGTAGTTTATTTAGGAGTATCAGCATCGTAGAAACAGCATCTCTTGTAGTTCCAGCAAATTCACAAAACAAACCAAATATATACAATTCCTTGTGACCCTGTGGCCGGCTATATGCACAGTCCCCTCACTAATCTCCAGCCACTAGCTGGCATTGGTTTCCCCGCCCACAACGCAAAGTAGATATATATGCTTCCTCCCAAGCACTAACTAGCTGAATCCTTAGATAATTACACCCATGCGGTCCCCCTGTACACTATGTGTAGAGAAGTGTGGAGTTTTAACTCCATCTGCAGCATGAGCCTGTAGACTGCCAGATGAATTATCAGTCTCTCTAAGGAAAATATGTATAGTAATCTACCTAGCAAGGTTATTGGCTGCTGTTTAGGTAACCTATGTAACCACTTCCATCAGTGGCAGATCTGTCCAAACCTTGAGCATTAATAAAAATTGTATTCAGTCTCAGGCATATTGTTTTCTATGTCACTTACTACATCTAAGCTATTAATGACTTATGAATACCAATGCACCCATTCTGTGGTTGCATGATAGAAAAATTACTTTCTAGAGACTCGTAGAGCCAAGAATGATAAATAACTTCAGCAAATCCACTCTACCTTGCCTCAAATTTACTGCCTATTTTAAACCTTGCAAATACTGACATTGTCAAGTTTATAACCTTGTGATATGTATATTTTTTTCCATTCATAAATGCCACATAAAAAAATAACTGAAAGACAACTGCTTTAATGAAAAGCAAGAGAGTGGACTATGCTGCTTAAACATTTTAATTTATTTAAAGTGTACCTTTCATTGACGTTTTGTCACCTGAACCAATAGTCATGTAAATGTAACGTATCATTTCACTGGGAACCAATAATAACAGTGAGACATCAGGCATTATTGGACCAATGTAACGGGTTGTCCAATCAAGTAAAGACATTATTCTACATACTCTCAGGCCTGGAAAGGAGATAAAGGTTTTTAGAACAGATATGTCTGTTTCACAGGGTTTGAGGGATGCTGCATCTCAATAATTCTAAAAGCCCATGGTGGTGTCCTAGCTAGGCCAGTGTGTATAATGCCAGTCCCCAATTGTTGTTCATTAAATGAAGTTAAAATGTAAGATTTTAATTTCATACTTGCTACGAGTTAACTAACTATGTTTAAAATGTTTACATTATTCACACTGAATGCCTGCTAAACTGCAATACTGCTACATAATTCTATAGGTGCTATTCAGTTTACAGTTTTGAGTGAGAAATGGATTTGTGTGCACAAATGCTAAAACTGTTTATCTTTCACCTATTCAGTTTTTCGACTTTTTGCCTTAGCCTGTAAGAACAACAGGCCTTTCAAGCACAAAGCCTGCACCCAAGTCTAGGTTGTACACCAGAAAGCCTATTCAATTGCTTGTGCGCTGTACTTTCTTGTGCCCTTTGGCACATAAACTTCTCTAAAATTTGCTTGTCATCTGAGATTGACAAGAAGATTCTGAAATGGTGAGATTCAAGGTGAAATGTTATTAATTTATGATAATAAATTAACCATTGTGCAATTTAATGTTTCTTTACCTATATTCTATTTAAAATTACTATTATGAAGAAAATGTAAATACCGGTATATCTGCATAATAAAAAGATATATATACCATACAGAAGTTGAAATTTAGAAGTGACTGTAAGGAAATTTATAAGCGGTGGTATGAAAAATATAACTGAATGGAATTTTATAGTTTTACATTAAAGGCAGTAGGATAAGTGGCAGTAAAGTATACCACCATATACCAGCCCAAATTGACCACTGTATATATGTATGTCTATATATAATATATATTGGTCTCCCACACACTGTATTCATTTATTGTGTAGACTTGTCGAACCTCCAGTAATGTCACTTCTGGTCTAGACTCGCGTAGTGTTCCACAGAGAGACTGCCTTCAGCATCCATTTATGGACCAGCTAAGCGATATTGCCTTCATTTTATTCTAACGGTTTTTAACCCTTTTTATAATAAACGTTTTTTAGACTACTCCACATGTGTGGCCACTTGTTGTGGCTTTTTATTGTTTTTCTCAGGTCTATTATCCTTTTCCACATAGGATTTGAGTTTAAGTGATATCACTAACGCAGACTGAAGAGTGGTAAGCAAGGATTTTACAAAGATGAGCCCTGTTTAACTTACCAATTGTACGCAGTTTATATTTGAGATTTTTATATCATACAATACCTGACCATATTACACTATAGTGGAAACGAATTGATCATTACTACGATAATAGTGCACACTATTACCATTAGTACAGTAATTTCAAAGCTGATTGTTGCTCGCAGCCCTGTGAGCCATGTATAAAAATCCGCTTCTCACAAACAACGCAGTCAATTAAATTCCAGCTGAGTGTTTTACAGTATGTATGTGTGTGTATGTGTATATATATATATATATATATATATATATATATATATATATATATATATATATATATATATATATAATATGTATAATCCAAAAATGATGCAAACTGTGACATGTTCGATCTCGTGAGTTTTGGATCGATATCATCAGCCTCCTCCTCATCATTATTATGTAGTCCAGCATCCAATACCAACTAACTTCCCTAATGTAATCTATGATTCCCAGGAGACTTCCTTGCATGCTACAGACATGGCCAACAATCATTCTGTGAAGACAGACAGCTGCTGTATAGATGTCCCTTCAGTATGGACTGGATACAGTCCACAGTGAAATAGATACTGCAGTCTAGAACACTTAGCCCCATTCATTCTGGTCTCAAATGTGGATCAGTGAGACCAAGCAGGTTAAGATTTATTTGAGTGGCGTTCAGTGTCTTCAGCTTCTCTGTAACTGAATGAAACTGGGTCAGCCAGTTCACCAGATCCTGGGCTCTTATAGGTGACTAAAATTTTATTATAGGGTGGTAATACCAAAGCATTGTGTTCCATCACTGGCTGTTCTTGGCTGCTTGGGGTCAACTCTTTATGCACTGACCAGTTTGACCAAGCAAAGAAGATTGTGGCCTTGTGACTGTTGATGAAACAGGGGTAAATTATTCACTACTCTGCTCTTATGATGAAGAACAGGGGCTGGTTCGGAAGGGGGCATATACAGACCAAGTATGACCCATAGTGGGCTACCTTCGACTGGGTCACTGGGCTACATGAATTTAGTTTCCCCTAATAAGCTGCTGAGCTGAGTCTCGCTCCCTAGGCTAAAACTTGCCAGCCAGCCCCTGACAGCTTACAAACAATTTAGCTCTGCTCTGGTAGTGTCTCTAGATGCTGAAAAAGCCTTTGATAGTGAATAGTTAGTGAATTCTAGTCCATTATGAGAGGTACACTCAAATAAATGGTCTTTCAACGTAGATTCTTATGCGTAGTTGCTGCATTGTACCATAACCCTTCTGCTGCCATCCCTGCTAACACTACCTCCTCGGTTCCTTTCCCTATTGAGAATGGCACCAAATAAAATTGTCTATAATCTCCTCTTCTAATTGCTCTTTTCATGGAGCCACTGGTGTATCTGATTCGCAATAACCATAATATCAACAGGTATACATTCTAGCCCTGTAGAATATAAGCTTTCCTTGTACGCTAATGATATCCTATTAACACTTACAAACCATCTCACCTTGATAGCTGTTAGTGTGTTAAGAATACCGTGAGTTTTGTAATTTATAGGCATTCTGTTTACTGAGGTTTTATGTTTTTGGAAAGTGGCAGTGTGAGATACAGCAGTGGGGCTGGAGTAAGATGGTCACTATGTGGGGTGGGGTGCATTGTGGCAACGACAATACCTGGAGAGTGGGATATATGCCCCATGTGTGCTGACACTTGACAGAGAGTGCAGGTGAGGTAAAGGAGTAATGGAGCTTAACATCTGCTCAAGTTTATGTGCTGGAGGAGTTTGGAGCAAAATGTACTTATAACCACTAAGATCTGCTCTGGAGGAATTTAGCATTTGATTTTATGTACATTGCAACTGTTATATGTGCAGTAGAAAAAGATGTTGAAAATAAAACACATGCTTATTTTTGCTGTGAGGTCGTCTGGCGCCCAACATTTTATTTGACTTTGTACTGCATACCCCTAGGGACCACTCCATGTCAGGAAATGCCACACCCACACCATAGCTAGGGCAGGAGAGGAGGGCAACATTGAGTACCCAAGCAAGTGACCACAATTGAACACATGACCAGCTGGGATTTCACACTGGCACAGACATGATTGATTATCAGAGAACTAGTTTTACTTTCAGTACAAATTATACTGAGTTCTTCTGCTATTGTTTTGCTCACTCTTTTGGGCAGTAAAAAATTATCTGGTTGAAGACATTTACCTATTTAATTACATGACCTTTTTTTTTTGAGGTCCCACTTGCTTGTTTTTTTGCACCTAAATCATATGGCCCTTATATAATTAAGAAAGGTAAAAATGTACAGACAGCAGAGTGCTGAAAGGTTAATTGGATAGCAGATTTAATGAAAGGCTGCAAGAAAAAAATCTATTTTGCTTCAATATAATTTATTTTTCACTACAAGCCTGTTAAAATTTTTAAAAGAACCTCAACCAGTTATGGGCATAACAAAAATAAAACAATTCCTTTTATAGCAAAGCTTTTAGTGGTTTTTGAGGATCAGGATATACAGTCTAGCAGACTTATTTTTTTGCTTTGCTATAAAAATCGCAGATATTAGAGATATTTTATTCTGACCTATTGACATAATTTTTCAATGATTTTCTTCAAGGAAACCACAGGACTGACAGACAAGCCACAGACAGAGAGAAAGTAATAGTACTATCTCCAGTATTTCTAACCACTATCATATCTTCAATAAAATAGTTTTTTAAAGATTATTTTATATCCTGTAATATTAAGCCATTTAGCCACCTTTCCAAAATTGCTTGCCTGTGTCAGAATGATTGTTAAATATGGTTTTGATCAGGTTAATATCAATGAAACAATTTTGTAGTCCATGTACAAATCTGGATATACATGTTATTGCCATTTATAGTAAATAAAACTTAACCTAAATAGGTCAAACCCACATAGGTAGCATCATTTTTTTAATCATTCTTTGATTTTATGGGTAATGATGATTCTTAATCTGGGGTATATAACCTTTTTTGGTCCAAGGGCCTCATTTTGATATAGCATTCATTTGCAGGGGCCACATTCAGGCCCGGCGCTCCCATTAGGCAGCCTTAGGCAGTTGCCTAGGGCGCCCGGACCTGCAGGGCGCCGCTAGATTTTCTAATCTAGTCAGCGGTTCTAAGAAGAGGACGGCGGCGGAGGGGCGCCTTCTGCTGTTTTGTAATGGCTGCCGCCGTTCTCTTCTTTATCCGATCCAATAAACCCTCACATACCTCTCCCGGAGTTAAACATCTGAATTATGACATTATACCAGGTACCAGGAAGTGCAGAGGGATCTGGGTAATGTAGTTTTCTGGTTTCCTCTCCTCCTCTTACCCCAGCATAACACTAGAAGTAAAACTGTAAGTTATATTCGATGTAATAAAAGACTGCACTATGGCGGCAGACATGTTTGTGAAGACCAGCACGTGTGTATAGTAAGCATTAGCACATTACTACAATAAATAAAGTCTCCCAAACTCTAGTCTGTGTTATCACTGGTTCATTGTGCAGCCATGTATAGCAAGGAGAAGTCGATTCATCTGGAAGAGAGCTGGTTATATGATGGAAATGAGGAGAATGCAACAGTCACTGTGCTGGTTTTACCAGGGTCACTGCACTCTGCTGCCAGAGATTACAGGGAGAGAAAACACGGAGCAAAAGAGCCCTGGGACGGGGTAAACCAGATACACTCATGTATCCAATATATGCCAGTGGCTTGCTGCCTCTGCCACTGGATGTAAGGGTAATATGTATTTTATTAATCATTACACAGGTCACTTGTTCTATTGGAAGCCTTCTGTCTTACATATCCAGCGCTTTCCAATTTTTAGCTACTGAATTATTTAATAATTGGTACTTTATAATAAAAAATAAAAATTAAATAACAAGTAATTGTATTGATACATGTGGCGAGAGCAGTGTGCCAGGCATATTGACTATAAAGATTAATTAAGCCTTCCTGGCATCTCTTCACTCTCAGTAAGGTTGTAAATGCCTTGTACTGTGTGACGGTATAGGGAATTAATGTGATGGTTAGGGGGGACAGTGGTGTTAAGCAGGGGGTGCACTGGTGTGATACAGAGAGGGGACAGTGGTGTGAAGTGGGTGTTTGGTGTGTTTGCGGGGGGGTGGGGGGTATTTTGAAATTTTGCCTAGGGCGCCGAGAACCCTAGCACCAGCCCTGGCCACCATAAAATTTGACTTGATTAAATATGTAAAATATATAGACTTATCTACTAGAAAGAGGAACCTCAGTTATTCCATGCCTCTAAGAAGTCCCCAATGTGCGCCACCAGATTGTGTGAAACCGTCTCACATAACGGGTGTGGTCACATCACATAAGGAGTGAGCCATGCCCCTCCGCCATAACACTTTTTGGCCTCCCTCACTTCTGCAATAACATATTTTCCCCCAAACCTTTGTTGTAACAAATTTTCCCTCTCCCCACCGTCACAACACATCCACCCCCCCTCCCTTGTAGAAGCACAATCTGCCAACTGCAATGTGTATCAGCAAATTAACACATCCCAACCTATAGTAACACATTCTTCTGCAACTGACTTGCCTGTCCACCCAGGCTCCCAGACAGTAGAGGCATATTTATGAGGGGTTGAAAAGCCCAAATTTTCTCTTTGACCAATTAACCAAAGGGGATACCATTGCGATCTTTGTTGCCTTTGAATAGGAAGTCTATTATCATGGTAGTACTGATAACAGTGCAAAACCTGTTCTGCGATCATCATCTCAGGATTTTTGTTCACCTGTCTGCAAACCAAGACAGACATATATTGTTGAGACGTCTCCTTAGAAATGAAGAAAGCATGCACCTTGAATTTTTCATTGCCAACCTTTTAGATGCATTTATCTAACAGCTCTGTGTTTTGTGATACGTATCAAGACACTTCGTAAGTGAACTCAATACAATATAGAAAATTAGCACAAACTAATTCTCCTCTAGACTGTGCAGAAAACTTAACATTTAGTCCATGTCTATATAATGAAAATTAAATCTGATATTTATAGCAAATACACCTGACAGCACAGATAAAGACAATCTCTCTACATTTTGCTTTATCTTATGGAAAAATGCCATGTATTATGCTTAATAATGCAAGGGAGGAATTTAAAGGTGGGGACGAGGTGACAAGTTGGAAGACTGAAAGGAGATGAGAGACTTGAAGAATTGTTTGATGAGGGAGATGGTGGAGCTGTAGGGGGAGAGGATGAACTTGAAGTGGAGGAAGTTAGTGCGGGAGTAAGATTTCACCCAGTGGTGGTCAGTGGTGGGAGAACATTTTTGTAGGAACCTGGTCTGTTTGGAGAACCAAGGTTGGGGTTTGAACTTCCAGATGCTTACAGAAGCAGTGGGGACAGAAAGGTTAAGGGCAAAGGTGAAGGTGTGGTTGTATTGGAAGGTCACCTGGTTAGGGCAGTCTAGGGTGGCTATTGGGAAAGGACTATTTCAAATGAGAGAGACAATTTCAGTGTCAAGGGTATGGAGACTATGATTTGTGAGGGAGGATTTGGGCGAGGGGAGAAGGTAAAGGAGAGGAGGTGGTTTTTCAGAGACTGGGAAGGTAGAGTTGGAAAAGTCTGAGGTTGTAAAAGACTAGGTAAAGGGAGTGACTGAGACAATGGGGAAGGAGTTCCACAGTGGGAGGCCAAAGGAGGAAAAGAGGGAGAAAAGTTTGATGGCAGCATAATCAGAGAGGTCATCAGGCTGTAAAGTTATCAAGGAATTTTGAGGCAGTGCCGGGGGGAGGGCTTATAGATGACTGAAACACAGAGATGGATGGGGTAAAAGAGATGAATAGAGTGAACCTTAAGGGGGAGAAAGAAAGTGAAGGTTTAGGGAAAGTGACATGAAAGTTGCTGCTTGGGGAGAGGAGGATGGTCATGCTGCCACTTGGATGGTCTCCAGGTCTGGTGGCATTGGTAAAAGAGAGGCCCCCCCATAGCAGAAAGAGACACGGAAGTGTTGTCATTAGAGTATAGTCATGTTTCAATGATGACAAAGAGGTTGAAAAACTTGGAGATGAGTAGTTTGAGGATGGAATCCAACGTATTGCAGACAGATCTGCCATTCCAAAGAGCACAGCAAAAAGGGAGAAATGTAAGTGGAGAGATGTGGATGCGGTTGGCAGGGTTAGAGGTACACAAGGGGGAGCTAGATCTGTGATTGGGTGAGTTCAGAGAGAGAGGGTGCTATAGGAAAAGGGAGGGGTCCAGGGTTGGGGAGGATGCCCTGTGAGAAATTTTTTTTTGGTATGACAGGCAGAGACCTTAAACAACAAATTTTAGAACATGTAGGAACACTTAGAAATGCTCAATCTGCTAAAGAAAATGAAAACATCTTAACTCAGCTGCAAGACATTTTCTTCGGGATCACAATGGAAATCCTTGTGGTTTTGTTGCCTTTGGAAAAGAAAAAGTGAAATAGAGGATAAGAGGCGGCAACCTGACCAAAGAGTTCTTACAAATGAAAAGTAGATGGATTTTTCTACTTAACTCCATAGTACTCCATGACCTTAATGAAAACATCGGCTATGCTAGTTTTATTAAATAACATCTCATATTACATCAAAAAGTCTATCCAATCTTCTTTCCTTTTTTTCTGTGGATTATCTTTAATCATGACTATATATACCCTGCATTTACATAATACTGCATAGTAATAATGCAATTGTACCAATAAAATGATTAATATAATAATAATTAAATAATAGGCTATCATATCAAATTATGTTAAATAATTTTACTATGGCACATAAACTAGTCATAATTTGAACATCTACAATAGCAGTACTATATCTTAGTCAGTGTCAGACTGGGTTGGGGGACAGGGGGGCACCTACCCAATGGGCCGGTCCCATAGTGGGCTCCCTTGGGCTGGGTCATTGGGCCACCTGCATTTTTTTCTTTCCTTCAAGTTTTGCCCCCCAGGCTAACATTTGCCAGCCCTCCCTTGTTGTTAATACACTGGATGTTGAGCACAATTAGTTTTTGATCACCTCATTAGTATTATTCAATAATACGATGATAAAGATGAGATTTTGGCTCTTAACACCAAGTAAAATTAAAAAATTCTAAACATCACTTTTATAAATTATAGAGCACTAATTATGTATATAAATAAACATTTACTCATGATACATATATTCTACAAATCACAACAAGCACATTAACATTTTCTTTAACAATGTGTATGTGGAACTATGTATTATTTATTTTTCACCAATATATATGTTTCACTTTACTATAGGAATAATACAACTTTTATTCCCACTACTAACACAGGGTTAACAAGGACAAGTGTATAATGTACTGCTCATTGTAGGTTGACTAATAAGTTATGTGAATTAATACATATTCCAGAAATTCTCAGGGTATTAAACATGGTAATGATCTATAGAGATATACATTGTTTCTCAAATAAACAAAGATATTTCACCCTTGAACTCAAATATAAGTATGCAAAGGAATACTTACAGTAACCTATAGAATTGAAGATCCATGCAGATAATGACAATAATATTACCTTAAAAACACCCTACAACAACAACAAAAGAAATCCTGTAGACACACAATATGCTTGTGAAACTGTCAATCAAAACAAAAGGTAATCATTAATTGGTAGAACTATAAATGACTACCTACCAGAAAGCCCCCAGGTGAAACCTACATCTGTTAGAACGTCAGTGGTGACGTCACAGACTCGAAAGCGGGTGCCAAGTAGCCGATGTAAGGTTCACACCGCTCATACAAAGTAACGTCGCCTATAATATACAAGAGCATTTACCTAACATACTCGTGACACTACCCGAGTGTCACTCACCGGACTGTTAGTGCCTCTAGGTTGGGACATAGGTCTCTCTCGCTTCTGCCGGTGCCTCTCCTGAGCCGCGGCCATCCGCCATCTTGACTAAGATTGCGCATGTGCAGAAACCCTGAACTGTTAATACCTCGCCTCTAGTCTCATTGGTTAATTAATCACCTCTCAGTACTTAAGGCACCTGTTGTTGCCCTATTACCTTTGCCTGTTCTTGGTTCTCATTCCTTGAGACTCTGAGGTGTTTCCTGTTTCTGCTCGTGTTATCCGTTTACTCCTGGACAAGTCTCCTCTCCACATTGGTAGTAGAACTTACCCGCTGCAGACTACTCTCGCTACCTCCGTTACCTGCCTGCTTCTGGACAAGTCTCCTCTCCACATCGGTAGTAGAACTTACCCACTGCAGACTACTCTCGCTACCTCCATTACCTGCCTGCTTCTGGACAAGTCTCCTCTCCACATTGGTAGTAGAACTTACCCGCTGCAGACAACTCTTGCTACCTCCGTTACCTGCCTGCTTCTGGACAAGTCTCCTCTCCACATCGGTAGTAGAACTTACCCGCTGCAGACTACTCTCGCTACCTCCGTTACCTGACTGCTTCTGGACAAGTCTCCTCTATATATCAGTGGTACAACTTGCCTATTGCAGACCACTCACGTTACTCCGTTCCACGCCTGCACCTGGACAAGTCTTCCCTTCACATCAGTGGTACAACTTGCCTATTGCAGACCACTCACGTTGCTCCGTTACATGCCTGCACCTGGACAAGTCTTCCCTTCACATCAGTGGTACAACTTGCCTATTGCAGACCACTCACGTTGCTCCGTTACATGCCTGCACCTGGACAAGTCTTCCCTTCACATCAGTGGTACAACTTGCCTATTGCAGACCACTCACGTTGCTCCGTTACATGCCTGCACCTGGACAAGTCTTCCCTTCACATCAGTGGTACAACTTGCCAATTGCAGACCACTCACGCTATTCTGTTACACACCTGCACTGGACAAGTCTTCTCTACATATCCATGGTGAAACTTACCAGCTGTAGACCATTCATGTTTCCTTGTGATATAGCTACTACTCTGTATGGTACCTATTAGCTGGACTAAAGTCTACAAGTGCCTCTGTATTGTAGCTGCAAGTCGCTGACTTTTCTACTATATTGTTGATTGGTCTTTGCCTAACGTTATCCAGTTATCAAGTACTGGCCTGCTATATGCTACCTGCCTGCTAAGGCACTTGGGGCTAGATTTACTAAGCTGCGGGTTTGAAAAAGTGGGGATGTTGCCTATAGCAACCAATCAGATTCTAGCTGTCATTTTGTAGAATGTACTAAATAAATGAAAGCTAGAATCTGATTGGTTGCTATAGGCAACATCCCCACTTTTTCAAACCCACAGCTTAGTAAATCTAGCCCTTGGACTCTTTTCTCATTTTATCCTGTTTACTAAACTGCTGTACCATCACAGTTCCACGGTGCCAAGACACAGCATTTATACTATTGACATTCCTTTCCTCTATTCTACTGTATGGTTCCACTGATTCACCACACTACCCAGAGGTCCGCACTTCTGGTAAGTGTAGCTACACCTGGTGAATTCTGGGTAAAACTCCTAGTGCCCGTGACACCGAGATATTAATATCGCTAATCAAATAAGAACAGCAATCTGTGTCTCACTATGATATAAATACAATAATAGCAATTAGAATGATTCATTTTGCCCCTCTAGCGTGAATCCGCAAAAACGCTCATTTTAAAATCAAATTGGACAACAAAGCTATTATCATAGCATTTGTAAGAGATAATTCAGTTTTGTAAGGTTTATCACACTTTTCTTAATAGTAGATATACAGACATAGACTTGTATCATTATGTAAATGAAATCAATTATAAAGTTTTGTGTTTCTCACTTTTCTCACTTCTCAGAGACAAAAACAATAGGAACATAGGTAAAGATTTATGTGAATATGGAAATGAAAGCAATTATAAAAGTCTGTGTTTTTTCATTTTTCTTCTCTAAGGCAAAAAAAAAAACTTTAATAAAGTAACAATTGATACTTTCTTTCCCTTTGTTACATATACCATCAATAAAATAGGTGTGAAAGGTGGCAGTCATTGAATGTTCCACAAGCTGAGAATAATAATTGAAATCTCTAATGAACTAATGTGGACATGATGTGTTAGCAAGATATATGAATTAACTGCCAAAGATACAAGGTATACATAATAAGTAGTATTTTCTAAATAATAATACTAATAAACTGAGAAGATACATAGAAAACTCTATAAGGGGAGATATAAACCAAATAAATTATTTATAATTTTATAATTACCATCTCTTACTAATGGGAAGTGTTTGCATAACTTTTTTTCCTATTAGGAATCCCAGTATCAGAAACAATAATTCCAAATATAAATAATGTTGATATTATATTGTAAATAAATACCTCAATGTGCTTTGTTAATGAGAAAGAAAAACCTCTTAAAAATAAGAAAATTGAATGAAAGCAAAAGTCTTAGGGGGGTATTCAATTATTAGCATTAACGCTAACAAACGAGCGCTCAAAAAATCTTACCGTTAATACGGAAATTCTGCGAGTAAACTACCGTATTAACGGTTTTCGCGCACAATATTACCGTATAAACGGTAATGTTTTTTGAGCGCCTGTTTTTCAGCGTTAACGCTGACAATTGAATACGCCCCTAAAAATGTTGTAATATATGTAAATTTATTGAGAAATAGCACCATTATTACATTATTATTATGATTATTATTATTATCTTACATACCTATTAAGATATATATATATATATATATATATATATATATATATATATATATATATATATATGAATTTGAATTGTCTGTACTACGAAAGGAAAGTATATTACAACTTAAAAATGATAAAAAAAATAAAACAATAAAAATAGAACTTAGTTTGTCAAACAACATATCTCGACCCCACCTAAGGGTCTGAACCGATTTTAATTGAGCACTTAATCATTGTTTCCTTTCCACTTATCTCATCTCTGTTTTAAATATTTTGCAGTCATAGGCCTAACAAATGTACACGTGTATATATAACTTTTAATACTAGTTCATCAATAAACTTGTGTTTTTAATATATAGTGGACTGGATTGCCTTCTTCTACCCAATTCTAGTCTTGTAGTATGAGAAGTTAAGTTGGAAGAGCAGCCCCTCTAATTGAAATCAAGTAGCAATTTGATGCCTTACAAGTTAATTGAGGAGAGTACTTACCTAGTGCATACCTATTTGACTTTCTTTTTAATGGTTAGAGGTTCACGAGGGGAATCTGGGATGGGATGAAGTTGGGGGAGAGAGGATGGGAATAAGACAAGAGATGGGCCCAGAGTTGGGAAAGATGTCACTGGCAGAGAGTTTCAAGCAGGCCCATCATGAATATCCAGAGCAATAAATGAAATACATTGATGCAACATCAGATCTTTAATGATGTTACATTTGTGAGTTCAGGGGAGGATTATGAGTGCCCTTGATACCCCCTTTACACCAGACTTTGGATTAAATTTATCAAAGGGTAAAAAGCACTATGCCAGTGAATACACCAATCCTACACATTAAGGGGTTGCTATTGGTGATAACACTGCTTTCACTGGTAGTAACCCCTGCTGGTAAGATTTGTCGCCTTTAATGAGCGAGATCTTCCTATATACATTCTTTGCATATGGAAGCCTATTTAACATGGATTGCGGAGTTAAAAGTTCCGCTTTTTTTGCATTTCAGATTGACAACAACAGAAATAAACTAATGGGTATATGCTTTATTATTTTAACTAGCAGGATCACCCAACGTTGCGCAGATCTAATTTGTGATATGCAGCAGTTTTTATATATTAGCAAATTATTTGGTAAATAGACCAAAAATGCTATTTAGAAAATAAGATTTGTTGCTTTGTCGTGTTGTCGTTATGTCATGTTGTGGTGAGATTTCCTTCCAGCAGTCAAACAATTGTTTACAACCCAAAAATGATGTTTTCAATATTTGTCGATCTGTCGTTTTGTCGCTATGTGGTCTAATAGGTTACTTTTTTTTATACTAAATAACTATGTAAGATTTGGCAGGTTGGATCTTTGATGTAACATTCATACTTGCTCAATGTGCCTAAACCCTGTGCTGGTTGGCGGAGGAGTCTGCCAAGACCTTGAGGTAGGTGCTGCACCTTGAACTGCACTGACCAGACCACACTGGTGTGTAGCCAAACCATATTGTGCGGTAACTGAGTTTTAGTCACTGCAGGAGGAGGCAATTGGGGATTATGTGTATGACATTATCACAGGGCAGCACCAGCTATTTACTTTTTTATCTTTCCAGTAATTCTGGATACCGAGGTTCTGAATAAAACATCTCATACCTGTATTATTTAGTAGATTGCCTGTTTATATAATTATAATGTCTGCTGCTTATGTTTACAGTTAACATTGACGATTAGCCTTTAGTGAATCAGCTGGTCAGTGTCGGATATATAAAGCACAGAATCGGATAACCTTCTATGGTTCCTGCGAGCTGCTTGCGTGGACCATGATTGTGTCAATCAATTATATCAGAATCACAGTACTTATTACACAACACAGCTTTCTGCCTGTGATGTCACCTTGTTGCTTTCTAGGTTAATTATTTAGAAATTATAGAACTGCTCTACGAAGTATGTTACCAGGATATGTGATGCATAGATTGAACAGGCTTTGTGCCCTTGATCTATTGAAGTGTTAGAGTTGTCTGTTCCCCTTTTATCACTGTCATTAAAAATGTAAGGCTTTCTATGTAAGTATGTGTTTAATAGGTGTGCAGTTTGTTTTTCCCTTGTAGTAAAAAAAAAAAAAAGAGTGAGTCATACTTGTCTTTGAGATTTGTCTTCATGAATTTATGCATCACATTGATGACTATTGTTAAAGCTTGGTTACATTTGCTCATACTTGCCTACTTTTCAAACTTCTCCTCTTGGAGATCCCCGAAGAGAAGTTATAGGGATAGGGAGTAGGAGGGGGCACGGTGTTGCCATTGTGTCACTGTAGCTCCACGCCATGCTAGGAAATGCCAAAATTCATGGCATTTCATAGCAGGTGGCAGGGCTTAATGACGCAAAATTGTGTTATTAATCCCTGCCTCCATCACGTCCGGGAGGTTGCCTATTCTTCCGGGAGTCCAGGAGGACTCCCCGAAATTTGGGATCCTCCCAGAAATTCCGGGAGAGTAAGCAACTATGCAGTTGCTCAAAGCGACCATCTTTAAAGTAAGTTTGTTTTAGAGAACTGATGGTCAGTTTATATTTCTTGGATGACTGTGCCATGTGATTCACTGTACACCTCATGTGGTGCTAAATACATGCAAAATGTACATAATAGTAGATTTTTATTCTTGAAAGCTGTGTTTGGCAACATAATGTGACGCCATGCAGCTAGCAAATTTACTATTCTGTATAAGAAACACAGGAGAGATAGGATGCAGCTCTTGCCCACAGGTGCTTAATTGCAGATGGCTAAAGAATGGGAAAGGAAGTGTGGTGTGAATATTAATTCTGTGCTTAAGTCTGAAACAGAGTATGCACTTCACCTGGGACATGATCCGTAGCATCTCAAAGTCTCGTTCCTACTACAATATCTGACAAATGCAGTCTGCATCTTTGGCACAGTTTATGACCCACAAAGGAAGACGAGCAATGTTCACATTAAACCTCTAATATGCTAAAAAAAAAAAAAAAAAGCTTTTATTTATAATTTATTGTAACTTCTGTCAACAAGATTAATCAAGGTTGTATTTTTGGCACTGTCCTTGGCATTGTGATTGAAGCACCCTAAACTTAAGTAATTAAACATCTCAGGGTAAGTGTATCAAGCTGCAATTTTGAATTTTTAACGATTTTCTCTGGCGAGTTTAAACTTGCCGCTGTATCTAAGCACGAGTTGATAGTAAATTGCCAGTAAAGTAATTTTACTACAATCGCCATGCTACAAATCGCCATCCCAACGTTTAGCCACTTTGCTTACGAAGCTTCGATTTTGCAAACTCGCCCAACATTGCTGTGAAAATTGCCAGAAAACTTAAAAGAAGCACATCAGTTTTCCACTGTTTGTCAATGTTAACATAACAGTAGACACTAGCTGGTAATGAAATAATATGCCACTACAATATAGTAAAATAAAATACAAATTTCCCTTACATATAATCATTAATGAAGTTTGACCCACTAACTAATTTTTTAATAAAAAAAATTTGTCCCCCATAAGATGATTAATAATAATTTTTGCCCCTCTAAACAAGAAAACCGAATTACCCTCGTAATTAAAACTTGTATCTCCTGTTATGTTAACATTGGCCATCTCTAACAGCGTGCTTTTTTTTTTTTCTGTTAAATTTCGGGCGAGTTTTCATTTCTGTAGAATCAACTGCAAGTTTGACTAAACCGTCAGATATAGGAATTTTAAAATCGATACACATCACCGGAAGTTGGATTTTGAAATGTCAAAATCGCAGGTTAATACAAATGGTCGACTTTGCACATAAAATCGCCAGTGATCTTGAGCAATTTGCAGCGATTTGGAATCGCTGAAAAAAATCGCAGCCTGATACATTTACCCCCACATGTTTATGCCCCATTTCAGTTCATTAATTCTAAAGTGTAACTGTATAGTTAAAAATAATGTAATTTGTGTGCATTCTAAATAAACCATTATCTATAATATGGCCAGATGTGATGTTGTATACCCACTTTGCAAGATAATACCCAGTTTTAAGGGGATGTGCATGGATTTACAAGACAAAATAGCACCATCAGTTTATACCAGCCAATGGGTGAACCTGGGCAGATGAGGACAGTTGACCCATAGAGTATCTTCCCTATACTTTTAATGCACCTTCCAGTTGTACTTCTGCAATAAAATCCATTTCTAGGCACACTTCGACCAAGGAAATAAAAAACTTCAAGCACAGAAAAATGACACTTCTATTAAAGACAGTTCCAGTGTTCCCACACTGTCATAATTACTTTTAAGATAAGAATGACCTAAATCAATGTTTTTGGAGAAAAACGAAAACATTTGAATGAACACAGAGGACTGTCCTAAAGTGGAAGTAAAGTAGACTTTTTGTAGACTTGATGTTTTTCTGTTACCACACTGCACAATTTCTGGATCATCTTCCAATCCACTAAAATTCCTTATAGTGCTATTGTGAACACTTAGCTGGGGCTCACTAGTAGGCCCTGTATGGTGACATTATTGGTCAGTTCCAGTTTAACACAACCCAAGTTAATGAGGAGTTGCTAACAAACATTAAACAACATTTAACAAGCTAGAACCATACACTGTAAATCAAAAATATAATGTAAACATTTAAAAATTACTGTGGTATAATATACTGGGCTCATCTTGAGGAAGCACTTTACCTAGTTCTACATTAACCAGTATAGGTCCCGCTTACTAGTAGAATGGTTTGTCTTGTTTGCTGTAGCAAATAACATCTTTTGCATAAAAATTCTCAAGTTGTTCCAGTGAAACGCATGTTCAAATAAGACCAGTGGTTTATTAAGTGACTATAAGAAACTTACTAAATTAAGGGATTAACTAGTTTGTACTTCGCTAAAAATAGTGATCAGTTAGGGAGCCCAGTTGTCTAATTTCATATTGGACACCTGATTTCTTTAGAGAGAAGGCTTCTAGACATTTTATTTTCTTATGATTCCAGTGTGAGGCTGGTCTTTCTTTGTTTAACTCCGTCTTATATAGATGTTATCTTAAAGATGGCTCCCTGACTGTGACTGACCGTGACCATATAAGGTAATAATGTAAATGGACATATTTGATTCACTTAGCACAGCATGCCAGCAATAGTTGCATCATTCAAGTAGATACAATACTATACAATGAAGATATATATTTCTGTTTAACCCTAACAATCCACATTTGATTTTAATTTGGACTAAATAGCATTATGATAAAGTTCTGTTGTTTTTACTGCTGTAGCTACACCAGTAAAAAGAACAGGTAAAGTTCCTGCAGATATTGGGGAATGTGATCAGATCCAGCAATCAGTTCAATTGGCATCTTCCATCAGCCACTGATGCATTCGGATAAATGAATTATTCCACTCTAGATTTATTTGTCTCAGTTCTCTTATTCATGGAAGTATCTGAAGTCAATTCAACAATTAAAAAAGCTAAAGCAATTAGGACAGGTAAGCATAACAGAGCCCATAGATTCTTAATAGGCTTAGGTCCGAACAAGGCACTGTGAAGGTTCATCTTCTGTGTTCTAGTCTTCTCTATGATACAACCTAGAAGCAGGAAGATATATAGTTTCACCATCAATACAAACGTAAAATGCTCTTGCACTACAGTCACTACTTCCCCTTTTTTGCATTCTGTGTGGGTGCCAAATGGCAATACCCAGACTTTTGCACTTGGTACCTCATAATCCTTGTGCGTGATTATGAGTGTGGTATCTTGGATGATAGCCACCTAATCATATTTTTTTAATACACAGTAGTCATGGAAAAATAGGTGTACAAAGTTTCCTCCTAATTCATATTGTTGCAATCTATCAGCCCATGCAAATTTGCCTCTGATACTACTTGCAGGAAGAAAATACATGGCTTTTCCATGTTTACACTCTAAAACGCCAGTAGGTACTCTTAGTTGTTCTGCTTGACCTGCCCATTGCTCATATATTTATTTTTAGATAATATCACACTGTCACTCTGGTGCTTGTAGAAAGTTGTCGACTTGCTGATATTGCCACAGCTGCATCTAGTGGCGCAGAGTCTAATGCGCCTTTGGTCTTCGCCAGGGACCCCCGCAAGAAGGTTTGGGTTTCTCTGCTAAGGACGCGCAGGTCATAGTTCTCCAGAGCAACTATCGGTGAAGAAGTAGGGTGAAGGAGTGGTCAGGCAATCCGGGTCTGGGTAATGCGGCACCAATACAAAATCCAAGTAGAGTGATTAAGGCAAGCCAGGTCAGAATCACGAGGAGTATCAGTGCCAGGGAAGATCCAAAGGAGTAGCCAAAAGGAAGCCGAATTCAGGAGCCAGGAGTCAATATAAGTGTCAGGATACACAAGGAACGCTGGAGCACAGGGGAAGACTTAATACTCTGGCACACTAATAGTGCCAGTGCGTTCTTTAAATAAAGGGGAAACAGTGGGATAAGTTATTGGCGGCGATGATGTCAGCAGCTTCTGCTGGGCTTAGAATTGGATCCCATTGCTAAGGAACGGGAACGAGTGTGCGCATTGGAGCCAGATGCCTGGCCAGAAGTAGTGCTTCTGGTTGCCAAGCATTCTGATGCAGAGGAGACAGGTGACTGTCCTCAGGACGGCAGAATGGGATGGAGCCTGACATACACTTTCTCTGATGAACACTGGAAAACTATGTTGATCTGCTTTAAGTTGGAGTTTGACACATAATTTGATTGCAAAGGGGGGACTAGGTGCAGGGGGCTGTAGCAAACTCTGGAAGGGAGTCCAATCACCAATCACACGTTCATTTTCACTGTACAGAGCATCGCTACAGGTTCTATCCCAAGTAATTAATGTATGTGTGGGCATTCTCTTTCTAAATTGTTCTGTTAACAAGTCATTCTTTCTATTGACCCTGCTGCTTGAAGGTAATAGGGAATGTGGTACACCTAGTATACGTTTGTCTTTGGCCCACTGTCTGATTATGGCACCAATGAAATGTAATCTTCTGTCTGTTTGAATTTCAGAAGATGTGCCATAATCTGTGCAAATGTCCTCCAACATCTTTAGATTGGCATTTTGATTGGCATGGGCAGCTGGTAACACCAACAGTTCTCTGGAGGAATTATCTACTGCTGTACAGCAATATTGTGCTTTGTCTTTTCCTGTAGGTAGAGGTCCTATGAAGTCAGTCTGCCATACTTGATATGCTTGTTGTCCTCTGGCAATAGATCACAAACATCCAGTCAAAGCATTTCTGTAAATTAGCTGTTGACAAGTTTCACATTTTTGGACACTGTCTCTAGCTATGATCTGGGTCAATGGAATTCTTTTGGCTTCTGCTTCTCGATGCCCCGATTGAGCATAGGCTCACTCTCCAATATTGTATAATTCAGTCTCATCCATTGGGGATAGATCAACAGCTTTCACTTGCACCAGGGTGTTTGCAATGTCATTGTGCTCATGGCCTGTATGAGCATTAACATGGCCAATGCTGACTGATCGTTTGTCACATTGACTCCATATATAAGTCCATAAATCAGACCCTCCCCATATTGGCTTGCCGTTGACTCTCCAGTCATCTTGTTTCTTGCTAAGAATCCATGTAGTTAGTCCCTTGAACACTGCCCAACTATCTGTGTAGATGACAATGGATCCAGTTGTTTTTTCAAGGCACATGTTGATTGCTTTCAGTTCTGAATACTGATTCAATCCACCTTGTCCACGCTCATGTAGTATCATTTGTTGTATAGGTTGTTATACTGCAGCTGTCTAACTTCAACCATTCTGTGTCAATGTCGCTGAGCCATCAGTAAACCATACCAAATGCCTCTGTTCCTCAATCAAAGTGGAATTGGGCTCAGCTACTGTTACAAGTCCACCTGAAATCTGTAAAGGGGTAACTCCTGCTCTGCAGCTTCTAATGTAAACATGCCAGCCAGTTGTGTGCTGATTGTAAAGGGTTCTTGTGAAGATAATACATCTCTTTCTGACAGATACCACTTCCATTCCTGTAGATTGGGTTTCTGCGCAACTGCTGTTCTGGATTCAAGTTCTTCTTGTCTAACCCATCCAGCCATTGTCAGTGTCTGCTCGCTTGTGGTCGAATACCACATGCTGTAGGGCTCTGTATACAGCCAGTAGCTGCTTTTATAGAGATGAGTTTCTTCTTTGGGCTGTAAAGAACTGTCTAGCTCAAAATCAAATAGGTGTCCTTCTATCTCCTGGAGTTGGTGACTCCTGCGAGAGACCCCATGACATTCCATATTCTCAGCGGTTCATACAAACTCAGTATTTTTATGACTCACGTTTTAAATTGGTCTTAAAATAAGTTCAAAATCGGTGGCAAATGCTTTCCAGTAGCCCATTGTTCCAAGAACCTGTTGTGCTTGGATATTTCAACTGCCGAATTGTTTCCAACACTGGTTTTTGTATAGTATTCTGTGGTCCTGACAATATCATGCTCAGAAATTTAACAGTGTGTATTTGGCCTTGTACTTTATCAGGATTAATCATCCGGTCTCAAATCAACATAAAGTCAGTAACTGTCTTTAAATCCTGTGTCACCTGCTCCTTTGATTCACCTGACAACATAATGTCATCAATGTATTGAGTCTATTGACACACTTGTCAAGTGACCTGTGGTGTAACACTGGCAAGATCACATGTAGCCTTGTGGAAAAACAGTGAGAGTATGATTTCTTCCATCTCAAGAAAAAGCAAATTGGTCCTGAAACTCTGGATCAATAGGAATTGAAAAGAAATACTGCATGCCACTCTCCTGCAGTTTCAGTAATCATCATCATCATCATTATTTATATAGCACCACTGGTTCCACAGCGCTGTACAGAGCACTCCTTCAGTCCCTGCCCCATTGGAGCTTACAGTCTAAATTTCCTAATACACACACACACACACACACACACAGACTAGGGTCAATTTTGATAGCAGCCAATTAACCTACCAGTATGTTTTTGGAGTGTGGGAGGAAACCCACGCAAACACAGGGAGAACATACAAACTCCACACAGATAAGGCCATGGACGGGAATTTAACTCATGACCCCAGCGCTGTGAGGTAGAAGTGCTAACCATTAAGCCACCGTGCTGCCCATAATCTTCTCTACTATTGTGGTAATATCAGGTACTGCAGCCACAAATGGAGGTGCTACCTTGTTGAGACCCCTGTCATCAATTGTGAGTCTATATAAACCAATCGGTTTCTTCTTGGTATACAATGGAGATTTAATTGGGCTGACCATTTCACAGAAAACATCTGCTTTTAGCAATGCATGCATGGTATGTCCAATTTCTTTTAAACCTCCTTGTATGCTGTACTGTTTGAGGTGTAAAAAGTTGTACTGGAGCAGGAATGTGCACTGGGGACCATTTTGCATTCCCTTTAAATACTGGTTTCACTGCAGACACCATGAAGGATCTTACAGAACAGTCAAAAACATAAGTACCTGAGGGCATGTCTATGGACTGCCCTCTCGAAATATCTATTCCAATTATGTTATCTGGTAATTCAGATACCAACAGTTCAACAGGGAAAATTGGTCCTTTCCCTATTTGGAATCTGCATTGCACACGACCACCCACGTCTGTGTATCTCCTAAGCCGCCTACAGTTACATATGTGTGTTGTGAAGTAGGGAGATGTGAAACATGAAATAGTGCTCCTGTGTCCAGCAAAGCTGTACATCTTATAGGGCTCACATCTGAATGGTAGTATATTGACACTGTTACATAGGACTGTCAGTCCCTAGATCTCATACAGATCCTAAAATGTACTTGTGGCTACTGGGACACAAATTCCTTTCATAAAGTGTGTGGTACCCTCCTCTCCTACCCCATGTGCCTCAAGTGTATTTTCTGCATATGGGATAAAAATGGGTGGTGCTGTGGGTGTCACTGGGGGAGAAAGATGTGCTTCCTCCTTCACGTCACTCTTTGCAACGTGCTTAGGGACAGTGCCCTTGTGTTTTCTTGAAAACCGAACCCGCCCAAACTTCGGGGTTCCAAGTCTGTACTCTCGCACCTACTCGGATTCCAGAACGAGGCAAAACGTCATCATGACGTCGTTGGATTTCGGATCTCGCGGGTTTTGAAATCTATAAATGCCACCCTTCACCGCGATCTAGCGCCATTTGAGAGAGGGACAGAGAAAGGATAGGGCAGAGTATAGAGCAGTTTGGCAGGCAAAGTGATAGAAGAGAAAGAGGAGGGTGGTAGCAGTGTTAGAGAAAGCTTCATTGCTTAATTTCTCATTGCTGAAATCCTAATATACCAGTCATTGCACTCTTTTTTTCTGAATTTATACTACAAAGTGTAGGGTCAGCTTTCCATGAACTCGCTTCAAATGCTGTAACATGGATGAGGATCCTAGATGGTTAAGGTCCCTACCTCTACTGAGTGTGGCTTTAAAAACGCTACAAATGGCTAGAAACTTTTGTCAGGATTTGTGTAAAAATAAATCAACATTTAAGAGGTGGATTTTGGTCTTATGCCCAGGCATGACGATGGCCTTTTCCTTATCACTGGCAAGAACTGCTGCAATCTTTGTTTGAAAGTGTATGAAAATAATATTGTGACCTGTGAGGTGGTCATAATTGAATGGAAATGAATGGAAATTAGTGTTAGTGAGGTTAATAATAATGTAGGTACAAAATAATACCTAAATGATGTGATTTTAGACCCAAAATGTAATTTTGCAAACAATAGCAACCCAAAACCAAAACACGCAAGGGCGGTTTTGGCAAAACCAAAACCCGAAGGTAAAACCAGATCCAAAACCAAAACATGGGGTCAGTGTGCATCTCTAGTTTAAACAAATCTGCAGTGGGTATATTATCTATTTGTCTTTAGGTACTCCTGCATTTAACAACTCAGGAAACATTTGTTTTCTAGTTACTTTGTATCTAGTAGCTGTGGTGGGGGGCTTATACTGTTTCTGTAGTCCCCCCATCCCTTCTGTAACAGGTCATTGCCAGACTCTGCTAACTGACTCAAGATTCTACATTGTACATTCATCATATACAGTTATTTCAACCGTTTGTTTAATAGACAGCATTTCAAATGGATTTCAAATGAACAGGATCTGCTTGCAGCAATTGTGTTATCATACGAGGGGTTAATTTTGCCATATCAGGTCTTGTCCATACCACATTTACAAAGAAACCAATATCAGCAGTCGTTGAACCATGTCTCTCTATTCCAGTCAAACATGGTAATTCATGCAACCTCTGAATCTCTGCTCCTATTTGAGACCAAGGTGTTTTAGGTAAGAGGTCAGACTGGTGATCATATTCTTATGCAATTGAATCTCCCACTAAATGTAACAGTGAAAATGCATTTTCAGTCTCTCTTGCTCTCTGTGGGCCTGAGTCTTTGAGGAAAGCAAAGAATTCAAATGCTTATAGGCTGATATCTCTTACTTCACTTAACCTCTTATCAACCTTTAACCACTTAAATTAAATAACACAAGACATAAGTGTGGCAAATCAAAGAACTTTTATTTAAATGGTGGTGGAGAAAGTAGAAGTGCATAACTTCCGCCAGGCAACCAGGAAGTTCCCGCATCAACCAAGGGACAATCACAAAAAATGGGGACTCTAACCCCGGGCGCACATATCTACCTTCAGGACACCTGTCCTGGGCACTACTGAACCGCAATCCTTCTGGGTTAAAGGGACATACCCACAAGTCTACCCATCGGGGCAGTACCTAGACTGAGGTTATAAACATGCTCTGAGAGGTGGAATCAAGTGCGCCCATTACTGTACTGTGCGCCCGACCACTGGGCATCGTTTCCAACTGCTTTTTCTGGCCATTCTCCATCTATTATTTCCACTGGCACTGCCCTAAATGCCAGGTATAGTATATTGATCCCGGAACAATTTGCCTCTGACTGCAGGCATCAATGTAACAACAAGGGAGGGTGGGTGATCAATACCAGAAACTCCAGAGACTGATTCTATCTCCACCCATCCTATTTAAAGACTATCTCCCCTCTCCTGTGACATCAGATTTGTGTAACCCTCCAGTTAATCTTTTGACCCTGATGACTAACTATAGCCTAGTGACACAGCCTCAAACTTTTATTATCCTTCATGCTTATTTCAGCCCTCAGTGCTTAAAAAAAGGAGTAACTTTCCACTTGGGCTAAAACTATGTTGCATTGGAGGGGAAGATACATTTAAAATGTGGGGACAGATTTATAGTAGGGCATGTTCTAGATCAACTTTAAATTTCAATGTAAAAATAAAGCTATCAAGTATTTTGTGTGCTACATGAAAAAAGTCAGTATTTAACTTATGTGCAAAAAAATAAACTAATTTGCACCCCATGCATTGTAACATGGCTTTTCCCAGAGAACATTTACTCCTTTTTTTTTTTTTTTTTTACTTATTTTTCTATTTTTTATTTAATCTAGCTTCTCTTTTTGCTCTGAACACCATTTTTTAAACCTTTTAATCATTTTTACCAAGTATCAGTTTACAATCAAAATAAACCAATAGCATCCAGCCATTGGTCCAAACCTTTACTGTTCTCTAAGGGAGCATAGGGGACATAGTGATCCTTTTTTCTGGACATTACTTGTAAAGTTGCTCATTGTTTCAATATACCTAAAAGACACACCTCTTAGATGGTAAGCTCATTTGGACAGGGTCATCTTAACATTTTTTTTCATGTTATTGTATGTAATATGTTTTATCATAATCCCTTCATTGCACAGAGTTGTGTAATATATGATGGCACTTTATAGATGTTGATGATGGTAATAATAATGATACTTGTGTGTTTTATAATGCACCTAATGGATGTTTTCTACTGATTGGTCTAGGCAGGTTGTATGAAGTATTTCTCTATAACACATAACATAGCAGCACACAATAGAAAAACAAGAATAAATAGACCGGCACCCGTGCAGAATCTAAACAGTGTACATCACATGTATTACAAAATAAGTAGTGTGGGTATTTGAAAAGTAGTGAACTGGTACTGGATAGGACTTGGCTCAGTTTGCGCATCCATTAACTAGCTGTGTCTATGAGAAACAGAGGAGCCATCTATACAGCCACAATCATGCACTACTTGTATGCATGTATTTTTAGTCAATGTTTCCCAAACCCAGTCCTCAGGGACCTCTAACAGTGCAGGTTTTTCAGGTCACACGTGAAATAATTATACCACCTGTGGATCTTTCAAAATGTGTCAGTCAGTAATGAACACCTGTGCTCCAGAAAAGAGATATGGAAAACAGGGGGGTCCCTGTGGACTAGATTTGGGAAACACTGTTTTAGATGATCTTTTACACTTTGTTTATAATAGTCTTATAATTTTACAATATTTTTGAAAATAAGATATACTGTAAGATATGTCACGTTCAAACATGACACTGCTATAACCATATTCCCTGTAAAACAACCAAAATATCTTTTTTTTTTTTTTTTTTGGTCCAAAATATATCTTTTTTGCACATGCTAATTTAGTTTAAGAATATAAAACAAATTACATGAATAAAGCACATTATAAAGAAAATAAAATACCAGAATAAAAACCATATATGTGGGCAGACAAGTTTACACTGAGTATATAGTAATTATTTCACAATAGTACTGATAGAAAATTCAATCAAACAGTTTCATGAATAACCTGAAACAATGCAAGCATTTGAGCAGTATTATATAAAACAATTTCCAACCCAAGCTAAGATCAATATTCAGTCAAAGGTTTTCAGCAGTGTAATGCATGACTTCCTTTCCCAGGCTGTATCTAACATGTTGTATTTTTGTTGTTTTGCAGCAAAGTATATTGGATGCTACTTGGATGACACACGACAGAGAGCACTCCATGGAGTGTCCTTTTTTGACTACAAAAAGATGACAGTGTTCCGTTGCCAGGACAACTGTGCTGAACGGTAGGATGGCAATTGCTGAATGAATGGAGCTTTATTAGTATGTGCACATCAACAAATTATTTTTTTCTACCAAAACCTGATCCTTATTTTATGATTTAATCCCCTGTTTTAAAATGAAAGATGTATTCAAAATCTATGCTTAACAGTATTTTCCATAAGACATAATCAAACACTGTAGTGCAAACTGTATATATTAAAACCCTAAAAGGCACTGTAATAAAATTATAAAAAAAATAAAAGGTACATACTGACAAGGTGATAACAGACAGCTACAGTATTTGACAGTTTACCAAATATGTATTTTGGGTATATTTATTTATTATTGTTAGTACATGTGAGCATTTTGAGCAGAGATGCTTGGGCTGAACTTAGGGCATCCGAGTAGGCTCGTGAGCGGGCTCGGTACTTTCGCATGCCCTCGGATCTGAATCGAGGCAAAACATCATTGTTGCATTGTCGGATCTCACAGAGTTTGAATTCCATAAGTACCTCCCTCCCCAGGAGACCCAGCGCCATTGCTCATACAGAAGCAGGAGGGGTAGCAGTGTTTTTGTCCCTTGACAAGAACACAAGAACAGAAGGTTAATAATAATAATGTAGGAACAAAAAAGAGCGAAATTATGTGATTTAAGTAAAAAAAAATAGGGATTTTAGAAAAAAATAAGGATCCAAAACCAAAACCAGAACACGCAAGAGCGGTTTTACCAAAACCAGAACACAAAGCTAATCCATATCCAAAACCAAGACCAAAAACCAGGGGTCAGGGTCAGTGAACATCTCTAATTTTGAGTCCACTCTGGAAAAAACTCTAGAAACTCATATGGATAACTCAGCTGTTTCAAAATCTTTTAGAGACTTTCTTGGGGCAAATCGTTGTTATAGACACAGCAATTGGCCTTTTGAATTCTCATGAAGTTTTCACGAATTTAATGAACTATTCTCTGCAATTAAAATCCTAGTATCTCAATTAATTCCCTCCAGTACATGCCTAGCTTTAATGCTTCAGTACAAATATTTCAGTATCTGCTTGACTGTGCTTCACTTAGGAAACTATTGCAATTATATAACAGTAAAACTGCTTGATTTATTGTATGTGTGATCTATTTAATATTTTTGATTATGTTAATAGAAGATTATAGCAGTATGTTATGCATTTTCTTATTTAAATGCCCTTGCATTATAGGCATAATAAACACTGTTGTGCAGAAGGAGATTGCTCATTAGCTATGTTTTATCAATGACCAGCAATACCTATTGCACTTGCTAGGCCTGATTAATTAGGGCACGTATTCTGAATGCAACAGGCGCTCAGAATATGACGTCCGTATTTTGGCTTTGCATGCACCCAATTATAAGTTAACAAGATCCGTGGTCTGTTGAATTCGGGCACAGGGCTGCTGTAGTTTCTGTAAGCACCTGCAGATTGAGGGGATCCCACGATTTCACCAAAACCGGTACTAGGCCAACCAGTCGGGGTGGGCACACGATTGCATGGGAACACTTGGCAGGGATCCCCTTGCCATAATGACAAACCAATCCCAGCTTGCTCAGCTCAGGGGCTGGATTCACTAGAATATTATAAACACACAGTAAATAAATGTCACCACATAATCTGTCCTTAACCCACTAGCTTAAGGAATTACAGTCACCTGACTGTTCTGATTTGCAGATACTACATATGCAGCTGAGAGAGATTCATGTATCTGGTATAGAACGGCAACTCAACACCAGACCTTGCACCTTCCAGGAATCAAATCACAGAATGAACATCATCTCCCACCCTGGAGTGGCTCCTTATATCTAGGGTCAAATTTTCACAGTGTTTTCCCCTCCCTGGGCAAACCCCTGGCTCTCTCTCCCTTTAAACATTGGTTGGTGCTGGATCAGAGGGTTGGAGGGGGGAGTGGAGATGAGCTGTGCTTCCACAGAAGCCCACTGCTGGGTTGAAGACAAAATGGACTAGACCTATGAAAAACAATGGATACTAATTGGCCTCCCCACCTCCAAAGATAGGGTAGCCCTTACACTACTTTGTGATGTCACAGAATCCCCAGCTGTTCCTTGCTTCCCGGAGAGAAAGGAGGGGGAGAATGAATGTAGCTACAGCCCCCTCATCTGTATCCTGGAATCTCATCCTTACCCATACCATTTCTATTGGTAATTACTTCAACCTTATTGCATCAGTGTTTGAACTGAATTAAGAAAATGCATTTTTATTTCTAATGCATAAATCAGAGTTATACCGGAGTTAAACGAGCGTAAACATGAGAAGAACATTCTGTCTCTTACCACAGCTACACAAGGACAACGTCAGTTTTCACTTGAAACTCCATATTCTACTCCTGATGTTTCCATCTCAACCTGGCTACAAGCTTCACAACACAAGAAGACTGTTTTGGAGTCTGCTCTTATTTTCTACTCGGCTCATGAAAGTTGTTTTATCTGTCAGTTTATTTTCCCTGCAAAATCCCCTATGTTTAATTAGCCTGCTGTACTACTTGCTCAGCCACTCCCTACCCATGTTGCAGCTATTGCAGTCCCCTATCTCATCATTGTACTTTCAATTCTACTCAAGGCTTTGTCATCAGAAGTAGGAAGAAATTAAACTGATTTTGAACCCCTCTTCTCTGTCATGACTCTGCAAGAAATCAGCTACTCCATCACCTGTTCTTTATTACTCTCCATTCAACACTTCCACCCACATAATTACTTCATGCTGTCCAGACATCCACAAATAAACTGCAACTGCATTTATGTAATGCACTGTTACATAAATGTAGTATGTGTTCTTTGTGATTACTTATAAGTAGATTTCAGCGTTTCGGATTCCGGCAGATCCCAATTTTGAGTTTTGGACTCTAACCGAGTCATTACTCAGTTTCTCACACAATATTCAGATCTGAAATCGAGGCAAAACATATTTTTTTCGTTAATACGTTGGATCTTGCAAGTTTTGGATCAATGTTCTATATGTATATATGTATGTGGGTGTCTGTATGTTTGTATGCATGTATGTGTGTGTGTGTGTGTATATATATATATATATATATATATATATATATATATATATATATATATATATATATATATATATATATATATATATATAATGTCACCCTTCTGTTCTCAGCTGCCATTTTATAAGTAATAGCACGTGGGTAGGATGTTTGCTGCAATTCTGTGCTCAGAAAATCGCTTGAAGAGGGTTAAACGGTGAAAGAAGCAATTTATTTATGTTGCAATAGCTGTGATTTTGCTGCTCAAATCTAAAGAGTTTAATTAGAGATCAGTCTGCTGGAATTGTGTACTGATCATTTGGGTGTGAGAGAGTGAAGAGTAGAAAAGAAGTGGCTACTGGTTGTAATAGTATATTATAGTATATATATATGTGACTGGATCACTTATAAATAACCTATAGTATAAATTTAAAGGAAATAGCGCTGGGTGCTTATTTATATAATTGCACATGCATTATTTTTATATTGTGTATATTTTGGTAAGGGAAATCTTTAATTTCTGAGACAAAGGGGAGAATTTTTTTTTTTTTCTGTTTTAACCTTTCTAGAGGAAATGCATTATATCTTATGTATATATTTGATACAGTAAGCCTTTGTTTTGAAAGCCTTTGGTATATCTTGGTGTAAGGAAATGTCTTGTTTGGTGTTTATAACTTTTCCTGAGGAATTCTTTTCTTTGGAGCAAATGTGTATTTTGCAACTGTTGGGAGAAAAGTTCTAATACTCTAGATGCTAATCTCATGCTAATTAGACCTTTTGATGCGTGAGGGTCATAGGAATATGTAATTAGACTTGCTGTGCACCCTGATGCAAAAAAATAGCCTGTGTCCAAATCAGTATAAAAAGCATTGTCTTGTACACTGAAATATATCATTCTGATGTTCCATCTGACCTGACCACTGATACCTTTAATCAGTGGAACTGTCCTTGTCAGGACATTTGAGCGAATTAAACATCACTTTCCTTCAAAGACCAGCTTGAACAACTTCTTTAATATTCCTGTAATCCTGTGACCTACAGTTTAGACCCTAATCCATCCTCCATCTGTTTCTGAGGTTTGGACCCAGCTTTTCCGGTACAATCACTCTGCCTGCTACCCTGCAGCTCTGGTCAGTGTGATAGGCCAGGGGGGATCCATCCATAGCAACTGTGATCCATAGTAAGAGATCAGTGGTATCAGTCAAAGTGTACCAGCACAGGAGTACACTAGCAGCGACAGTTACCCAGAAGGAGTGTGGTTCTGGGTGCCATAAAGGAGTCCAGTGGTGGCATCAGGCTCCTCCTACTGCAGCAGGAGGGGCATATTCACAATAACAAAAGGGGACGGTGACAAAGTAAGCCCAGCCGGTTCCCAGCAACAACAGACAGGGTGTAATAGGGGTCCACCCTGTCATAGATTTCTGGTGGCAAGCGTTGGGATAAGCGCAGATGGCTTTTAGTGAACCAATCAGGAAAGCCGAGTTATTCAGGAGTGGAATAACTGCAGCCAGGAGAATGCACAGGATGTCTAATTACACCAACGTGTCCAGGGCGGACCTTGAGACTGTGCAGTGCCAAGGGCATTGACATCAGCCATTTGCCAAACAGGGTGGAGATGAGAGGCATAGAGGGAATGGCACAGAAAACATGGTACCCTAGATGCCCAGATAGCAGAAATCCCTGCTCAACAGCCTGTCCACTGTAAGATGCAGGATCACAGCAAGGTTTTAAGATATCACAGATAAGCGTAAATATTGTTAGCTTTGCAATGCATGTAAATCCATGTTTGTGTAAACACATTGCATCCTGGTTCTAAAAATAGCCTGTGTCCAAATCAGTTTAAAAAGCATTGTCTTGAAATGTATCATTCTGATGTACCATCTGACCTGACCACTCATTATTATTATTATTATCATCATTTATTTGTTGGGCGCCACAGGGTTTTCGCAGTGCCTTGCTTAGTACGAACATTAGACCATACAGGGTAAAACATTGCAGAACAATAAACACTAAGTACCAATGTTTCAGAAACTCTGGGCAGACATATGGAGTGAGGGCGGATCAGAAGAGTCGGAATGGAGACAGGAGGGGAGAGGGGCCCTGCTCATGCGAACTTACATCCTAAGGGAGGGTGGACAAAACAGGTACGAAGGGAGGCAGTGATGCAAGGGAGAAAAAGGGACCAGGGGAGAGAGGGGAGAGCAACCACAGTGGATGAGGGGTTAAGTGATACCTTTAATCGGAACTTCTCAGGACATTTGAGCGAAATTAAACATCACTTTGCTTCAAAGACCTGCTTGAACAACTTCTTCAATATTGCTGTAATCCTGTGAGCTACAGATTAGTCCCTAAATCTAATCCGTCCTCCGGCTGATTCTGAGGTTTGGACCCAAGCTTTTCCGGTACAACCACTCTGCCTGCTAACCTGCAGCTCTGGTCAGTGTGATAGGCCAGGGGGGATCCATGCACAGCAACCCAGATCCATAGTAAGAGGTCACCAGCCCAAGTCTACCAGCAGGGGAGTACACTAGCAGCGACAGTTACCCAGAAGGAGCGTGGTTCTTCTGGGGGCATATTCAGAGTAACGAAAGAGGGCGATGGCAAAGTAAGCCCAGCCGGTTCCCAGCAACAACAGAAAGGGTGGCATAGGCGGTCCATCCTGTCACAATATAGTATAGATATCTGAACTACTTAGGGGAGAAAATTCAGAGTGCTGTATGACTATGAGCAGCACACCTCAAAAAAACAAATGTTCTTTAAAAATCCTAAGTATTTCAATCTGAAAGCAATTGTGTGAAGTCAGTACCAATGACATCTTTAGTACTAAGAGAGCAGCACCCCCCCCCCCCCTTCCCCACCCAAAAATAAATATATATTTTTTATGCTTTTAAAATCCCAAGTGTTTAAATCTGAATGCATTTGGGTAAGGGACAGTATCAGTGACTTTTTTTTTAATCACGTAATTTTAATTGAGAGTTTTTAACACAAACAAAAATAGACAAAAACAAACAAAAATAAAACCATGCACAAACAAACTTATCAGCTCAAAAGGTATCCAATCTTCAATTAATAAAGCATAATGTTGTTGAAATGCAACATATATAGTATAACAAGTCACATACAACAAGGTGCATAGGGCTAGGGCAACCAGGGGTCCAGAGAAAAAGGCACAGACTAATTACAGGTCAGGAAAGTGACAAACTTCCTGGTCATCAGAGCGTATTCTGTAACGCGAGTTATACCAACAGAACCAAATCTGGTGATACTTATTTTTAGCATTTCTGCTTGTGTACATGTAGCGTTCATGGCCCATTGTATAATTCACAAGAACTCTCCATTTCTGAAAATCAAGAGTCATCAGCAAGCTATAATAATTTTTGCCAGCGTCACATGAATAAATATATACTTATATAGTATGTTGGTCAAGGTGTTTTCCAATGAGGTGCCAAACAGACATACATTAGGGTCAAAGGGAGGGACACACGGCACAGCGTCACGCACGCATTTTCACACCTCTGTCCAAAATTGCTGCTCTGCCGGACATTCCCACAAGTACCAAACCACATTTCGAGCACTCAGTATCACATCTGCTACCAATTTTGAAAAGAGAACCAGAGAGTGGTATACCCTATGGAGTAAGTATAAGTGTATTTGTTGGAGTTGACTGCATGAAGTGGCATCTCTAAAACTCTTAAGCATCTGAGCCGAGTCCTTATCAGAAAGCAGTCCTATATCAACCCCCCCCCCCCCTTGAATTTAAGTGAGAGCAGTCCATCAGGGGCAGCCTGGAAGTTAAGTTCAGAGTAAAGTGTAGCAATGACTCTTCTCCTGCCCATGGTAAACAACAATTTTCTATTTGGGGAGACGAAGTGCTGCAGTGGGGAGTCACCAAATTGGAAATAAATAACATGCCTCAACTGCAAGTAGTGAAAGAAAGCCTAATTGGGAAGACTGAATTATTGTAGCAGCTGCTCAAATTATTTAAAGAGACCATTACAATAGAGATGACCCAAGCATATGCCAAATATTATCTGTAGACAATTTCTGCAGTTCATGGAGTTTACAATTATACCAGAGGGGTGTATCAAGATCATAACCCTACTCACCCAAAATATTTTAAGCCAGTGTCCAGACCTCGATAGCCTGCCTAGTAATAGGGGATACTTTCCTACCTTTCCTGCCTGACAGAAGAATCTGAAGTAGACTATTTGTAGACTCTGCTCACCAAGGAGCCCCATCAGAGCACTATTCCAAGAAGCCCTCATCCCATTCAATTAAGTGGGACGCCACCAAATTATAGAGTTAGAGATTAGGAAGGGCCAAACCACCAGACGCTTTGGATTTGCAAAGGATGCTTATTTTAATTCTGGGCCTTTTGTCCCCCCAAAAAAAAGGATGAGATCTATCTATTGGTAATTTGAAATAGTTTGGAGGAGGTACAGAAATGTGTTGCATAGCATAAAGGTTTAACATTTAGGTTGCACGATCACTTTGAATAGATTAACCTACTCTGACTTGGTAAGAGGAAGTCTCCCCCAGGAGTGGGACTTGGCGTTAAAATAATCTGCGATGGGATCAATATTTAGCAAAATGAATTCCGTATACGGTAGATCCACATTTACAGATTCTTAAGCAGCTTCAACTGCAGGGAATGACACACAATCAGGATGATACCATGAACAGGGAAATTACTGGACTTATCACAGTTAATTTTGAGACCTGCTTATTGACCAAAGGTGTCCACCGCATCTGGAAGATTAATCAGCGAATGTTCTACATCTGATAAAAACAACAGAATGTCATCCGTGTAAAAGGTAATCTTATCCATCACCCCTCCACCCCCCAACATGGAGATCGTCAATACTAGGATGTTAATGAATTAGGCATGCTAGTGGCTCTATAGCCAGCACGAATAGTGCAGAAGACAATGGACACCCCTGGTGAGTGCCCCTAACCAGATGGAGCCATAGCATAGCCATTAATGCATACGCTCGCAGCTGGGGCAGAATATAATAATTACATTTAAGTCCAAAGTGACCTAGCACTTCCCACATATAGATCCACTCAACAGAGTAATAGACACACCACCACTGTCCCTGGCTCAGTCCCATGGAGCATCTGGAGATTCATAAACAATCTGCCTTTAGGATAGTTGTTGTAGATTTGTGTGGAATGAACCCCATCTGGTCTGGGTACACTAGCAGACTAATTATAGCATTGAGTTTTGAATAGGATTTTGACATCCGAATCTGGAAGCAGGGGGTCTTTCACAGGCTTAGGCAATACAACAATCAAAGCTTCAGACATGGATGAGGGCAAAGTGCCCAAGTCGAACAGTAGGTTAAAGTTATCCAGTAGTTGTGGAATGAAGAAATCTCTACATTTTTATATCATTTGATGGGAATACCATCCACACCTGGAGCTTTATTGTTTGAAATGAGGCAATTGCCAAATCCAATTCTTCTATTACAAGGGGGTATTTAAAAAGTTTGCCAACTCCCGAGAGATAAAAGGCAGCCAGATATATTATCATCTAGGTAGGCATTAAGAAAGGTTTCCATAAACAAAACTCTGGACCCATACAATGTCTCATAATATTGTAGGAAAGTCTGGGCAATATGCTTGCCATCAAAGCGTTTGAAATTATGCTTGTGCAAAATTGCTGGAATGGTTCCACCGATCAGGTCTAACTCCCCCTAACCCCTCCATATCCACCACAGTCTCTTGTGAATGCCTAGAAAACAGGAGATAACATTTGGATATGCCATATAAATTATCTGACCAGTCATGCTTTGTGTGCAGCCATTTAAGTCTGGTCTCCCTGGAGTGGGAAGTAATGGATGGACACTCTAGGTCCCTACAGACCTATTCTAGTTCAATTTCTTCAAGTCTATTACATTTCTTAATTTCAGCCACATGTTTAATAACTGAACCTCTAAGGAAAGCTTTAAAGGCATCCCACAAAAGAGCCTGGTCATGTATCTGGGCATTGCCTTTTTTAAATACATCAGAATTATAGGGAGGCGGAATATAGAGTGCAAGGACTATGATGGGGAAGATTCAAGAACCGCCCAGAGAAACACGACTCTCCCGTAAGGGTCAAAGGTTCTATGTGCTCAAGAGCAAAGCGTAAATGTTTTATAATTAGGACAGAGATGTAACAAGCATTTGGGGAATGCACAGAGTAATATGCCCTTTCCACCCACGGCCATTTAAGAGTCAACACCCTCGACCATTAAGAGAAGTGATATCAGGGTTATATTTCCTAATTTGGGACAGTACCCATGAATGCTTCACTTTATCATTAAGGCCCCTAACATTCCATGTGAGCAGAAAGAGGACACCCACAACAGGAATACTTACAGCCAAGGTGCATCAGTATGACAAGGAATGCAACAGGTGAACCTGGAGAGGAAGGGACTTCTGGTCAAAAGAAGGACCCCTATAACCTGCCCTGTGCACAATGCATGGAGAAAAATACAGCAAGCTAAATATGCAAGAATGACATTAAAAGAAGTGCACAAAAATACATGACATCCAAATCAAGGAAAAATATGGATACCACAAACTAAAGCTCATGTCATTGGCATCTTTAGTAAGCGGCCAAAAAAACAGTGTACACTTTGACTCTGAGCAGCATACCTCAAAATATAAATAATATATATTTCTTACTTTTAAAACCTCAAGTGTTTCAATCTGAATGCAATTGTGTGATGGGCAGTATCAGTGACATCTTTAGTAAGTGGCCAAAAAACAGAAGCATCCCAGTACCAGTACTGGCAGTAGTAGTCCTTTACAACCTCGGTAAGAACAACTTGGGCCCTCACAGAATCCTGAGGAGAGTCTAAGGGTATCCATGAGTGCTATATGCGAGTCCGACATTTCAGATTCTGACCCTGGAATTATAGAGCAACCTCCTTCTCAAATTTCTCAACCATTTGGAAATGTGAGGATGATGATAAGCACATTGTCATTCTAGGGCATAAGACCAAAAAAAAAACCTCTTATATTTGAAAATATTTTAGTAAAACCCAGAAAACATTTGTCAATGCATCTGTAGCCTTTCCAATGCCAAAATATGTAGTGGTAGGGATGTTGATCATCTAGGCTCCTTTCCCTCTTACGTAATTTGCAGCGAGTTCATTCAAGTAGTTTATGAACAGGTGGAAAATTGTGTATAGTGAAAAGCAGCCCAGCATCAGCAAGCAGCCGAATGGATAGACACCTCATGCAATCTTCACTATCAACACCTTCATAATAAACCACCTCATTATTAGTACCTCATCCAGCATCAACTTCAAATTCAAACTGACTCCCCTAATGCAATTTATGAATCCCTAGAAGCATCCTATGGCTGTTGCTGCTGCTCGGGCTGATACTTCAATATAGAAGGGGAGAAGAATAGTATGCAACATTTATCTGTGAAGCAAGCATTTGCAAGAGGAACCAAGTATGACAGCCAACATCTTGTTGCAAAGTTGATCACTAAAGCCATGACAGTTATGTTAGCATTGGATATGCGTCCCATTTCCGCCATCAATGCATCAGGTTTTAGCGGATTAGATGAGGTCATGTGTCCACAATACCAAATTACATCTTTATTACATTTTTACCAAGCAGCAATTCCTCAACTGTACCAGGAGGTTAAAGAAAAAGTATTTCAGAAAATTACATTGTACTGATTATACTTAACTACAGATAAGTGGACAAGCAGTACTGGTCAATCAAATGACTACATAACCCTGACAGCTCACTGGCTATGTGTTTCGCCATCATCATCAGCAGTGCCAGTAGCTTCATCGTCATCCTTCACATCTTTACAGCATATTTGTGCTATCACGCAATGTCTGAACATTCACAGGCCAGCTACGTGTCTCACTGGTTTCACTAAGAGACATACCAGTGTCAGTTTGTTGGAAAACTCAGAAATGTCATAGCAAATGGCTCATCCTGCTAATACTTTCCTAAGGATTCAAAATGGCTGATAACAGAAAATTGAGTCACACTGATGATGAGTCAACACAGCACACCAATGTGAAAGTTTATTATGACATCTGGTCAGGCTTAAAATAAATCCCCAAATACAGTCATGGCCAAAAGTTTTGAGAGGGACACAAATATTGTTTTTCACAAAGTCTGCTGCCTCAGTTTTTATGATGGCTATTTGCATATACTCCAGAATGTCATGAAGAGTGATCAGATGAATTGCAATTAATTTCAAAGTATTTCATAGCCATGCCAATTAAGTTTATCCCAAAAAAATTTCCACTGCATTTCAGCCCTGCCACAAATGGACCAGCTGGCATCAGGTCAGTGATTTTCTTGTTAACACAGGTAAGAATGTTGACGAGGACAAGGCTGGAGATCACGGAGTTAGAATAACAGACTGGAAGCTTTAAAAGGAGGGTGGTGCTTGAAATCATTGTTCTTCCTCTGTTAGCGCTGGTTATCTGCAAGGAAACATGTGCAGTCATCATTGCTTTGCACAAAAAAGGGCTTCACAGGCAAGCATATTGCTGCTAGTAAGATTGCACCTAAATCAACCATTTATCAGATCATCAAGAACTTCAAGAAGAGTGGTTCAATAGTTGTGAAGAAAGTTTCAGGGAGCCCAAGAACATCCAGCAAGCGCCAGGACCGTCTCCTAACTTTGAATCAGCTGCGGGATCGGGGCACCACCAGTGCAGAGTTTGCTCAGGAATGGCAGCAGGCAGGTGTGAGTGCATCTGCACGAACAGTGAGGCAAAGACCTTTGGAGGATGGCCTGGTGTCAAGAAGGGCATCAAAGAAGTCACTTCTCTCCAGGAAAAACATCAGGGGCAGACTGATATTCGGCAAAAGGTACAGGGATTGGTCTGCTGAAGACTGGGGTAAAGTAATTTTCTCTGATGAATCCTGTTTCAGATTGTTTGGGGCATCTGGAAATCACTTGTCCGGAGAAGGAGAGGTGAGCGCTACCATCACTACCTGTCTCATGCCAACAGTAAAGCATCCTGAGACCATTCATGTGTGGGGTTGCTTCTCAGCCCAGGGAGTGGGCTCACTCACAATTTTGCCTAAGAACACAGTTATGAATAAAGAATACTACCAAATCATCCTCCAAGAGCAACTTCTCCCAACTATCCAAGAACAGTTTGGTGACGAACAATGCCTTTTCCGGCATGATGGAATACCTTGCCATAAGGCAAAAGCGATAACTAAGTAGCTCAGAGATCAAAACAAATTTTGGGTCCATGGCCAGGATACTCCCCAGACCTTAATCCCATTGAGAACTTGTGGTCAATCCTCAAGAGGCGGGTGGACAAACAAGAACCCACAGCATTGATTAGGCAAGAATGGGTGGCCTTTAGTCAGTATGTGAACCAGAAGTTGATTGACAGCATGCATGGGCGAGTTGCAAAGGTTTTCAAAAAGAAGGGTCAACACTGCAAATTTTGACTCTTTGCATAAACTTAATGTAATTGTCAATAAAAGCCTTTGAAACTTATGAAATGCTTGTAATTTTACTTCAGTATACAGAGAAGGGCTGGCAAATTTTAGCCCGGGGAGCAAGAATAGAAATTGAAGGCGGCCCAGTGACCCAGCCTAACGTAGCCCACTATGGTACCGGCCCAGGCGCACATGCTCCCCTGCCCAACAGCCTAACCTTCCCCTGTCAGTATACCATAGCAACATCTGACAAAAACATCTAAAAACACTGAAGCAGCAAACTTTGTGAAAACCAATACTTGTGTCATTCACAAACTTTTGGCCATGACTGTATATTAACACCTTTAACAATAATACACAATTTTTCAATTCTTTGAAAAGTCCTTGTTTTTCAGGCCCAAAATTACAGAAATCCTTGCTTTATAGTGCCAGTGTAGAATTCATCTTGGAGGTACTCATATTCTTTTAATGGAGATATGTATAAAAAAGAGAAGGATAATGCAATAGTGTATTACCTTCAATGCCACATTTATTCAGCAACCAAGGAAACCATACATAAAATGACACCGTTATTGATATGGTTTTCCAATGACAGGTAATGGCTGCCTACCAGATTTAGCCGATGGTGTAGGCTAATAGTAAAGTTCTTTTACACAGGGGGCCCACACGCTGTGATGAGAACTCTAAGGGGTAAATGTATCAAGCTAAGAGTTTTCCGGCGGGTTTGAAAAGTGGAGATGTTGCCTATAGCAACCAATCAGATTCTAGCTGTCATTTTGTAGAATGTACTAAATAAATGATAGCTAGAATCTGATTGGTTTTTCAAACACGCCGTAAAACTCTCAGCTTGATAACTTTACCCCTAAGGGTCCAAGCAGTTAGTTCCAGGATGGAGATAGAATGGCTAGTTGTTGTTATCTAGACTGGTAGCTCCCAGAGATGTTTATCTTATTTATGTTGCAATTGTATATTTAAGGTTTGAGGGTGACATTGCTGATACTCATCTTAGGCAGCCACATAGGAGCGCTCTAAGCTGTACATCAATCTTGAATACCTTTAACAATAATGTTGAAATTAGCATCTAAGATAAAAAGGCAATATGGAGCTCCTTGTACAAACTGGCTATAGTGTACTTAAGCTGCCTACCCTTCAGTGTGTATTTGGATAGAGTGTTTAGCACAGCTGGGAACATTGTGTGTGATTGTCGGAGGAGACTACTTCCCCAAAAAGTAGAAATTCTGGTGTTAACCAAATTTAGCTACAGTTTGTATGAGGAATGTGATTCTTGCTGCCAATTGCAAACAGAATCTGTAATACTAGATTCCAATTGGGTTGAACTAATATTGTTTGATGATTATCTTGACATGAGTGATGCGGATAATGATGAGGGTGATGGCATTCCCTGTTGCTGAAATACTTGGTTTGGTAAACTACACATGTCCTTTTTAACATATGGGTAAGTGGGTGAGCCCAAGGTCAATTCCATCTTGCACTATTTTACATGATGGCCGTGGTCTATCATCTTGTGTAAAATGTTATGCGGTCAACAACTAGACATTCATAAAGTCGACAACCTTACATTGAAAATTCAGGTGTCAACGTTTTTTTTTTAGATCAACAGTATTATATGGTTAGGTATGGGTTAGGGATAGAGAAAGGATTAGGAATATTATTGTCAACCTAGTAATAGTGTTGACTTCATTATTGTCGACTTTCCAAGCGTGTCCACCAAATGTCGATCATGTATGTCGAACATATGTATCACAACCAGGTGGGAGGAGGGCCCATCTTGCACTATTCTACATTATGGTCTTGGGTTATCATCTTGTGTAAAATGTCTACTGATGCCACCGCTGTCCATCTAATGAGCTCTCATTACTGTCTCTTCACTTTTCATGATGCATGTTAAATACTGTTAAAAATGTTGTGTACGTAATCTCTGACCATTGTTCTTCTGGGTGCAGCCCACTTTCGTCTATATATTGTCTAAATGTCTACTGATGCCGCGGTCAATCTAATGACCTATGATTACTGCCACTTTGCTTTCCATGATGTAACGATAAAAATATTGTGTGTGTGTGGTCTTTCACTCACCTTGTTACATAGGGATTGTATCATGCTTTGTTGGCTGTTCAGAATTTTTAAAAAAATGAGTGGTTGGTGCAGGAGATGCTGTCTGTGGCTCATAACATTTCTGGGCATTTTCAACATGTAGAAATGCAAAAAACAACCCAAAGTCACATAATTTTACTATTTTTCAAAACTTTTAATTTAAATCCACATTAAAACATATGAAGATTTTTGGCCAAAACCAAAACACGAAGTTGGTTTTGGAACCAAAATGAAAATAAATGGGTGTCTGCACACATGTCTGTTATAATTATTGTGCAGGGAATTGGTACAGGTGAATCAGTCTTAGAACAAATACATAAACTGTAGATAAGCTGGACACAGGTGTCAGGGACTTGAAATATGACCCTCATTGCAAAATACAAAAATAGGACAATATACATGACCAGTGAGAGTTTCCATTTACATAATTCAGGCTGTGTTAAGATGATGGATGTTCACTGTTGAACATTCTGTGTAAATCCTATTGACAAAAACCTGCCTTCACTTCTTCATTTTAACATTCATTCATATTTATATTCTCATGAAGATGCACAGAGAACTTATGAAAGAGCAAATAAAATGTACAGATAAGGTAATCTAATAACTTCCCAACCATCTCATACCGAATTATCCCCTCTGTGTCACTCCTCAGAGCCATCTTAACAACATTATGGGCCCCCGGGCAAAGCAGTGCACCGGGGCCCCTAGATATAGATATAGATATATAGATGTATACAGATATAGATATAGATATATAGAGATAGATAGATGTACTTGCTCGGTGAACATTGAAGGGTTTTTTTGCAGGTTTTTTTTCTTTTGCAGGATTATTTATTCTCATTAAGAGCCATGCCTATGGGGCCCCCTTGCCCGTGGAGCCCCCGGGCAGCTGCCCATCATGCCCAATGGAAAAGATGGCCCTGTCATTCCTTTGTGTCTGCCCCCCCGCCCTCTCGATTGTAAACTCGCATTAGCAGACCTTTCCTTTTGTTTTCCTGTCTGCGCAATCCTATACACATGCCAGAACAGGGTGAAAAAAAGAATAAACCAGCGATCTAGCACAGGAAAGTCATTGTGCTCTCTTAGGTTTTAGCGCTAGTGACAGCAAATTGGAAACAGCCAATCAGTGGGTGAAAGGGTGAGCCAATGTGGGATGCCCCCATCAATTTGAAATTCTGGAGCTGCAGCAAACCAATCAGGTTTCACCGTGAGAAACCAATCGGGGTTCGCTGCATCCCCCACTCTGCGTCCAATATGACAGCTATTGTATAGCTGCGCCGTGCGGTGCAGTTTCAATTCGATGGCAGAGCGAGATCTGCGTGGCACTCCAGAGGAGAGATGGCGAGATCAACAAAGATGATGTCGGAAAGCAGAAAGATGCTGACGGAGACAATAAGAAAAGAAAGAAAAAGGCAACCTAACCGCACTTGGTATACCAAAAACCATAAATCCTAAAATAGGTTCATAAATATGTAACCCATTTCCCAGGGTACATAAATACAGAGGATTCCCTGAGTGGTGCTTCCCTTACATCTAATATATAGTCAATTGCCTCTGAAGAGATGAAATAAGATGGAGTTAGACAACGCAGGGTTGGAGAGCTGTGGGACCAAGCCAAAAGACTGCTGAAGACGTCATCCAGAAGAAGCGATCACGGTTCCCCCCCTGCTGCCAATCAAAGCTATCAAGTAAGGCCCTTGGGGCATCCCTCTTCCAGGCCCATGCCTGCACACAATCTTTCTTACACTTTGGCACAAGGCCCTGGACATCTTTTGGGCACTTGACTCATGCAGCAGTGGTGGGCACAAGGTCCTGGATAATTAGGACATTGTCGACTGCCCTGTCCCTCCTCTCACCTCCATTCTCCCAAGTGCTAACTGCCGTGTCCTTCTTCTCACCTCCATTCTCCTCACTGGCTGTCGGTGTGATGTCAACATCAGGTCCTGACAGTGTGAGTGAGCCCAACAGAGAAGAGTAGCTGCCTGAAGAAAAGACCTGGCAAGTAAGGGTGGGCAGTGGGGACACTATGATGGAGGGGGGCAATGTGATGAAGGTGGAAACATTGAGATGAAGGGGGAGCAGTGTGTTGCATGAGGGTCAGTGTAATACAAGGGGACCAGTGTGATACAGAAGGGATATTGTGATGAAGGGGAAGCAGTGTGATACAGGGAAGACATTGTGATGAAGGGGGGACAGTGTGATGCAGGTGGGGTCAGTTTGATGCAGGACTACTGGAGATGGTAGGGCTTATTATTTTTATTTTTACAGAAGTTAAGTGTGTGAGGGTCTGGGAAGTAGGTATTTGGTGTAGGTTCAGGGGGGAGGCAGTAGTTTAAAACTTTGCAGAAGTCAGACCCCAATTAAAGGTAGGCTTTTAGCATCTGTATTCCCTGTCATTTGCATTTTGTGATTTGTGTTTGTCAACTGTGAGGTTTGAGTTATGGCAGTACACAACACCTAGTGCTAAGAGTTTACAGTTGTACAGAATCTGGTTATATAGTTTGGTTGCTAGGACCAGGGCGCTGTTTTGTGTTATTGTAGCTAGCGTTAGTGTGGGAGTACATTTCACTCCAGTAGACAGCATTGTGGGTGGGCTGTCTTGTGTCACCCCTTTTTCTAGATGGCGATCGTGGGAGTGCAGACAACAATCAAGAGGAGTTTGGCGATTACCACGTGAGTATCATCTCTCCATTTCTCTTTCTCTTGACAGGGGCCACCAACTGTACATCAGTGTGTAGGATATTCCAGCATGGTACTTCCTTGTCCCAAATATCCTCCACAGTCCCGCATCCAGGCCAAATAAAATTTAGGTGTCAGTGATAGGAGTGGAGTGCTTCTCGCCGTCACCTCGTCCTTGCCCTTCCTTCCATTCTGTATCTACACCCTTCAATAATTTGGTGTGATTTCTTCCTAAACTGAAAAAGTGTAGAGTTGTGCTGAGGAGTACATATGAATGGTAAGTGGTCCAGTCGTGACAAGGATAAGAACTTTTAGTACGTCTATCCATTCCTCGCAGGCGCTATATTTTGGCGTAGTTGGCAGGATAATGATGGCCCACCAAGAGATCATTACAAGTGACCCAGAATTGTCATTACACAGGGAGAGGTGAAAGTGTTCCTGAAACAAGCCTTGGAGTGAGCAGGAAAACTTAAGAAAGGTGGATGTGCCTGGCAGGCACATTTAAAAGAACTGTGGGCCATGGTGCTGGAAGTGTGCAAGTGTGAGCGATCAGGACACTTCGCACATGACTGCCCAGAAGACGAGGAAGTCTTACGAGAGTGTGTAGTCGAAGAAATCTTCGTATAGTAGCCTCTAGTTGAGCTGGAATCTGGAAGGAATGATTGGCAGAGCCTGCTGGATATTGGAACTCAGCTGATCATCCCGTCTAAACAAGATTCCTGACAAGAATACCCACAGTTGAAGGAAGCAGAGACTGAGGTAGGGGAGACGTCAGATACAGCAGACAACTAGTCAATGCCTGTGGAGGAGATGGTCCCTGAAGAGGAAGGTAAACCTGTGAAAGGATCTAACCCCAGCCATTAGACTTTTTGGCGCTGCGGCAAACCAATCAGGGTTCGCGCGGGGGCATGCCTAGATCTTGTGAAGCAATAGGTTGCCTGTTCTCTCCTCCAAAACCTTCATTGTTCTGCACTGCACCTGTTCACCACTGCAGTTAACAGGCAATACCTCCATACTGTCCCAAACGCGATGGCAGGACAGAGCCCTCAAATTGGGACTGTCCCATGTAAATGGTTGGGAGGTATGCATTCTGGCCCTGTCTCCTCTCCTCTCTTGCTCCTTGCCATTGACCTGCTTAACTCTAGTAATATAAGATTCTTGATGACCCCTTCCCTTCTCTGTACTGTGCATGCTGTTTGTTCGCTGTGTTACTTGATGTTGTTTGTTTTCCCCCATTGCGCTGTGGACCCTTGATAATTATAGATAATCTGCACAATCAAGTGATAGTGAGATGTTTGTGCTCCCTCACATGCAATTGAATATGAGTGGGGAGAGCTTATGTACTACTTTATGGTGAATTTACTTCACTGTAGCATGCACCAACCATTGAGGTTGCTCACTCTTAAATATTTTTCCTGACAACTCCATAAACATTACTGATAGGTATCCATTTTCTACATTGTTATGCTGTATAGGAATTTGGCCAAAACTGGGGAAAAAATTAACACATGAAAATGGAGCCCAGAAATTAAAAACATGAGATGGATTTTGCAAAATTATATAATCTCAAAATTTTGGTTTCATACTTGTAATGTAACACGGTGTCTGATTTCATTGACCCCTTTCTCTTTTGCATAACAAATTACTTTGCCTTTACTGACTATCATTAAATTTAGTGGTAGTTGGCAAGTTGTGATTTTGAATTTTAGTGCTTAAAGTTTACAATTCTGCTTAGGCAAAAGTTGTACAAGATCTGTGTTATACTAAAGCAAAGTATGAAGTTTGATCAAAAAAGAATGTTCTTTATAAGTCTGGCTGCCTGTACGTTCTTAGAAATTAGGCCTTATTAACCATTTTAAAATGTTCACATTTTAATGCATAGCAGTTATTAAAAGTTATTTTTGAAAGTACTACACATGCAGGTATACAGAACTATTATATTTGCACAAGTGCACCTTTTTATCCATCTAGCACATTTTGGTTATGAAGCTGCCCTGGAAAATCAATGTACACCTACTGTTTATGGAATTACGGGTCCGATTGAAAATACTATTGGTGAAAATGTCACTTAAAATCCTATCCTACCTTAGCAGTTGTACTACTATAGTTTATTAATATAAACTGTTTTATTTTTCTCCTAAAATGCTGGTTGGTTTAGAATAATGTATGTCTTAAACGTATGTCTTAAACTAATCATCAGAGTGTGGGGATATTGGGGCTGTTTTATCATATTTGTATATTTAAATGTTTTATTACATTGTCACTATGAAGCTAGAAATGTGATTCCTTTAAAAGTGTTCCTGGAAACTGCAGAAGTCATCCCATTGAAAGTTTAATATACATCCCGATTAGCAGGGGCGGGCTGGCCTGGGGGGCAGGGGGGGCTGGGTCAGACGGCTATTAGGGCCGGGGGTAGGCCGCCTGTGTGCCCCCCGGCCATCCGTCTCCCAGCCCGCACCTGCCGATTAGCATCATCTCCTCAGAACCTGAAAATAATTGATTGGGAAATTTACCGAAGTGCAGTTTATTATGTGGTTTGCAAAACAGCACACATAGGATGTGCTTTTTAGATCCAAACTGCATCTAAAACTAGTTAAAACAAAAACCACATTCATTGTTTGGTCGGTTTGTAAACTCCTAAATTCAGTGCAGCCTACTCGGGAATGGTCCATTCGTTCCATGTGTTTTCTTTTTCTCTCATATTGATTACAATCCTCCCATTTGATTACATTAGACCATGAAAGAAAAAATATTTTTATTTATTAGGAGCCAAAATTACTTAAGAAGGCAAAATTAAACCATGTTCTAATGGGGGCAATATTAATTTATTATTTTCAAACAGGGTGATACTATTTTATTTCTAATGCAAGCAATAAGAGTTTATTTATGATAGTGCTCTATAATAATAATACTTATTATTTCATGATGGGTCACCATTTATAGTGCACACTTGTGGTACTACAAGTGCAGAAATGCACTTTCACCCATGGATATGCTCACGCATGTAGTTTTTCAAGTGCCAGCACGCAATAACACTGATGGGATATCAGTACATGCTGGCTCTTTTAGTTTCACAATAAGTTTTATTATATTATGACAGTTTTATCCTGGTATCAAATGGCCAAGATAACCAGAGGGGCCTAGTGCTAGTAAGCATTGGGCTGATACCCTCTAGCTGCAGTGGTCCCGATCATTCCCCCTTAGAAGATGCTGGGTAGGCTTGGCTGTTAGCGAATGTAAAGGAGGGGGTATTTTTTCCTTTATTTAATTATTTGTGTTTCATTCATGACAGGAGAGTACAGCATGCAGTTTGAACTATTTTGTCTGTCACAACTAAGTCTATTTTTTGGACATATCAGTGGGGATTTGATAAATGTGGTTCGAGACCTTGCAGTTTTGATACAAATGATTTGGTGTTTCATTTTCCCTTTAGTAAATCACATGGTCTACAAACTGCACATCAAATCACTTGAAATCCTATAGTTTGGTAAAATTGCAGTTTAGTAAAATTACCTTTTGCAGAGATAAAAACACCCTGCTTTCCCTTGCTAAATGTGACTTGTCTATCCCTTGAGTCTTGTTTAATTAAACTTGTCCTGCAAAATGCAGAAGATGCAAAAGTTTTCAACCCACACATGTTGCCGTCTTGGCCAACAAATTCAAGTGCTTCCAAATAAAAATGAGCGCATTTGTACAAATGTATGCTTCCGATACAGAAGAAAGGCAGTCATGCTGCACTTTAGTAAATTGCCTTTGCAGATATCAGAAACACATGGATTTAAAGGGCAGTATATAGCAAGTGAAACTGTAGATCATTCATTAAATATAATTATTATCTTTTTACTTACAAAGTGCTGACATATTTTGCAGCGCAGGACATTGAGGGGATCATGAATGACACAAGCAAATTGCATACAATGACATGAAATAGAAGGTAGAGATGGTCTGCCCAAAAGACCTTACCAACCGTATAGTAGATCCAACTATATAGCTGTATGTGTGTGTATATATATATATATATATATATATATATATATATATATATATATATATATATATATATATATATATATATATATATATATATATATATTAATATATATATATATATATATATATATATATATATATATATATATATATATATATATATATTAATCTGTATATATATATATTAGGGATGAGCGGGCTCGGATATCTGAAATCCGAGCCCACCCGAACCTTGCCGTTCCGACCCGGATCCGAGACGGATCCGGGTATTCCCGCCAATTGCAAAACTGAAAGCGAGGCTCCGAGTCATAATCCCGTTGTCGGATCTCGCGATACTCGGATTGTATAAATTCCCCGCTGGTCGCCGCCATCTTCACTCAGGCATTGATCAGGGTAGAGGGAGGTTGTGTTAGGTGGTCCTCTGCCCCGCTATATTCTGTGCTGTGCTGTGCTCAGTCCAGTGGTGCTGTGTCCTGTGCTCTGTCCTTCTGAGTTCAGTGGTGCTGCTGGTTCCTGTGCTGTGTCCTGTTCAGTCCAGTGGTGCTGTGTCCTGTGCTCTGTCCTTCTAAGGGCATTGTTATTTCCCCATTATTCCCAAGTTATAAAAATTTTTAAAAAAAAGTTATAAAAGAAAAAAATAAATTATAAAAAAAATAAATTAAAAAAAAATATCCAAAAACAATCCTGCAGTATAAGTCCATTGGTACAGCAATATTACAAAGTTCACTGATTCTGCAGTATAAGTCCAGTGGTACTCTCCTGTGCCACATATAATTTTTAAAGGCTTTGCCGAGTGTGTGTGGCTTAGGGGTACACTCTCTTGTGCTACATATAAAAGTGGCCGGTGTACATCCCTAATATATAAATATATACCCCCGGCAACCACCAACCACTCCCAACTGTCACTTCTCCTTCAAGAAATATATATATATTATTTTTAAATCTTTATAAAAACTTTTAACAATTAACAAATTAAAAACATCTTAGTATACCGAATTTCAGCCCTTTCTGAATTTTTTTTCCCACACACACTAAGAATTTAGTAGGTTAGTGTATAATTTCGCCCAGCAGGTGGCGCTGCAGCTTGGTTTTATTTTTTCCACACACAGACAGACTAACACACGCCACTAGACATTTATATTATAGATATTACAATATATATGTATATAATATGTGCGTGTTTGTGTAAGTTTTTTTGCGGATATGAAGCTTTATCTTTCACATTGTCTCTGTGCAGGGGATACATGTATGCTGGCCTTGAGTTTGGAGCAGAATGCTACTGTGGTCACAGAATTAAAGCCTTAAACGTCAGCGAGTCGGAATGTAACATGGAGTGCAAGGGAGAGAAAAGCAACATGTGTGGTGGAGTCAATCGCTTGTCCATTTACAGACTGGAGCTCACCCAGGAGTCTGCAAGGAGGTGTGAGTACTAATCTCCTAAACCGATTGCATCATTTTTATTGGCTTACCCAATTTAGAAGTGGAAAGAATTGTAGCTACATAGAAAATATGAATATGTGTTTTATCTTATGTTACTGTTTGTGCAATCAGTGCATATGTTATCAATTTGTTATGCTTATTTCAGCTATGGAATGTCAAGATGATTTTCAGCCCTTATGTTTTTACAGAATTACAACTCCCCAAATTGTAAATTAGTTAAGAGAATTGTCTGCTTCTGACTTGGTTAATATTCCTAAATTTATAGCACTGATCTATAACTGTCTATATGGGTTTAGTGAAGAGCAAAATGGTCTTAGATGTAATTTGAGACCTACAATAGTTTGATAACTATGTAATGCAATAAAGCTTTGTGTACAAATCTAATCACATTTGACTATGCACTGGCAAGCTCCGACTGACCATTAAAATGACCAGTTCATCTTATGCAGTCCCTCATAGCACGCTTGATGCAAGGCAGACATTGCAAAAGAAGTCTGACTACATTGTAGACTATAGTTTGTTTATCATCATCATTTATTTATATAGCACCACTAATTCCGCAGCGCTGTACAGAGAACTCATTCACATCAGTCCCTGCCCCATTGGAGCTTACAGTCTAAATTCCCTAATATAGACACACAGACAGACAGAGAGGGAGAGACTAGGGTCAATTTTGATAGCAGCCAATTAACCTACTAGTATGTTTTTGGAGTGTGGGAGGAAACCGGAGCACCCGGAGGAAACCCACGCAAACACAGGGAGAACATACAAACTCCTCACAGATAAGACCATGGTCGGGAATTGAACTCATGACCCCAGTGCTGTGAGGCAGAAGTGCTAACCACTTAGCTGCCGTGGTATAGAATGTGTATGCTACATAAAATATATTATTTATAGTCAACAAGCCCAGTAAGTGGAACTATGCACATTAGTCTGACACTGATTACAGACTTAGCAAACACATTACTAGATGTCTTCTGTAAATGAACGTGTGTTCTTTATAAAACTTTCCCTATACTACTTTTCAATTGCGTTATGGGAATTATCCTCCGTTTCTTAGGTAAAGGAGATTCTTTCTAAACAGAGTCACACATCACATTGTGCCTTAAATCCCTGTTATTACTGTGTGCTGTGTACCTTCATAAGTAGAGAATAGTTCAGGTGAAGTGAACAGCACATTAGTCATCTTAACCAATCAGCTTTTCTGATATACAAAAGCACAGAATTTTAATCTGACGTCAGTGAATAATGATAAGAGTCAGAGTCAGGAGTTTTGTGTTTATTTCTGAAACATTACCAGCTTTTAACTCAATGATGTTGCTTCACAAGTAGTTTAAAATATATAACTATATATAGAGAAATTGTTCTGTTCCATTAGTTCACTTGAGAGGAATCATATCCACTCATGAGAAAAGTACGAGAGGTACTTTATCAAGTGTAAAATGAAATTCAGTGAAACTGAGTATATTTCACTTCATCATTGGTCATTAATCCTATCTACTTGGTAAGAAAGAACATTACAGGGCAGGGCAGAGCCACAATTCACCTCTAGGTTTTTGTGTGGAGTCTTTGCACAGGGTATATAATGAGATCTATCAACATAATTTATTAGTATATCCTGGAGGGTGCATCCTGTTTAGAATACAAACATCCGCATCTCTAATCCTTTCTTACAGTTTTGTTCCATATATTCTATGTAAATGTATTTTAGAATAAATGCAATTATTTAATTTATACAGTGATCATTTGTTTTTTTAGCCATTCAATTTTCTTTTAGTTTTCTGTAAATAGCCAGATGTATAGAGGGGAACAGGGGTCTTTGAATTTAGATCTTATTACAGTTGGCTGGAGCATATATATAAGCTTTTGCAATGATAAACCAAGATGTTGTATTCAGAATACAAATGTAAATATTTCAAATTCAGTGACCCTATTACGTTAGACTAGATTGCTGTAAAATTAGTAATGAAATGAGGTTTTACATGACTTAAATCGAGAGCTTTACGCCGTACCAAGTAATGTATAATTTGAGTATAATTAGTTTACTAAGCTAGAGTCATGTGGTTACTGTCACCTAAATATTGGAAAAGGGCCATTTCATATATTTTGCATGAATCCAGATACAATTGAGGGCTTGGGGGCATCGCATTTAATTTTTGCCTCGGGCTCTACATTTCCTAGTTACTGTTCTGCCTGTAGGATAATGGAACTGGAAATTGGACTAGGGGTTTCCTACTTGCAAAGCAGGAAATCCACATGAAAGTATGTTTACATGATCTATAAGTCCTTCTGTAACACCTGCGGGGAACGGACAGATGCACACAAAGTTCCTACCTTGTGCCCAACTGGTCCACATACTGTTTGTACGGACCCCTCAGCGTGACTTTCCACACCACTTCAGTCTAGGGAAGAAAACAGACAGATTACTAAATTGTTTAAGTCTGAAGGGTCTGAGAAGTCCTTCCGTAGGTACTAGAAATTTATTAAAATATGCAAAAACTAATTTAGATCGGCTAAATTAGAAAATGAAAAACAAGTTGCAATAGAAAGTAATACGAACCCCAAAAAGTTTTTTAAGTATATAAATTGCAAAATTATTAAAAAAAAGATAATATAGGACCCCTAAGAAGTGAGTTGGTTGAATTGATAAATGATAGTAAGGAAAATGCAGAGGTATTTAACACTTGAGGGACAAATGGTAGGACTAATACATAAAAACTGAAATGAAACCGTACCATTAATTAATACTTGACTGACAAAGGAAGGCGTCCAAAGGCGACTGATGAATATTAAGATAAATAAAGCTCCAGGTCCAGATGTCCTACACCCAAGGGTTCTTTTGGAGCTAAACTCAGAAATAGCTTCAATCTCATCAGGTTCAGTACCAAGGGATTGGCGAATAGCAGATGTGTTGCCATCAGGGCCGGATTAAGGGAAGGGAGGCCCCCGGGCTAAGGGTTCTGTGAGCCCCCCCATGAGCTCCCAACCATGAGGCCCACCTCTGTGAGCTTACCTCCTTCCGTTGTTCCACTCCCTGTAGCACTTAAGTGGCGCATAGTAATCTCCTTACTGAGGAGATCTCGTGAGAGTGAGACTATGATTCATAGTCTCCCTCTCACAAGATCTCCTCAGTAAGGAGATTACTGCGTGCCGCGTAAGTCCTACAGTGACAGCAGGCAGCTAACAGCATAACATTTGCTGTTAGCTGCCTGCCATTCTCCTTGAACAGGTGACAGATGAATGCCGGCAGGCCCTCCAGCTGCCCGAGGCCCCTGGGCTGTAGCCCCTTTAGCCCTATTGTTAATCCGGCTCTAGTTGCCATTGTTTAAAAAGGGGACAACCAGGGAATTATAGACCTGTAAGCCTGACATCAACATTGGGGAAACTACTGGAAGATATATTAAGGGATATTATTCAGGATTGATTAGAGGGAATCAGCATGTATTTATGAGGGATAGGTCATGTCAAACTAATCTAATTAATTTATACGGGGAAGCTAGTGGGAACTTGGACCAGGGAAGCACAGTAGATGTGGTGTACTTTTGCAAAGGCCTGTGATACAGTGCCCTATAAAAGTATGGTTTACAAATAAGAAAACTGGGTCTAGGAAACAACATTTTACTTCAATCGAAAATTGGCTAGAGTATAGGGAACAGAGAGTTGTGATAAATGGAACATTTTCTAATTGGTTAAAAGGTTTAAGTGGAGTACCTCAAGGTTCCGTCCTGGGGCCACTCCTTTTTATTATATTTATTAATGACCTTGGTGATGGCTTAAAGCAGTGTTGGCTAACCTGTGTAACTCCAGGTGTTGTGAAACTACAAGTCCCAGCATGGTTTGCCAATATATAGCAGCTTATTGCTGGAACGGTATGCTAGGACTACCACCTGGAGTGTCACAGGTTAGCCAACACTAGCTTAGAGTGTAAAGTTTCCATTTTTGCACATGACAGTAAATTCTGTAAGGTAATCAGAGCAAGATTAGCTTCTCTACAGAGGGACTTAAATAAACTGGAGTATTGGGTGGCCAAATGGAATTATAACATTGATAAATGTAAGGTTATGCATTTAGGGATCAAAAACAAGCATGACATCTATAAATTAAATGGGATTAATTTAGGGGAATCTATAATGGAAAAGGATTTGGGAGTGCTTGTAGACAGTAGACTTAGCAATGATGCTTAATGTCAAGCAGCAGCTGCAAGGGCAAATAAAGTATTGGCATGCATGAAAATAGGCATAGATACAAGGGAAGATAGTGTAATTTTGCCACTGTATAAATCGCTAATAAGACCTCATCTTGAATATGGAGTACAGTTCTGGACACCACTCGATAAAAAAAGATATTTTGAAACTAGAAAGAGATCCGAGAAGGGTGACAAAATTGATAAAGGGTATGGAGTCATTAAGTTATGAGGAAAGGCTAGCCAGATTAGGCATGTTTACTTTAGAAAAGAGGCACCTAAGAGGAGGTATGATTACTATGTACAAATACATTAAGGGTCAATACAGAGAACTGTCATGGAAACCTTTTACCCCAAGGACCATACACAGGACACGCGGTCACCCCCTAAAGTTAGATGAGAGGAAGTTTCACAACCAGCAAAGAAAGGGGTTCTTTATAGTAAGGACAGCCAAGATATGGATTTCACTGCCAGGGAAGGTTCTGGTGCAGATTCAATAGATATGTTTAAGAAAGGGTTAAAATTTTTGGGGGAAAAGTATATCCATGGATATGACCGTTAATTAAAATGAAAGATAGTAGTGGATACAGGGAGAAAATGGGACTGCAATATTGAGTCTGGAGGGATTTTTCCTGATTGAAACAGATTGGCAGTTGCTTAATTTCAAATATAAGTGAGGGATCGCAAGAGATCCAAAATAGGTTGAAGTTGATGGACTGGAGTCTTTTTTTCAACCTCATCAACTATGTCATTATGTTACTTATATAATTATAGGGCAGGGTTGCAGGAGGGAAGTTGACGGCCAGGAGCGGAGACACTTCACTCTACCCCTATTGCCGACACCTCAATTTGATCTGGGCCTGGACACAGGACTACACAGATTATTGGGACAGGGAAGTATCCCGCCTCAATATCCTACTCATCGATCTACTGGTGATGGTCCCTACCAAAGAGAAAAAGGAAAGGGAAATTGATACTCTCCTGGTAATCGCCACCTCCTCTTGATGGTCGTCTGCACTTCTGGGATTGGCGCCTAGAAACAGGGGTGGTGACACAAGACAGCCCACCACAATGCTGTCTATCAGGCTAATATGTACTTCCCACACTGATGCTAGCTACAATAAAACCGCTCCCTGGTCCTAACAACCAAGCTACATGAGCAGATGATGTGCAGCTATAAACTCCTAGCACTAGATGTTGTGTACTACTCTAACTCAAATCCCACAGCTCACAGGCACAAATCACAAAATGCAGCCAGGGAATATGAATAATAAAAGCTTACCTTTAATGGAAGTTTGACTTCTGATTCCTAGAAGGGGAAATACTTACACAAAACACACCATACAGTACAATGCAGTATCACAAAGTATGGTAAATGATACACCACTTCCTAAATGTGCTGCAGTGGGGACAGACCGGGCACGGTCTCAAATAGCAGGGTACTTCTTGATACCGGCCTATTGGCAATCTAACCTCACATACCTAGTCCCTGAATTATGTGCTCACAGGCTACTTCTTTACTTTTACTTGTGCCTCGGGCCTAAACCTGACCTTAACTTGGTCTACAGGTTAATCCTGTTCTTACATGCAGCCACAGGCTAAGCCTGAATGTAACTGGTGTCACAGGCTAATCCTGAATTAACTTGCTGGTACAGGCTAAATCTGACTGTACACAATTGTGCAAAAAAAAAGAATATACAAGTGCCCCTAATTATTTTGGGCCTTACGCCCACTGTTGCTGGACGGGCCTAGTGCCTGATTTATGCCACGGGTGTTATGCCAAAAAAAATACTGCAAGAAAGGACAGAGTGACAGATAGACATGGACCTGAAAGATGGCTGCCCAGAAGGCATTACTTTAATCCCACAGCTTTTGTCAGCAGCAGGGGGCAACCGTGATAGCTCTTTTGCCTTCCTTCTGTTGCTTCTTCCAGACAAAGTGTTCAATCTGTTTGCTTGATTCCGCAGCTTCCTGGCTCTGTGTTGATTCTTGCTGTCTTCTTTCCGCTCTCTACTACTCCGCCAGCTTCTTTCTTGTCTCCGAAGGATTCTCTGTTGATCTTGTCACCTTCTTTCTTCTTTCCGACATTTTCTAACTTGACTGCGTCATCTTCTGTCATGATCACGTCGTCTTTTCGTCGATCTTGCCAGCTTGACTCTTGGTGCTAAACTGAAAATGTGCCACGTGAGATGGCTAAATAGCCAATGCACTGGCACAGCACGGTAACGTGGCGACCCCTGATTGGCTTGTCGTGGCGCCAAAGAATCAAATGGCCGGCGGTGAGCCCTGATTGGCTCAGCATGCTGGCCACTGATTTGCTGGCAGAGATTTCTGCTGGTGGGATGACAACAATGAATTTGTTCTGCTGTGTCAATAGATCTCTATACTGCACTTATTTCTGGGAGTCATAGTGCTCATCCACACAGGTGTTTTTCAACGTTTTACTATTTGCATTTAGGAGGTTTTGTATTGTTAGATTTTCTGTCATTGTCAATGAAACATTATGCAGACATCTGGGGTGAAGCTGAGATTGCAAAACAAATTGAAATCAGTAATGAAAACACCAAATCAACACTTTTACATGTATAATTAAAAACCTCATACAAGGAGTTTTAAAATTTGTGCATTTATTTTTAGAGATGAATTTCACTTTAATCATTCTGCACTAAGAATCCCTTATCTATCTTCAACTGTTCGGTAGTTATTGTTACTGTAATGTCTTCATGGAGTTGTTTCCCCTGGTTTTCATCTGACCATTTTCACTCTATTAGAACCCCTAGCTCGTGGTCTAGTGATGCCCCATGCAACAGTGTGGAGTTGTTACAGTGATCAGACATCTGCCAGAAACTAACAATCTGTTTGAGGTACTTAAGTGATTCTTAGCACAGAATGATAGATTAATTTATGACACAACTTTTGTCAAACTATATGGAGCAGATTCTCTTCCCTGCACACTATTACCTTTATATGGTAATATTAACACAAATTTTTGCTCGCAGCTCTGTGAGCAAAAAATAAAAATCAGCGTTTAAATTACTGTAGTAACGGTAATGATGCATGTCCCATGGAACAAGCAAAGATTTATGTGTGGGAAACATGGAAGAGCTGGGAATAGGCTAGTATGGGGGAACAGAGATATAGTTATTATTATTTTATTTAGATATATAGAGTTGGTTGACGGTGCTACGGGGTCGACTTAAGCTCATAGTGGGTTATTTATATTTATATGGTAGCTTGCATTTCAGCATGGCTGACATTGAAACATGGGCCACAGCGCTAGTGAGCAGAGGAGAATGGCATTAAGTGCCCCTTGCAGGGCGCTTAGGGAGCAACAGTGGCCTGAGCAACAGTAGAAGCCCAAGGCCTCAAGGATTAGACTTGAGTGGGGAGTGTAGTGTGTAAAATAAAGTTAGAATGATCGGCCATATCAGGAGGAACAGTGGTGGTGGTGGTGCAGTGTCCGTGATTAGAGTTGTGACTATAGCAGCTCATAGTCCCACAAGGGAATGCACATCAGGCCTACAGAGCAAATAATGAGAAAGCTAAGAAGAGACCCAGGGACAGGAGTCGGCGTACATGCAGAGCCTGGCCCAGAGATCAGGTGCAGTTGGTGAGGCTAGCAGGTCTGCACAGTTCAAAGCATTTTATATGATAAAAAATGGTGGGATAATGGGTATGTGTAAAACAGATTGAGAGACGGGTCTAGCCTTATTATTATTAGTTTTATGAAAGCATACTCCTGCATTTGCAGAGGCCACAGTTTCCTAGTGGAGGGCCCGTTTGAGTGGCCACATTTGGAGGGGCTGTGGATCTTTTCACCAAGCGTGGTCCCTAAAAACCTACCCTGAGGCTCAGTGGTGCCCGTTGGTTAGTGACAGTGTTCTCAAGTCCTTTGAGCAGTTGAGATCGGAGTTTACACATTATACTTTATTTACAATTATTGTATTATAGAGATTTGACTGGTAATACAATTGTGTATTTCATTTATTTGTCTCTACAGCATTTTATATACCAGACAGGGTTAAATATTATATGGTTATAAGTAGGGATGAGCGCACTCGGATTTATGAAATCCGAGCCCACCCGAACGTTGCGGATCCGAGTCGGATCCGAGACAGATCCGGGTATTGGCGCCAAATTCAAATGTGAAACTGAGGCTCTGACTCATAATCCCGTTGTCGGATCTCGCGATACTCGGATCCTATAAATTCCCCGCTAGTCGCCGCCATCTTCACTCGGGCATTGATCAGGGTAGAGGGAGGGTGTGTTAGGTGGTCCTCTGTCCTGGTAGATCTCGTGCTGTGCTGTTTAGTTCTGTGCTGTGCTGTGCTGTGCTGTGCTGTGCTGTGCTGTGCTGTGCTGTGCTGTGTTCTGCAGTATCAGTCCAGTGGTGCTGTGTGCTGTGCTCTGTCCTTCTGAGGTCAGTGGTGCTGCTGGGTCCTGTGCTGTGTCCTGTTCAGTCCAGTGGTGCTGTGTCCTGTGCTCTGTGCTTCTAAGGGCATAGTTATTTCCCCAATATTCCCCTGTGTTTAAAAAAATAAAAAAAAGTTTTTTTAAAAAATACCAAAAACTACTTAAATTTATTTTAATTACCACAAAATTTGCACAACCAATCCTGCAGTATAAGCCCATTGGTACTGCAATATTACCAAGTTCACACATTCAGCAGTAAAAGTCCAGTGGTACTGCAATATTACAAAGTTTACACATTCTGCAGTATCAGTTAAATGGTGCTGTGTCCTGTGCTCTGTCCTGCTGAGTTCCGTAGTGCTGCTGGGTCCTGTGCCGTGTCCTGTTCAGTCCAGTGGTGCTGTGTCCTGTGCTCTGTGCTTCTAAGGGCATAGTTATTTCCCCATTATTCCCAAGTTTTTAAAAAATAAAAAAAAAGTAAAAAAAAATAAAACATTTAAAAAAAAAAAAATATATATAATAATTATAACCAAATTTGCAAAACCAATCCAGCAGTATAAGTCCATTGGTACTGCAATATTACAAAGTTCACACATTCTGCAGTATCAGTCCAGTGGTGCTGTGTCCTGTGCTCTGTCCTGCTGAGGTCCGTAGTGCTGCTGGGTCCTGTGCCGTGTCCTGTTCAGTCCAGTGGTGCTGTGTCCTGTGCTCTGTGCTTCTAAGGGCATAGTTATTTCCCCATTATTCCCAAGTTTTTAAAAAATAAAAAAAAGTAAAAAAAAATAAAAAAGTAAAAAAAAAATCAATAAATATAATAATTATAACCAAATTTGCAAAACCAATCCAGCAGTATAAGTCCATTGGTACTGCAATATTACAAAGTTCACACATTCTGCAGTATCAGTCCAGTGGTGCTGTGTCCTGTGCTCTGTCCTGCTGAGTTCCGTAGTGCTGCTGGGTCCTGTGCCGTGTCCTGTTCAGTCCAGTGGTGCTGTGTCCTGTGCTCTGTGCTTCTAAGGGCATAGTTATTTCCCCACTATTCCCAAGTTTTTTAAAAATAAAAAAAAAGTAAAAAAAAATAAAACATTTAAAAAAAAAAAATATATAATAATTATAACCAAATTTGCAAAACCAATCCAGCAGTATAAGTCCATTGGTACTGCAATATTACCAAGTTCACACATTCTGCAGTATCTTGTGCTACATATAATGGAGACCAAAAATTTGGAGGATAAAGTAGGGAAAGATCAAGACCCACTTCCTCCTAATGCTGAAGCTGCTGCCACTAGTCATGACATAGACGATGAAATGCCATCAACGTCGTCTTCCAAGCCCGATGCCCAATCTCGTAGTACCGGGCATGTAAAATCCAAAAAGCCCAAGTTAAGAAAAAGTAGCAAAAAGAGAAACTTAAAATCATCTGAGGAGAAACGTAAAGTTGCCAATATGCCATTTACGACACGGAGTGGCAAGGAACGGCTTAGGCCCTGGCCCGTGTTCATGACTAGTGGTTCAGCTTCACCCACGGATCTTAGCCCTCCTCCTCCTCCCCCCCCTACAAAAAATTGAAGAGAGTTATGCTGTCAGCAACAAAACAGCAAACAACTCTGCCTTCTAAAGAGAAATTATCACAAATCCACAAGGCGAGTCCAAGGATGTTGGTGGTTGTCAAGCCTGACCTTCCCATCACTGTACGGGAAGAGGTGGCTCGGGAGGAGGCTATTGATGATGTAGCTGGCGCTGTGGAGGAACTTGATGATGAGGATGGTGATGTGGTTATTGTAAATGAGGCACCAGGGGGGGAAACAGCTGATGTCCATGGGATGAAAAAGCCCATCGTCATGCCTGGTCAGAAGACCAAAAAATGCACCTCTTCGGTCTGGAGTTATTTTTATCCAAATCCAGACAACCAATGTATGGCCATATGTAGCTTATGTAAAGCTCAAATAAGCAGGGGTAAGGATCTTGCCCACCTAGGAACATCCTCCCTTATACGTCACCTGAATAACCTTCATAGTTCAGTGGTTAGTTCAGGAACTGGGGCTAGGACCCTCATCGGTACAGGGACACCTAAATCCCGTGGTCCAGTTGGATACACACCAGCAACACCCTCCTCGTCAACTTCCTCCACAATCTCCATCAGATTCAGTCCTGCAGCCCAAGTCAGCAGCCAGACTGAGTCCTCCTCAATACGGGATTCATCCGAGGAATCCTGCAGCGGTACGCCTACTACTGCCACTGCTGCTAGTGCTGCTGTTAGTCGGTCATCTTCCCAGAGGGGAAGTCGTAAGACCGCTAAGTCTTTCACAAAACAATTGACCGTCCAACAGTCGTTTGCCATGACCACAAAATACGATAGTAGTCACCCTATTGCAAAGCGTATAACTGCGGCTGTAACTGCAATGTTGGTGTTAGACGTGCGCCCGGTGTCCGCCATCAGTGGAGTGGGATTTAGAGGGTTGATGGAGGTATTGTGTCCCCGGTACCAAATCCCCTCGAGATTCCACTTCACTAGGCAGGCGATACCAAAAATGTACAGAGAAGTACGATCAAGTGTCCTCAGTGCTCTTAAAAATGCGGTTGTACCCACTGTCCACTTAACCACGGACATGTGGACAAGTGGTTCTGGGCAAACGAAGGACTATATGACTGTGACAGCCCACTGGGTAGATGCATCCCCTTCCGCAGCAACAGCAACAGCTGCATCAGTAGCAGCATCTACAAAATGGCTGCTCATGCAAAGGCAGGCAACATTGTGTATTACAGGCTTTAATAAGAGGCACAACGCTGACAACATATTAGAGAAAATGAGGGAAATTATCTCCCAGTGGCTTACCCCACTTAGACTCTCATGGGGATTTGTGGTGTCAGACAATGCCAGTAACATTGTGCGGGCATTAAATATGGGCAATTTCCAGCACGTCCCATGTTTTGCCCACACCATTAATTTGGTGGTGCAGCATTACCTCAAGAGTGACAGGGGTGTGCAGGAGATGCTTGCGGTGGCGCGCAAAATTGCTGGACACTTTCGGCATTCAGCCAGTGCCTACCGCAGACTAGAGGCACATCAAAAAAGCATGAACCTGCCCTGCCATCACCTCAAACAAGAGGTTGTGACGCGCTGGAACTCCACCCTCTATATGCTGCAGAGGATGGAGGAGCAGCAAAAGGCCATTCAGGCCTACACAGCCACCTACGACATAGGCAAAGGAGTGGGGATGCACCTCAGTCAAGCGCAGTGTAGACTGATTTCCGTGTTGTGCAAGGTTCTGCAGCCATTTGAACTTGCCACACGAGAAGTCAGTTCCGACACTGCCAGCTTGAGTCAGGTCATTCCCCTGATCAGGCTGTTGCAGAAGCAGCTGGAGAAAGTGAGGGAGGAGCTGGTAAGCCATTGCGATTACACCAAGCATGTAGCTCTTGTGGATGTAGCCCTTCGTACGCTTTGCCAGGATCCGAGGGTGGTCACTCTTTTAAAGTCAGAGGAATACATTCTGGCCACCGTGCTCGATCCTCGGTTTAAAGCATATGTTGTGTCTCTGTTTCCGGCGGACACAAGTCTACAGCGGTGCAAAGACCTGCTGGTCAGGAGATTGTCCTCTGAAGAGGACCGTGACATGCCAACAGCTCCACCCTCATTTTCTTCCACATCTATGGCTGCGAGGAAAAAGCTCAGTTTTCCCAAAAGAGGCACTGGCGGTGATGCTGATAACATCTGGTCCGGACTGAAGGACCTGCCAACCATTGCAGACATGTCTACTCTCGCTGCATTGGATGCTGTCACAATAGAAAAAATTGTGGATGATTACTTTGCTGACACCATCCAAGTAGACATGTCAGACAGTCCATATTGTTACTGGCAGGAAAAAAAGGCAGTTTGGAAGCCCCTGTACAAACTGGCTCTATTTTACCTGAGTTGTCCCCCCTCCAGTGTGTACTCGGAAAGAGTTTTTAGTGCAGCGGGGAACCTGGTCAGTGAGCGGCGAAGGAGGTTGCTTCCTCACAACGTTGAAAAAATGATGTTTATAAAAATGAATAATCAATTCCTCAATGAAGTACAGCACTGCCCTCCAGATACTACAGAGGGACCTGTGGTTGTGGAGTCCAGCGGGGACGAATTGATAATGTGTGATGAGGAGGAAGTACACACTGTAGGGGGAGAGGAATCAGAGGTTGAGGATGAGGACGACATCTTGCCTCAGTAGAGCCTGTTTAGTCTGTACAGGGAGAGATGAATAGCTTTTTTGGTGTGGGGGCCCAAACAAACCAATCATTTCAGCCAAAGTTGTTTGGTAGGCCCTGTCGCTGAAAATGATTGGTTTGTTAAAGTGTGCATGTCCTATTTCAACAACATAAGGGTGGGTGTGAGGGCCCAAGGACAATTCCACCTTGGAACTTTTTTTTTGGCATTATATGACCAATCAACAGTCGTTTGCCATGTTCAGAAAGTAAAACCAAATTTTAAAAAATTCAAGAAATTAAACCAAAAGTAAAATGCCGTGTCATAATTTAAAACAAGAGTTTTTGACGTGCTCTAAAACTACTGTATTGTTGTTTATATTTTATAAACACTACACTTGAAAGCTTGAGTCTTTCAATAAAAAAGTAACTGTCCATTGCACGAATATTTGCAACAGGGACAATTTTAGGGTTAAGAAAGCCAACTGATAACACTTCGACGCTGTCTGTCTTTATAAACACTACACTTGGAAGTTGGAGGAGGTATTGTGGCCCCGGCACCAAATTTACTACCGGGGCCACTCCACTGTGCAGTCCATATTTAGGTGTATCAGATATTAAACAACGGTGACAGTTGATGCCCAATTTTTTAATTATATTGTGGCCTCGGTACCAAATTGTGTACCGGGGCCACCACACTACGCAGTCCAGATACTTGTTTGGTGGAATTCAGACCAGTTGAGGGTTTTATTATTATATTGTGGGGACCACTCTATCTATACCACACTACAACTCTATACCACTCTATTTCATACTTTAATTCTATTTAATACTTTAATTCTATTTCATACTTTAATTCTATTTAATACTTTAATTCTATTTCATACTTTAATTCTATTTAATACTTTAATTCTATTACTAATTACCATAAAGAGGAACAAAATAAACCAATTTTACCAAAAGTATAATATGACTTAGACTTACAAACACTACACTTGAAAGATGGTGCCTTTAAATGAAAAAGTCAGTCTTCATTGCACGACTATGTGCAACAGGGACAGTTTTTTGGTTTACAAAGTCAACCAATAACACTTGGACCCTGTCTGTCTTTAACATACTTGATGGGATCTCAATGACGAATTGTCTGTACCATGTTTGGAGGAGGTATTGCGGCCCCGGTATCAAATTGGGTACCGGGGCCACCCCACTACGCAGTCCAGATACTTGTTTGGTGGAATTCTGACACGTGGAGGGTTTTTTAATTATATTGTGGCCTCGGTACCAAATTGTGTACCGGGGCCACCAAACTACGCAGTCAAGATAGATAGATGCGTATCATAGATAAAGTACATTCAGTGGTGTGGGGCAAATTGAAAAATATTCAAAATGCACTGACATTATCAAAAACAAGAGGTTGTCACACGCTAAAACTCCAACATGTATATGATGGAGAGGATGGAGGAGCAGCCGTATGTGTAGTGTAATGCAGACCTGTTGAAGGTTTTTTATATATTTTATTGTGGTGCCCAGTGCCCACTCCTCTACGCAGTCCAGATACATTTATTGGTGCGAATCATAAAAGTTCAGGGTTTTTAATATATTGTGGTGACCCACTCCTCTACGCAGTCCAGGTACATTTATTGGTGCGATTCATAAAAGTTCAGGGTTTTTAATATATATTGTGGTGACCCACTCCTCTACGCAGTCCAGGTACATTTATTGGTGCGATTCATAAAAGTTCAGGGTTTTTAATATATATTGTGGTGACCCACTCCTCTACGCAGTCCAGGTACATTTATTGGTGCGATTCATAAAAGTTCAGGGTTTTTAATATATATTGTGGTGACCCACTCCTCTACGCAGTCCAGGTACATTTATTGGTGCGAATCAAACAAGTTGATGGTTTTTCTTATTATATATATTGTGGTGACCCACTCCTCTACGCAGTCCAGGTACATTTATTGGTGCGAATCATAAAAGTTCAGGGTTTTTAATATATATTGTGGTGACCCACTCCTCTACGCAGTCCAGAAAGATACCTTGTTGCAACGTTTTGGACTAATAACTATATTGTGAGGTGTTCAGAATACACTGTAAATTAGTGGAAATGCTTGTTATTGAATGTTATTGAGGTTAATAATAGCCTAGGAGTGAAAATAAGCCCAAAAACTTGATTTTTAAACTTTTTATGTTTTTTTCAAAAAAAATCCGAATCCAAAACCTTAAATCCGAACCGAGACCTTTCGTCAAGTGTTTTGCGAGACAAATCCGAACCCCAAAAATAACGAAAATCCGGATCCAAAACACAAAACACGAGACCTCAAAAGTCGCCGGTGCACATCCCTAGTTATAAGCCTGATTGGATGCTTTAGATTTAAATGTCACACTATCCATTACCTCTGATGAATCTGTAACAGCTGGGGAAACTTGTCAACTGTTGATTTGATCTGAAACTTTGTGAGTGCACTTAAATAATATATCTGTAGTGCTTACACATTATTATTATTATTAATAATAATAATAATAATAATTATAATAATATTACCATTTATTTATATAGCGCCACTAATTCCGCAGCGCTGTACAGAGAACTCACATCAGTCCCTGCCCTTTGGGGCTTACGGTGTAAATTCCCTAACACACACTCAGACACACTCAGACACACTCAGACACACTCAGACACACTCAGACACACTCAGACACACTCAGACACACTCAGACACAGCCAGACTAGGGTCAATTTGTTAGCAGTCAATTAACCTACCAGTATGATTGTGGAGTGTAGGAGGAAATCGGAGCACCCGGAGGAAACCCACGCAAACACGGGGAGAACATACAAACTCCTTACAGATAAGGCCTGGTTCGGGAATTGAACTCATGACACCAGTGCTGTACGGCAGGAGTGCCAACCACTAAGCCACCGTGCTGCCCCCACACTGTGCAAACCAAAATTTCTGAGTTACAATTTTATTCTTATGGATATATGGTTTTTCCAATTTGGGTTTGAACTGATGAACTTTCTCCTAAATTACAGAAGCTAATGCACCTAAAACAGGTGAGCCTTCTTAACTAGGATCTATTCTGTGCCGTGTGTTATTACCAACTTTACAAATACATTTAGAATAAAAGTCCGTGTACTGTGTATACTTCCAGGCACTGCATACTCTGTGGAGACATTCACTTCCCTATTCGAGATTTAACTTGGATCTTCAATAGCTGCTGATTGCATGTAGAAGCAGACATCAGGTGCAATCATCACACTAAAGTCAGTGAATTAATTCACAGACATTGTGCATATCACAGGGAGTCCTTTCCTTTCATAAGAGCTGGAAGTAATAGAAGCTAATCTCCACAAAACTTTTTCTAACTTGTTTTAAAGCTCTGGAAACTCTTGTTTTGGATGGTAAGCTACTGCCCATAACACATACAATCCAAGGCTGACTTTAGTGCCGACGAAACGCGACGGTTGCATGGAAAATCTTGCTGCATGCTTGTAACTGCAGACCCACTTCAGCTATAGACCTGATTTTGTACTTCTATTGATATTACCATGATTTCATTTATTTGAATCTACCAGTCTTAATATCACATGACATATCGGAGTGCACCAGACAGAGCTTGATTAATTAATACACCATTAATACTTGTTAAACTGGAGTGCACAAGACGGAGACGGAAACCTTTCTCCCAGCTGTTTGAACCATATGGGGGATCTCTTCCTCCCTAGCAGCCTGGATGCCCACATTGTGTACAAGTATGGATATACCCTCAAGTGGTGTAGCGTGTATACCTGCTTTTTTTTATGCTCCTTACAGAGGAACTTTATTTGAATGCTCATCCATTATAAACGCCAGGTGCCACGAGAGAGGTGAGACTCTAGGAACCACCCTTTTCTTTTTCATTGACCTAAGTACTTTTATCGCTGGTAATTTGGGTAACTATAAGACTTTTAAAGAACTCTGAGATTAGTATACAGAGTGTCATGGCCACACACTCAGTTTCTATCTACCTTTAATTATTTGCACACTTATTATAGAGTCTTACAACTTATGATTGGTCGTTTGTTACTAGACATGCATAGTATTATTAATGTGGAATGTGATGTCTTTAATGTTTACTATTGACGTGATATATGCTAATATTATCCTTATATGATATGTGTATTTTTATTTTTTTATCTTTGAAATCTATTATAAATAAATTTACATTGTATTTTAGAAGAAGCCATCCATTACTCTTTTTTTTTCTTCTATTTATCAAATGTTTGGTCTTCATTGCGCACCTAATCTTTGATACTGTGAATTAGATATCTGGTTTACTTTTTATGACTAGTGATATTTATAAAGTGTCAGTTATCAGTATGTATATTTAAATGAAGGTGTGCACATCTTACATATACACTATATGGACAAAAGTATTTGGACGCTTGACAATTACACCAACAGGGACTTTAATGACATTGTATTCAAATACATATACTTTAATATGGAGTTGGTCCCCCTTTTGCAGCAATAACAGCTTCCACTTTGTAGAGTATTTTTGAGGTCAGGCACTGATGTTGGACGAGAAGCCCTGGCTCGCAATCTCCGTTTGAGTTCATCCCAAAGGTGTTCGATGGGTTTGAGTTCAGGGCTCTATTCTTCCACAAGTTTTTCCACATTGAACTCATCAAACTATGTCTTTGTAGTCCTTGCTTTGTACACTGGGGCACAGTCATCTTGGAATATAAAAGGGCCTTCCCCAAACTGTTTCCACAAAGCTGGAAGCATAGCATTGTCCAAAATGACTTGGTATGCTGAAGCATTAAGATTGCCCCTCACTGGAGGTAATGGACCTAGCCCAAACCTTGAAAAACAGCTTCATACCATTATCCCTCCTCCACCAAGCTTTACAGTTGGCATAATGCAGTCAGGCAGGTAACATTTTCCCGGCAACCACCAAACCGGGACTCGCCCATCTGACTGCCAAACAGAGAAGCTTGAGTCATCACTCCACAGAACACGTTTCCACTACTCCACAGTCCAGTGTCAGCGTGCTTTACATCACTCCATCCGATGCTTGACATTGGTCTTGGTGATGTGAGGCTTGCATGCTGCTGCTTGGCCATGGAAACCCATTCCGTTAAGCTCAAGGGAATAGGCACAAGGGAGGCAACTGTGTGTTTAAGATATCAGCAGATTAATTTCTATATTTCTCATAGTGTCTATCTTACCAGAACTAGCCTGTTCAAGATGGGCAGGCATTGTGACTCTACATTGTGACTCGATATGCCCAAAGTGTAACTCCTTCTTGGCTACATTCTAGGATATGTTTTGGTCATGCTCCCTGGTATACAAGTTTTGGGTCTCAGTTTGGAAATGTATACAGAATATTGTTCCTGTGACTCCTCCATTATGTCTTTTTGGGGTTATGCTAGAAGAAGCTTTAATTAGATATCTCTTTAAATCTATTTTTAATTTGACATCCCTTGCTAAAGTTATTATAGCACAGAGATGGCTAACTGTTGAGCCACCCATGGTACAACAGTGGGTGGGTTTGGTTAAGTATACAATGAGTCATGAGAGATTTATGTATGCAAGTCAGTAAAACGCATCACACAATTTAATGTCATTGGCATAATTATAATTTTTCTAAAAAATCTATGAATTCTGTGGATAAATAAATTATTTATGTGGTTCTCTTAGTCTTATTTACACCTGAATAGAACACTTGGTCCTCAGCCCTAAGCAGCATGCATTGCACATTCGTAATTTTGCATAATTGCTGATTGGTTTTAACTGATTTATTGGTGAGTAATGAGTATTCTTATAGATTTTATTTTTTTTGCAGAACCTGGCTGTGTTTAAGTAGTTAAGGGTTAAATCGCTTTCTTGTGTTTTGGAGAGGGTTGGTTTTTTTTGTTTTTTTGTGTAAATTTTAAAAATTTTAAATAAAAATATCTGATTTACAAAAATAAAAAATAGAGCCTTGGAGCCTCAAGCTGTCATTTCCAGAGGGAGATTCGTGGAATGATGGGATCAGTGAAGAAATATGGTCTGTGTCGTTCATCTCATAGAGTGTGCATATTGTCTGCTCTGACTTTCATACTGAGTGTTATCACTTGCTGGAAGGAAAAGATTTATGTAATTACATGTTTCCCCATGGAGTATTCCTGTTTTGAAGCTTTCATTTCCTTCTTAGAGTGGGTGCGAAGGGAGGAAATGGGGATAAAGTTTGCTATCCACTATCTTAATTCCCTTTTTTTCATGGGCCCAGGGGATTTGCTGATATGCGCAGTACTGCTGAGACAGAATACCAAATACGTCCATATAGTTGTTGGGCATAGAAATTTATTCAATTTGCATGGAATACAAACTGCCTCCGGGTAAGTAGCTTTAAGTGTGTTGGTACACAGTGTACATACAGCATGTAAGGTGACTTTGCAAGGTTCATCCCTATGGGTAGCATAGTTAAGAAGACAGTAGGGGTGTGGATCTCTTAAGGTAAATGAGGAAATGAGGGAGAATTTTAGAATTGTGGGTGAATTTCAGTACAAGTACAAGCAGAAGTGGTAGACAATGGGGAACTGCACTTTTTGATAGGCACAGCGGGAGGAGTGGGGTTTGGGGAATACTTTCAAGATAAATGATGTAATGACAAATGACCAGTGAAGTTGGGCAAGGCAGCATTGACAAATAATAAGGCACTGCTGGAGCTGTTAGTAGTTTTCAGTGGAGCTATAGGGAAAGGTGTTTTCATGTAGGAGAGAATGTTCTCGCTCTGACCATATTAATTTGGTCATGGCTAATTAATAACTTATCATCTTCATTGGGCCATATAATGAACCTGTTGCAGCACTTAGTTCTGCACAAGGGTGCAGGGTGTGGGTCCAATATGAGGTCCTTGGTGAGGGGCCTACTCCTCCCCGATGCCCCTGTTCTGCTTCCAAAAGAACAGAGCCTCTTCTGTTCTGTGTGCATGCGGAGTAAATGCATACCCTGGCCTAAGCATGTTCAGAAGCGACTCCAGTTTTGCTATGGGGCATGGAGTCGGGTTGAGAATGTGGTATCGTGAGGCAGGTGGACACAGCTACTGGTGCCTGGGATTTCTTTGACATGTGACTTGTGAGAGACAACAGTAGGTCACTGGCAGGCAGACATAACAATATATGATGGATCAAACCATGAAGGATTATAGAAAAGACAAGGTGATGTGTGGATCAGTATCTCTTGAAAACCTGAAATCAATCTAATCTTATCCAAGGTCTCAATTTGCGTTATAAATATAAAAAAAAGAAGAAAGTGAGGTAATTTAGTTGGAACTTGGAAGTGAGAGAGTCTAAAGACAATAAGATAATGTGCTGGAGGTACAGGAAACCACTTTGGGGATATGGTGGAGTGTACATATTCACAGACTACTTGTCAGACCAAACAGGAAGCACTTGGGATTGACAATAGGTGAGGCGGTAGTCAGGTGACTCGGGATAAGGGGTATGACCTGGCATGATGTGCTGCCACTTTATAGTAGGCAATTACTTGGGAATGCTGCCTATGAGGGAGTTTTATAAGCAAGATAAAGAAGGACCTGTTAAGATTATAGGTGCCCAACAGCATAATGCTTCAATCACATGGTTGCAAAGAAATGCTGGCAGTGAGCTAGATGCCATAAAAGTATGGATCAGGCCAATATAAACATTAATAGGCTGAAAAAAAATGTGGGTTTGTGGCCATAATGATGGCATGGTGGTGAGGCACAATCAGTTGTAAAATTGGCATGAATACCTTTTTAATGGTGTCAGGATGCATCTAACAAATATTGGACAAGCCATATTGTGTTCAAAAAACAGGAGATAGAGTGCAGAAAGAAGATGTGTGTGTGTGTGTGTGTGTGTGTGTGTGTGTAATGGGCTGCACAGATTTGAGGGGTCATGCATGGGCCTATCTAGGTAATACAGTTCTTCTGAATGGAAAAGGTACTATCAAGGGCATGGGTCCAAGGAGATGTTGATTAAGAAGATGGTTCATTAAGGGCATGTTCACAAAGCAATGATATTGATGTGGCTTAATACTAAAGCAAAAAAAATGAGTGGCTGTGGGACAGTTCATGGTGGCAGTTAAGAATGGACCTCCAGATATTTTGAGCTATTAGTGGTGAGAAAATAGTTAAGTAAGATTAAGTTATAAAGGGGTTATGTAAGTTAGAGTTAAGGTTTTACAGTTATGTAAAATTATATTTATTGTAATGAACATGTAAGGCTAACTGCTTTCTCCTTTAATGTAATACAAAAATACAATTGTATATTTGCATACATGCAAGTGTTGGTGTCAGCTCCTGATTAGTTACAGACAGTGGTGGACTCCGTGTACGAACTGCTGACTGGGGGAATGCAATGGTAGGGGCCCAGGAAACATTGTGTGGGCACCACTGCTAAGGCCAGTCATCAGAGGGGCGATGGGTGAAAAAATACATCTTATTCGTTTAAGTTAGTTAAAGTTATTTTTTTTGTATAAGTTATATATAATCTATAATATTAGCGTAATAATATATATAAAAATACTGGCGGTCCAGGGAGATCAGCAAAATGTCTGGTAGGGGAAAATGGTGCCAGGTAAGGTACAGCAGTAAGGGGATGTCTGGCAGAAGGAAAGGGATCCAGTTCCCTTCCAGACATCCATTTTTTGTATTAATGGCAATCATTACAACCCACTCAGCAAAATATTGCAGTGGTTCCCAAAGTGTGCGCAACGGCTCCCAGGGGTGCCGCGGTGCTGTCACAGGGGTGCCGTGGCCAGGAAAAAAACAAAACAAAAAATAACTTACCAATCCGGCAACGCCCGGGACCCCACATCCTCCTCCCTCCTTGTTTCTCACTGAATGTCAGGCGTGACATCATCACGTTCAACATATTCAGTGAGGAGCGGGAGGTGAGAGGAGGATGCTGTCTCCCCGACCAGATTGGTAAGAAGACAGAAGAGAAGACAGAAGACATAGAAGAAAGAAGGCAAAGTATGGTAAGTAAAGAAACAGAGGGGAAATGGTGATAGGAAACCGCAAGGAAGGTGCAAAAAAATGTAGGGGGCACAGAGTGTGTGGATGAAGGGGCACAGAGTGTGTGGATGAAGGGGCACACAGTGTGATCGTGAAGGGGCACATTGTGATTTTTGTCATGTTGTTGTTTTATTTTGTTTGATCTTATTTTTCTTGATATTAGCTGTAAATTATTCTTTGACAGAAATATAATTGAAAAAATATATAAAAATATTATTTTCCCTTGGATTTATGTGTATTATTTTTGCAAACAACTTACTGAGTATTTCTGTCCTGACATAAATACTTATTATGTTATTTTTACCCATATGCTTATAAAATGGGACAGCTCAGTAATTAATTTGGAGGGGCGCCTTGAAAAAATTGTGGAGACTCTAAGGGTGCCGCAAACTGAAAAACTTTGGGAACCACTGGTTTAGGTATATATAGGGAGCTGTTCAATTTCCCATTTTTGCATGTGATAATGGTTCACACAAGAAAATACACTGAATTTTTAGCTTCAACCAATTTAATTCTTCCTTTTTTTCTTCTCCCATGAGCGAAAAAAAGCATTATTTGCTCCCATATTATTTTCTTATGCAAAGTATATGGCTGGTGTAAAAATACCTATTTAGTTCTTTCTCATGCGATCAATACATTTTTAGCACATGAATCTGATTTCCACACTTAGGTTGATGAAAAGATTCAGGGACACTTTGATTTAAATAATATGTCAACAGTCATCCCTGCCAACAGTGATCTGTATTACCTGGTGAGATGGAACCCACCTGGCTGTTATCATGGTCATGCTAAATGATGAAAGCAGTGTGTTGCTGAGACTCCCCTTCAGCACCAGTCAATGACAAGTGTTTTCAAATGCTTTCTTCTAAGGCTTCTATAGCTGGCTTCTAAGGCTGTTTGGCTGGCTTCTCTGAGGACTGAATTGAACATCTATTGGCAGGTAGCGCTAATGTGCAGATCGTCACTTTGAATCCTTCCCATTAGTTTATAAAAGATTAAGTACGAAGATTTTATTTTATATTTAATAAAGTAGAAACAGAATTTAGAGAGTGATTTATTCAGTTAAACTTTATTATGTGGATGGCTTAGGGACCACTGGGGTGGCAAAGTAGCTGCATTAATCCAACCCCCACAGCCCAGGGAGAACAGGAAGAGCCCCCGCTCTTTTTACCCCTTTCTATGCATAGAAACACCAGCCCTGTGTTGAGCAACCGGAGTCTGGTTTTCACTATAGCAGAGGAATACAATGGGATACAAGCACATTTAAGCAGCTGAAAAGGAACACTTCCAAATATATGTCATCAACACTCCTTGAAGTTTATTAAAATATCTTGTTTTTGCATTTGTACTCAGAATGCCGGGTATTATCCACATCCTGATCTGCCTGTGTCTCCTTATATCAGTGATGGGCAACAGGTGGTCTTAGATGTTTATGTTTCTACAGATAGGTGTCTTTTAAATGTATCATTTTAACTTATTACTGAGATTAAGGGTAATACACAAACCTTGAAGGTTAGTGGACCGCATCATGTGGCCCCCAAAGTGTAGCAGGCTGCCCATCCAAGCCTTATTTTCTCAACAAAAACATGACAAATTTTCATCTGCATTTTGCTAAATAAATGGTATACTTATATGTAGGGACAGGAGCCCAAAATTAGGCACATAATGTTTCTTAACCTCATAATTTATACCTGTGGTTTATTTTGCTTCTGCACTATGGTTCACCCCCCCACTCACAAAAAAAGCTCAGTTTTTCTCAAGTTCTAGGTGGCAGCTGTTTTCCAGAGTGTTCGAATATTGTTGCAACAATGGGAAAAGTTTTTTGCATAAGGATCTAGGGAAATAAGGAAGAAAGAATGGCGCATTTCTCCTCTTTCCTTTATATTTAATTCCTCTTGGCTGCTTTACGTGGCTGTCCACCTGTGGGTGTGCCCAAAGGAGGAATCGTGGTGATGCTAGGGTGCCCATGCACGGTAATGAGATTAATTTTTACCAAGCAGTGTGTACCCCACTCTCTCCCCTTCAGTTTGCCCCAAAGTCCTCCACTAGCACAGGTCTGCTCCATTTTTAAGCAGACCTGTTATATGTAATAACTAAATATTATACAGGGTGTGGCATAAAGATCTCCCACATTTTAAAAGGGTATAAATGATGAACAAAACTATTTAGGAAAACATTGGATTTATTTCTGAAGAGAACATAAAAACTGTTTTCTTTTAATGGGTTTTAAAAATCATATCTGAGAAATGGCGGCCTCCGTTGGCAATACATTGCTGAAGACATTCCCGGAAGAGGTTACAGTAACTGTTGCACCACTTTCCTCAAAAAAATGTTGGGCCGATCACACCAAAGTCGGCAGCTGCACACCAAACAGTTACGCAAGGAGAGGGGATTGGTTGTTCTTGAAGTTCATAAGGGTTATGTTCAGCCCAATAGCGAAAATTCTGTTGTTTACAGCTCCACTGATATGGAAGTGGATAGCCTCATCGCTAGTCAGAAGAACGTCTGCAGCAGGAACCTGTTCAAGAATTTCTCACATAGGACTCTGTGCTTGGAATAATCTCCCTCACTTAATTATTGAACCAACATCATTTTGTAAGGATGAAATTTTAAATCATCAAGTTGGAGTTTGAGGAGAATTTTACATGCTATCACCAGTGCCATGGCATGTTTATGAGCGGCTTGGATGGTTTCACTGCTTCCATATTTTCTGGCATTGTAACGGTCCAAGGTCTGCCAGGTGATTTTCTTTTCAGTGTGGATCCAGCTGCCCAAATATTAGAAATCCATAGCAAAATCGTTTTCTGATCTGGTGCAGATGCATTTTGACCTAGCGCAAAGCGTGTATGGAACGCTCTCTGCGTCATTATCAACGGTTGTTCTCATAATACGCTTGAACAGCAAAGCCCCGATGTTCACCGGTCCAATTAATAATGGGTAATAAAAAGGGCAGAGCCTAATCTACCAAGTTAAATCTACCCCACCTCTTTTACCCCCACTACAGCTCGCACAGTACCCCTTAAAAATATGGGAGATCTTTATGCCCCACCCTGCACCTATAGACATTAGTAGCAACAATGCCGCAGCCTAAAAAGACCAAGGAAAGAGCATGGTACTCATTTTTTTAATACACGTTTGCTGCTACCTAAATTAAATCAGTCACCAATACGAGTCATTTGTCTTTACTAAATATTTTTCCGCAAACAAGGGACCAACAGATTTTCTTTAGTATCACTTTATTTGCAATGTAAGATATGTTTTCTAATTTATATTTTGGGGAAATCAACTTAATTGGTCAGATGTAAGATATTGTTTTATTCTATGTGGTTTTGTGCTTTAGAAAAAGTATCCAGCAACTGAAGAGTTACAAAATGCAGTATTAGCAGACTTCTAACACACCCATAATGAACACAGCATTCATTGCTCCCATGTCAGTATTAAAAGAGAGGAAAAAAAGATGATGCAGTATTCTGTCCAGCATGAAATGTAGTTATGGAGAAATGACATTTATTAACACAATTTCCAGTTATCTTCATGGTCGTGGGATTACTGTGAAATTGGTGCAACTCTTCTACAAGACCTGTCAGTTATATGACTTATGAGCCGTCTTTGTGTGAATGATGTGTTATTCAAGTACACGAGGACGTCCATAGCAAAATGTAATATCCACTTCTAGTCCTCAGTCAGATATCATCATATCTCTGCTGCTTCATACTTGGTAGATATGGTGACTTTCTGCTGATAACTCCGCTACCTTGACTTGTGCAGATAAAATTGCTGAGCAGATTAACAGATCTATATAACATGCTGGCTAATCATCTTCACGGAACAATTGTTCATCAAAACTTGCTGTCATCACAAGTTATATATTTTTTTTTTCTGAGTGCGGCAGAGTAGCAACTATTTATTTGAAAGATCATTCTTTCTCTTTTGGACCATGTCAGCATAATTTGACACAAGAAAATATCTGGAAGAAAGGAAATTGTGCCTTGATGTATTATTATTTGACTTTATTTGGAAACTACAATGATCAGGATAAAAGGAGAAGGTATTAGATTCACAATACTTTGTATTGTGCTGTCTTTTTACAGTAGTGCTGTGTTATCAGTAGATGTGACTGCTTGTTCAGTAAATAAAGTCTATTTTCCAAATTTAATCAAATGCATAAAAGTGTCGTAAAATGTTAGGGTGTAAAAATATAATACATGTGACCTTATATGAAAAGCTATATAATGTTCACAAATATATAAATTCATCTATGCCTTACAAGCAGGCGCGGGCTGGGAGAGGGATGGCCGGGGGGCACACAGACGGCCACATCGCATAAAACGGGATGCGGCCGCGTCATTGATGACGCGGCTGCATCCCCTGTCATGTGATGCGGCCTACCCCCGGCCCTAATAGCGGTCTGACCGAGCAGCCCGGTGGGCCCCTGCCCCCCGGGCCAGCCCGCCCCTGCTTACAAGGCCACCTTTTGGGCATGGGGGCTGACACCTGAGCCAACTCACTGGGCCATGTGAGCCATGTAAATCAACGGAGCTCGGAGCTTAAAGGCTCTTGTGGTCCCAATGGAATTTTTGTAATATTGCGGAACCGTTATAGTTAAAAAAAAAAAAAAAAAAAAAAGAAAGCATCACTACTACTGCGATGTTTGGAGGGAAAGCCATGGCTCTGCTTTCCAGAAGAGACTGACTGGGGATGGTAGCAAGAGGAGGTAGGGTGTAGGGGAAATGTAGGGAAAGAGAATCGGGGGGAGTCTAGAGAATCAGGGAGTGGGTAGAGGAGAGAGAATCTAGACAAGGGGAGGAGAGAACTAATGATTGGGTTAGGAGGAACCAAAGGGGGGAAGCAAGGGCAAATGTAGGTTTTTTAAAGGGAAGTTTACAAATGCTTGATTGCGGAAAAGGTGTGACCATCCAATAGAGAGGGCGTAACCATCCAATGGAAGAGGTGTGTCTACCACTTAACAAGTGTTAGTCTGTCTCCAGCTGCCTACATGACTTTTGGAATGTTACAACATCATGCAAGTCTGGTGATGTCTAACAAGAATAGGTAACCTCTTATAGGTGAATATCAATGGTTCCAAAGTAAGAAAAAAAAAAAAAAAGGGGTTTGTGACCACTTTCTCTGTGCTATATAAGTAGATCCTTTTCTACTATTCTGTTTTTTTTCCTGAAAAATCACAACTCAAAACACTTAAATTTCTATTATTAGAATAGACTCAATCATGTTATTAGTTCACTGCTTTTTGCCCGGAAGTGGAAGTAATAGGAGTCTCTTATGGATTGAGCAAGCTGCGCGTCACATGGGTGTCACAGTTTTCTGATTCAATGTGTGTTAGTCATGTGTACTGTATACATAGGCAAAGTTTCAAGCAGTAGAAAGGGTACTCATTTTGAGATACAATTGTCAAATTAATTTATCAATTTTATTCAGTCACTGTTTAATCCCATACATAGTAAAATTGTTCTCAATTGTTCCCTTAAGCAACTGTGAATCGAGTTCCTTTTTTTACATAACAGAGAGTCACATTAGTCAGGTAGGGCTGGTGGTTGTTCAGACCAAGCTTTAGTTTGTCAAGAGAGTAGAAGCTTTTGGTGGACAAGTTTAGTTTCTTTTTTTTGTGTATGCACTCAATGTTCTTTTTTCTGTCCTTGTGCCCTAATCTGAAACTACCTATGTATTTTCACCTGGCAAAGATTTGTTTGTATTCAGGCAGTAGTAAATATGTAGAACTCAAGTCACTTATATGCTCTTGGCTGATGGTACATGGTAGATCCTTTCATTTTTCCTGGTTTTAGTTCTTGCAGTATCTAGGCCTAAAGTTTTCAATGGTCAATATACAACGCTTTCTAAAGTAGATTGTCCATGGGCGCATACTTACATTACCCCTTAACAGCAGTGATAACAGCATCGCGGATGTAATTGACGTCATGAAGTCGCGGCGGATTCTTCATTCCTTGTGATTGGTTGCAGTCGCTTTCCACAGCAGTCGTCATCGATCCTCGTCGGAAAGGAGCCCATTGGAGTCATCATGTCAGGATAAGTTTTGTCGGATTAGTAGGTGTCCTTATACCGTACCCCACACTCTCTATTATTCTCTTATCTACCCCTTATCTATCCCAATTGCCTCATCTTGCTTCATTCTCTCTGCTGTACCTGCTTATGTAGTGTGCTCTGTACCGATGAGCCATTCAGAGGCTTCGAGCTCTATTTATCAAGCTGGAAATAGCGTGCTATCTCTAGCAGAAGCTTCCCTATGCAAAGCATGGGGAAGCCTATTTAAAAAGTATTGCGTAGGTACAGCCTCAATCTTCTTTTCGATAGTGCCATTCTAGTATGGTGATAGCAGGATGTATTGAATGAAAAAATGCTTTGTTTACATTTTTTTTTCTTTTTTTAGAATAATTTATAATAATATATTTTTAACATTTTATTTATGTTATACAAGTGAGGGCTTTCAGTTACACTGCACATGCATCATTATAATCATCAGCTATTTATACAGCGATACTAATTCCGCTACACTGTACTGAGAACTCACTCACATGAATCAACAAGTCAGGTTGCACATGCATAGGTCCACCAAGACTACTTTTGCTGCTGCCAGCCAGTATTGCCAGGTAGTTGAGTGCCTCAGCAATATTTTGTTTGATAAATCATGGAGATAAGAGATTTTCTATCACAGTAATAAGTGTCTTCTCTCATGGCGGCTCTCACTATCTGACTCTATGCCAAATAAATTGCTAAAACTGTTTATTTCTCTTCGGAACTCAAGCCATATCGACTCAAGCTCTCCACTGATTGGCTGCTGCTGTCGGTGCAGTGGGAGGCTTACTCCAGTCACATGATTGGCAGCCAGGCTCTCAGACAGACACATGCATTCAGCCAGCTATTATCAATCAATTAACAGCTGTTCTGAATTTTTATACACATTTGCCCTGTGCAGCTCTCAGTTTATACAAACACCTTCCCACAAATTTTATATTTAATACAGCTTTGATTTATTTTTTTCACCATCAGTAGCTTATTAATAAAGACCAGGGTCACCATATAGGGTGCTACAATAGTACTATGTGTACTTGCGCTCAGCAAACAAGCTGAATTCTGATCTTTCTATTTTTCTAATTTAACCACTCCCATAGATGGTCACATTTGACAGGTCCAATAACACTGGTAAACAAAGATTTTGTTACAAGGTACCTCGGTTTTTAAAGTTAAGCCTTCTTTAAGAAAATACATTACAATATATTACCCATTTAGGCAGCTATTTTAGAGGTTTTTTCTTTAGTAAATTTCCATTATTTATTATACTGTTCTGGGAAGATTACAATAAGTTAAGAAGGGTACAGAATAATAAACATTTGAGTCACATTCTGCCGGATGATGTACTTTGGAAATGATGAGTCATAGGAGTGATTAAGCAAGTAAACCTTTCATGTATCAAGCAGTGGAAAAGTGGACTAGTGGGGAAGTTGGCCATAGCAAACAATCAGCTTTGAGGAAGCATATATTAAGTATATTCTATAAAATGAACGATAGATGTTAATTGGTTGCTTTGGGCATCGTATACACTTAATTCACCATTCCTAGCCAGTTGGTGGTCAGAGTTCACCCTGTAAACATTTAATGCTCTATGTTTCTCTGTCATAAATTGATATTTATAGTGTTTAGAATACCAAGTGGCACAATGCCTAGAAATTGTGTCGGTGATCTAAACTGTGTTTGCTACATTTGTGGTGAGGTAACATTTAAATTTAAGAAATGTTATTTTACTCCACTCATTGAGAAGTGTTATGAGCTTTACTTTGGGTGCAAAGTTGGAGATCAATGTAAAAACTGTGCCTCTCATTTTTGTTGTATCACTTGTGCCAGACTCCTCACAGGTTGGTCAAAGACTTCTTGGCACATGAATTGTGCGGTTCCAATGATTTGGCTAGAACCAAAAGATCACTGTACAGATTCTTACTTTTGTCTTACGATTAATTTATGCATCAGTTCTAAGCCAATGCACACTTTGCCATACCCTAATTTACCATCTGGTATAATGCCTGTTTATGTGCCAAAGCCTCCAGAAAATGTCATACTTAGTGATGATGAAATAGAAAGAGAGCCTGTAGAGCATGTTGAGGATCATGTAAGGCTTGACCCAACCTTTGAAGCTTCCTGTTCGTCTTTGGAACTACATTTACTTACCCAAGAAGATCTCAATGACCTTGTCTGAGATTTGAGCCTATCTAAACGGCAAGCAGAACTTCTAGGTTCCAGATTGAAAGGCTGGAATCTCATCCACAAAGAAACAAAAGCAAGTGTTTTAAGATACAGGCATAGTGAATTTAAGGATTTAGTTTCCCTTAAAGATGGACTTGTTTTTTTGCAATGATGTTAATTCTATTATGGAAGCAAACCATGAGTAGAAAAGAGAAGATTGGCGTATATTTATTGATTCTTCTAAAGTTAGCTTGAAAGCTGTGCTTCTCAACAATGGTAATAAGTTTCCATCAGTACCACTAGCTCATGCCCCTGATATGAAAGAAACATATGAGAGTATGAAACTCCTGCTGGATAAAATCAAGTATGAAGAATACAAATGGGATATCTGTGGTGACTTAAAAGTCATTGCTCTTTTGATTAGACTACAACTTAGTTTCACGAAGTACTGTTGTTGTTTTTTATGAGTGGAACAGCAGAGACCGGAGAAATCATTACGCTCAGAAGCCATAGCCAAAGCAAACATCACTATCCCTAGGAGAGAAGAATGTTGTCAGTATACCACTTATTGATCCAGAAAAAGCAGATCTACCTCCACTCCATATAAAGCTTATTTTTATGAAGAAATTTATTAAAGCAATGGATTAAAGTGGACTTTTGCATACTATAGTCAAAAATTCCAGAGGATCAGTGATGCAAAGTTCGAAGAGGGGATCTTTGTAGGACTTAAATAAGAGAACTTATTCAAGATGAGAGCTTCAATGGTCAGTTGAATCACGCCAAAAAAAGCTGCATGGGAATCTTTCAGGAGTATTTGATGGATATTCTTAGGGAAACATAAAGAAGACAAATATGAAGAAATAGTGGACAATCTTTTAAAATCTTACAGGACCATGGGGTGTAACATGACTTTGAAAATCCATTTCTTGGATTCAAACCTGGATTTCATACCAGCAAATCTTGGAACAGTCAGCAATGAACATGGCAAGTGGAGTCCAAGTATGGTTGCTGACTATTGTTGGACTCTTAAAGTGGATGCTCCTGAGGCAAAATACAGCAGAAAATTCTACACTTCGACATTTTAAGTGGATAATAGTTTACTATGTATGTATTGTTAATAAACATAATATTGTAAACTTTAATTGGGTGCCACTCAAAGTCCTTACCTGATAGAGACAATCTAAAACAATGTTTGAATTCAGCACAGAAAATACTATCAGATTTACATATATCCACTCTTGTGACAAAAAGTAATAAAAATGTTGTTAACCACTGTAATTGAACCAAATATGAACAATGCAAGTACATGATGTACACCTGCTAACATTCCCAATTAGAAGCCTACTAATTTAGGACATACCCATGAACCATATCCAATTTTCATGATGATGTAATTCTTTTACAGTGAGTCGCATCTATTTAGCCACCGATGGATTTTAGTATTGTCATGCAATAATCATTTATGTGGACAGATTTGATACTGTACCCTAACATTCGGTGCTGTCATTGTATGATAGTATTTTTTACCTGACCCAAAGATCACAAAGTTGGGTCGTCAGCAGTCTCTAAACTGCAGGTATAGTGGCATTTTTAACTAGTCCCTGGAGGTATTTCCACTCAAAATGTACCTATTTTTCCATAGCAACTAACTGTACAGTGCCACTGCTTGTTTTGTATGCTGGGTTTATCTCTTCTTTTCTGTTTTTATTTTGTATATATCTGTAACAGATTCTGGATACTATATTACTAATCTTGATTAGCGCTGGCTTACCTGAGGTGCGGAGTCTAACGATCTCCCCGGTGTTCACCAAGAACCGCCGCAAGGCGGGGTGGGCTTCGCTGCCAGGAGTCGCAGGTCGCGGTCCCCAGGTTCGCCTCAAGATGTAGTACAGCGGAGTGAAGCGGTGGTAGCGGAGTCAACAAGCCGGTTCGGTACACAGGAATGGAGTCAGGCAGAATCAGAAGGCAACTCGGAGTCAACAAGCCAGGTTCGGTACACGGTTCACAAGAATAGGAGAATGGTCAGCAAGCCGGGTCGGTACACAGGGAATAGAGAGCCAGGGAAGTCAAACAGGCAGAGATCAGCACACAGGAGACACAGGAAACAGGAAAACACTGCAATCCACGAAGAGCAGGAGCCAGGAACAGGTAAGTGTTGCTCTGACACTCAGCGAGTGTCAGAGTGAGGTTTTTATACAGAAGGGGATTCAAAATCCCCGCCTCTAGGTTGTGGTCATGTGACCGCCTCCGGGTGCGGTCACATGGTCCTGAATGCGGAAGTGCGGCTGGACGGAGCGGCGGGGATAAGGTAAGTCCGTAACAGTACCCCCTGCCATAAAGGTGGACTCCGAACACCTAATAGGGTTTCAAAGGAAATTTTTTATGGAAGGATTTAAGTAGACGGGGAGCATGTAGGTCAATGGCTCTTACCCATGAGCGCTCCTCAGGGCCGTAACCCTTCCAATCCACCAAGAACTGTATGGCACCTTGAACTTTACGAGAATCTAGGATAGTTTTAATCTCATATTCCACTTGATCCCGATCCACAGCAGGAGGAGGAGTTCTGGATGAGGTGGAGAATCTGTTGGTTACCATCGGTTTTAACAAGGAGACATGGAAGACATTGGGTATGCGTAAGGAGGGAGGCAGACTCAATCTAAAGGCTACGGGATTAATAATCTCAGATATAGCAAATGGGCCAATAAACTTGGGAGCAAATTTTTTACTGGGAACCTTTAAACGAATGTTCTGGGTGGATAGCCATACCCTGTCACCAACTGCAAAACTTGGAGTCATTCTTCTCCTTTTATCGTAGAATTTTTTGGAACGAGTAGTTGCTTGTTTCAAGTTTGTCTTGGTTTGTTCCCAAATATCAGAGAAGTTACGAACCAGAGAGTCCACTGCTGGAACTTCAGAAGATGAGACTTGAGAGAAGGTGGGTAGTCTAGGATGGCAGCCATACAGAACAAAAAAGGGGGAGTTAGAGATGGCCTCATGAAAATGGTTGTTATGGGCGAACTCGGCCCAAGGGAGAAGGTCCACCCAGTTGTCTTGGTTACTAGAGATAAATATTCTGAGAAACGTCTCTAATTCTTGGTTGGTTCTCTCAGTAGCCCCATTGGACTGGGGATGATATGCGGAAGAGAAGTCAAGCTTGATCCCGGATTTATTGCAAAAAGACCGCCAAAATTTTGATATGAATTGTGATCCCCTATCGGAGACAATATGTTGAGGACAGCCATGGAGGCGAAATATTTCTTTAATAAAAATATCAGCTAAGGAGGAGGAAGAAGGAAGGCCTTTGAGAGCAATAAAGTGGGCTGTTTTAGAGAAGCGATCCGTGACCACAAGCACTACAGTACAGGATTTGGAAGGGGGAAGGTCCGTGATAAAATCCATGGAGATTTGTGACCAAGGGTAATCAGGAATGGGTAATGGGAGCAAGCATCCATAAGGCTTCTTCCTAGAGGTCTTGTGTTGAGCACATTTGGAACAAGCAGCAACAAATCTCTTCACATCCTCCAGCAAGGAAGGCCACCAGTAGCTTCGGGACAATAAGTCCCAGGTCTTGCGAATGCCGGCATGCCCAGAGAAGAGTGAGTGATGAGCCCAGTGAAGGAGCCGGGTGCGTAGATGTGGCAAGATGAATGTTTTGCCTGGAGGACAACCCTTTTTCAGGTGTGTAGCTGCCAATACTTGACATGGATTTACAATGAATTTCTTATCTTCCGAGGATTCCATGTCAGCTGGATCAAAAGAGCGAGATAAGGCGTCTGCCTTCGTGTTCTTAGATCCTGAGTGAAAAGTGATGTTGAAATCAAAGCGTGAGAAGAATAAGGACCACCTTGCTTGACGAGGATTTAGACATCGGGCAGTGCGTAAGTAAAGCAAATTCTTATGGTCAGTATATATGGTGATAGGGAATTGCGCTCCTTCTAGTAAATGTCTCCATTCGGAGAGAGCCAATTTGATGGCCAGGAGCTCTTTGTCGCCAATCCCATAATTCCTCTCAGCAGGTAAAAAGCGACGGGAAAAGAATCCGCAGGGATGAAGTTTTCCAGAAGGACCTCGCTGTGATAGTACGGCTCCTGTGCCAACAGAAGAGGCATCTACCTCCAGGACAAAGGGACGAGAACAATCTGGCTGTTGAAGAATGGGTGCGGATGAAAAGAGAGACTTTAATAATATAAAGGCTTGGATAGCCTCAGAGGACCAAATACCAGCATCAGCAGATTTGCGGGTCAATGCTGTGATGGGAGCCACGAGAGAGGAGTACCCCTTGATAAATTGACGATAATAGTTGGAGAATCCTAGGAAGCGTTGAGTGGCTTTAAGGCCTGAAGGTTGGGGCCAGTCAAGTATGGCTTTCAATTTTGTGGGATCCATCTGTAGACCGGTGCCCGAAATAATATATCCCAGGAAGGGAATTTGTCTCTGCTCGAAGGTGCATTTCTCCAATTTGCAAAATAACTGATTTCTTCGGATACGAGAGAGGACCTCCAATACATGAGTACGATGAGATGCTAGATCTTGAGAAAAGATGAGAATGTCGTCCAAGTAGATGACTACAGATTGGTACAAGAGGTCTTGAAACAGCTCATTCATAAAGCTCTGAAATATGGCTGGGGCATTGCATAGCCCGAAAGGCATGACCAGATATTCAAAGTGGCCGTCTCGGGTGTTAAACGCCGTCTTCCATTCATCCCCCTCCTTAATGCGTATAAGGTTATACGCTCCTCTGAGGTCAAGTTTAGAAAAGATGGTGGCACCCTTGATCCGGTCAAATAGTTCAGAAATCAGTGGCAGTGGATACCGATTTTTAACGGTAATGGCATTCAGGCCTCTGTAATCAATGCAAGGGCGGAGGCCCCCATCTTTCTTTTTTACGAAGAAGAAGCCAGCCCCAGCTGGGGAGGCAGACTTGCGGATGAAGCCCCTGTTTAGATTTTCTTGGATGTACTCCTCCATAGCCTTAGATTCCGGGAGGGAAAGGGGGTAAACACGGCCCCTGGGAATGGGTTTACCAGGTATCAGATCAATGCCACAGTCCCAGATTCTGTGAGGGGGAAGTCTAGTGGCCTCTTGTTGACAGAAAACATCAGAGAAGGTTTGGTATGGCTCAGGCAGGAGAGTCACAGGAAATTCTTGGGTACGTCTGGGACTATTCAGGGGAACCACTCTCTGTAGGCAGCGAGAGAAGCAGGACTGTCCCCAGGACAATATGTGACCAGATTTCCAGTCCAAGGTGGGAGAGTGGGCACGAAACCAAGGAAGTCCTAGGATGACTGGGTTGGTAGATCTTTGTATTACTAGAAAAGAAATCTTCTCCCGATGAAGTGCTCCTATCTGAAGTAGAAGAGGAATAGTGCGTACCAGATATGGACCCCTCAGGGATTCTTCCCCCATCAATGGCCATCAGAGAGATGGGTTGTTCCAAGGCTTATGTGGGAATAGCGAATTGTTTAACTACTGTGGCAGAAATGAAATTTCCTGCGGCTCCGGAATCTAGAAGAGCCGACTGCGGGAAGGTCTTTTGTCCTAACTGAAGGGAAATGGGAATAGACAGGCAATCATTACTATTGGGAACTGACTGACACTGAGAAAAGAGGCCCAACGACACAGCTCCAGAACTCGTTAGGCCCTGTCGTTTCCCGAGCGTTTGGGACAAGAACTCAGAAGATGGCCACTCTCTCCACAATATAAACACAGCTTGTTCCGAAATCTCCTCTCCCTCTCTTCGGCTGATAAGCGGGTCCTGCCAAGTTGCATGGGCTCTTCAGGGGGAAGAACAGGGGTTTGGAAGTTGGGGGCCAAGCGAATCATGCTACGCCGCGACTGTTCCTTCTCAGAATTACGTTCCTTGAAACGCAAATCAACTTTGACACAGAGGGAGATAATGTCGTCCAAAGACGTAGGGAGTTCCTGGGATACCAACTCGTCTTTGATTCGGTCTGAAAGGCCCTGCCAGAATGTAGCTACTAGAGCCTCATCGTTCCAGCGAAGTTCAGAGGCCATGGTTCTGAAGAGGACCGCATACTGCCCCACAGACTGGTTTCCCTGGCGGAGACGTAGTAAGCTGGAAGCGGCATTGGACACCCTTCCTGGCTCATCAAATATTTTCTTGAAGGTGGACAAGAAGAGGTTGAAGTTATGTAGAATGGGGTCGTCCCTCTCCCACAAGGGGGAAGCCCATGCTAAAGCTTGACCGGACAATAACGAAATCACATAGGCCACTTTCGTTTTTCCGGAGGGGAAGTTCCCAGGTAGAAGCTCGAATTGTATGGAGCATTGATTTAAAAATCCTCTGCAATTTTTAGGTTCTCCATCGAACTTAGGTGGGTTAGGTAACCGTAGCTGCGAGGAAGAAGCTGCTGCTGCGGCCTGAGGTACAGGGGCCACTGCCGGCCCAGGTGATCCACCAGCCACTAGGGTGTTCTGGACAACATCCAAGCGAGTGGATAGACTATTGAGGAATTTTAAAAGTTGCTCTTGGTTAGCTTCTTGTTTATCCATCCTTCCTACTAAATGCTCCAACAGATCTTTAGCTGTGGTATCCATGGTCAGAGCAAACTGTAACAGATTCTGGATACTATATTACTAATCTTGATTAGCGCTGGCTTACCTGAGGTGCGGAGTCTAACGATCTCCCCGGTGTTCACCAAGAACCGCCGCAAGGCGGGGTGGGCTTCGCTGCCAGGAGTCGCAGGTCGCGGTCCCCAGGTTCGCCTCAAGATGTAGTACAGCGGAGTGAAGCGGTGGTAGCGGAGTCAACAAGCCGGTTCGGTACACAGGAATGGAGTCAGGCAGAATCAGAAGGCAACTCGGAGTCAACAAGCCAGGTTCGGTACACGGTTCACAAGAATAGGAGAATGGTCAGCAAGCCGGGTCGGTACACAGGGAATAGAGAGCCAGGGAAGTCAAACAGGCAGAGATCAGCACACAGGAGACACAGGAAACAGGAAAACACTGCAATCCACGAAGAGCAGGAGCCAGGAACAGGTAAGTGTTGCTCTGACACTCAGCGAGTGTCAGAGTGAGGTTTTTATACAGAAGGGGATTCAAAATCCCCGCCTCTAGGTTGTGGTCATGTGACCGCCTCCGGGTGCGGTCACATGGTCCTGAATGCGGAAGTGCGGCTGGACGGAGCGGCGGGGATAAGGTAAGTCCGTAACAATATCCAAATTATTTTTTTTTTTACAGCTCTAACAATAGGGAGCGGTACTTATCAACGTCAAAATACTTTATTTTTAGGCATGCCAAAGTATATCTACACATTTTTTGTATAGTGAACATTTTACCAAGAATATGACCACTGAAAAGTATAAGTAACATTGATTTAAAATGACATTACTCTAAATTTCCATCTCTGGATAATTAGACTTTTTTCACATAATGAATGGAATGGGAGTTACCTTATTATTTGTCTTTTCTGCAAAATTAACATGATGCTAATGACACTATTGATCCAAAGAACTTTATCTTTCTTTGATGAATAAAAATGATTATTTATGTATCTTACCTGACTTTTCTCATGCTCTGTTAATCTGCAGTCTGATTATATATTCTAGTTATGCAGTTAGCCTTACGATTAAGCCTTAAGACATGCAAAACTCATTAGCACATGGTTACATTTTGAAAAGGAATTTAGGCAAATTAACATATGTAGATTATTAAGGCATTTGCAGAGCGGATAAATAAAATGTGACTTGGATTAGATGTTAGATTCATTGTGCATAGGTTAAATGCATGCATAGTTAATTTGCATACATACTGTATCAGTTTTAGTTAGTGAATGTAGTATCTGGGGCTCAATACTCAACTTTATTATGTTTGAATATACTGGATCAGTGGATTAAAATAATTCAAATAATTCAATTTGTCAATCATTGTTGTTTACCTCACAGAAGACAATGGATTCACATAAGTTGCTCTACTTTGATGTATTACAAAATGTCCCTGCTAGAACTGTGAAATAAGCAGGCCTGTTGCTTAGGATTGCAGAATTGCTAATTTATCGCCAGTGCAAGTATGTAGCCACTAGCAGTCAGAAGGGCTAGTATGTGCTCTGGTGCTGATGGATGCAATGGAGCCCAAGTTAGAGGACCGGAACGGGGAGGAGAATGGGCTTATGCATGAGGTCAATTTACAGTAGGGCATGCCTAGATCGAGCGTAGCAGCAACGTCTGATTCAAGCTTTGGGCATCTCCACGGTACGTGTTTTTTCAGTTGGATCACTTGCACCAGCTGGAGGTCTGGTTAAAGCGCCAATTACTAATGATGACGGCTGTGTATGTATGCTAGAAAATGTGTTTGCAGGAGCAACTGTAAAATTGCATTTTATGTACAGTAGACATTTTATTAAGGTTTTCTTTTTAAAGTTTGTTTTGCGACTCCTTTAAAAATCAGGCCCTCAATGTCCACTCCAGAATAGAACACAAGGGGCCGATTCATCAAGGAATGTAAAATCGGATGGAACTTACATGCACATATGCCCATATTCAAGTACAAGCTCTGGCTATACGGTACTTGCCGTATGGAGACAGACAGAACACACTGCAGGATATGCATAATGCATATGTGCAAATAAATTTCTATCGGAACTCATAGAAAAAAACAATAGATACATTAACACCTGTTAATACTATAATCATGAATAAAAATACATTTTTATTTTTTTTTACTTTTGTTTTTACATGAAATACATTTATCAGGATGTTATTAATCTCTACTGTACATAAAATGCTTTTTTACAGTTGTTCATACTTGGAAACACATGTTTTGGCATCCATATGCAACCGTTATGTCACAATCACTAGAATATTGATCGCAAATACCTAGCAACAGTTGACGCTACTGAGCACAGAGGCGAGGAATCTAACACGTCCCTGGTATTCACCAAGGACCCCCACAAGGAGGTATGGACTTAGCCGCAGAGGCATGCAGGTCACAGCCTGCATGCCTGCATCTACCTCACCAGTGTCAGTCACTGGTGAGGTAGATGGCAAGGAGAGTAGTCAGACAAGCTGGTTTATAAATGACATCACAAAGAAAACCAAATCAGAAATCCAAGGGGATAGTCAGAGAAGCCGGGTCAGGACCAAGGTAGCAGAGGATTCAAATGAAATACCAGGAGAACAGTCAGGAATGCCGGGGTCAAACCAAAGGTACAGATGGACACAATAGAATATTAAAGAGAATGGTCAGAACAAGCAGGATCAATACCAGGAGTCCAACAGGACAGAGAACAAAATACTGGAACAACCCAGTACTCTGGCAGTGATAGACTGCCAGAGTCAGCTTTATATTGACGGTTACATTAGGCGGTTAGAGATGTCACTGACCGCTGAGAAGGTGCATTCCATTGCCTGGCAATGGGCAATCTTGCACACAGAGAGCCGCTAGCCGGGATTGGGCATCTGTCCATGCGCAGTAGCAGGGGATGGCACCTGACACGTTATCAATATCAATCTCCACTGTAGCTGGTGCTACTGATTACGGAAAAAATCACGTACATCAGAGATGCCCAGAGCTTAAATCAAATGAGTGTGCTTGTCCTTGGCACCCCCTCACCGTACATTGCCCTCGTGCATACACCCCTTCACTGCACCGTTCCGCCCTTCAAATTGCAGGCAGTTGAAGTGTAATTTACGTTCACAGATGAATTGCCTGCACTTGCGTTCACTAGCATAAAGTTTGTTTCTGAGCATGCACAGAGCAATTTCACACAACATACGACAAACAACAGGACTTGCATTCCTTTAAGAATCAGACCTAAAAGGTATAGTGAACTACATTTTCTGATGACATGTTTATAAACTATATAAATGCAAACAGTAGGTACTTTTCCTGGCCACATCCCAGATGTTATGGAATCACTAAAGCTGGGTACACACTACAGAACTTTCCACCAACTTTTAATGCCGATCGATTTTACATGCGATCGATGGTCCGATCGCTCGGTCCATGGACTGCATACACACTAGTCTTGTTTAGGATGATAAAGGGAAGAGCGGACGTCCCTTTAGCGACTTTTTACAGCCATGTTGTCGTGAGCAATGATTGTAATTTCGTACTCACCGTTGTGGATCGGTCGGAAGTTTATACACACTACACAACGGAAACGAGATTGGAACGAAAATATTTAATGTGACACAATCGTCCATTTGAGCAGACTTTCGACCATTGTGTCACAACACACACTGACCCAACTTTTGAACGAGCGGTCGTATGTTGGCTGGTTGAGCCGATTATTGGATGAAAACTGTGTAGTGTGTACCCAGCTTTACTCTGTGCGCTCATCTTGCTTTTCCTTATTCTCTTAAGTTTATCTTCCCTATTCAATTGCTTTAGCGGGAGATAATGCCACAGGTGTGGGGTGACTTAAAAAGCTGCTTGAAAAATATCTGCACCAATAAGAAGAGTAAGCTCAACAAGTCTATATCATCCAGGAAAGAGTCAAGAGGATTTGTGAAACAGTCCTTGCGAGTCAAAATCCTAAAATAAACCATAATTTTCTATGTCAAAAACAAGTGTCAAAAGCACTGAAGTGTTTATGTACTTTCCAAACCATGGTTCACAGAATGTATCGTTAAATGATCTCTCAATGGATTAGTTACAGTTTCAAATAGACTTTCATATAGTTCATGATTTTATCATGTGCTACAAATTAGCAACAGATCAAAACTGCAGTTGCTATAATAGTTATATATTTTTTTTTTATTTTTTTAGGATTACTGTGAAAATTCCCTGACTATAATTTTATGGATAACTTCAATTTTCATGCTAATTTATGTAAATTATAGTGAACATGCCATAGTTGTGTAATAAATGTCATGCTCCTTAAAACATTGTTGCACCTTAGTAAAAGGACATGCGTTGCCGATATTAATGCCATGTCAAAATAGTAAAACAAATCTAAAACTCAAAGTATGCATATGGGAACACTGGGGGTCATTTGAGATGCTGAAAAAAAACGGTGACACACAACAAATGGGAAGATTATGAGGTTATCAATTTAATTTTGTGTAGTTTGTGTTACCTTAAAGAGAGCTGCACACTTTGCTCAAGGTAATGGACAATCCTGGTCGGACATGGCTGGGATATTCCATATGGAATGCAGGGCTATCTATGACAATGCTCCTGAATAAGATCTCGGGGGATATTACAATGAGCTGAAAGATAGAGGTTGCACATTTCTTTCTTGTTTTGTTTTGAAGGCATTTCGTTTTTATTTGGACTCCGCAGAGCTTTTGTTACAGTGAAAATTTGTCACAGTACAGATTTTGTAAAATACTGAACAAATTGAAAAGGCAGAATGCTAATGTGCATCCATTTATGTGTACAGCAGTAAAGTAGGCACAACTGAACTTAAAAAATATACTACAAAACTTATTTTAAACTGCAATATGCTAAAGTCAAGTTGTCAACTGCAGTCATACTTTAGTGAATGACTGCCTCAGCCATCCAATCAGCTGCAATTAACAATTTGACCTGGTCATTTGCAGACTTTGCTGTGCTGTTACACTTGGGGAATACTGGCAGCAGATAATGTCTTTGGGGTATATTTACTAAACTGCGGGGAAAAAGTAGAGATGTCTATAGCAACCAATCAAATTCTAGCTATCATTTTTTAGAATGTAATAAATAAATGATCTGATTGGTTGTTATAGGCAACACCTCCACTTTTTCAAAACCCCTTGGTGTTGTGGTTAGGTTAGTTTGGATTCACAGGATTCCTTCTCCTGCTGCCATAATTTGTGAATGTCGATCTCCTGTGAAAAATATTGTAGCTTTATAATTTTGGAACATGACCCTTTAGTAAACAGGAAAAGAGCATAGCAAGTATAATATTGTTACAATCTGTGCTTTGTGATGCATGTAATTAACTCCCAATATGAATTATTTTGGCTATCATTTTTTTTGTTTGCTGTTGATTGTAGATGGCAGTGCAATCTTTCGTGGATGTTTCCGTCGGCCAGACAATATATCTCTTGCTCTCCCGGTCAGCAGCGTTATGTTGAATATGTCTGTGGACAAATGTGTGGATCGCTGCACAGAAAAGGTTAGTATAAATTTGCTTAACTTTGTACATATGTCGAAACTGTGAGTTCTTATTGTGTCCTTTTCTGAAAAAAATATAACTATAAATAATTCAAAGGTTATTAGATAATCAAGGGCTGCTTTACGTACATTGTACTTCCCATAGATTGTAAGCTTGCGAGCAAGTCCTCTTACCTCTGTCTGCCTGCTAATATCCATCCTTGTTTTATTATGCTATATAAATAAATGTTAATAATAAGGGGCAAAATTTGCAATGAGCCATGGCATTCAATATTCAATTAGATCTGTACCTATCTAGTACAAGCTAGACAATGAAATTAAGTGTCTGATTCGTTTATTATGGTTCTAAATATAATGTTTACAAGTGAACACTTATGTGTGTTCTATGATGAAATACAGTTATTATAACCTGCAGATGACCCTGATTCATTTGCACCGTTTCTCAATCTTTCCATGTACAGCTACAGCTTTACAGAGTATTGCCTATAGCACACCCCATGCAGAGATGAATAAATCTTGGTTTGGTGTACAAACTTATTTGCAATATTAAACAGTCTTTTTTACCTAGTCATATACCTATCTTTCTTATTCAAATAAAAAAAATGCTTTCTGAAAGTAGAACTATGTAATATATGGCAATTTTGATCAATATGTTTAAACTATTTTTGGAGCATGTTTTTAAAAATAACATTTTAAATGACACATTTTAAAAATTTACCCTGACCACAAACTACTTGTTTAGTAATGAGTTAAACTGTTAAGTTTAGTAACTACATTATATACTGTAGCAATTAACACCTCCATAAAATGAATTAATTATTGAGTCCCACTACAACATTAATACCAGTGGTGGGTGTAATACCAATTACTGCACAGTGTGTCATTCCCTATAAGTTGTGCATTCAAGTGTGGAAAAGTGAAAACAGAAGTCCTCATAAAAAATACATTGTTAATTTAGTTAGACTGAACAGTTGAGTCTCAGCACAGCCAAGAAAAATGGATTCTTCCTAAGTGCCTGTTATTAACTATTGTGTTTCCACAAAGGACTAAACACCTGGTTCATATCGTGAACTCATTTTTTTTATTGTCTGTTAGATTTCTTGCACTCTTAAGACACGAAGTGGTGAGCCTCATAGTTGTTGATATTATCACTCCAGCCCATTAATTTGCAGAAGTGGACTGTTCACTTGGAGTTTATTGACTGTTGATATACTGGGTATAGATGATAATGGAGATGCATCATTATGGATTTCTCATCAGATAAACTTGATGGAACACTGCAGTCAAAGAACACACAGAAACTCAATGCAGCTCTTCACCAATCTTCATTTGTCCATTATAGCCGCCAGGCTTATTTCAATAATGTGCAAAATGTTACTGAGAAATATTACCAGTCTGGAACTAAATTAATGGTTGAATTGACCTAAGAGTAGTGTAACTAGAATTGTTTCTTAATTAAATTACGTTAACCAGGCCTCTGCTGGATGCACGGTAAAAATAGAAGCAGAAAATCACTGATGAAGTTAGCTGTACAATAAAAAATTGATTGCCCTCAGCTAGTTAACAAATGTGCACTCTCATGAAAATTCAAGGATTTTTTAGACCTGCCAGGAGATTGCTAATTTCAGTCTGACATGTAAAAAGGTTATTTTAGAAGAAACCATATGGATGTAGCAAACAGTAAATGTAACATATATTTATATACAAGTTAACCCGTGCATGATACTCATGCATTCTAGTCAAGTCAAGCTTCTTAAGGTCTTAAAAAGGTTCTTGTCATGCATTTGGACCTAGCCCAGGCCTCCTCAGGGAAAGAGCGTTACTTCCCGACGCAAGCGGCCTTTTTAATGTGTGTTCATGAGGTAAAATTACCTCACGAAAATGGGTTTGACCCCTCAACTTGTAAATTTAGCCTTTACTACCCCTCCCACGGGGGAAAGGGGGGATGATGGAAGTTAACTGACTTGACTATTCTAATTTTTTTGTCAAATAATGTCAGTATACCAGGGGTGGGCAAACCTGTCCTCAAGGGCCATATCCAGTTCATGTTTTTAGGATTTCTGTCTGTAGAAACAGGTGGGATAATTACTGACCCAGCCAAATAGATTAACTCAGCTGTACATGATTAAAGAAATCCTAAAAACATGAACTGGATATGGCCCTTGAGGACAGTTTTGCCCACCCCTGCAGTATACCAAATTTCAGGTCAATTGGATGAGCCCTTTCTGAGAAAATAGTTTTTTCCACACACACACACACACACACAAACGCACACCTCTACAAATGTGTGTTCATGAGGTAAAATTACCTCACGAAAATGAGTTTGACCCCTACCAAATTTCAGCCCTTTTTGAATTTTTTTCCCACACACACTAAGAATTTAGTAGGTAAGTGTATAACTCCGCCCAGCAGGTGGCGCTGCAACTTGGTTTTTTTTTCCACACACACACACAGACGCCACTAAGCATTTATATAGTAGATGGTTTGTTCAGATATCTGCTTATGGTGTAGGTGGTAAGTTCCCTTTCACATTAAAGTGTACTTGCGACCTACACAGTAAACAGCCATTTTCTGGACTAAACCATATTTGTCAAAATGCAATCTATAAGTTATATGAAGAACATGTGACTTCTTGATATAAAAAATAAGCCATATATTAACCATATCATTTACATAGTGCAGCACATGGGTGTAACCACCAGGGAGTAGTTGCTACAGTTCTGGCATAAGAGGCAGTTCATTAGAGCACTGTAGCTACCAGACCCTTGTAGCTGTCACTCTTGCTGCTTTGGGCAGTTCCCCACTGTCATCTCCTTGCCCTTAGTAGTTTGATGCTGGTTAACAGGGAGCTTAATGAGCACCAAAAATGAAGCCCCGGAATGCAGCACAAACAATGCAGCATTCTAGGGCTGTAAACTTAAATTCTGTTCAGAAGGGCAAGGGGACTCTGATATTCCCTTCCTCTCTCCCTCAGCAGCAAGTGCAGAGTGTCTTACAGTGGAGAAAGGCCACTACCATGATTAGGCAAGCAGGGGGGGGGGGGGGGTGAGGAAAAGGAGGGTACTCTTCATTTCATCCATTTACAAAGTCAGACAAGCTTTGAAATGTTTAAAATCTTCAATTTTATTACCTCATTTAAATACATTCTTCCATAAAACAATTTATACACCATATGTTAAAGGAAATCTAGTGCCTATTTAATGTCTGTCTCCTGCCATGTTCCCCCATTCAACATGCACAAGATTTGCTGATTTGGTATCCGTACCCAACCTATACCGAAAATAGAGGCACAGCCTTATACATAGAGTTGCAGGTATACAAATGCAGACTCATGATATCACATTGCCATTTGGGGGTCAGATGAGCTACATGTAGTAGAAATGAGTGACATTTTCAGAAAAATATTATCCACATTCTGCATTTGGGGATAATATTTTAAACTTTCGCCTCTGGAAATTGTGCCTAAGTGTTCCCAGCCCTACCCCAACGTACGCATAGCAGAATTAATTGATGGTCATCATCCCTAGGGGAGGGCTGGCAAGCTTTAGCCCAGGGGACAAGACTCGACTTAGTAGCCTATTTTAAATGAAAAAAATATGTAGGTGACCCAGCCGAAGGTAGCCCACTTTGGGACCAGCCTGGGGGCACATGCCCCCCTGCCCCCCAGGCCAGCCTGCTCCTGATCATCCCAGTTCTAGTCATAGATGATAAATTCAGAAGAATATGAATGTACAAATACAGTGCAAAATGTATATAAATGCTATATACATAACTATGTTTGCTGGTAGCACTAAACCTGACAAACTGACAATTATTATGATGACCCATAATGGCTACATTGTAGGGTTAAGAAATCAGAACCAGTGGGCAGGGGACAGACACATTTACATACAGTATATATTTGTTTTATTTCCTTTATTCAGATTTTAGTGTTCTATCATGATCACAGACATCTTAGTGAAATTCTGTGTAGTTTTCCAAATTGAAAAGATAAAAAAGGAATATTCTATTTTAGAACCACTATAAATCTGACATTTATGAGGTGCATATAATCCTGCACCTTGTTCCTTTCATCTTCTAAGCGTTAAATATTGCAGGTCATAACAGGTCTCTAACACATTTGACATGTTTGATTCTTACTCTTTGTGGGAATTAAAATGAGATTACATTTACTACATATGTTAATAATAATCAATTATGAATTTCTGCGTTATTATTAGATTTTTTTAGGGATTTCATGAAAATGTACAACTGTTATAAATTTGGTACTGTCTTGTAATTTTGGAAATGCAGATATGGCAACAAAGAAAAATTGCAATGGAATTAGCAACTGTAATTTGCATTATTATAGCAATCAAAATACTGATTTGAACATTATATTTTATTGTGACATGTGCTGTTATATAGGTTATTTCAGGCATCTGTGGGGTGTCCACAATTTGTCTTGAGAACGTGGCTGGTAAATAAAAATCTGTGATCCAAGTCTGTTTGATAAGCTATGAGCTGTCTCGGCTCATGGTGTTGAACTGTCTGTACCTCATAAGTGTGCACTTTCACAAATAAATTAGGTTGCAGATGGATCCATCTGTGTCTAGTAAATGTTCTGCAGAAAATAAAAGTTAAAATTTCAGCATCAAGGAGGATTTTGTTGAAGTCTATTTGTCTCTTTTAAACGGTTAATGAGGAGAAATAAGCATTTCCTACAACATGTTAATTCTGGCTTACTAAAATACCTTTCCAGGTTAGTAAATAATATCATCTAATCACTTTTCTTCTCTTCATAATGGGGTCTGTGTGAAGTAACAAAGTTTGTTAAAACCTTAATTATCTGCTATATGGTGCTAACTGCAAAATTTGGGGTTTATATCGGAACCACTGTATTATTTTACTACTTTAATTCAGTTATTAATACTTTTGGAATTTGGGTGGACCTGTTTTATGCAAACTGCAGTCCTCAATAAGGTTTTTACAAAATTTGTTATTTATTTATATAAAGCAGCAGTGCAGCAATTTGCTTTACTTCATCTAGTGCATGTTAGACAATGAAAACAGTTATCTAATTGTTTGCTATAAGATTTGCCTTTTGCATCATGTTATTATATATCCCCCAATGTGAACTTTTGAATATGTTAATAGCCAGTGGCCAGAGTGGAAATTTAAAAGTGTGGTATGAAAAATGTTATGGGAATGTAAATGAATGGAATTTGATCGTTTTATAATGAAGGCTGTAGAAGTAGCGGTATGATATACCGTCGTATACACTCCAACTTCCACCACAGTTTATAGTGTGAAATCGTGAAAACATCTCTTGTAGTAAATATCTCTACAGTTATCTATCAAATGATTAGCTGTCTATTTTAACATTCTGGGGTATATTTACTAAACTGCGGGTTTGAAAAAGTGAAGATGTTTCCTATAGAAACCAATCAGAGTCTATCTGTCATTCTGTAGAATGTACTAAATAAATGATAACTAGAGTCTGAATGGTTGCTATCGGCAACATCTCCACTTTTTCAAACTTGCAGTTTAGTAAATATACCCCTCTGTGTACAATTGTTCACAATATTCCAAAACCTGTTATGCTTAGAGCCAATGCAGCTGTTATATTCCTAAATATATAGCAGAATCGAAAATATTTCTCATTTACGTAAAAAAAACTAACTTTATCATGTAATTAAATGTCATTCTGTTTGAACAGGAAATGCGAGAGAGTGAATCACATGAGTGGTAAGATATGACATACTGTGTTCCTCTTCTATTACACTAAGTCAGTGTTCTCACTAACTTCCCACAGGAATATCCATTGGCAGTGCTTGCAGGAACAGTCTGTCACTGTGCTTTCCCCACAACTTATTTCACACTTCACGAGCGGGAGGATGAGCAGCTGTGTGCTCAGAAATGTACTGGAGAGGAATTCGAGAGCTGTGGCACACCAGATTACTACATAGTTTATCAAACACAAGTACAAGGTAGGGCTGCAGACTCACTCCATTAAGTCATTTCTAATATAATGGGTCACTATAGTGACTGGAGCAATAATGTATTGTACTTGACAGCTACATTGACTGTGCAATATTGCTGTGAAACATCCAACAAAATAAGTCTGTGTGGCCTGCAGTAATTTTATTGTATCTAAGCCATGTTTGTGGCATTAATTTCACTGTGTTTGAGACTTGTATGTGCAATGTAAAGTGTCCAAATCAAAATATGAAACAATATTCAATCACTTGCACAAGAAGCACAATATCCTTATATTTACTTATATTAATCATGGATCCTACACCTGTGGAGAACAAATAAGTATCACTAGGTTGTATATGAAAACATAAGTAACAGACACACAACTCAATAACTCAAGAATCCTTTGAGCCTGTGACAAGAAAATATAGTTCGCTCCAAGTTGACTACTAAATGGTGAGATATATATATACATCAATAACACATTTGGGGATGACACAGGGCTGTATATATATCCACTGCATACAGCTCTACCCCTAACCAGAGTATGTACCTTCAACCTGATGCTGCTATGCAGGACAACCACATAAACTAATGTTGCAGCACCAAACTTGGTTTGCTTGAAGCTCACAATAGGACAGCTTCCAACTGTCCTGATTTCGGACTGACAGTGCCGATGTGAGGAGGCTGTCCAACCGCTCAATGGTCAGCACCGTTGTCCCAAGATGTGGTAGTAGGAAGACATGTACCAGCTCTGGTGTGTACAGCAATTCAAGGGTATTTTGCTGGGGTTGATGGCATCCAAGCGCTTCCCAGAAGTGCTGGATATGGGGGCGTGTCTTTGCCCTTTGTGCTCTGGTCACACCCTAACGTGGCGTGGCCGTGCCCCCTTTTCAGATGTGGTGTTGGGAGGTATGCTATAGGACAGTGTTGGCTAACCTGTGACACTCAAGCTGTTTTGAAACTACATGTCCCAGCATACTTTGCCAATATATAGCAGCCTTTTGCTGGAAGGGTATGCTGGGACTTGTAGTTTCACAACACCTGTAGTGTCACAGGTTACCCAACACTGCTGTAGGAAGTGCATTTTCAGCTATGTAACCAATGTCTGTGCAGTAGTTTGTAGCAGTATTTATTTTTACACTGGATTACTAGAGATTGGTCGCTTTTATGGTCACTGGATTACCGGGAATTTTGGGCACTTTGTTTAACACTGAGGGACTGGGTTTTATATTTTACTGTAGTCATCTGGCAATGGGCTCCAAATTGTGCACTACCTGCTAGGAAATGGGCTCTGCACAGGGCATCATATAAGTATAGTGTGTGAGTGTATGTGTGTGGGGGGATATCTATTATAATGTGGGTTCAATATATGATAACAATATTGGGATTAATTATTGTGTTAATGGTAATCTTGATCATGGTGAATGGGGGTCACACATATGGGTGCAAATTATGCCAACTTTGCTTTGGGTGCCAAAACTATTTGTCCCATCAATGCCCTTGATACATATAAACCTCTCAAAGGGGATCATTTTTGTATATTAGCTTTAACTAGTGTATTGTAATGAAAATAATTATCTAGCTCTTGAACAAGATGAGTAGACAAAAAGGGGACTTTGATGGATTTATAGAAACAAATATTTGTAATATATTCTACATTCATTACCTCATATCCTGTAGCAACCAGTATTGTTGCCCTGTGTGTACCTTTGCAAATAGCCTTGGGCAGAGATACGGCTTCCATTTGACCTTCCCATCCTTGATTATAAAAGAGCCAGTCATAATGTTCTCTCCATACACAGTAAAAGTGTCTTCCCAACAAAATCATTATTTTGCAAATAAACCAAAAACTGTTTCATTTTAGAAATGACGTCAATATATTTGTAAATATTACTTGGTGTCCTCTGATATAAAAGTAAAATGCACAGTATGGGTCTGACTCAATTAGCTGTGAGATTCCATATTAACCACTCGGCTATGTTACCGCGTGATGTTATAGGTAATGATCTTATCTTTCCTTGTACTCCGTGTGAGCAAAACTGAGTAAGGTAATGAATAAGAGGGGTTGGGGACGATGAGTAACAGCGGTGGGGGTTGATGAAGGGTGAATGATGAAATAGCATGGCTGGGTATATGATGAAAGGGGTGAATGAATAATAGTAGTGTGGGGTACTGAAGGGGTAGTAATGAATAACAGGGGTGGGAGTGAGGAAGTAAGATAATGTATAAAGTGATGAATAACAAGTCTGGGGGAAGGTAAAGAGGAATGGTTGGAGAATGATAAGTTATTGGAATGGTGGGGAAATGAATATATGGGGCAGGGTCATGGGGCTATGGGAAATATAAATATATATATATATATATATATATATATATATATATATATATAAAATCTCTAATATATAAATGCTTAGTGGCGTCTGTCTGTCTGTGTGTGGAAAAAAAAAACAAGTTGCAGCGCCACCACCTGCTGGGCGGAGTTATACACTGACCTACTAAATTCTTAGTGTGTGTGTGGGAAAAAAAAATTCAAAAAAGGCTGAAATTTAGTAGGGCTCAAACTCATTTTCGTGAGGTAATTTTACCTCATGAACACACATGTGTAGAGGCGTGCGTTAGTGTGTGTGTGTGTGGAAAAAACTATTTTCTCAGAAAGGGCTCATCCAATTGACCTGAAATTTGGTATACTGACATTATTTGACAAAAAAATTTGAATAGTCAAGTCGGTTAACTTCCATCATCCCCCCTTCCCCCCATGGGAGGGGTAGTAAAGGCTAAATTTACGAATTGAGGGGTCAAACTCATTTTCGTGAGGTAATTTTACCTCATGAACACACATTAAAAAGGCCGCTTGCGTCGGGAAGTAACGCTCTTCCCCTGAGGAGGCCTGGGCTAGGCCCAAATGCATGGCAAGAACCTTTTTAAGACCTTAAGTAGCTTGATTTTACTAGAATGCATGAGTATCATGCACGGGTTAACTTGTGTGTGTTTATATATATATATATATATATATATATATATATATATATATATATATATATACACCAAACAACTGCAACACAGTTGGAAAAATGAAAAGAAATCATGATTCCATTATACACCACATAACTGGAACACTGAAAACACTGTCCTGAAATAGGTTTGTTTGGGTGGGTGAGAGGGTGCCAAAAATATTTGTAGCCCTGAGCTCCATTTGGTCTAGAAATGGCCCTGCAAACAGGTTGACTAGTTTTAAAAACAAGTGGTTTGATTTCGCACAATTATAAAAAAAAATATATTAGTTTCATATTCTCATGAAATGTATTCACACAAGAAAAGCTTGGGTGATGTTCCATTTCCACTGCAGTAGTTGGATGCTGGCCACTTACACAGAGAGGGGTCATTGAAGCCTTCATCATCATCATCATCATTTATTTATTAGTCTTATTAAGTGATAGGCTGTCTGTCCATATGTGTTTTTTATCAAACCATATGTACTACAGAAAACACAATCTGAACACAAAATAAGACATGCCCTCTTTTTTGCCTACAGGTTTTGTATTGGGATTTGGCGCAGGCAGTTTATCAATCAGTAGGCATCAATGCCCTATTTCTGTGTCTGCAGTCAACTTCCAGCTATAATAGAGAGATGAACACTTATCAGGCAAATTGGAAACTGCACTAGTATTTATATATAGACAATATATTGTTTTATTTGATACAGTGTATACCAACAAAATACATTTGTTTATTAGATTTTAAGTAAAACATTTAAACCTGTTTCTTTTGCATCCTGTATTTACATGTTTTTAATGTTTTGGCATAAAATTCACTCATATACAATGCAAAGTCATTTAGAGTATCGAATGACTATCATGAAAATTGTGTTCTATAATTTTTTATCAAATGTTGCTTTATGTAATCGTAATCAAGAGTTGCCATGGGAAAGATTAATCCCAAATGAAAAGCGAATCAAAATATGGAGATCTTGCTATTGCCTTAAGTTAAATACTCAGACTGTAATTGAATATCAAATTGAAGGACGCTCACATTAGTATGGAACAATAGATCTGACATTAGAAGAATTTAAAGACTGCAGCTCCACAAAATGATGCACAGTGGATATCATTTACGATGTATCGGAGCAGAGCAAAAATGTTAGCACACAAGCATGTAGTACACAAGCTTGTGCAGTAACCCCATGCTTGTGTGTATTCCTACATTACGGATAACTGTATCCTTCATCAATAATACCCTGAAATGGTTTGCACCCCTTGTTGTACTGAAGAGTAATCATATGCACGCGTTCATGAACTGGATGCAAAAATAGATATTTTTACAGAATTATTTCATGTTTGATGGAATCCTTACATGGTAGTTTTGTTTATACATGTGAATATATTGTTTTATTATTGTTATTACTCTATTACGTCTTGGAGCACTGAGTTCTGACTGGTTCCATTGCATCAATGCATTCAAATTATCTGTATGGAAACCGCCAAGGCTGTAACGGTAAAATACAGTATTTGAGAGCACAAAATATTTAAGGAGTATGGAAGAAAGTGAAATAGTAGTTCCACAATAGAATAGTCAAACCCACATTTTACATTTAGACTTTATGCATTCTATACTTTCAATCTTTCCCTAATGCATTGCTCTAATCTTATACTACCATTTGACACGTTTTATACTATAACATTTTCTCGGACACAGTATTTTAAATTATCCTAGTGCTGCACAGTGCAACATAATAAACTTGGGCTGTCAATAGTAAATTGTGCTGTATGGTCTTTCCTTACTCTTTCCCAGATTTTATACAAATTTGTTCTTGGCCTATCGAAAAAAGTTAAATTTGGGTCTGATCGTATAAATAAACCACCCAAATTTGCTTTTCTTTCTAAAACTTAAAATGAAAAATTGAATTAGTAAAGCTCAGTGAGGGCCATATTAGCCATCAATTGGGAGCTGGGGGGGGGGGGGGGGGTGTGGACACACACTTCAAAGTATTCAATATTGCTAAATTATTCATTAAGTATACAAACTGCTTTTTTTATCCATTGGCAATTGGTAAAATAATTTAAGACATAAAATTGTATTTATGTGTGCACCTGTGATACTTCATTTCAGGACATTCACGGGTGCCTTTGTTTGGTGGCATTTTTCCAAACTGATAGTGGGGCATCAATTAATCTTCCCATTCAAATGGTTTAATGTATTTCCTCTAATTCCATCAAAAACAAAATAATTTGTCTTGGGTTTAATTAGCCTTTACAATTTCAGAGGAGGCCATGTAGAGCCCAAAACACCAGTTGGATTTGTCTGTTCTAAGTGAATGGAATGGACAACATTAGAATATGATCTTCAGTATAAGGCAGCAAACACTCTACTAACAGAATGGCAAAACAAGAGACAAATAGAGGTCTATAGTGTAAAATGAAAGACCACTGCTTTGGTTAAAATTAATAAGTTAAGAAAGATGTCCTGCAGAATAACATGGAAATTAGATAGCAACATCATAACAAAAGTAACATTAAATAAAGATGGGACTACCAATATTTCAGTTCAAGCAGCGCCCAATCTAGTCAATAATTGAAAATATTTACATGAATAATACAGTATTTTCTTTCTCCAAGAGATAAGCAATCTATGTCTCTCCAGCTGTTGTGAAGCCATGCTGGGAGTTGCAGTTCGACAACAGCCAGAGACAAAGATTACCTAAGCCGGCTTTAGCCTATCTTTCTAACAGTATGTCTTCAATATTCATAAAATCTCACATTTGGAGAATTCCCATCATAAAAGATGCTGTGAAATCAGCTGCTCACACCCCATAGTTATAATTCCTGACATTTACATAAGTTAATATTTCTTTAATACACTGTATTATGAATTCTATGTTTTCCTTAGAAATGGAAGCTCTACTTTTAAAGAGCTTTTGTTTCCCAGGGCCACATTGTTATTGCAAACTCTACCTGGCCTAAAATATCTTAGATCTTTGCTCATATTTGTAATGATGACTTTATTTTGTGAAACACTTTGATGACGTAACAGTTGAACTTCCTCTTTTGGATGGAAAGGTGCTAAAAGTTAATGAAAATGTGTTATAATGTTACTTTTATTATTTTTTCCAGATAATCGGTGTATGGACAGAAGGTTTTTACCAAATCGTGCTAAACAGCTTATAGCCTTGGCAAGCTTTCCTGGTGCCGGGAATACTTGGGCCAGACACCTAATTGAACTAGCTACAGGCTTCTATACTGGTAGCTATTATTTTGATGGATCCTTATATAATAAAGGTGGGTTGAAACATAAAGTGTAAGTATCCAAACAGATTGTGCAATGCAAATGAGAACTTTCTGCCTTTCCATCTGTGCTATTGAGCACAAGCGCTCAGAAAAGGTCAGCATCTGTGAGTCTTAACGCTCCCCAGACAACAACAACAAAAAAAACAAAACAATTTTACGGTGGACTGCTCACTCTGAACTCCAGTTGTAATGTGTGGGCGAGCCGAGTAAGTAATCATCAAAGTTTTAAGTATCAAAATCAACTGTCTACCAAGAGACACCTTTTATTGCAGATTAATTTGGAAATTTTCTTTTTCTTTTCTTACATTTGATACATTTGAGTTTGACGTTTTACACATATCACAGTTTAGTATTATTTGGTATTATAAATGAAAAACACTAGTAGGTTAATTGACTGCTATCAAAATTGACCCTAGTCTCTCTCTGTCTGTCCTTGTCTGTATGTATGTTAGGGAATTTAGACTGTAAGCTCCAATGGGGCAGGGACTGATATGAATGAGTTCTCTGCAGGGCTGCCAAGAGGAATTCAGGGCCCCGTTACAACAAATTCATGGGCCCCCCATTATAGTCGAGTATGCTAAAAAAAAACAACTCGGAGTTGTGGTCATGCATTTGGGGGCGTGGCAAATGCGCCATTGGGTCGTGGCTAGCGCATTGTGAGGATACCACCCTTAGCTGGGATGGAAGTTACCCTCTGTGGGATTCAACTCACTCGGGTAGACCAGTATATATCCAAAATAAGACTTTATTATGACAGCACAACACCACAAGACGTTCACAAGTTACAGGGTAAATGGTAGCACGTCTCCTCCAGCAGCCTCCTGCAGTCAGCACTCCAAAGTCATAATCTCTGTCCCTTTCAGGGTCTTATCCTCCCGCAATATTACCACTACCGTTTAGCAAAACAGTTTTGGTGTCTCCTAGCCTGGGTTACTAGCTCACACCAACCCTATCCTGGTAGGGTTCCCTCCAGCGGCACCACAGTGCCTGGCCCAGAGTCCTTTTCACTGATGTCTTCTAAACCAGGATCCTCCAAACTAGCATCGCTCTCCTGGCATTCTCCTCCCCTATATTATTTTCTCTGTTCCCAGGAAGTAGGGTCAAAACTCCCCTTTACAGAAGGGGCCTCCCAGTCAACAATTTAGCTGCTAGACACACTGTCCCTGTTACCTTGATTAGACAATAGAATGGCTTGACTCAATTAGCTGTTTTGGCTGGATACACTACACATGGGGTTACAATAGTACATCAAGGAATAACACTGCACGCTTACATGGAACAATAAGACTTTTGACACATTATATCAGCAGGGTTACACAATATAAGTCTGTGATACCTTTTGATACAATTACATTTATATTGACCCATATTGATACATTTCCCCAATGCTATTTCAACCAATATATTACTGTGGAAGCACATTACATATGAGTAGAAGTTCTAACCTCATTACCTCTCAGGTTATCTGTTGACCTAGCTAATTAGCATGGGCTGCCAGCTAGTTAACTCAGACATTGTTCTGATTACAAACCTCATCTCAGCTGCACCCCATACAATACACATTTGAGATAAATGGTAATTACATTAGCTAACACAAGCAAAATGACTGCTGTTGTTCTGATATTTTCACACAGTATGGCAATATTGTTTCTATTTATACTACATACAATATCACAGGTAATAGTATGGGCAAAATGTATCCAATAACATGAAATAATAATACACATAATACACCAATGCTCTGGTGTATATACTTAGACTGGGCCAAGGATTAAAAAGTACAATAAACCGTGAGAAATGGGTGATGATTACATAGTTCTCAGTCCAGTAGCACCCCGTTTCCTCACACGCATCAAAATCAATAGGATCTCAATTCGCCGTAGCGTCACATATGTCCAAGCACTCCTGACTTTCAGGACATCTAGCACCACAGTGTAGTATAGAAACAATGCAGTGTGTACACACAGAGTTCAGTCTTGGCCTGCACCTTACATTGGGCACAACACTCACCAAAAATTGCCATTGTCCCTACTAGAATCACAACATTTCACATACTGTCCTGCTCTCTCCTACCTGTTGTTCTCACTTTCACCACCTGTGGCTGCATGTTTCTGTAGTTGCGGCTTGTCTGGATCCTGGAATGCTGGGGGCCCTATTTGGAAAAAAATGGCTACATTTAGATAATTCCAACCCTGGCATTAAATCAATACCACCCACGATTAATAATTAGGCCTTCTTCCAGCTCCAATATTACAAAAATGTGCCCCTTCATCATCGCCATGCCTTATGATCAAACTGCGCCCTCCATGCTGCTTTTGCCCCCTTCACCTGGCTCCCCTTCATAACACTATACTATGCTGCTCCCCCCCTTTCTCAATCCCACTGTGCCATGCCTCCCCCCTTTTTAATCCCACTGTGCCATGCTGCCTCCATTTTTTAACCCCACTGTGCCATGCTGCCGCTGTTTTTTAACCCCACTGTGCCATGCTGCCCCCTGTTTTTTAACCTCACTGTGCCATGCTGCCCCGTTTTTTAACCCCACTGTGCCATGCCTCCCCCCTTTTTAACCCCATTGTGCCATGCTGACCCCTGTTTTTTAACCCCACTGTGCCATGCCTCCCTCCTTTTTAACCCCATTGTGCCATGCTGACCCCTGTTTTTTAACCCCATTGTGCCATGCTGACCCCTGTTTTTTAACCCCACTGTGCCATGTTGGCCCCTGTTTTTAACCCCTCTGTGCCATGCTGCCCCCTCGTTTTTTAACCCCTCTGTGCCATGCAGCCCCCTTGTTTTTTAACCCCTCTGTGCCATGCCCCCTCATTCTTTAACCCCTCTGTGCCATGCCCCCCATTTTTTAACCCCTCTATGCCATGCTGCCCCGTTTTTTAACTCCTCTGTCATGCTGCCCCCCCTGTTTTTTAACCCCACTGTGCCATGCTGATCCCTGTTTTTTAACTGCTTTTTGTCATGCTGCCCCCCCCCCCAGTTTTCCTCCCTTCACTTACCTTTTCTTCTCTCTTCCCTCTTGGTCTTCTCTGCTGCTCTGTGCTCCATTGCTCCAGACTGAATGCTGGGAGTGACATGATGACGTCACACCCGGCATTCAGACAGTCTGAATGGAGCACAGAGCAGCAGAGAGGAGGGACGCCGGCGCCGCAATCACGTGAGTATGTTTTTTGTTTTTTAACTACCCTGCTCCCCCCACCAACAACCGAGCCCCCCCATCCCCGCTGCAAAAAAAAAAGAAAAAGAAAAAATGTTGTTTGGAAAAAAAAAATGAAAAAAAAAACATTGTCGGCGCAAGGGCCCAGGCTGGGCCCCCTGACATTCCCGGGCTCGGGTAATTAGTACCCCCCCCTCTCAGAGGCCCTGGTTCTCTGTACAGTGCTGCGAAATCAGTGGCGCTATATAAATAAATGGTGATGATGATGAATATTATATTATTATTAAATAATAATTTTAAAATAATAGAGCTGATAGTGTTAATAGGTTCCATGATTGTGAGTCATATGTTGAAATTTATTATTTATTATTGTGTTTATAGTTTTTACTTGTCTTTTTTTAATCTGTCTTTATTCCTTATTTATTTGCTGAAAAGGCAGAAGGATACTGGATAATGCTAAAATAATCCTACTTAGGAGGTTTTCTAATATGGTACTAATGGATCATGGAAGGAACTAATGGATAGACACAGCAAATATAATGGTGGACAATTAGTATAGATGATAGAGAATACATATTGCAGCATGCTGTACATGTGATTATATTGCAAAACATGTATTGCACCATTGGGTAGTGTATTATGCACAATATTATATTTTATTAACCAATTTAATTCTTACATTGCTACATGTCAGCATTTTGTAATTGTAGGAAGAAGGTGCATGACAAATCCCACATACCCTGTCTATGGTACTGTTACCACTTTTGCAAATGTGTGTACATGGTATGGCTGTGTTTTTTGGACATAATGTAGCAATTTTATTTATTTTTGTTTGTTGTTTATTTCCACTGTAATGTATTATCTGCCATAATTGTCATAAAATCACCAGTTTAATAAAGAACAATCCAGTCAATTTTAAATTTCCAGAATTCCTCTCTCCCCATCTAAAAAAATAATGGAAATTCAATGTCTCATAGTTTTGTATATAATCGCCACACTATGTTGTGTGTCAAGTGCAGCCTATTGGAAGGCGCCCAGCCGGTAGTTAGTGGGGGAATTCACATGTGGTTGTTTGAGTATTTTACCAACCCTGATGATATCTGGCATTGGGGCTATTCTTGCAAGTCAAATTGCATTTCTTTAATTATTTTCATTTTTTTGTGCCCTGTCCATGGTTCTGATCAATGCATTTTTACAGGTAAAGATTTGTAGATCAAGGCTTTTCTTGTAGGGCTAAAGTACCTTATTGTGTTACGATTTTATTTTACTTTCATCCATTATGTCCTCAGTTTTGAAGTTGGTGTGGATAGTATAACCTGTAGCTAATTAAATCATAATAATGTTCACAGTAACAAAGTATTTTAGGAAAATGAACTCTTGTGGGAGGCAGTAATCTCTCCACGTATGTGATTGTGTAAATGGAGGAAAGGATTGCTTGTGTCAGCACCACGGATGGTACTATGATGTGAGGAGGGTAATGGATAAAAGCAGAAAAGCACAGCCTGAGAAACAGATAGTGGAAGGATCAGGGTCCCCAACAGCACAGGGTAGTGACTGAGGAAATTAAGAACAGCAGATTGATAAATCTATTGGAGGTTATATATCAGTCCCAGAAACATATAGATATGATATTTGGAGGTCCAGCACAATCCTGTTCCTAATGAACTGAAATAATTATTACCCATAGTAGACTCGCTCATTTTAAAATTAGAATATTTCACTTTTTAATGTTGTATTTTATTGATATATAATAAAAGTTATATTTTATTTAAGTTTATGTTTCTGTCTACTGTCCCAATGATTACACATTGAATTTATTGAGGACCATTTAGTGGTAATACATGCAACTCATTTTTTCCTCACAGTTGTTTTCTCTCATACTTCATCTTAAATAGTTGCTTGGATGTTCTCCAAACTAGAATAAATGCACCCCCCAAGAATTTAATTGCCTTTAAGTATGGGTCCTCATGACAAGCATAAAACCAATGATGTACTAAAATTAATAAAGAACACACACTCACATTAGTCCCTGCCCCATTGGAGCTTACAGTCTAAATTCCCTAACATACACACACAGATAGAGAGAGAGAGAGAGAGAGAGAGAGAGAATAGGGCCAATTTGATAGTAGACAATTAACTTACCAGCATGTTTTTGGAGTGTGAGAGGAAACCGGAGCACCCGGAGGAAACCCACGCAAACACGGGGAGAGCATACAAACTCCACACAGATAAGGCCACGGTCGGGAATCAAACTTATGACCCCAATGCTGTGAGGCAGAAGTGCTAACCACTAAGCCACCGTGCTGCCCAGAAAAGTATACAAGAAACCAACAATGTACAAGAAAAAAAAGTATGTATGGAAGACCAGCACTAAATCCAAACAGCATATACATGTAGAAAATATATAGGACAAGAATATATTTCAAAAGATAATACAATCTGGTTAAAATTGCAACAGAGATTCAGTCACTGCACCATCCATGATAGAAAAATCCAGTATTCAGATTTTTCAATCTCTGCCACACTGGTGAAGCTCTGTTCAAATTCACAAGATGTGGTGGGCACTGGGCACAATGAAATATCAAAATAGATAAATATCCAAAAGTTCAGTTGTATTTATTAAATGCAATGAAATCCAGGATATAAGTAATTGCATTCACATTTTCTGTTGATACAACATCTGAGATCACTATGGCTGTTCCTCCCCACTGCTTCATGTAAGATTTGGTCGACCATTAACAGAAGCAGCACTCTGCTATGTATTTTAAAGAAGAAAGTATACCTCAGTATCGCATATTCAGTGGGTTTTTTTTATCTGAAAAAAGGTACCGATACTAACCTAAAGCTACAAGTTCATACAATATTTATAGTAGCTTCTTTACTTTACACAAGTTTTCAGATGCACCCTCAGCTTCTTGTCATTGCTGCTTGCAGAATGATGTCCCCGCAGCAGTCATCATTTTATGAGGAGGCCTAATGTTCACTTAGATCAATTCACGTCCACACAGTCACATGTGCTCGTACAACTCTGAATTTCCTGTTATGAGAATTATTATTATTATTGTTATTATCATTGATTTGTAAGGCGCCTCAGTGCTCCACAGCACCATATAGTAGGGAAAGCAGTACAAACATAAAACAGGGACAAAATAAATATAGACATGACAACATAGGGTGTGGAGGACCCAGCTCATTAGAGAGCTTACTTTCTAAGTGGAAGAGTGCACAGCTGAAAGAAGAGTAGCAAATGTGTTTCAGAGTGGACATTGGGACAGTTGTGAGAGTACATTAGTGTGAATAGTGTTATTGGGAATAAGGTCACCTTTAAAAAAGAGATGAGGTTTCAAAGAGTGTCTAAAGATTTGAAGGCTGTGGAAAAGTCTGATTGAGCGTGGTAAGGAATTCCATAAGTGGGGAGCAGCAGGGAAGAAGTCTTCTAAGCGGGAGTGAGAGGTGGTTACCAGAGACAAGACAAGGCGCAGGTCAGAGGTAGATCTAAGAGGGCGGGAGGGAGAGCATTTTGATATGAGATTACAGATGTATACAGGGGTAGTGTTGATGAGGACTTTGTAGGTGAGGGTGAGCCAGTGTAGGGATTTGCAAAGTGGGGCAGCAGATGTGTAACAGTGAGAGTGAAAGATCAGTCTTGCAGCAGCGTTTAGGATGGATTAAAGTGTGGATATACGGGTGTCAGGAATATCATATAGCAGGAGGTTGCAATAGTCAAGACAGGAGATGATGAGAAAATGAATAAGAGTTTTGGTAGCATGTTGAATAAGAAAAGGGCGTCTTCTGGCAAAGTTTTTAAGGTGGAGTCAACAGGACTGGAAGAGAGTCTGGATGTGAGGAATAAAGCAGAGGGCAGAGTCAAGTGTGACACCAAGGCAGCAGGCTTGGGAGACTGAGGAAATGATACTAAAAAAAATGTGCTGATACTGCGTACCGTTGGGTACCGTCACAAAACATGCTCTGCCTCTTCTGCTAAAGCACCCCAGATATATAACTTATCATTTCTCATTTTTCTATCTTTTTAGATTTACTATTAAGCTAAGCTGACATATGCCAAAAGTGGTTTCATTCTGATATTTGGTACATGAGTAAAATTAACTCTTTACCAACTCTGGCAGCAATGCATTTGGCCCAAACGGTGCCAAGTATCGCTTTAACATCTGTACTTCATACAGAAGGGCAAGGTAGGTCAGGCAAAACTGAACTACTGTGAACCCACTTAACAATCAACAGAAGAATAGGCAGAACTTGTTCTACTCAAAGATATTTACCTGCAATCTCCCATGGAATCTCAAGCCTTGATTACATCTATTCATTTAAAGCCCTGTCCTTATTCTTCATCTTCCACAATGAGTTTATGATTTGAAATATTCCCTTGTACTTTACAAATGTCAAGCAGATTTCAATGTGTATTCTGGCGTTTTTATTTTTTTTGCTTATTTGACTAGGCAACAATGTATCCAGGCAACTATTACATTAGCCACCATGCTACTCTTCTGCCTGGCATAGAAAGAAAAACAAATTACATATCCATAATTGATGTAATACAGCTACTTACATCTTATGTTTCCGCTGGCTAGAATCATTTGCTCCAAGATTGTTTGTTTATTTGCACATTGTGCTCCTCTCCCCATCTCAGTAAGGACTTTGGGTCATTGATATTGAATTGGTATCTGTCAGCGCAGACAATTTCATTTAAAGCTTAAATGGATATGTAGAAAATAAGCTTGGAAAGCAAATACAGTAAATGTAATTCCTTTGTCCCTTTGGTAAGAACAATGTAGACTATAAGACACATCAAACAAAACATAGACAAATGCTGTCTGGCTGGGTAGAAAAAAAATCTTTCAATCTACAAAACATCTTTACAATACTAATTGCACAATTGCACTTTATCCAATAATAAGATAATAGAATAATATACCGCAACAAGACTACTGTGGTGAAGTTGAAATAATGTATATCTTGGGCTTCCTATATATAGCTGTGATAAAATGACTGCTCGTTATTTAAAGGGAACTTTAAAGGGAAATTGTCAAAGTGTAATCTTTAATAAAGTGAATAGTGTGTTTTTTGCAGTATGTTAGCAAATATAATGATTTCATTCAGTCTATTGCTTTGATATGATGACCCTTTCCTTTAGTGTGCTATGGTTGGATAGACCCAGGGGCAGATTTATAGAAACAAGAGTAGCAGTGATGGTTGTGAATGATGTGAGTCAGCTAGGTAAACTGTGACCGGTGGCATTGACAGCAACCAATCAATCTGCACCACTGCTTGCTGTCTGAGCACCAATGCAAGTATTTTTCAAACATTTGTTTGCAATAAGCTGTGTCTACTGCAGTGTTTTCAAGTGCAGCGGATAGTTAGTAGTTTTCTGTTGCTTCTAGATTTCTGTAAAGAAAGGAACAAAAATAAATGATGATGATGATGAATCTTCTGTGCAGCGAGTAGACCTGTAGATAAACGTTAATTTGATCCTGGTAAAGATAGGCTCACTTTAACTTGTGCAATTAAACAAATTCAGGCTTCGTTAGCAATGTATCTGAAGTCTCATACAGGAGCTCATTTACAAGAGCAGAATGGCAGCTCTGCAGTGTAAATGCATGGATCTGCTGTGTGCCATGACATCATCTTCATCAGCTATTTATATAGCACTACCAATTCTGTAGTGCTGTACAGAGAACTCACTCCCATTGGCCCCATTGGAGCTTGCAGTCTAAATTCCCTAACATACATACACAGACAGATAGAGAGACTAGGGTCAATTTGATAGCAGCCAATTAACCTATCAGTATGTTTTTGGAGTGTGGGGGGAAACCGGAGCACCCGGAGGAAACCCAGGCAAACACAGGGAGAACATACAAACTCCACACAGATAAGGCCATGGTCGGGAATCAAACTCATGACCCCAGTGCTGTGAGGCAGAAGTGCTATTCACTAAGCCACTGTGCTGCCCATGAATGACCAAGTTCACCTAAACTTCTGGATATATAGATTTGCACAGCAAGAAATTTGCATTGGTGGAGGGGAGATGTTGGGTAGAGTGGAAGCATTCCTAGTGAAGTACAGAATAGTTGATGAGCACCGACCATATTTAATTTTCCTGACAATTGATATAATAACATGAGGGGTGGAGAGGACACATTTTCAGGTGCGTTACTTCCCACCTCCACAAAAATACTTGAATTCTGCACCAGCCAATGGATAAATAAATGCATAATTTAAAATTACATAGAATGGCCCCCACATCATCAACCAGACGTTATGTTTTATTGCAAATATTAAGATTTGCTTATAATATGTAGAATTATTATTTTTTTTTCGTAGTTGGTCAATATTTAAAAATTACAAAATCTTCAGGGGCACAAATTCCCTGGGGCAAAACTTTAAAACTTGGCATTGTCACTGGAAATTATTGACAGTTGGCAACTATCAGTTGCCAATTATATAATGACACAATATAGTAACATGACAAAACAAAATGAACAAATAGGAATAGAGATAGCGAAGAGCTCTGAGCTGTGAATGGGCATTCCACAAAGATGATTTATAATAATATATCACTGTGAAATGCTTAATAGACCAGAGGGGACATTTACTAAAGTGTACTTTTATGAAACTGCCAGTTTTCAAGGTTTTTTGGCAGTTTTCAAACCGCCAGATTTATTAAAGGAAAAATCACTGGAAAATCATCATTTTACAAAGACCCATATTATAAATTACCATCTCAATTTTTTACATGGCAAAGGGCTGGATAAAACACCAGAAAAAAAGAAATAGATGTTAGAAGCAATATAGCTCAAGCCGTTTGGCCATTCAGAACACAAGAGGAGGCAAAATACACTTATTGAATATGAGGGCAATCATTATTTATTAAGGGGGCAAACACAATTATTAATTATATTATGGGGCAAAATAATTGCATGATTTTATTAAGTGGGAAATATTTTTTTAACATTATATTAAGTATACAATATTATTATTCTAATTATATTATGGTGGCAATACTATTTGATTGCTAACAGTCATTAACTTATTTATGACAGGGACAACATTTATTATTTCATTATGTGAGCACCAATTATAGTGCACTCTTGTGGCACTACAAGTGCTTGCATGCATTTGCGTCCATGTGCATGCTGGCACTTGTAGTGCCACAAGTACGCACTATAAATGTTGGACACATTCTGAAATAATAAAGGTTGCCTGTGTCATAAAGGACAGTTCTGAATCAAGGATGACGCATAGGCAATGAGCCTGAGGGGAAGGGTTTGTTGTCTTGCTAATACAAATAGAAGGTAGCTTCTGTTGAATGGTGGTAAAATTATTAGCTCAGTTTTTGAAAGATTATATCTGAAGCAGTGAAAGGACATACGAGATGAAATTGCAGAAAAACATTCAGTAAAGTGCGCCTACACAGGTGAAAGTTCCTAAAGGATATATAAATTTGGATATCGTCCATGTAGAGGTGAAACTGAAGTAAAGGAGCTTATTTGCTTTCCAAGAGGCATACTATATATAGAGTAAAGCAGAGGGCCATGGGTGGGCTTTGTGTCAGTATAAAAATGATAGAGGAAGCAGTGGGGAAGAGGATCCAGAGAAAGGATTACTGATGGAGTGGTTTGATAAGTAGGAAGAGAGCCAGAAAAAGAAAAAGTTCTTGGGCATTGATGGCGGCAGTGGGCATGGTGTGGGATGGTTGAGAAGGGATTTAAATGTATTAAATAGGCATTTGGGGTTAGAAGCTTGAGCATAGATAACAGATTGGAAATATATGTGTTTGGCAGTGTTCTGAACAATAGAATGGGAGAGAGAGCAATATATTTGAGGAAGTAATGAAAGGTTTAAGAGTTTTGCTAATGTTCTACATTAGAGGATAATTTTTGAAATTATTTCCTTAGCTAGCCATAGCATAATCAGAGAAGAAAGAGTAGCAGGAGTTACTTGATCAAGGGCTGTTTCTAGAGTGCGATTAAGATGTGAGCTTGCCAGATCAAAACAAGAGAATGTAGAAATTGGGGAATGACGTTATTTCAGAGAGGTAGAAAGTTGATGAAAATTAATAGAACAGAGATTTCTTCAGGTATGAGGAGGCTTGGTTGAGTAAGAGTGCAAAGAGACTTTTTTTTAACTTTTTATTCTTTTAAATTTCACTTCACATTCCTTACATACACAATTTCAGCAAGCCTGATCTAATCCTATAATTATTATCCTTTACCTATAAAGCATACTTGCCAACTCTCCCGGAATGTCTGGGAGGCTCCCGCATTTTGCGAGAGTCTCCCGGGTGAGTGTGGCAATCTCCCGAATTCTGCCCACTTCACGTTTGGCCCCGCCCCCCGCTGTCAAATGACGTCACAGGGGGCAGGGCCAAAATGCTGCAAATTTTGGCACCCCGCCCACCTCCACTGGCAGGATCCCGGAAGAGAGCTGAAGAAAGTTGGTAAGTATGTTATAAAGTTGTCAACATATAATGAAAGATCATGATACAAATTATATACAAAGACATGAAATAGAAGACAGCAATGACCCTGCCTAAATCAACTCCCAATCTAAGAGATGTGGAGAACACTTGGTACACACGGTAGGGGAATAATTAGTATTTAAAATGCCTATCTTTTCAATGTTGTCCGTTACTAATCCGAGTCACTTGAGTAGAGTGCATCTTATACATATGGCCCCTTCTACTTAGAGAGGCAGATAAAATAAGTGCAGTACAGGGAGGGTATGATGCTCAATGTGTTTAGCAAACCAATATGTGTACTCTATCGTTGTATGGATTCCAAGAAGAGAAATCAGCATTGCATTATCCAATCTGAAAACATGCGTCTTGATGTGCGGTTTCTACTTTGATAAAATGTACAGGTTGAAAATATGCCTACTATAAGTGTAACTGTCTTAAATTGCTATGCTCTTTCATGTTTGTTGTATAGGCTTTAAAGGAGAAAGAGACCACTGGCGAAATGGGCGCACAGTTTGCATTAAGACTCATGAAAGTGGGAGGAAAGAGATTGAGGCTTTTGACTCTGCCGTTCTACTCATCCGGAATCCATATAAAGCCCTAATGGCAGAATTTAATAGGAAATATGGTGGGCATATTGGATTTGCATCACAGGCTCATTGGAAGGGAAAAGGTAAATGCTTATGTTTTTGCTAATAGACCTAGTGAATGTATTGTACGTTTTGTATCTAATAAACTTGAATAAATCAAAGATTTATTTCATATTCATACCTCTAAGAACAGCTCTGATTTTATTCCACCATTCTGTACAATGTATGCCTGCTACCTAGGGCACTGTCAGCTTACATTTATGAAGTTTTAGTGCTTATGTACAATCACTTCCATAACCATTTCAGAGTGATGCAAAATACAGATATAAATCACCCCCACTTCCCCTTTATCGCTTTCATGTCCGCTATCTGCAAATGTGTTTTAGGTGTATTACTTACATTAACAATAATGCCCAAAGATATACTTATTTAGTCCTTAAGAGGAAATAAAATATGGGCATTAATCATTCCATACCAATATAGGATATAGTATAGCATACACTATACCTGTAATATAACACAAAATTCAAGTATAAGTGACTAGTAAAGAGAATCTTTGCACCATAAGCAAACATATGAGTACAGTAATTATCAAAGTAAAGGAAACACTTGAGTGATAATTTAAGAAGCACAAAACCACCATAAATGCACCTTTTGTACGGCTAAATATTGCACTTTGGCAGAGAAGCACATTTCTAGGTCCACTTTGAGCAATGTAATACACAACACACTGTAATGTAAATAAATACATTACACACACACACACACACACACACACACACACACACACACACACACACCAACAATTTGTACATTTAATGAAGCCAGCTTTAATGTGCCATCATTCTGCTGATTAATTTAAGCCATCAATGAGGCTATAATGGAGAGAAAAACGTATTTTGTTGAAAGGGGTTGTATTAAAGGGGTAGGATGTTTTTAACTGATGTGATGCTTATAGTTTTGCACACTTGCCCCTCCAGAGGTCTTTTCTCCTCTCCACACACCAAGATGCAGTACTACTGCTACTAGTGTATGGAGCCCCATCCCAAGGGAGACATGCACGTTGAACTGTGCTGGGCAGACCTTTGTGATGAACTGGTGTAAAACCAAGGCACGTGTGCTTTATAAATGACTTCCAGTGTATATTGAATGTAGGTGCTTCCACATGTGTGCGGTTTCTCAGTTTTCTTAAGCACCTCATAATGCTTGGGGTATGTGTAATACTCCTGACAAGGGTCAATATTTTGGCTACCATGGTTAGAGAAAGAGATCTTAAACTTTGAGAGGAGTAGTTGTAGGGACTTGCTTGATAGAAGTTGAAGTGACATCTGCTGATGTTTCACTGAGAACAGTGGCTAAGCCATGACAGTCTATGAGAAGGTTATAATAAACCAGGAACAACTGTGGACAGCATTGTATACTCATTGACCTTGATGCATTGATGAAGGCAAAAGAGAACAGAACTCTCAATGATTGAAAAAAACCCAACAATTTAGGGTGTGGCAGGCTGTGTCATGAATAACAGTCTGTGCAGAACTTCACAGAAGTGGATACCATGGTTGGGCTGTAGAGCATAAACACGGTATTGCACCTATATTAAATGTTGTGAGGAAAGGGGTGGAGAGAACTAAACTGTGGTCTGCAGAACATTGCAAAACAGTAATTCGATCAAATAATCATTCACTATGTTTTCAGGAAACTGATATGGCACTTGTCTTTAGAATCCTGCTTTTTAAACCCTTAATGAAAGATTGCTAGATCTGTTTTAGCATATTGTGCATTTAATTAGAATGGCTCTACTTGTCATTTCAGAAGACAAGGTAAATTGCTAATAGAGGTGTATGAAATTGCCAGAAATTCTGTTTGTTGCAGTTTCGCAGAATTTCGGCTCAAGACCTACCAATTTTGTGTTTAGAATTCAACCAAGTGGGATTCTGTGATTCATATTGCCCAGTTTTCATTCCAGGACTTCAAGTCAATCATTCTAAAATAAGTTAAGGCAGCAGATATGTCACTGGCAACTGGATAAGTACTTGTATTAATAGAGCCCAATCACTCCGGTGCTGACAAATTGTAGTGAAATGAGGACACAGTCTTCAGAGTATAACAGGGGAAGAACAGTGCCTCTTCACTTCAGTGTGTCCGCTTGGGGGCAAATGAGCTCATTCAATTCTGTAAAAGTGCTAATATTTAAATTGGCAACCTAGTTCCCACAAAGGGCTGAATCTGGTGCTCATGGGAGGAGGAGAGGTCCTCATTAGAGGCTAATCAATATTGGATGGAAATCTCTAAGAATGGTTTGATAATTTCACCAGCGACTAGTACCCACTGCAGCTAATTCATGGCCTATTGTAGAACTCTACATAGAAAAGTCACAAACACACAGAAAGAACAGCGCTGTAGGAAAAGTCATAAATATATATAAAAATCTTTAGAGAAAGGTGGGCTAACAATTACTCTCCCAAATCAAGAAATAAAAATAAAAAGATTGGGTTTTAAAATAAAAACATGTTTAATATACATATCACCATACATAAAAAAATATATAAATAAAAAAGAAAGACCTATTAATATATTAATGTATGATATAGGTTCTGTCACCAAGGCTCCTTTATATTTGCCCCTGCTCCAATTGGAAAAACAAAACCAGGTATAAATAACCTATGCACTTGAAAATTTAACAAAAGCTTTTAGAAAGTCCTGGAGTCCCAGGATGAAATGCGTCAGTGCAAGTTCCTAATATTATCCCTGCACGATAGGGAACTAATGAGGTGGAATCAACCTTTCATACTGACTTGTTTCCGGACAGTCCAAAGTGAAGCAAGCACTCAACATTGCTGCCGGTGTAAGTGATTGATTATTATACAAGCAGTAGGATTTTGTTGAATTTTTAAGTGCATAATGTATGAATAACGGTTAATTATCAGTAAGATAAACTCTTTTTACTGTTTATGGAAGTGAAGACTATTACCATTTATTAAGGTCCTCCATTTTTTTATTCTCGAACCAAAAGCATCATGGACGCTAATCTAGGTACACTTGCCCATATTAGGTGTGCATTGGGACCAGTGCTGATTTTGCACTGTATATTGTGTGTTTTTCCATAAAGGACCTTATCAATGTGTACAGAAGTGGGACAATGCTGACATGCCAGGGCACTGATGGTCACATTAGCCTAGAACAATCCTGGAATACTGTAAGCTCCTTAAATAAGGCTATGTGACATTGGTTAATGCTTGGTGATCAACGTTTTATGGTTTCATGTACTACTATTGGGCTAATTCTCCAGTGGGTGTACTTTTTAGGCAAATTGAGACAGGTTTTTAATTATTTCATAAATCCCTGAAATTCAAATTTCAGAAATTATTTTATTGATTCGCTTATCTCCATTTGCTAATGAATGCAAGCCATTCCTCTCCTTTATCACATGGTAAAGTCTTGTTATCCTGATGTGAGTATACTTCTCCATATGGCATGGCTATCCTAGTCATCAAGACACATTTTTTTTAATAACCATTGACAAAATATCCCATGAAATTTCTCATGGAAAATGGTATTGCATCCCTCTAATAATCCTATTAAGGCACATTATTTTATTGTTTCCTCTATTTTGGTGCTTTTGCTCTCAGAACATTCCTGTCTTCTAAGATATAGCCAATCCACAAGGCAATATTGCATTATTCACATGTTGTCAACTATACATAATCAATGTTGCAATGGAGAAAGTTATTTCCTACCTTTAATTCCAACCCTATTATAGCTCTAAATTAGAGATGACATTAACTGCACAATTAATTCCCGAAGTCAAAATTAATTGTAAATTCTCTTGTATTTTATACCGTCCATTACAATCCATTCTTCATTCATCATTCACCACAGAACTTCACACATGCCCCATAATAATTTATTAGGCATAATTGCTGTTCCCCTAAGAAGTGCAATGCTAATTATATACTCTAAAACAGATTGGCTTTTATTATAACCAGATGTAATGTATTGCTAAAATGGCAACTTACCTCTGATCTTCCTTATGTCTGCAAAATACTGTATTACTGTTAATATTAACGTCCTTGATACACCTAATAAAATAATCTTAATACAATCTGTTTATCAGAGAGGTAGTGAATTATAAATACAGCCAGTGTAGGGATGTTTTTTTCAAATGTACTTTATTTATATAAGTCAATCATGTTATTGTGATAAAGTTGTTATTGCATTGAAAGTGACAATGTCCTTTTCCATTAAACAGTTGAGCCCCAGGTGCTAAGACACAAACATAATAAAGAAAGCACTCACTTGTGTATCTAAGAAAGTCATTTCAACATCATTTAATATTTAATAATGTATCTTCAACATAATTGCCATGAATATATCCTAGACACAAACCTCCCTTACAGATGGTATATGCAGACTCAGTGTATGTGACCCATGGAAAATTCATAATACATGTATGTTTCATTGTTTTATATGTGATCCAAAACTCTGTTTCATTTAACTTATTACCAGTCTGTAAGAAGTGTAATAAATGATGAATGGTAGTGTGATTAAAATATCATGGCTAGAGTATCAATACAGGAATGGTCAGTGGACTCACATTAAGGTAACATTTTAAGAGTGTAAGGTGGAAAAAAAAAGAAGAAGAGAGAATACATTTGGTGTACGTAAAGTGCTGCAGGCATAATATTTCATGTGATATGTTTCTTTGGGGGAGATTCGATTAGCCGTGAAGTGTCTCCGGAATGTCCGCGAGACACTTCATGGTGGAGATTTGACTGAAATCTTCGCTCATTTTTCCTTGCATGACAATGAGCGGAGATGTCTACTGTAATTACCAGCAATGTGCTTGGCGCAATGTCCACGCGCCACCTCAACGGCAATTGAATCTCTCCCTTTGACTCTACACTTAGTACTTATGTCATTGTTTAAGATAAATTTGTGTAAATTGTACAGATTATAATACTTGTATATTCCTTTTTTTTTGCTTCATTTTAGATTGTTTTTCATTTATGTTGTCATTTCTCTTTCTCTCTCCTTAAGTCATATTTTTTTCCCAGATTTTTCTTTTTGTAGACACCCTCAAGTCATGGACTGGCAAATTTTAGCCCGGAGGGCAAGCCTCGATTCAGCAGCCTATTAGGGACATTTAAAAAAAAAATGCAGGTGGCCCAGGGACTCAGCCCAAGTTAGCCAATATTGGACTGGCCCGAGGGGTAGATACCCCCCAGCCCTGCCTGCCCCTGACCTTGATACATCTGGTGCTGAATTTCTTTAAGACCCTGCAAAAGTCATTAATATTATTGTCACTAGCTGTCTACTGCAGTTCTTGTCTTTAATGCAAGGTTGGCCTTATGCTGTATCAGTAGACAGAGAGGAAGCAAGGCCACTGTTATCAGTAGGGGACGTGGCTAATACACATGGGGAGAGACAAGTTGACATGATACTTCACGTGTGTTGGTAAAATAATATTTAACTCATCACAAGATAGTAAACATAAAGAAATACACAAAATTTTAACTGTATTAATCAATATTGAACTTTGTGCACAATTTTAGAGGGCATTAGCATTATGTTTGGCCCTTGGTCAGCTGTTACCTGCAAACACCAGGAGCATTTCCCTCTACTTCTTGTGGAACCTCTTTCTGCTATAAAAATTTGTGGGAAACACAGACCCTGACACACTGGCTGTACAGTGTTCTATTGTGGTGGGCGAGTAGATGAACAAAGAGCCTGGTGCAGGGGTGGCTTTGCCATAGGCCTAGTTGTCCCAGCAGCGAATCTCAAGGCTGTCTGAAGCAGCATCACTAGTATCTTCCCTGATACTCGGCATGGTTTTAATCAGCGTAGTGGAGGGTGAACAGACATGGTCATGCATGCAGAGGTCAAACTGTTTGAGTAAACATGTTACCAAAGGAGTAAGCAAATCAGAGTCAGCAAGCCAATGGTTAGATGCAGTGGGAGCAGCCAGGCCAAAGGGAGATCCAGGAGCAGAACCAGAGGAAGCCGGGTCGGTACACAGGAGGTCAGTCAGAGAGCAGGGAAATAGGCAGGAACCGTTGAGCGTAAGAAGACCTAGATACTCTAGCCTCCCTTAAATAGACAGAGGACTCCTCCGATTGAAGGATAGTGTATTCAGCAGTCAGAACAGCTGACTGCCAACAGAAGCGGAGAGAAATGTCCTCATTACTAAGCAACGAGGACGTGATAGTCTGCACATGTGCCCAGGTTCCATGCCGGCAGGAATGAGAAGTATCGTTGCCTAGCAACGGGACGAGCGGCTTGAGGGAGGCGACTGTCCCTGGCTACCAGGGAGAGAGCAGGGACAGTGCCTGACAGGTAGTGAGGGGGTTAATGAATACAGATAATTTGGAGATTAATTAATAATGGAGAGGAGTGAATTAATGATGTTGAATGTGGTTGTTATGATATGCTGAAGGAGCTAATGATTTTGAGGAAGGGTTAAATAATGATGAGGGGGATGATATTGTGCGGTGGTCACAAAAATGCTCTTTATATTACATGGTGGTCACTACGATGCTCTCTGTATTTTATTGCAGTGGTTAGGTTGCACTCTGTATTCTATGGCAGAATGCATTCTGTATTGTATGTTGGTCATAAGAATGTTGTTTGTATTACATGGCGGTCCTTAGGATTCTATCTGTTTGTATTGTGGTCACTAGGTTGCTTGCTGTATTTTAGTGCAGTCATCATCATCATCACCATTTAGTCAGTAGAATGCTTTCTTTATTATATATGGCGGTTAGAAAAATGCTCTCCGTATTATATGGTGGTCAGAAGAATGCTCTCTTTATTGAATGGCAGTCATAAGAATGCTGTTTGTATTACATGGTAGTCCTTAGGATGTTCTCTGGGTTGTATTGTGGTCATTAGGTTGCTCTCTGTATTATATGGCAGTCACTAGGCTGCTCTCTGTATTATGACGGTTACAAGGTTGCTCTCTGTATTGTATGGCGATCATTAGGATGCTCCCTGTATTGTATGACTGTCATTTGGATGCTGTCTGTATTGTATGACTATTAGTAGGATGCTATCTGTAGTGTGTGACGGTCACTAACCTAAGAGTGCATCCTGTATGAGAGAACATTTCTTTCTGGTCACTAGGATGCCGTCTGCATTTATGTTGGGCACATGATGCTCTCTGTATTGTCTACACTGATGTGATTAGGGATAACGAGTTACAAACTCTTCCTACTTTTGTGTTGACCCCATCTACTGTTCATTTGGTCCCGCTTACATGAGCTCACTTTTAGAATTTTTTCCAGGGCCCTTTAAGCTCCCAATCTGCCCTTGGCCTGGTGGATAGGCATTTGCATATCTTCAGCAGCAGGTACTTTTGAACCTATGTTTGCCACATGGATGAAACCTTTTATGTCATGTTTTCCTACTGTTGGTGTGTCTACACCATCTTGCAGATGCTGTTGCTGCTGTGTTGATGCACCATATTGCCATGGTGGTCCTGTAAATGTAAATTAACTCCTATTAATTATGACTCTACCAATGATCAAGTTTTGGCAGTAGTTTGTTTTTCAGGAAATCAATTTTCAAATTAATTATTCCTATTTCAAAAGGAAAGGTCATTTCAAAAGACATTTTGAGACTTTAATAAAAGTAGTTTATAATGTAACGGTGTTAAATGTGTTGTCATATTTTATTTTTTGTATAATTTATGTTTCAAAAACATGCATTACAGAAGGTGTTGCTCTGTCTCATTATATATGTATTCTAGAACATCATCAATTCTAGGTATAGATGCAGATGGTGGGTGCTGTTAATTACGGCTATTTGTAACTTAATGTTGTGAAATGAACTCCATTTAAGAGATGTCAAATATTGAAGCTGATTGCACAGCTGTTGTCTTTTATGTCTAGTGTAATAAGTATATTTTGGCAGTCGATTTGTAACTAGCTAGTGATGGCCCTAAACCTAAATTCTCACTTTAAAACCACCTTTTTATGTCAATTTTCTAAGGAAACTTTATTTGTTTAAAAAGGTACCAAAAATAACTGAGACAGTCCATGTATTTTTACAATCTCAATTGATTGCAGATCAATTTGGCACATCTGATCTAGACTTTATTTTTGCAGAATTTCTTAGCTCTATCCCGATCATGCCACTTCGGCTGAATACCTAATAACAGTTTCCAATTTGGCCACACACATGGATATCCAAATTAGACAGTTCAAGTTGTTTGACGCTTTGGTACAATAAATGATAGACATCCATCAAATCCCAAACATTCTATTTGCACTGTTTAGCTTGAGTTTGACCCAGAATGTGTGGCTTACACTGGCTTTCTTGATTCGTGTTGATAATGATGGTTTGAAATAGAGAGTTGGAATTCACTTCACTCATTTCTCATATATTGGGATGATTCTAACCCGAAAAAAGAAGGATGCAATGTTTGCTGTGCACAAGATGTATATTGAAGAATTATTTTTTTTTGCATTTTGCACCTTTTTTTTTACCATACTTCAAATCATCTCCTGAAAGTAGAATTACCTATATTTCTGGGTAATAGATAAATCAGAAGAGGTGTTCTGTGCAAAAATGTAAATGTCACATCAAAGTCCAACCTCCTACCACTTTAGGGGGTTAATGTATAAATGTCTGGATTCTTCAACTCCGGCGTGTTCAGCGTCTTCGGCGATTAAATTTAAAGCGGCTCTGCATTGTAAAGGGAAGTTTCCCTTTACAATGCAGCGCCGCTTTAAATTTAATCGCCGAAGACGCTGAACACGCCGGAGTTGAAGAATCCGGACATTAATACATTTACCCCTAGGACACAGTTTTCAACACATAAAACTTATTTTTTTTTTCTTACATAATATTCAGTTTACCTTTAAGTGGAAATGGCTGTGTGTCTTTGGGCAAAGCAAGTAACGCTAAATATATGTACTTTCCACCCTTTTATCGCATTTTAATTATCTTGCTCTACAAAACCAAATCTAATTTTTGCACCGCTATGGAACAGCAGGCACACTCTGTAAACTATAAGGAATGATCTCTGCCCAACTTATCCCATTAGCTGGTGCAAACTTTTGCACCTCTGCAAACACTACCATATTGACCTGCAGGCTCATGCACATTGGTGAAAAGCTAGGCACACCAGCATAAGATAATTCCCCTGACAACAACAATGTAAATACTGGCACTTTTTCATAAATTACCTGCTAAGTGTTCAAGCCAACAGTTTTGTGTTTGTAAGTGGTAAGAATTTCTGAATAAATCCATATTGATTCAATGATGTAATAAATAAAATACAAAAAAATGTAAAATGGGAGGTGAATCCTTTTTATAGCCATTATAGATGCATTCCTATTCTGTTCTGTTTCTCTGGGGCTTCTGGTATTCTAGTCTCAATTGCTCATTATAGTATTCTAGTCTCAGTTGCTCAACAACACTTGATTTTAAATCAATAAAAAAGAAGATTACTAGAAGTATGAGTAGACCATTGATGCCCCTGGTGAAATGGTTAAACATTGACAACTATGTTAATATTCTGTTTGCATGCTCAAAAACAATAACACTTCAGTGTTGATCATATCAACGTTGAGAGATTGATTACCTGAATAACTTATTTCTACCAAAATCTGGAAACGATGGGTCTTTGTGTTATTAGTTTATCATCACTTGACAATTCTGAAAAGATTGGCTATAGGGAAGGTTTCCAGATCGAACAATAAACGTTTGCTGAATGACGTGAAACTAGGCTTGTATCAGAAATTATTTTCTCAGTATAAAGTTTTTCATTTTCTCTTCCAAAATAATGGAAAGTAGAATGTCACTGGAGATGCATCCTCCATAACCACTGGCTATGTGTGTAGGTTTATTCATCTGTTATGTGTGTATGTTTACTCATCTATTATTATTATTATTATTATTATTATTATTATTATTATTATCATATCTATTTTTATCTCATAACCGTTTAACTCCTTATTGTATGTAATAATGTGTGGCCACTTGACTTGCATTTCAAAATGTATTTGCTAGAAGAGTAATTTTAAAATATGCAAATATTTATTTTTAATTAATCACTAGAAGGTCTGATGTTTGTCAGACTATATACAATTTCCCACAGTCACTCTGTTCTAACCAATTTCCTTTTACTTGGTCTTCTGCATACTATACATAGTTTATTACTATTTCTATTTCACTATTTCACACTACTGGTATTACGTATTTTCTCCATGTCTCCAAGTCTTTGATTAAGTGGTGCAGTGCTCAGTCTTAGTAATGTAGGCCCTGTAATTGTGTACAGATAAGGCTATTGATTATCCTCAAATGTATATATCTTTTAATTAGAGATAGGCGGGTTGGGTTTCAAGGAAACCGAGCCCGCCCGAATTTCCGGAATCCGATTACCGAGCCGAGTCGGCTTGGTACTCTCGCGCCTATACGGATTCCAAAACGAGGCAAAACGTCATTGTGACGTTGTGGAATCTCGGATCTCGCGAATTTTAGAATGAATAAATACCCGCCTCCACGGTGATCCAGCGCCATTTGAGAGAGGGGAAGGGGTAGGTGGCAGTAATTGAGCAGGAAGAGAGGAGTATAGAGGAGGCATTTTTCCTAATTTACACTACAAAGTGTTTGGCGTGTCATATTCCCCCCTTGGAAAAAAACTAGTTGCTGACTTTTGAAATAGTAAAATATCCTCAAAGTATATCTCTGAATTTCCACTATAAAGTGTTTGTTTGGGGTGTCATATTTCCCATTTGGAAAAAAACTATAATCTTGAATGCTGAAATTCTAATATGCCAGCACTCTATATTTCTGAATTTGCACTGCAAAGTGTTTGGGGTGCCATTAAAATGGATACACAGCAGTACACATATGAGCAGGAGCAGCAAGCAGCTGCTGCCACCAGTCCTGATGGTAGTGCTCCCTGTAGGTCATCTGGTAAAGCCTATGTAAAAGGACATAGTCTTTTGATGTCAGGTAAAAAATCACACAAATAAACACCTTTTACCGTGTTGAAGAGAAAAAGAGCTGTAATAGAGGAAAAGTTAACTGCTGAAAAAAAAAAAACGCCAACATGCCATTCTACACACGCAGTGGCAAAGAAAGAATGAGGCCTTCGCCTTTCTCTATTAGTGCGAGATCTAAAAATGTTACTGAGGCTTCTTCTTGTCAAGCAAGACCAAGTAATTCGGAGTCTAAAAGTGGTGCACAACTACTGTTACGTTTGAAAGCCGAGCTGCAAAAAAACAGTAAGGCATTAAAAGAAAATGTATGTTCAGAATCAGAAATGACACCAATCCCTGAGGAGAGTCCATCCACGAGTGGTATGTGTAATCGTGACCATTCTGATAGTGTACCCATAAAGAAGGGCACTTTCAGCATTCCTGCTGATGTGTGCCCTAACAGCCCGAGTGTAGCTGGTGATACACCGATTGAGGATGCCACTTTGGAATTGGAAGAGGATGAGGGGGATATTTGTGTAACCGACGAGGGCGCTGAGGATGTTGATGAGAATGAGGTTGTTTGTGTAAGTCCTTCACCAGTGGAAGCAATTCTCGCACGTGACAAGAAGAAGGCCATTGTCATGCCTGGACATAAGACCAAAAAGCCACTTCTTATGTGTGGAATTATTTCTACTCAAATCCTGACAACAGTTGTGTAGCCATTTGTAGTGTATGTAAAGCCACAGTCAGTCGAGGGAGGGACCTTAACCATCTTGGAACCTCATCCATGTTACGCCATCTGACGAGAGTTCATGGCAAGGTGTTGGGAAAAGCTGAAAGTTATGGGAAACAATAACAAGCACTCCATCATCAGCTAGTATCTTTCTCTCACCTACATCCCGGCGCCTGCAATCTACACCCACAACACCATCCTCATCAATATCCTCAGTAGTGATCGGAGTTAGCCCTGCATCCAACTTGGTAAGGCTCGATGACCCCTGCACTATAATTGATTCCTCTGAAGAATGTTTGAGCGTTGGTCCCCCTGCTGCTGCTGTTGGGGGTGAATCTTCCTCCCATAAGCAGCCCAAGAAGAAGAGCACTAGTACTTTACAACAATTGACTGTGAGACAATCTTTTGCTAGAGGAAGCAAATATGACAGCAGTCACCCAGTCGCAAAGCGGATCACAGACGCCATGGCAACTATGCTAGTTTTAGATCTGCGTCCAATATCCACTATAAACGCAGCTGGTTTTTCACAGTTAATTGATGTTTTGTGTCCCCGTTACAAAATTCCATTGCAACACCATTTTTCACGACAAGCTATCCTGCAACTGTACCAAAATGTTCGTAAAAATGTACTATTTGGGCTTAAAAATGCCATTCTAACAACTGTACACTTAACTACAGATATGTGGACAAGTGGAAGTGGGCAAACCAAAGACTATATGACTGTGACAGCCCACTGGGTTGGTCATTCACCTTCACCAGCAGGAACAGCAGCAGCATGTACACCACTACGTAACATTTGTCACAGACAGGCTACTCTTTGTATCACCGGCTTCACTAACCGGCATACAGCTGATAATTTGTTACAAAAACTAAGAGATGTGATTGATACATGACTTATACCACTTGGACTCTCCCCAGGATATGTTATTTCTGATAATGCCAACAATATAGTGCGAGCATTACAGCTGGGTGTATTCCATCACATTCCCTGTTTTGCTCACAACATCAACTTGGTGGTGCAGAGCTTTCTAAGAAATAATCGTGAGGTGCAGGAGATGCTTTCGGTGGCCCGTAAAATTTCGGGGCATTTCAGGCATTCTGCCACAGCATGTAGGAGATTGGGCAGGGGGGCATCGGCCCCCCAGGCTGGTACAATAATGGGCTACCTTGGGCTGGGTCTAGGCTGTTTAGCATGGGGCTGGATTCCCTTGGGGGATCAGATCTGCAAAAAAATCTGGGCTCCCCCCAGGAATAAAGAGCATCATGTTTAAAATGACTAGGGCTCTTTCCACACTCTGCTGCTGTAGGTGTGGGGTAATTAGTTACAAAATAAAATTAAGTGGCATGTTGTCAGTGGTGCTTTACAGGTCCTAGCATACCAAAGCCACCATTAATACTTTTATTCATCGGCCTTATGGGAAGTTGCCTATAATACACATAAAGCGTTTCCTACGCTTTTATCGTCTGATATGCTTTAATTACATCTTAGTAAAATGTAGGCATTTTGCGTACTATTCCAAGTCACATATATTTAATATACGTGCATCTCAGAGCACTAAGAAATCTATGTGATGCAGTTTATGCTTACTCAACAGGAAAGGTCCTGTAGATCCCTAATGTACATAGACTATAATTGGACTCCCGTCAGATCTTCTGCACATAACTCTGATGCCTTTACATGGCAAAGAATGTACAGTGAGGTGCAGCATTTTAAAACTAGTTTGGGTTCATTTGTCCTGATTACATCAAATATACTACAACAGTCCGCTTACTATACAACATACACCATGAGATAGAACACAACATCACAACTGTAATGTAGCTGCAAAATTGGAAAATGTACCTTATGGCCCCACAAGGCTGAGATATATAGAACCTAATATTACAGAGTTATAGCTCTGTCAATAGCTATGAGACTGTGCTGTGAAGAAAGACTGCTTTCATTGCGATTGGCATTCAGGTGTAGTCTATTAATCTTTTTTCATTATTACTGCAGTACAGAAAATGAATAAAATGAGGGAGGGAGGAAAATAAAGTCGATCTTTTTAAATATAGTTTTCAGAATTCCCTTTCTAATAGTATAACATCAGGGAGTCTCTATGTTACAATTAAATATGCTGTATTGTAAAGATGTGTTATAGATGCATCAGGCAGATAGATATCAATGGAGGGCATGTATTTGAGATGATCACCTCTAACAGCTCTGCAATTAATTATACTATTGAATGTCAGGGACAAATGCAGGATTTGTAAATGGGGGTTTCCACACCACACTGCCAGTGGGCGTGACCAGCATGCATGGGGGCGTAGCTATAATTTTACACAGTGCTTGGCTGCTCTCCATCTCTTCCTATCCCCATAATATACATACATGGGCAATGCTGCTGTTGGGTGCACGCAGCTCGCCCTTTTCAAGAAGAGCAGTGTGAAGCGGGAGCAGGGTCCAGCCACCTCAATTATACAGTACCCCAGGCTTGGAGGGGGGTTTCCAGGCACTATGAAACCCCCCTCGGTTTGCCTATGAATGTGCAGGTTTAATACAGGCCACCTCATTCTACAAAACATATTGTGCTCCATCTGTACATGTAGTGCCTTTATGGGGTCCTGGAAACCCCATGTAATATCTTAAAAGGTTTCAGCAGGACTGTTTCAATTAATTTGGAGACAGGAACCTGACATTTTAGTGTGTACATACCGTACAGAAGATTCCCATCTTCACATCCCCCACTAACAGAAAAAAATGTACATCTGCTCCAAAACAAACTATTTTTTTAACTGCAGACTATCAGTATCATCCTGTACCAGTTCTCCATAATATCACTACTCAATGCGTCTTCATTCTGCAGTAGTGTTTCTGTCTCTGAATGTACAGCTGTTTTGTGATGCTAATCACTGCTCGGACAGAGAACACATTGTAGATTTAAAAGATATGTTGATTTACATACTCTCTGTATTTCCATTTGCATCTTAATGAATTCCATTTTGTTCACACATTGATTCCAGACTATGAGAAAGCCATAGTCATATTATTGAGCCAAACTCTACCATGAACTCAACGGGTAAGCAAACAAGAAATTATACATGTCAATCAATTGATTATACTGATGTCTTTCAAGCATGTTAATTTATTTTTACTAAGTTGTATAATCTTCATATAGATGTGACTTCCCTACAAAGTTTTAGAATTTCTAGGTATATTCAAAGTTTTGCACATATACTGTAGAATATCACTTAAACAATTTATATCCCATTTATCGGATGTTTGGAAACCTTTGAGTGAGTAGGTGCCAATTCTTGTGAAACTATTTTTTACTCTGGATTAAGTAATAACTTGTATACAATACACAATGTGCTAAAATACATGAACAGGACAAACCACAGCCTACAGAATGTAATACAAAGATTTAGCTTTGATATTAAGCCCACATAGCACTAAAAAGTATACATTAAGTTTTATCTTAAGTAGCCAACTGTGCTCTACTCGTTTAAGGAGGCTTTATTAATACTGAGAAAGATTTATATACTTCAGAATAAAAGTTCAGTTGTGTAACCAATGCTACTGTGACTCTCTGGATGGAACATTGGGCATTTTAGAGAGTGTGATGGCAAATGGGTTAATATGTGTGTCTAGGTTATATCATATAGAAGTTCATATTTAAGAAGCTACCCAGTTTCATGCTATCTGGTAGAGTAGAGCTGGATAGATCTATTGACCCTTTCTTGCTCGAATATGCTCACTTTAGCTGCCTATATATTGTTAAATAACCATCATGATCTGTTGTTATCTTGATCCTCATTTGTCTTCGTTGAAAGCTATATAAAATCAGTATTTTGTTCCTTGGCACTAATTTTATGATTGGCTTGGAGTGGTTCCAAAGCAAAGTTTTATGTGGTATGATTACACAAGGTGAATAGTCATGTATCTGTTAAATGAAACAGATACTGTGGTTAATGATTCTTTGGAGACTTCAATGGATTTAGACTATTAATTAGGCATTGGTCCTTTAAGTATCATAAGTGCACATTCCAAAGGCTGCCTCGCCTCCTAATGGTCTGTGTAGATGTCAGAGCTTCCCCAGATCATTTCTAATTATTTATATCTCAATCTTATTCTTATCGCTTGATTTTTATTGTGGAGAACGATTAGCTGGAAACCTTGGGTATAATTAACTCTTACCCTGTTGAACAAGTAGATAACTGACTTTATTGCAGTGTACAAGGTCATAACCTAGACACTCTGAGATGATATTAAATTAATCCATCATACAGTACTGTACCATTACATTTCCAAAATCACCCACACATCAGAAGCGGCTATATGAAGCTGTTGAGTTATGAACGACTATGATTTAAAATATCTAATTTGTCTGAAACCCCTATCAAAAGTGTTTTAAAATTCTAACCTCATTACTACATTCCTTGTAGCAAAGTCATTGCTAATTTATTTCCGGAATGGAGATCAGACAAGGACTATACAAATTTCAAATCATATAAGCACTGTAAGGCCAGTGTCCAGTGTTTAATTCGAAGGGGGTGATTTAAAGGTGAGTTATACAGGGTTGACAATACTGGTTTACAAAATACTCCAAAGAAGAATAAAAATCATATTTTACAGGAAATTAAGAATATTTCCATTTCATATATGAAATTCACCCTTGTTGATACTAATAATTAAAGTCATTGATGACTCATTTTGCAATATCTGATTCACTTACTCACAAACTAAGAATTTAGTTTACACTTGCACTGTTAAGGGGTGTTTGACATAATGGGGGTCATTTAGAGTTGGACACAAGTCCGTTTTTTTATGTAATACATATTTTTGTACAGCCCATGGGCACCAAAATGCATACACATATGTCCAAATCAAGACTTTTGCGTATACCTGATTTGTCTGCTTACGCCTGGAAAGGTAGAATGGAGGAGGAAGGGCTGTGCAAGCATAGGCTGAGTTCAGTGAGGGTGTGATAATGTAATCGCTATACAATTAGAGGTGGACACATACAGAGATTCACCTGGAGGCGTATCTCATGTAGATGTTCTGTCCCTAGAGCAAAGATCAATATGAATCTTTGCAGTGTTAAAAAAAATAATAATAATAATATGCAACCTCCCCCCCCCCCCCCCCCAAAAAAAATAAAAAATTGAATCAAACAGCAGATCCGATGACCTGGGCTGGTTCCCACCAATGCAGGGGGAAGAAACAGCAAAAGCAGCAGCCTTTATCCTTAAATACCAATGCTAACTGTAAAGTTTTGTTCTTGACTTACATCATACATAAAGTAAAGTTTGCTTTTGTTCCCAAAGACAGTATCTGTGGTATAGGACGCATTGCTAACCTTGGCAGACAATCGTTTGTAGCTGGTTGTCACATTATTATTATTACCATTTATTTATATAGTGCCACTAATTCCGCAGCGCTGTACTGTAAGTTTTCACCACTGTAAGGTTCTTTGTCTGGCAGATTGCAAATTATATTTCATATACTGTATATACAAAAATTTGAGGGCACAGACCTTCTGAATACCTGAAGAGGGAGAACAACTACAATATGGGATAAACATTTGTTGAGGATCACGAATAAGGCTTGTAAATTGTCAGGTTGCCTACTGATATAGATAAGAGAGATACATTTTTAAAGGTATTTAGCATACTAAATAACTGCTGTAGTTCAGACTTTATGAATGATGATGATAATTAGCCATAAATCAAGGTTTCAAATTTAAACAGAATGGGCCCAATCAGTTGCTCTTTCCATCTATGGCTGGGTACATACTACTGGTTTTTCACCCCATCATTGTGCCAATCACACGATAAATGATCTTTAGGTCCGATGTCACATTAGTATGTACGCTCCCACGATCATGTCTTATTGTACCAAAGCACATCGTATCGTTGTATAGTACAGATAAGCCTGTTCTCTAATTTTAATTGTGAGCAGTTTTATGTCGATTTCTCAAATTATCTACTTAAATGCTAAACAAGGATGGACCATTTAGCCTCTTATTTATTCAAGTTCTCACAATATTCGATGTGTATTAGTTAGGGCCGGACAGGTTAGGATTTATTTTATTTATTGCAATGAGTAAAAGTGAAAATTACTGCTTTTTAGTAAAGGATGTGTCATATACATTAATTCAAATGGTTTAAAGTAATGGAGAAACAGGACTATATCAAACATTTTTCTAAAGACACAGATCATTTTTTTTAAAGAAAACCCGCTAAAAACATATATTATCAAATAATAAATTCTCTCTCCTCTCCTTCTTTATCACTTTCCCTCTCTCTGTTTCTTGAGCTGTCTCAAGATTATTTTTACATCTATTATTCAGAATCCAGTATGGGATGGCCTTCATCAGATGTTATTTGAAAATCACCAGTTATGCTGCAATATTTATCTACTGGGGCCACTTAACAATGTCCCTCAAGATGGGTCTATATCACATGTCATGTGGGAAACAAGCAATTAAGTTACTGCAGTATTTAATGGAAATGCATGAACTTGCCTTGAACCCCTTGTTATCGATAGCTCAGCACATTTAAAAAATATAATACAATATAGCATCTACTAGATCAATGCAGAATCTAAACAATGTGATTTTCATAGATAACTGCAGGTTCCAGGACACACTTTAGGAGTTTAAAGAAAAATATGTGAGTGTTTTCAAAAATGATGTTACCAATTCAAGGCTGTGTCTCAGAGAAATATAGTTGCAAGTTGCAATGTATCAACAATGAAAATGGTTTGTGATGCTAAAGCGCAGGCACCATATGTGCCCTTGAGGGAAATTGATTCTTTTAACAAGCTGCTAAAGAAAGCAAAGAGATTATGTATATGAGAGCTATGGAAAGGAGGGGACACCCACAATATTGATTGATGAATACCTGAATGGAATAGAACAGGCAGAGATTAATAGCAGTTGAAAGCCAAAAAGATTTGTACAAAATACCTTCTCCCTTCAGCACCATTGCCAGATAGGATACAAATGTGCTCCTGTTTTATATTGCATTGAAATGAAAGGTCTTTAAGTTTTTACATTTCTTAACCATTCAAATGCCCAAAACCTTGCTATGTTGAAAACAATATTGTGCACTAGACCAGTGAAGGGAAACAGGTGGCCCTAGGGCCATATGAAGCTCTCTGAGCCTTCAACTGTGGCCCAGAGCTCCTTACTGCTTTATTGTTTGTGATACCTTGTAACACTGGCTTATCTTACATCAGAATGCCCCATTTAATGTTATTACAGATGTGTCTTTTTCTCTGATTATTTGTATCTGGGAATGCACAGTGACCTTCAGTATAGCCATATAAAAATGTACACTTACTATACCAAATTCAGCAACTCTTAAACCTACGTCAATTGCAATTGGAAGAGCAAGAAATATACTTGAATTTTAAATTATGTGTGAGAATCCCTATAGATCCTTCATCGGACTGGGCCATGTTATGCATATTAGTGAATGTCGGTTTGTAAATCCAATGAATATATTGTTCTCTTAACCATTGGTAAAAATATAGAATATAATAAACAGACGAACAACATCTGATAACTTGGGGCCTGATTTATTAAGGATCTTAACTTAAGAAACTTCTTATTTCAGTCTCCTGGACAAAACCATGTTACAATGCAAGGGGTGCAAATTAGTATTCTGTTTTGCACATAAGTTAAAGACTGACTGTTTTTTCATGTAGCACACAAATAACAACTTTCAATTTCAGTGTACAAATAAGCTATCAAATATTTGTTTGCTACATGAAAAAACAGTCAGTATTTAACTTATGTGCAAAACAGAATACTAATTTGCACCCCTTGTATTGTAACATGGTTTTGTCCAGGAGACTAAAATAAGAAGTTTCTTAAGTTAAGATCCTTAATGAATCAGGCCCTTGGTCCCTTTCTAATAAATAGAGTAAAATCAGTTTTTTAAACATTGACGTTATAATGGATAAATCTTGTATACCAGAATATTGTTGAGCTTGGGGTTAAACATTTTCCAGAAAGAAGAAGCAGCTTCACGCTGTCCCACCTAATGGCCCTAATAAATGAGCAGACTTCAAACTTCCATTTGGCTAAATCTCTGAATTGACTTATTATCTGCTGAGAACAGAAACATTAATCAGGCATTTCACAAATTACAGACGCTGACTCACATTGTCTACTGCTAATGTCCTCTAAGTTTTTCAAATACAAAAGGCTATACTTCTAGTATTGAGTTATGTAGTGCTGGAAGTGTCTGAACCCAATGCAGTAGTCTCATTTTTTTTCTTTATGAAATAGTTTAATTGCTGCAGAGGAATAAAAGTTTTGTGTGAGATTTCCAAGACATTTGAAAACACTAAACCATTTTCTTTTAGCATGCCTTGTGTGCCATTAGTAATCTTGGTAATTAATGTAGTCATCACAGCAACCGCTTAACATTAAGCAAATTGGGTGAGGGCATGACTTGCCAGGCATATGAGTTGTCATTTCTCTCTGAATCTCCTACCCACTCTCACATGCTATTCCCTTTTGTACTATGAGTTCCACCGAAGTGTAAAGTTGTAAAAGAACTTGAGTGGTTTGTCCAGGCTCTTGATGGAAATGACTGCTATGAGTCCCATTTTTTACAGAACAGTCCCATTTTCCAGTGGAGATTTTAGCACAGTGGAGTTGATGCAGAGATGGATGCATCCCAGTTGGTGTAATGAAATCACTCTGTGCACGCTCACAAAATGGGCACATGCCTATACGCCTTTGGCACTTACGTCAGTCTGCACATGTTTGTCACGAGCCACGGTGGCTTCAGGCACCACCGCGACTCGCTCCTTCTGGTGCCCCCGCATCCCTGCCGTCGTCATGATGACCGGGACGTCACTTACGCTTTGTCCCGGCCGTTGCAATGGTCGGGACGCTCTCTGGCTGGAAGCACCGCGTCCCGTCATCTAGGGTAGCCAGGCGCGCGTGCAAAGTAAATTAAGTTTATTGCCCAGCTGGACTGTTTCACTCCCCCTACTGCTAGGACAGTTTTCTATTGGGCCACATCAGTATATAAGGCAGGAAGGGGCAAGCCCTCCCTGCCAGTTATAGTCCCTGCTCCTACATAATTTCCCTGCTGTGCTGCGGTTGCTGTATTTAAATATTTCTTTCCTTCTGTTGCCAACCCCTTGCCTGGATTCTGACTTTGATTGATTGCCTGTGACCTCGACCCCTGCTTGTATCTGACGCTGCTGATTTTCTTGTATCCCTGAACCTTTTGCCTGGACTTGGACCCTGCTGTTTGCCTGTGACCTTCTTTGACCTCGGTCTGAACCTGACGCTGTTGTTCGCCAGCCTCCAAATAGCCCTATCTGGGATCTTCACTCATCCTCGGTGTAAACACCTGCGCTATGTTCTCAGGTATCAGCTCCTACTACTAGAGTACAAGACCTGGGGGCCATCAGAGCACCTGTGAGCGCATCTAGCCCTACAGGAAAAGCGGTTCCTATAGGCGAAGACCTCTGAAGCAGTTCTAGGAGTTGAGGCCTGGGACGTGAGCCATAACAATGTTAGGGTGGAACAGATGAGGGAACGGGCATTCTAGCTTAGGTCAAGTACTGTACATGAGTTTATCTAAGTTCGGCCCATGTACCTGTTAAAGAGCAGGTGCAAATGCATGCTGAGGATGATAACTTGGCTTAAACCAGGCACATATGTTGCAGATGGGAAGGAGAAGTCATCTCAAGATGTTTACAGCTCTGCATTGGGGTGGGAATGCTCTTCTTTTTTTTTAAAGACATTTAAGATAATTTTACCAAGAACTCTGCATCAGTTCCAATCTCTGGATTCCAAATACCCCGTTTCACCTTATTTGGTGCCACACATTTATATATGGATGTGTATATGTGTATATATATATATATATATATATATATATATATATATATATATATATATATATATATATATATATATATATATATATATATATATATACATACATATACATATATACACACACACACACACTCCTGTGGGACTCCTGCTTTTCTTATTTCCAACTTATATAAGCTTTACCTTGAAACAGAAGTGATTATTAGCCTGTCCTCCCAAATCCTAAACCCGCCCTTCACCCTATATAATGAGTGCTGATCTTTCCAGCACTAGCAAAGTCTTCAGGGAGCCCAATTCACAGAGGCCCTGTGGCTGTGCTAGATGTTATGTTGATCAGGCAGAGTGAAACTGTCAGCATGCGTAGCTATATTCCCATCTTTGGGACACTCTTCCTACTTGTCTCTAGGGACTCTGTGTTCTTTGATTACCAACCAGTCCTATTTCAGTCAGGTGAAAGCAGCTGGGGGGGGGCAGAAAATTGCATCTGAATAGAGCACAATGTGTTATAGTCCATCTATTCTCAGCACTTTTTATTTTAGCTCCTTTTTCCTTAATACGGTAAGGTGTATTTACTAACATTGCTCAATGGTATAAATGTTTTCTATGGCTCAATGCGCAATCAGCAATTGGCTTTTATCTGCCTAGTGCAATTTAATCAATGAAAGCTAATGTCTGATATCTTTAGTTTTAGTGTACATGTGCACCTTTGAGCAACGTTCGTCAATAACCCTTAGTAAGTGTTGAACACTGAATTACAACCCCTCTGATCATGCTACACACACTATCCCTAAAAGTGAGCACATAAGAAAGTACAATATTAGGACCCAGTAAATCATCTTAATTGAGACACACCAGCATGAGAATGATGACAGCTGTCTTTGTTACTGCTTCATACAACTTCACAAGCAGTTTCTTGAAATAGGTTGTCCAAGGTCAATTTATTTTCTGAAGCTATATTATCATAATCTGCCAGCACAAATTGCTTTGCATTACGTACAGCTGACAAATGTTTGCCAACCAATAATTTTTCTTCTATTCTAAATAAGTTGGATGATGATGATGGTGTTGATGCATCAGCAATATTTATCACTTTACTACTGACTGGTGTTGCTTATTTTCAAACTGCTACGAATATGCATTGGGACCCACTCCTCTCCACAGAAATCTTTAGTAAAAAGCGGAAAATTTGTGAGTTCTGAAATCAGAGCTTATTTGTAATTGTTATCCCCGCTGCTATGGCCTGACATTGTTCTCAAAGTGTACAAAAGTGTGACTAAATAAAAAAAGATCTGTATTACAATTATGATAGATGGTAGAGGTTAATAAGTGTTATTGTCATCTGCAATGCCCACATAGATTGTCCAGTCAATAATTTCATGATATCCACAAAACCATCATCATCATCACCATTTATTTATATAGTGTTACTACTAACTAACACACACACACATACAGACAGACAGACTAGGGTCACATTTTTAGCAGCCAATTAACCTAGCAGTATGTTTTTGGAGTGTGGGAGGAAACCGGAGCACCCGTTGGAAACCAACGCAAACACGGGAAGAACATACAAACTCCTCACAGATAAAGGCGACTTTTGTGGAGCATTTTTTTTATCTTCATGCAAGATACCATTTTCGATAAAGAAACTAACAGTCAGTACAATAAACTAGATAATGTGGGTTCCCAATGCAATATATTCCATTAGGGCTTTAATAGTAAGTGGTGTACACGAAAAGTTTTTTTCACTAGTTAGTAAGTTATAAAAATACACAAAAAGTAAAGATGCCAAAGTATTATTTGGATATTTATACGATTATGTTGCTAATGTAGCTAATGGCAGTGAAGGGACAATGTAGTTTTGTGATAGTCCGCTTGTTGCAAAAAATCCACTAGTTAAGATGGCAAGCATTGTATGTCTTGAGTATTAGAACACCTATATGGGTAATAACAAATATACAAACAATGGGCTTTTAATTTATTATAGTACTGGATTAAATTAAAGTACAGGTGTACAGATATAGACAATGTAAAAATAAAAATCTATCGGAGTCCAATACATTGTGAGTTACTGTAGAGCTCTCTTAGGATTTACACTAAAAAGGCAAATCAAGCAATGGTGTGCCAAGTATACAAAGAATAGAAGTGAAGATGAAATTAAGAATAGTGAGAGTTCAGGCCACTGAAAAAAGTAGCTCCTATTTAAATGCTAAACACATGTGACATTTCTTGATCCTTGCTGATTGGCTTTTTGATTTTCATACACTATGCGTGGACTGATTCTCCAGGGAACATACATTATTTGGAGATTTTGGTACAATTCCTGTCCAATTAAAGAATGGCTAAAATTCGGCAACATTTACGGATTGGCTCAATAGATTCTTCCATCTGTAACTGTTATTCTGTCAGAAATAGTTTGTATGGAACAGGCACATTATCTTTCATGAGAATCCAGCTGATGAGTCACAGCTGTGTCATACAAGGTTTGTGAAACAATATGCCAAATTTGATTAACAATTTAAATAGTATCAAAATGTCTAAATCATTTTGAAAAACTGTTTGAGATTGGTGGAATTGCTGCTTGCTTACCTAAAATTCCAAACAAAGAGCATAGGTCTATTAGTTCACTAAACAAGCAGGTAACAAGCTAGAAGAATATTGCACTGCATCTCAGCATAAACAATATAATCTTCTTACCAGTTACTTCTATATTGTGATTTTGATTAAGGTATTTTTAGCAGCACTTTATTTGTTGCTTCTGAAATGGTAAAATGCATGCACATATTTAGTTTCACGCCTCTAGAGAAACAGTAGTCATGATATAGCCACTTCATAGCTTATATATCCATGTCTAAATATGTATATGGATATTATATATTACATATATATGAATTTGGAAGTCTGTGTCAATAATAAACAATACTTATTAAATTCCATACTTGTATATTCAAATGCGAATAAATAATACTACTTATATAATAATACTTCATAATAATACAATCCAAATGCTAATTTAAATCCATAATCAAAAGGGACAATTGTGAAACTATTTTCTCCCACTGCAGGTGGATTACCCCATACCACTAAGACTGGAGCTTTTTTTCCCTGCTTCCATAATAGGCCCTTCCATAGTGTATTACTACTTTTTTTTTTTTTCATTTTAATTAGCAAATACGAAGATATACATATATAAGATAACAGTATGTTAAAATCTGCAGTTCTTATTTTCTCATTCGGAACAGATGATATCAGCCTATTACATTGGCTAAATAAGGCCACTTAAGAGATCCACCTTGTAGAAATGAATGAGCAGAGTTCAAAACTTTCTCCAGCACACAGATCCAACTTTACTTTTTTTATAACATTATTTACATTCTCCCTATCGATCTCTACTATAAACTTCATTTTTAAACAATCCTTCCTTTCTTAGATATTTATTTTATTAAGTTAAGATCATCTCACTTATATATTGACTTGTGGCACCTTTCAAATGATTATATATATTTTGAACTATAATCTTTAAATCCAGCCATCATCAATTAACCTTCCATTCTTTCTTTTTTCTTTTTATATATTTTACTTATATTCTTCCATCCATATGTACAGGGGCGGATTGGCCATAGGCCTTACCGGGAACTTTCCCGGTAGGCCGATGGCCTAATGAGGCCGTCCATAGGCTGCTTACTTTTTGTTTTCTCTTTTTTTTTGTCCATTAATTTTTTTTTCTTTAACTCACCCACCACCACGCCAGCCTTTGGACGCGTAGTATAGTTGGTGGCTGGCCCCTTTCCCGGGACCAGCCACCTTCCCCCTAGTTGCTGTGATCCCTCCCTCTTACTATATGTAGCTGCAGAAGTCACATGGGATGCACACCACGTGCCGTCCCATGTGTGCCGAGAAGTGTGGCTAGAAGATAAGTGTGTTTGTGTAAATGTAATGTAATATTTGTATATAAGTGGGCCTCTAAATGTAATATAATGTTTGTTTAGGTGGGCCTCTAGATGTAATGTGTTTGTAGGGGTTGATTTGCCTTTTTAGTGTAAATCCTAAGAGAGCTCTACAGTAACTCACAATGTATTGGACTCCGATAGATTTTTATTTTTACATTGTCTATATCTGTACACCTGTACTTTAATTTAATCCAGTACTATAATAAATTAAAAGCCCATTGTTTGTATATTTGTTATTACCCATATAGGTGTTCTAATACTCAAGACATACAATGCTTGCCATCTTAACTAGTGGATTTTTTGCAACAAGCTGACTATCACAAAACTACATTGTCCCTTCACTGCCATTAGCTACATTAGCAACATAATCGTATAAATGTAATGTGTGTGTTTGTGATGGCAAGGGGGGCATATTGCTATGTAATGTGTGTGTGATGGCAAGGGGGCATATGGCTAATTTAATGCTGGGGTGGTTTGGGGCTATTAATTGAATGTGGGGATAAGTTTGGAAAGGAGGGTTATTTATTAAATGTGAATATGAATTATTTAATTCTGGGATGGTTGTAAGAAATGGTTATATTTATTCAGCGTAAATGCTATTAATTTATTGTTGGGACTTGAAGGGAGGGAAATAGATTTATTAATTAAATGTGAATACTATTATTTTAATGTTGGGGCTGGAGGGAGGCCTAATTATTAATCGTGGGTGCTATTTATTTAATGCCAGGAATGGTTAGAGATTTCTAAATTTCATGTAACCATTTTCCATTTTTTTCCCAAATAGGGCCTCCAACATTCCAGGATCCAGACAAGCAGCAACTGATCTAAAGAAACCAGCAGCACCGGTGGTGAAAGTGACAAGAACAGGTAGGAGAGACCAGGACAGTCTGTCAACTGTCCTGAATGTGTTGGGGCAGTCCCGAATTTGAGTGACTGTCTTGTTTAGTCAGGATTTGATCCAACAACAAGGACAGTTGGAAGGTATCATGCTTCACACTGTACTGTTCGTGAAAGCAGAGCTGCATGCAACTAACAGTAGTGCACAGAGCTTTGCTTGTGTATTTGTCTAAAATGTATATAATATGATAACCCCCCTGTTTTAAGTGCCCAAGGCCCCCCCCCAAGAGCCTTATTCTAGCTCTGGTCATACTTTAGTGTTTTTGCATGGATTCCATTCCTGCCTTTTGCTTTTTACCTTGCACTGGTCCCATTCTCAGATCACTATGTTGAACATATGGCCAGCCCCCATTGCACTGATAATATCATTAATCCTGCCTCCTTTGCACTTAGTATATCACCAGCAAACCCTTGGAATAGCTCTCCTCTTCACTTATGCCATTTTCTGCCAACCCTCCCTGCACTGTTATTAATTGAAACCACCACAAATCACTGCGCATATTTAGGGCTCATACACAATTGTTACAAAAGAAGTGTTTTCTTGCAGATGCTTGAAGCATTTCACCTTTGTGGTGATCGCAGTGGATAGCCATTTATTATAAGGATTATTTTTAATGCATTTTTTGAAACACACAGTACACATATTTATTTATTATATAGAGAGAGATTTTACTAGTAGTTTGCAGCTCATGATGTCAGGGGAAGATGTAACAGCCCGTGAGGTGCTCATATGCTGCTTTTGCAGACTAATCATATATGATTGTGCCAGCATGTTTCATAATAGATAAACTTATTAAACAAAGTAAGATATGTTTCTATAAAAGGAATATTGGAAGGATGTGTTAGTAGGCAATAAACAAGTTTGAGCATAAACCAGTCGCAGATAATGCAAAAGGATTCATGTATTTGTATAACACAGGACTGGCAGCCTTTTCCCTGCATTGCCTTAGTAATGCCCCAATGTTTATGAAGTCATCACATCTAGGTTTTCCTAAATGTAACTACAACCATATTCCAGTAGTTCTAAATCCTGCCTACTTTTGTGTTGGCCCCACCTACAGTTGATTTGGTCCCGTCCACAAGAGGCCACTTCAAGAATTTTTTCCAGGGCTACTTTAAAATTCCAATCCGCCCCTGCATATGTAATATATACATAATAATTAAAGAGGTATATAGAGGACATCATTGAGGTTTGTGAAGGGTCAAAGGCTGAGTTTCATGAATATCTATGTCTTAATAGCAATGCATATAATTTAAGATTTGCCTCTAATTTTCAGGAACATAAGAGTGAATTTTTGTATTTGATGTTAAGACACAACAAAGGGGATTGTGTGTATAAAGATTGAAACTTCATTTCTCATATCTGTGGATAGTAGCAGTTATTTACATAGTAAAAGCTATCATTTTAATGCCTGGAATAGAAACATCACCTTTTCACAGCTAACGGTAACTAGATGTAACTGCTCTGACATCCAACGTTTTGAGGAACAGCCAGATGTGTATTTTACTAGATTCAAAAAAAGAGATTATACTTTGGGTTTGGTATATGAGAATCAGGAAAGAGCAAGAAAACTGGTTCTCATTTATTAAAGTAAGGATGTTGAGGGAGATCAAAGGTATGTTATCCCTTTCATAACCTCTTGTAATATAATGGAAAAGCAAATTAGGAAAGTTCCAACAAAACATTTGGAGGTCTTGAAAGTAGTCTGACTATTAAGATAGTACCTGAAAAACTAGAATTAGTCTTTAGTCTTGAGAGCAGAACACTTAAAGGTTCAATAGCACCTAGCATACTAAGGAGCACATCCAATTAGCTTACACAGATAAGAAGCCTATTCCGTACAAACATTGTAAAGTCTGCAACATTGTCATAAAGATCGATTAACAGGGTTTTTTAATGCGAAGAAGTCAAAATGTAGAGAGATCAAAAGTCTTATGAATTATCATGAAATGTGGAAAGTCTGACCATAGGCGAACTTTCCTGGGCTCCCTTCCCCTAACCACAACCAAACAACCCCGCCATTAAATTAATTGTATTCACAACTGGAAATCCACCCTGAGTTTAAGCCTACCTGTGGCTGAAATCATTTTTCAAACAGTCTCTTCTTAAAGCAAACTCTTTGGAGGTACCCAAAACAACACATACAATGCACTAATAAATATTTAATGATATTAGTATACTAATGCAAGTTGTTCAATCAGTTTATAATAAGCAACAGGGGTTCAAAGGTGAGTGGTTAAATAAAAATTAAAACAGGACCTACAAAAAAGATCAAATAAAATAGCTTCTAAACTAGTAAGAACAACAGAAGTTTCGGATGCATACATTTATAATTGTATGTTGAAGCCATTCACCACATTCAAGGTGCTCCTGTTAATAGGATGGCACTTACTCTAAACTGATCAAAGTACCCAGATTGACTTATATACATATATGTATGTTTAAATTGAGAGCAGAACATACCCCATATCCTCCAGCCGGCATTGGAAGGATCAGCACATAATATGATCGCTGCAGACCTCCCATAGATACCAAAGCATATAGCCACTGGACCAAAGGCTATGAACTTTGGTCAAAGACACAAATTGTAAAGCATAGCCTGAGAATTATACTCTTGCACACTTGAAGTGACATGGCATTATGTTCTTGTGTGGATCTACCATTTTATACAAAATATTTCAAGATGATTTCTGTTACATAGGAGACCTAAAGACTGTCATTTAGACTAAGGCTTCTGTACGGTTCCATGCTTGCCAAGATTGTACTGCAAGTGACATGCTTAAAACACTTGCAAAGCTGTAAAATCCCCTGTAATTCATGTTCAAAAACCTTTTCTTTATATCGGGTATATTATTTAGCTTAGTAAACTATAGGCTTTGGTTTACAGGTATGTTATAGTCTAAAATACATTTTCCAGAAAGATTCCAAAACCAACATATACCTCATACCAAGGGGTATATTTAATAAACTGTGGGTTTGAAAAAGTGGAGATGTTGCTTGTAGCAACCAATCAGGTTCTAATTGTCATTTTGTAGAATGTGCTAAATAAATGATAGCTAGAATCTGATTGGTTGCTATAGGCAACATCTCCATTTTTTTCAAACCCGCAGTTTAGCAAATATATCCACAAGTATCTTCTTTTACAGGAGCTGTGATAAGTGTTGTTAAATGATTTAAAGAGGAGGATAATGCTGGTGACAGAGTGGACACATACAGGCAAACTGTTTAAATGTAATTTAGTATATTGATAGCATGGTGTGACAAATTATGGAAACACAAGCATTTTAGATAATAAAGTCTGTACCTGTATATAAATTCCAATAATGTGTTTAATTTAGTTAAATAACATCTGTTGACTAAAATATCTAATTTTCAACAATTACTAATATGCTTCTTTCGTTTTCAGAATGGCCTGAATTTGTAAACAACTATGCACCATGGTGGGCTACACATACCCTAGACTGGCTAAAGTATGGAAAACATGTATTGGTTGTACATTTTGAAGACCTTAAGCAAGACCTATTCTTTCAGCTGAAGAGAATGATAAATCTGCTTGGTCTCCCTGTTTTAGCGGACAGACTTCTGTGTGTTGAAGGCCAGAAGGATGGAAACTTCAAGCGTTCTGGTCTCAGGAAGTTGGAGTATGACCCATACACTGCAGACATGAGAAAAATGATCAGCAATTACATTAGGACAGTAGACACAGCTCTGAAGCTCCGAAATCTCAGTGGTGTCCCAGAAGACTACTATCCAAGATGATGACGCTGGTCAACTGAGATTGTCTCTGGGACCTTCGTTCCCAGCTGATAGCTACTTCCACCCAGTGGGTGGCTTTGAAGACTTTTTTTTTTTGCTGCTACTAACTGTTAATGTATTCTGTGCATGAAACAATGACCAACCAACAGCGCTTCAAAGATCTGGGAAGATATGATAACTGAAGGTCACCGATTTGTCTACATACGGCTAATTTAATCTCAATGCAGATTTCCCTGCATGGTTTTTACAAATGTTCTCATTCATACAGTAGAAAATTCCAAGGGGTAAAAATAAAAACTCGGAAATGATTTTGCCTGTCAACTGGCACCTTCTGCTATCATTAGGAACAGCTTGAGTGTTACACATTTTCATAGGGAAAAATAATCACTCAGATGTCATGATTTGTTAGTGCCTATGAATCAGAGTCCGTGCACAAGAGATTTTTAAGCATACAGGAGTAGGGGTGCATCAGTCAGCAGCTTGGTCTTGCTGAATGACCAATGTGTACCCAAGCCTGAACGTCATCCTTAACAAGCTCTTTAAAGGATTTCATCTGGGACTAAACTCAGCACTGGTTTACATGGCAACAGAGATCAAATATTTTGCAAACATAACAGAATATAAAACTGGTCAGGCTTTAGGTTAACAAGGCTATGTACACTAGATTCAGATACATTTAATTTACTACTTTTTCTCTCTGCTTGTGATGCTGTCATTGCATATGAAAAATTCAAGTTCATGTGTACAGTTAAAATATATCTTAAAACATTAATACAGATTACATTTATTTATTTTATCTACATTAACATGAAAATAAGGTGGGTAACCAGTCCCTTGAAGTACCAAAGGAAAGGAATGAAGAACAAATGTATATTTTTTTGTTCTATGGGTCAATAATATGCCTATATGGCAATGCATAGAAATATTTTCTAATGCTTTCCCCATATTTGTACATTTGTAAGCAAGGGTGGAGAGGAAATGTCCTCTAGAAAGTCAAGTTTATAGAGTATCACTATATATGTAAAATACATATGTCATTCTTCAAGATGCAGGAAGTTCATTAAAAATAAGCACTGAATAAATACAAAGGGTTAGTTGAGGTGGATTGGTGGTGGTCCAGTGATATATATATATATATATATATATATATATATATATATATATATATATATATACACACAAACAGATATTTCACTATAAGGTCTTGTACTGTGATTGACCTGAAAAGGGAAGGTACAGCTGAAGTGAAAATTAATACCTATCGGGTTGCATACTGCAAAAGAATTGTAACATGTAGAAATGGATAAATAAATTTGTCAGAATTTCAAAAATCTGCCAAAACATTTTGTATATTAGTCTGTATTCGCCAAAAATTCAACTAATGAATGACTTTCAATGGAGAGTCCCCATTTACAAAGCAGCAGTAACCAGTTATAATCTATCACTGAAACACTATTGCTGTACTATTATTTCCCATAGGGGCTGGACTTGCAACAATAATTAGAACACCCTATTCCCAATAGATCTCACTACAGAGGGGCAGTGATTGGCTCCTATGATGCCATTTCTGCCACATATGCTAATCACAGTGCTCAGATACCCTACAGCTGGCCTGGGGTGTAAGTGGTTCAAATTTGGCTCTTCCCATTTTGCTAGATTGTGATAACACTTTAACATGATTATTCTTCTTTAAAGATTTCAAACAAAGAGACAACTTTAAAAATCTAACATTTTTCTGTTAACCAATAAAGCACTTTAAATCCAACTTGCATTTATTATTTATATGATCTTCCTTTTTCTTAAGTATTTTTTACTTTTTTCTTATGTATTGGGCTGCAAAAGTTTGCAGAATTTGGCACTAAGTGTTCCCAGACCTACACCAACTGCACCACACAGTACTTGACCTTTGTGATCTCAGCTGTATTCAATTTTCAAAATGAACATTTACAAATACAATGCACAATGGCATTCTGTGGAATAGCGAAGCAGAAGCGGAACTTGAAAATATGTATTACCGGAACTTCCCACCTCTACGAAACGGTCTGTACTGCTGTCAATCTCTGTCTGCATGATATTTTGCCTTTGTTTTGCTCAATGCTAATTAGCACTGATCAACTGGTGTCGGTTAATGAAACATGCAAATTGCGCAATTCCCCACCAGTCCCTTTTCAGTGTGTGTTATCTTAAGCCATTTTGAATTATTGATTACCCTTTAAATAAGTAAGTATGCATTACAAATGTTCATGTTCACAACAGTAAAACAGCCCCTTTGATAAGATAAAGGGCTGTATAGAGCATATTAAATAGTAGAACAAAATTAACACAAAAACATTTGTTACCTATTGATTAACACTGCCATAGAGCTGCCTAAGCTTTTCAGTGCACCCAATTGTATGTTACAGCCAAGACCCAATTGTATGATGCAGCCCTAAATGAGCAGTTCTAGACATGCCAGCTTTCTGTTGCTTTAGACATTTTACATGTAATTCAACATTGCTTGATGCTTTTAACAAGTCAGACCTTAGCTAACTTTGGTGACTGCTAATTTAAATCAATCAATCAATATACTGTGGAGAGCATTTAGTTACAGACCAAAATCTGGAAGCCAGTAACAAGGACATCTAAATGAAATAAGAAACATAGGGACTGATTCAATTAGCTGCGAGGTCCCATAGTAACCTCACGGCTATGTTATCACATGATGTTGTAGGTAATAATCTTCACTTATTTTTGTTCCCAACTCAAGAGGTGCAAACAAAAATGAGCAAAGTTTTCAGTAACATTACATAACTGCCAACAATGTGCCCAGAAACATAGTGACGAGATTACAAAGTAATATTGTGGCTACTTGAAAAGGCCCCATATTGTACAAAGTACTTAAGATGAAGAGCATTATAAAAAATAAAATATATATCATATGAAAACAATTACGTATACATAATAAATGCATATGATCTTAGAACCAGAAAGCTTGGGACTTGGTGTTTTCTGGATAAGAGTTTTAATTTGGAGCACTATGTCTACAACATGCTACATAGCACTTTAAAATTACCGCTGCATTTACGATCATGACTCCTGGCCTTCTTACTAGGGCCATCTTAACAACATTATGGGCCCCCGGGCAAAGCAGTGCACCGGGGCCCCTAGATATAGCTATAGATATAGATATATAGATGTATACAGATACAGATATAGATATAGATATAGATAGATAGAGATAGAAATAGATAGATGTACTTGCTCAGTGACCCTTGAAGGTTTTTTTTGCAGTTTTTTTTCTTTTGCAGGATTATTTATTCTCATTAAGAGCCATGCCTATGGGGCCCCCTTGCCTGTGGGGCCCCCGGGCAGCTGCCCATCGTGCCCAATGGAAAAGATGGCCCTGCTTCTCAAATTATTTAGCAGTGCTCCTCACAGTTACCATAGGTGGTGGCACTTAGTGATTATGTCTGTGTGTGACATTATTGAGTAAGAAGCTAATATTTCCTTTGTTGTCTTTCCGTTTTTCATGTGAGTAAGCAGACATTGGGAATCTCTTCACTTCATCACATCACATTTGTATACTAGTAATTGTTTTTTTCTACACCGGGATCTGTGAACATTTGCCTTATCAAATGCACCTGATAGGTGGAAAGGTTGTCTTAATAAAATTATAGGCCGATTCCTCATTACGATCATCTTGTTAAAGTGCAGGTCATCTTGGTAGAAAGGAAGATTGTCTACGGCTTCTTGTTGGTCTGAGAATGCTCCCATAATGTATATGAACCCCATTGAAGGGTTATATTTACTAAACTGCGGATTTGAAAAAATGGAGATGTTGCCTATAGCAACCAATTAGATTCTAGCAGTCATTTTGTAGAATGCACTAAATAAATGAAAGCTAGAATTTGATTGGTTGCTATAGGCAACATCTTCACTTTTCCAAATCCACAGTTTAGTAAATCTAGCCCTAAATATCATCTTTGCATGTGGGAGTAGTACAAGGATCATGAGTTTGACTATCCTGCAGTAAGCTAGGAGCAACCTGATCTACCCAACTCTATCAAGAGAAAATAAGTAGCTGTCATCTTGAGGTGCTAGTCCTAGTGCCTCCCAAAATACTAGTGCATTACCATAAAAATAGATGCATTACCTCACAAATCAGTAATTCCACAGAAATGGTGCATTTATACGGCTTAATAAACTACCCTTATTATCTTTACAAACTGTTCCTTCTCTTGCCTACATGTTTATATTACAACCCAAATGAATGCAAAGCACTGAAAATTAAAATACGGCACGTTCAAATCAGTATAAAACTCTCCAAATTAGTATACAGCTGCCAATTTAATTTTAATTGTAACACTCTATTAATTTAAATCCTCCAAAATCCATTTAAAAAAGCTAATCCTCATTATCACAAATAAATATTAAGCCCAATAATTGAATATAAAATAGATATAAAGTAACCAAAAACCTTTTAATTGAAGTTACTCCCAAAGGGATCCTCATCCCTTCTGCTGTCATCTAAAATGAAAGTCTCAGAATATTAGCAGTCAGTGTCAGAGGCTCCTCAAGAGATACATTATGGGGCCACTCATTATTCCTTAAAGCTAAAATGTCTTTTGGTTCAATAGATTCTGCCCTTACCACAGTGAATATAAAGCTCATCATTCTAAAGCAACCTCTGCATTCCAATCAGGGGCTGGGGGGCATCTGCCCATCGGGCCGGTCCTATAGTGGGCTCCCTTGGCCGGGACACTGGGCTACCTGCATTAGTTTTACTTTAAAATGTAAATAATAGGCTACTGAGCCAGCCAGCCCTGGTCCCAAATCATTATAACGCAACAAGATTCACAATATACTATAATAAGCCATTTACCCCCTGGCATTACACTCAGTACTAACACTCATATTTTACTTCTGTACTCACAAAACTGAAGCTATTGTGATACACTACAGCCTGATTAATTAATCTTCAACTATACTTCATTAACACATACCTACCACTATACTGCACAACATTACCCCTCCAACTTGTTATGATACACAACAATCCCTTCTACTATCAATCACATGAATTATGTTGTTAGACAGAAATTCTTTTAATGTAATCTTAGCCTTGTTCCCTTCTCCCTCACCCATCCATATTTATTTTATAAGTTACCCATAATTACATTACTCAGGATGATTTTTTTTTAATCATGTCCAAGGCCTGGCAAGGGATTGTCATCTCATTTCAGAGAGTGAAGTTTCCAGCACTGAGCAATTATATGAGCAGAGTGTGATGACTTCAGTATGTGGTGGGCTTTGGGGAGAACAGACCTGAATAAGTATACTGCCAGTAGCATTATCATCATGGAAAGCACTTTACAGTCTGGTAATGTAAATGAGATAGGGGACACTGGACTCCACATAGACATTTTGGATAAGGAGAAACTGGGAGTGCAGGATTTATATATTAAATAGAAATTAGATGGGGCCATTTTCACTCACTGTACATGATCCTGAATGTTCTTTTAATGTACAATTTTTTTTAGTATGTTGTGTTTTTTTTTTACCTATATACGTTTTTATGAGTCGCAATATTAGTATAGGTGAGAGAGAGGATGTAGAAAGAGACGAGGTGAGTCACAGGTCAAACGTAGATTGAAGAGGGCGATGAGAATGTTGTTGAGATGAGATTTGGGATAGTGGCGGAACTTCCATTGGTGCAGCAGATGCAGTGCACTGGGGCCCATTGAGATAATGGGGTCCACTGCATGACAGAAGCAGAGGGTCGAGGGCCCCAGTTCACTCCTCCTTTCCTCCCTGCACCGGGGCCTACAGCTCACTAGTTCCGATCTGGTTTGGAATATTATGATGTATGAAAGGTGGAATACAGGGCTTTGTAGGTAAGGATGAGTATTTTTAACAGGATTCTGGAGATCATGGAAAGCCAGTGTAGGGATATGCAAAGTGGTACTGATCTCACCCTCTCACCTTTCCATATATGCTGTATGTATACATTGTATATATTGGCGTTTTACTATCTTATTATTACTATGCAGCACTATACTTCCACAAATAATGAGAGAGAGAGAACTCAATCCTGTACAGATATTTGTCTAAAGGAATTCTTATTTGGCTGATTTCAACTACTAGCTTGTTTGAGTTAAATAATTTGAATTAAATTTACAGAATGACCCAATGGTGAATTTGGAAGGAATCAGTTTGTGCCTTTGTTTAATGATGAATCACTCATCTTCAACAGTCATTATTTTACTGCACTCTAAACACGTTCGGAATTTTTGATCAATAATAGTTTGTGTGTAAAAGGTTTCTAAACTAATGTAGAGGATAACTTTAGTAGGGGCAACTGCATAGCCTTGATTGATTAGCCTAAAATGTCATAAAGTTAATTACTTGCATATAAAGTAACACATAAGTGAGGCTGCAAACAAGCACATTCTTTTTTTTAAGTTTTTATTATGGTTCCTCTAGTTTATATTGTTTCCATTTGGTTTTAAAACAGATTTACTTCCTAAGTCAGGGGTATTTTTGCTGCAGTATCATGACATACTGAAAAAGGCTGATATCAACTTTGCCTACAGCGTGTAAAAATAGAATATAGCTACTACATAAAATATATATGCGTATAGTGCAGGGTTTCCCAAAGCCAGTCCTCAGGGCTCCCTAACTGTGCAGGTTTTCCATATCTCCTTGCTGGAGCACAGGTGTATTCATTACTGACTGACACATTGTAACAGATCCACAGGTGGTCCTAATAATGTCACATGTGATCCAGAAAACCTGCACTGTTAGGGAGCCCTGAGGACTGGCTTTGGGAAACCCTGGTATAGTGCATAGTCGTCCACTTTTGCCTTCTACCCTCCAGGATCTTTGGTCAGATGGCAAGTGTGGGAGGGAAATATTGATGCCACAGTAGCCCCGCCGCCTGACACATTTTGTGGCATTGTGCAACAGGCATTAACGGATAAATTGTGTCATTAAGCCCAGTCTCTGCTAGGATCTGGGAGAGTGCCATCTCTTCCGGTAGTCCGTAAGGACTCCATGAATTTCGGGAGCCTCCTGGACATTCCGGGAGAGTGGAAAAGTAAGTTATAATGGAACGTACTTTGCACCTTCCAGTTGCTGAAAGACACATTTCTAGGCCCACTCAATGTAGTAAAAAGCTGCATATATACAAGTAACACATGTAATCAAGAGAGTCCCCTCATGCTCATGATTCATTTAAGAAGATTAAGCTAAATTAGTCATATTATTGAAGCAGGAGGAGGTTGGACTTTGATGTGATGTTTGTCAGTGTTTCTGCCATTCACGTTTCTTTAGGGCATCCATAAAACCAGCTATGCACCTTGAATGCACATAGCCGACAAGTAGGCGCACTTGCACATGTGAGGACGCATTGTTGTACGGCAGATTTTGTTAGATAGACTTTCACTACAATGTTTAGGGACATGCCACTTTAAGCCAAATTCAGAATTCTGATTTTGTTTCTGTCTAATTATGAAAAGCCTGTGACATAGCAATACAAAGCGCTTACTATCAAGCTTGAACGGAGAGCATTGATTGGTTCTAAAACTGAGCTGCTGCTGTAAATGGTGAGAAAAACCCCACAAGCAATTGAAGTTCTCAGCATTACTAACTTATTTTTTCAAATAGAGCTGGAATCATTGATGAACATAACTGGAATTTATTGTCAAAAACACAATAGCAAACTTTAGGAAATCATTAGTCCTACTGGTGTCTAACTTCCTCTTTGTTTTAAATAGTCATTGCTCTAATTCATTTAAATGCTTTATAAGTATGCATATTTTATTTACTAATTAACACTTTTTAGTTATTTACATAGCACGTATATATTATACAGCATTTTACTGAGAATGTTTAATTGTTCACATCAGTCCCTGTCTTAGTGGAGCTTACAATCTAAACCACACAGTCACATGGGTTAATTTTGGCAAAACCCAATTAACCTACCTGTATGTCTAGACTAGTATGGAACGAAAATCACAAAGAGAACATACAAACTCCACAGGGTCCTAGTTGGAATCAAACCCATGACCGCATCTCTGTGATGTAGCAACGCTAACCACAGTGCTAAATTAAGTTTTACCTGTGTTCATGTCTTTTAGTAGTCTATTCCTACATTTTCATGACATTTTAAATCAACATAATAAGTACATTGTTTTTTCAAAATGTTCTTCCAAATTTTGGATCCCTGTGGTTTAAGCAGAACTGAAAGAGAACTGTGAGAGATTGAAAATATTTAAATTTTTATTTTTCATTTTACTTTCTATGTGGATGAGGTCCTTGGTGTGCAGGGTTGCAAGTGTTTGTTTTTGCACCTATAAAATTTCCAGGTTGTTTTTCGTAGAAGTTACAGCTGGGAATTTAGGCTGTACATTGAATGCATATACCAAGGCACCATAGCCTGTTTCCATTGCTGAGTCATGAAATACAATTTGTTTCAGCTGCATTCCTCTTTCAGGTCAGTGCATTGATGTAGACTTGAATACTTATGAATTGAATAGAAAGGTATACATCTCAAAATTGTAATTTCACGGGTTATTTAGCTACCAAGCTGACATGACAACTATTTTACAAAGTATTATGAAAAGCCACCTAATTGAAATGTTCTTTGAATATGGTTATTTTGTGACATTGGAGCTTACAGCATACTTTGACCATGTAATATAGTGTACAAATAGCACTTACTGTTTATATGATACAGCTGTCTTCATTTCATGTTTTCCTTTTAGATGGGAAGTATAGAATGAGCCCCAAAATAGTGAATTAAATGAAAATAATAAACAAATGAATATTGACCATTTGCCAGCTCACAATATGATAAAGGAGTTAATTTTTTCTGCCATTTGTTTACTTTGTGGGAGAAGGAAAGTTAAATATAGGGTGGCGATATGTTAATATTTTACATTGAGCGAGAATTAGAGAGCATGGTAAGATATGGAACTATGCAATAAATGGAGTCTGTTCTCTTGGTAGAAGATTAGCATAGCATTATCGTGATAACCTTAAAATAATAACTATACATATAACCAGGAGCCGAACTTAAGATATTGTATTGGGTGTGACAGCTATTGGGCCTGATAGTGAGCGTTAGACCTAGCGATGTTTCTCCATCTGCTGCGCCAGCCCCCAATCTGCTCCTCTGTGCATGCTTCTATTTTAGAAAGCCTAAAGGGGCTTTACTGAGAGAAGCAGCATCTGGTAGCCCCTCCAAAATGTTGCTATTGGGCCTGGTGATTGTGGGTTACCTGCCTGGGTATAGATAAATTTGTAATTGTCTTAATTACAGACCAGGGGCAAACGCAGGATTTGTAGAGGGGGGTTTCCACACCACGCCGCCAGTGGGCGTGACCAGCATGCATGGGGGCGCGGCTATAATTTTAGACAGTGCTTGGCTGCTCTCCAACTCTTCTTATCCCCATAATATATATAGGCAATACTGCTGCACTACTGTTAGGTGCCTGCAGCTCTCCCTTTTCAAGCAAAGCTGTGTGAAGCGAGAGCAGGGTCCAGTCACCTCAATTATACAGTGCCCCAGGCTTGGAGGTGGGTTTCCAGGCACTAGGAACCCCCCCCCCCCCATCCATTTGCCTATACAGACTATTGCTGTCAAGGCATATCATTGTAAAACCATTCAATTTTGACACAATTTAAAATCAAACGCGTAATAAAAAGTATGTTGTTTCGGCATTGTCCTCTCTAAATGTAGTGAGATGGGATCTGCCATCAAACAACATGGCTGCTTCTTAAAAACTTGTTTTAGCAGATTAGCTACTGGAATTTACAGGACATTGCAATTGTGTGATTAAAAGGTATTCTCCAAATGTACCATATTGTTGTGGAGCAATTAAAGTAAAGTAAGCAAATATTTGTTTATTTTATTACCAGTGGAAGAAACAACTCAATGTTAAAAAGTATCTATGATGCTAAACTAAACAAAATACTACTAGGCACAGCTAAAAATAGAACAGCAGACAAAGCAATTGGCTTCCACATTGACAGCTATCAGTTCAGAATTACCTATGAGACTTAAAACGTCAGTAGTAGCTTCTGGCAGCAATGCTTGACCAGCTGATTGACACATGTGCCTATGGGCATAGCAGGATTATGACTTAGGCCATATATTAGGGATACATACTCTTTTTTTTTTTTATACTACATATGTCACTGGACATGTTCAATAAAAAAAATATTGGCCTCGTTTATAGTTAGTAGTAAATCCAGCCAGAAGGGCAGTTTGGCAAAACCATGTTGCTCTATAGAGCAGACAGAAATAAAGTTGTGAAGGACCATCCCAACTCAACTCTAAATTGTATTCTAAAGATAAAGCTGTCCAGTTTTTGTGTGCAATATGCAAAGGCTGCCAGTATTTGTCCTGTATGCAAACAAAATGTAGTTAAATAACAAAACGGGTTGTCTCTAGCTGGATTTGCTGTAAATGAGGACATCTACAAAGAACACTGAAATGTGCAAGTATAATGGCAGACAGGCATAAAGAATACCCAAAATTAAATATTATAAAGTACCAACTATAGAAAGGGGGGGATGAGAGATGAGGAGGATTCAGAGAGCTAAGTATAAGAAGAAACAAATGTGAGAGAAAGACATCTTTTTGGAGCTGGTTTTTATAGTAGCTTTGAAAATAAATATTTTCAGTATGATATCTATTTTTGCCAAAAACATCCTCAGAAATAATTTAGGTTTCAAGAATTCATGTGAGCTGCATGGAGTAATTAAAAAAATATACATACCCACCTAAAGCCAAATCACTTTGATTGTTCTTTGGCTCTGTAATTCCCTACCTACAAATGTAGAACAAGAAACTCAATTCAGTCTTTCCATAATTCCATCTTACTAAACCCATTCTATTTCTGTGCATTGCCTAACCCCAATGCCTCTGCCCCACTCATTTTAAACGCTCAGTGTATTTATTGTACAAGATCCTGCATTGAATTAAGTAGAAGTAAAATGTGTTCTAAACACAGACCCGTCACCAAAAAAGAACACTATTGGGAACACTGACATTAATGCAATTTATTTCATCCAGGGAAATCAATATAAATTAGGCTATATTACAAATCATACATTTGGGAATTTATTCAAAATACCACATATTTAATGCCTATATAATTATTTTTAAAAGTATTTGCAATGGAATCACACAATTGTACAGATTCAGCATACTTGAAAGCAGAATTATTTATGGTTTTAACATAATGACCAATTTTGTGATCGAAATGTATAATGTATTCATTAGTCATCCAATGGATTATATCATGCATATAGTATACATTGACAATTAAAACCATATAAGTCTAGTCTTTAGTGCAACATAATTGTGGTCAATATATAACATGTTCCAAAAGTAACTCAGTGCTTAATAGTTATAGTTTTCAGAAATTGTCTGGATTCATTTGGCTGGTAAATATCTATTATTTTCTGAGTACACTAAATAGGAGTTAAAAATAAATAAATAGACAAATAACACAAGTCAACAACAGTAGACATATTCACTGGGTTTATGGAAGAAAAACATTTTAATGTGGTTAAAGAATTATTTGCAACACTGAATTGATACCCTCCAATGGTTAATCCCCCTATTTCCCAAACATGATCTTGTGAGAAATTGTAAAGATCTTCAGAGCACTTTTCAGAGCTTGAATTATGATATTGATTCATTTCTACTTGATCAGTCCTTGGCTACAGCCAGTGCAATCAGCAGAAACCCGAAAACTCTCTAGACATAGAAGCTAAAGCCATAAATTGCAAACAGTCTATTTTATATAGTGATTTCTTGTAGGCTTTTAAGGCTTGATAGAATAAGTATACACAACTGGAATATGTATTCAACGAAAAGGAAATTCAAACAAGATTATAAAAAATGTAAATGGTCTATTTTTCTAAGGTCTAATAAATATTGCTATTACACAGAAAAGGAATGTGCAACAATTAAGTGGTTTAATGATGATTGTAATATTTTTTTATATTTTTCAGTTCTGTACTTAGAAGAAAGCGCTACAATGAAATGTTTATGGAAGCAAATATTTATTGATGTAATTTTTTTAAGGAAATGCTTGTTCAATATTTATTTTGGTGTTTTTCTAAACAATGCTGTTTTTATTTTCTTTTCAAAAATTGAAATAAAGTTTAATTCCAAACACATTAATATATGTTGTATTGTTTCTCCTAATCCTTTGTTAAATAAATGCTATTTAAAATTAATTCTGACACATTATTAAATTATTTCATCATCATACACTGCTTCCCAACCAAATAAAGACAATTCTCCACTAATTGTAGAACATATTGTATACTGAGATTGGGTTTTCACTTAAAAAAAAATCTTAATATATGGTCACATTAAAACAGAGGTTGGTCTGAAATGTTATACTATTATTTTTACATTTATTTACATATAGTGCCAACATGTTATGCAGTGCTTCCCCAGCAGTGGAGCTTATAATCTAAATGATCTCTCACATAAAAACACATACACACTATTGTTAATTTGTCCAGCCAATTAACCTAACAGTATATTTTTTGGGGGAAACTGGATTACCCAGAGGATACCTATGAGAAGATTGGGAGAACATATCTGTGTGAACATAAATCTACACATATAGTGCTCTGGTTGAAATCGGTCTCATACTATGAGGCAGCAATGTTAAACACTATTCTGCTATGACACCCCCAATTTGGAAGAACTTCTATAAACTAAATCCTTATATTTGGTGAACAATGATGTCATCAAACTCACCAACCTTTCACCTTCCTGTCGACATATAATATCCTTCAATTTTATGTGTGGTTTCATAAACACATACACACACACACACATAAACACATACATACACACACACACACACACACACACACACACACACACACACACACACACATATATGTATAAAAATGCTGTAAATATGTTAGAAGTAGTAAGTAAAGAAGACCAGCAGTGGCAGCATTTTCTGTTTTGGGAAAACTTGGAATAAGCATATGTGTAAGGCGAGAGTTGCTTCTCCATTCTATTCTCCAATCCACACCTTCAATCCATATCCTATTCAGAGTTAATTGTGATACCTACAGGGTGGCTGTAAGAATAGTTTTTTCTGTGTTGCATCTAAAAGACAGAGGCTGCTGAGAATAGCTTTGGAGGACACTCTAGGAGCTGTCTATGAACAAAGCTGCATGTGTTGTTATAAATGTTCCTCTAACAGGGTGCATTGAATGTTTTTTTTTTTCCCTTATATTTTTCTTGGCTTAAACCAAAGGGTTAATGTATTATTCTAATTTCCTTTTGTAACGGTATTGAATGATATTTCCATGTCCAAGGTTCTGTTTAAAGCTTTTCAGGACTTTTGATTCAACAATCAGTCAGACACAGAACTTAACAGTTTATCAACTGGTTTATCATTAGAAACTATACTTCAAAAATAGAGTTGCCTGAATTATTCAAACCACATTCTAAATTCAGTCAAATTTGGCCAGGGAAAGGCCTTGAACAAGATTTTTTGGACAGTTCAATTTGAGTTTGACTGCTGCAGCTGCAATAAAAAAAAAATGTCCCCTGCATGAGCTTAAATGGTTAAATGCTGTAGTGATTTTAATGTTTTTAATTCAAGCAGTGATCATTACTGTCTTCGAATTCAATGATCTAGTTTGTCGCTGACAAGGAAAACCATTAAATACTGTACAAACAAAGCTATATAAGATAAAATAGGTTTGAACAGGCCCTAAAATGGATGAACTTCAGCTCAAATTTTATAATCTATCCGAAGTTCGAGAATACATATAGAATTTTCAAACTTTAGAGCCGATTTAATAAAATGTTTTGGGAACTGCTTTGAAGCAAATTAATGCATCTCTATTCAAGAATTCAAGACATAAGATCACTCTTATGTCTTGTATTCTTTCATAGAGAGTTAGCAAATATTGCTACATAAATTCTCAGTACTAGGCCTGACCATGTCCTTCACTTTCTGTTCGCAGGCCAGATTTCATTTTGCATGCCCAGCTAAGACCTGATAGAGTGGCTGCAAATGGATAGCCCAGACATATAAGCAGGGCCGGATTAACCCGAGGTCTAACTGGGCTATAGCCCAGGGGCCTCGGGCATCCAGGGGGCCCTTCAAAGTCCTCAGCAGCATTATTGATCGGTCCGGGGGCAGGGGCGCCCCCAGCCCAATCAATGCTGCTGAGCACTGTCAGTGCAGACATCCATCCCCGATGCCGCTCAGTAGTCTGCTTACTGAGGAGATCTCGCAAGAGTTTGTGATTTTTTGCGAGATTTCCTCAGTAAGCAGCTTACAGCGCGCCGCGGAAGGAGGACTGCACTGACAGGTAAGTGCTTGGGGAGACCTCACGGGGGGCGGCGGGCGGCTCACATGGGGGGCCTCATGGGGGACTGGAGGCCTCCTTAGCCCAGGGGCCTCCATTCCCTTAATCCGGCCCTGCATATAAGTGCAAACCTTTCCAAGAAAAAGTATAATGAGTGCTGCAAGAGATTTACTTTTAACCATTGTCCCCTCATACATCCGATCACTTACATATTCTACTAGTCATAGTGCATAAACCGTGAGTGAATATATCTCTCTTGGTTAGCCAAAATATCAATATCACGCAAGTAATATACTATATTCTATGTAATAAGTGTTTTCTGCAACTGAATATGTGGTATGAGTGCACTTTGGAAACAAATAATATACAACTTCATAGTTTCTTCCATTTCTCCAAGACTCCAACAAAAGTCATGTTGAAACTTTTCTACATTTTTGTAGTCTGTACAAGTTACTAAAATCATGTTATCTTCTTCCACAATATATGGGTAAATAGTGCATGGTATCTGTTAAGCTGGGTACACACTGAAGAATTATTCCGACCGATGTGCTATCTCAAACGATTATACCTACGACTGAAGGTCCGATCAGTCTGGTGGTTCATACATACACACTGACACGATTTACCTTCAGATCTGTGCTCCTCATCTGGTACTTTGTCTGGTCCTCTAGTCCGGAGAATGACAGCACAATATTCATTCACTACTGTCACATTGTCACACTGATTAAAACCACCTTGTTATAGCTATCCACATGTCCTAACGAATTTCTTTAGCTTCTGTGACTCTGAAACGAAATATTCTGTCTCGGAACGAACAAATGAATTATTCCTTCTACAGCACTCTCTACATTTATTCACTCTGACATTCATTGCTAACATCGGCTGAAAAAGAGCCCGACTGTAAACTCCATGGGGATCGTGAGCATGAGTGCACACACACTACATGATTGATGGGAAAAAAATTGAACTGTACGACCAACCAAATGAGGCGATAATCGTCTATTTGGGCAGACTTTCGACCATCGTGTCACTACACACACTGACACGACTTTCGAACGAGCGGTCGTATGTCGGCTGGTTGAGCCGATTATTGGACAAAAACCCTGTAGTGTGTACCCAGCTTTAGTCCTTCATTGAACCAATTAAAAGATGTTTAAAAAAAGCAACACCCTTCTCATCAATTAGTTAAATATAAATAAGGATAGTGTTCAAACAGCCTTGAATCAGTGTGTGGGCCTGAGCCATTAAAGAGAGCAAAGTAAATAAAAGGAGTAACTCTGCACCTTGGAAAAACCAGGTTGCATTGGAGGGGGAGGTAAATTTAAAATGCGGGGACAGATCTATAGTTAGGTTAGGGCATGTCCTAGATCAACTTTAAATTTCAGTGTAAAAATAAAGCAATCAAGTATTTATGTGCTACATGAAAAAGCAGCCAGTATTTAACTTATATGCAAAATAATAAACTAATTTGCACCCCTTGTATTGTGACATGGTTTGTCCAGCATCAAATCTACTCCTTTTTCTTGAATTGCTCTCATTAATGGCTCAGGCCATATATGTATAGATATGTGTGTATCATTATAATATTACCTGAAATTATCAGCTAAAAGATGATCACTGCAATAAATAATATATTGTGTTACATATATAAGCTTAATATGACTTTTGAGGTACATATATAAGTTTAAGCTCTCTTTATAGTCATAAATGACTAAATGTATTTACTTTAAAACTTGTAAGAATGTAATTGCTCCTATCGCATACATTCACATTACTTTGCATAGAAAATCACTCAATCAAAAGCAACTATATTGGACACCAAGTGAATTAGATGTCACTCGCTTGAGGGGAAGGGGAGTAACAATAAGAGATGGTCACAAACCCCATAACTAGTGAAAATATTATATTGTGCTCACCAAAACCAGTAAGTTAATATTCTATTTGATTTATTAATAAGTGTAAAATTAATATTCAGTTTCCCCAATTTGTAGTAGTGTAAATACATTTGAGCAGCAACTTACAGTCTGCGGTCATAGATTCAGGGAAAAGTTGTACTATGAACATATTATTTAAGGAGAATAATAGTATAGGAAGAAATCCCTTCTTAATTATAAACAGTTGAAACCACTGAATAACTATTGTGCTTTCATTATTGAATTCAATTGTAAACAAAGACCAATAAAGAACATTCTGCATAATCATTAAAATGTTTTTAATACTGAACCCTTCTATCCCTGGAAAACCTAGCATTAGATTTAAAAATTCAAAAACACTAAAAGACTATTGGTCCCTGGCTACTTACTAACTGAGACAAAGGGTTGTGTCATGCAGATGGCACTTGGAGATGGCTGCACTTTAGATAAGCTCTGTACATAACCTCCCACATAATCATCTTGCCACAAACATAAAACATCTAAACATTTGTGAAATTATTGGTTCAGATCTGAATACCATCTCAGTTCAGCTGCTGGACCCAGTGAGTTTCACTTTCAGCAATAAAAGCAATGTCAACTGTCATTGCTGTTGCCATCTCTATTGCTCCTTTGGTGATCTCCGCTGCTTCCTAAGTGACAGCAGCTTCCACGGAACATGGGGAACAACTGTCCTAGCTCTAATTCCAGCAGTGAGCACGATACTAAAGAAAACACCAGGCTATGCACAGTTACTTCAAACTGACAGATAACCACAAAAGCCCCTGTGCAGCACAAAAACAAAAGCCTCCTCTAGAACCAGCATAGTGAAGCATGGTTGGCAGCAGGTTATTGTTTTAAGATTTCCATAGTGACTGGTTCATATTTGGTGTCATCTGTTATTTCTCATTCCAACTGTATTACACCATCAGTAGCTGCATAGAAATGGCAGTAACCAATGACTGCGTTATTATTGGAGGCTGATAATACTGCTGACTTGCAATAATTTGTTTATGTCATTATCTGTTCAATGTACATCGCTGCATAATATGTCAGCGCTTTATAAATGAAATGATAATAACATATTCTAAATGGCTATGATAGGTTATCTACTAAAAGCCACCATTTACCTTATCTGTAAATTTACTGATTATACAAATAGGACATTTCAGCTTCTATAAATGGTTTTGGTTTGCTAAGTATAATTGTTATTTATTTACTATAATGTACTTTTCTTCTTAAATGCGCAGTAAACACATTTCGGGCATTCCAATAGTGAGTCCCGTAAGCGAGAATGGGAGCAAGTAATAAAGTGGATGAGAGACATGTCAAATCGTAGAGAGAGATGGAGATATGCAAAAGGATCTGGCACAGCGATAAATGTTTTAGATAATGAAATTACAAACTCTCTTTCCCCATGAATTTAAGGAAAACTAAAAAGCCCCTTTAATTTAATTAGGTTAATCTAACTATTTATGTCACTTTAGATTGCTACGTTCAACCATTTTAAATTGATCCTTTGCTTACAATTATAATTGTTTATCATTTTATTATAAATAGAAACACTTTTATTTATATATTATTGTGGCGCTATCTATATACTGATTTTATTTTAATAATTGTTTATATATAACTATTAGCAGTTGTCACCTCTGTTCAGGGCCAGTGTGTGCATTCTGAGTGTCCTAGCCCTTTCCCTGCCCTCACGTGCAAACCTCTATCACCGGCATTGCCCTCCCTCACTTCTTACTTAGTTTGGGACGTTTGAGTCTGGGAAGACTTGAGACTGTATTGGATAGTGCTGCGTGTGCGCACAAGTGGTTCTCTCATTCAGACGAACAGAGACTGCTGCTCGCTGCCGGCTTTTACTTGCGATGTAAGTAGAATGAGCTGCACCCGTAATGGGGCTTTCCTGTGTCAAAATAGGGATCCCTATGGAAGCCGCCTATCCGAGGTGAAACGCGTTGGATTTAAACCAAACAAACCCTATTTTGACATAGGAAATCCCCATTACAGGTGCAGCTCATACTATTTACATCGCAAGTGAAAGCTGACATTGTTTTTGACCTGCATCTACAATTTGGAGATATATTATTAAATCTCATGTACATACATTTTATTGCATGCAAATTGTATGTTTATTTATGTGTTCTGGCCGGAACAATAATGATTGCTATATTTTGTTAATAAAAACAAACAGTTTACAACATAAAGTGATCAGTAATAATACTACTGAATAATTAAGGTGTGCCAAGAGGCACAACCACAAATATTTTATATTGAGGATAGGGGTACTATCCATCCCCCACAGACAGCACCCATATTATTCAACATCAATACTCTAGTACATAGGACAGCACTGGGTATTATTCTCTCTTGGTTATCTAAGCACTCATTCAGTATTTTGGGTGCCCACTATATCCTGCCACCCTAGGCAACCACCTAGGTTTGCCTAGTTGGTTGCCTAGTCCCTTCCTCTGTTCTTCCTTTGGTGATCTTTGTGGCCTTGTTGTTTTGAAGGAGTTTCCGCCACAACTTCTACGGACATGGGACACAAGTGTCCTGGCTATGTGTACAGATGGAGCATGATACCAAACAAATATATAATGCACGAAAGTTCCATCCCTACCAGAACAAGAAGGAGATTAAGTTAATGTAATGTAAATCGTGAAGGCTGGTCATGGTTCCCAGCAGTTGACTATCCTTAGATTTCTACAATGACTAATTCATATTTTATAGCTCCATCTTCCACTCTCTCTCCCCATTCCATCTATACCACGCCACCAACAGCTGCACAGAAATGCCAGTCTCCAATAACTGCTTTAATATTGGTGTCTGATAATATTTCTGCCTCATAGCAGCCCCACACACTTTTCCCACAACCAGCTACAATTGTTATTTTGCTACCTACTGCTTCAATTGTTCCCCACCAACCCCTTAGATGGTAGGCTCATTTGGGCATGGCCATTTTTACCTTCAGTTTTATATCATTGTACATAATTTGTTTATAATATGGACCCCTCAATGTAAACGCTAAATAACATGTTGGCGCTTTATAAATACAATATAATAACTAATGTATTTTTATAGCTGTATTCATTTATAATGTAAGACACTGTGTATATGTTGTTCCCAATGATCACTATGTACATTATAATATATGCAGTGCAAATCATGTGCCCAGATATCTACATTGTGCATTTTATTTACGTGCTGTCCCTAATGATTACAATTTTACATTTACATACATATAGTGACATCTATGCTGTTACACAGTTCCTTATGAAGTCCGCTTTCCCATTTCTTTTATGTGGCTAATTACCTATTGTGTGCTACATATCTTTTATTTTATTACTACACTATGGGGCCTATTTATCAAACAACACTCCCCTGTTAAATCCCCAAAAACTGACGCTTTCGGAAATTAACCGCAAAAATGTAATTTATCATTATTACATATTTATGATATCTGCTGCTTTGCATCTGTGTTCGTTTTACTGAGCAGTTCCCAGAACAGTGTATGTGGACCGATTAGTAATGTTATTTAACAATATCCGAATAGAATTTTATTTTTTTTTCCATGCAAATTTTGGCCAGCTGAAGCTGGCCTACATTATCAAAATTGAAAAGTTTGGAGGGATCATGTAATCCCTCCCTGTCACATTGTAATTGTTCCTTGTTCAGTGCTCTCTGTGCACATGCCCGATACTTTTGGTCAGCGCATGCACACTAGGATTTGCAGGAAGATTCAATCATCGCAATTTTCTTCGGACAGAAGGGGCAGTGAAGGGCCTGTGAAAAGTAAGCGTTACACTTCACAGGTACAGCCATTTTTAGGAACGGCTGTTCCTTTGTAGATTTGTTTATAAATATGAAGAATCTTTCAATTCTCGTCTATGCGATGAGGATTGAAAAGTATCTTTCATAGTATGCAGTCTTACTTAATTAGTCCCCTATAGGTGCCATCTATTCCATTTTTGCATACAGATTTATCACCTGAGAAGAAATAGATGATTTTACAAGGCTGCTACCCTGTTGAAAGAATTATCCTCTTCTGTAATTCAAGGGCTGCGTTTATCCTTATTAACATATGTATTAATTGTAGATAACTGCCAATTTTGTGGGAGTATATTAGTGTAGCGCCTATTTGTCCCATCATCTTATTCACATACACATTAACAGTTTCTACTCGTGGACAAAATGTACATCCTTCCTTCTTCAACATTCATTTCTTTGTAGAGATGTGGAAATAGAATTATATTACTTCAGCTTTTTGTTCAAGTTTTCTATGAAACTGGTGAGCCATGAAAATAATCTGCAAAATGTGCAATAAGTGTTTCACAACGCAGCATGGGAATGAGAAATGAAAATACAATATCATGTTTAGAATTCCAGTTTGATCAGATAAAGTTGTAGCTAAATAAATATACCTATATATCCTACTTGCTATTTGTTTAGGATAGGTGACATATACAGTATGTGAAATAAGTAAGGCTGAAAATAAACAGAAGTCTGACAATCTTTTAAAAATCCAGGTCCAGAGGAAGGGAAATAAATGTATTGTGACAGTTAACAATTCAGTCTCACAGAAGGGAAAAATCAATCACCTCCATAATGTTATGTTATATATGAGATATTTTGTATGTTAGCATATAACATATATAACAAATATTACATGCTATTATATAATTAAGCTACAGATTCCATTTCTGGTAAGAGACACATTCACTTCATTATTAAACTCTGGATGGGTCTTGATCCAAAAAAAAACCCAAGAACCTTTGCTTGATGACAAATATCTGTGTGTATCTACATACATATATATATCTCCAGTATGGAAATGAAATTGGCACTACCCCCAAAAGCATACAAGGAAAGATGGCACTTGATTTGGGCAGTAGATATAATGGATGTCAACATTCCGATTCTGTATTTATCATAATGTCGAACATACAAATACTTACTGTATGTAACTGTAACTAGGAAACACAGGTCCACTTTATTTATATTGATTGGAAATGCTCAACAAAATGCTAAGCTGACTTAACTGCATCTAATGAAGAGAGAGTCCCATATATACGAAAGCACTTAAACGCATACATGTGGAAGTAAGTTAAGTTAACTTTACCTGCAAGAGTTAAAATGCCACATCCAGGCTGCCCAATGAGGAACGAAAGGGAGTGCCTGGAGATCTGTCTATATAAGTCCTAGCATGTCACATGCCTTTTCTCATTTACTGCTCGAAATTGCCTTGGAGGACCTGCTGTGAAAAGAGTCCTATTCAGCTTATCTGAATTTGCTTTTGATTTCCTTTTGGGCTTTTCTTGTCTTTTTCTGCTTTCTTTATGGTTCTATCCTTTTAATTTTCTCCCCAGTTCTCCGTTTCCAGCTATAACCCTTGCCCCCTTGTCTCCCACTTTTATTTCTCTCTATTCCCCCTTATTGTTTTTACCTTTCTCCCCCTTATTTTCTCCTGTCATATTGTTAGTTCCCCCACTTTAGTATCATGTCTCGGCCGAAGCGTGCTGTATCTCGCCCCATTAGCCTGTGTGACCCCCCCCTCCTCTTCCAGCGGTCATCTTGCTGCTGAGTCCAGTAAAATGGCCTGCGGCGAGAGCGCCAAGGTTACCCGCTGTACAGATAGCCGTCCCCCAACTCTTGGCTCGAAACTACCTTATCCTGCTCGGAGGAGCAAGAGGGGCAACACTTTGACGCACAGTCCGGCGGATCTGACTAAACCGCCAGTGCGCACGCGCCGAACGCACTCACCAGAGAGGGCGACACAGAAGCCTGGCTCTGGTGCACCTTGCAGGTGCAATATAAGGGGCACTAGGGTATTGAGGAGATGTGTGTCGCCTCCATTGTCAAGCACTGTCATGAGGCCCCTCACTATTTCTTTCACCCCCCCAAATATCAGACCAAGGGACAGGCAATTGCAGGTCCCTCCAGCAGGGGGAGCAGAGCAACAGCACCACACAAGGCACTGGTCAGCCATGCATTTAACTTATTCTGTGCCAGTGAGTGAATGTACATCATGAAACTGTGTGCCCGGCTCCCCACCAACTTTATTTTCCCCCAAGTCAGACTGGGGTGCACAGATATATAGACACCCCCCTGCGGCCCGGCGTTCCCTTTATCAGCAGGGGTTACCGGACAGAGATATTACCACAGGGGATGTAAATAGCTTTGGGCAACGTTGAAATTATATAAGGCCAACTCTCCCCTGTTCCCCACCACCAGCTAAGCCAGTCCCTTTAATGAGCCTGCCATTTGACACTTGCCGGTCACAGCATGTAAGCTCCCAATATGCCCCAGCTTTTGAGAGTTTGGGCAGTTGTAGGAACGTCGATGTTCAGGATTTCTCTCCGCTGCTATTCCCAAACTCGCCAATTAGGTGAGATAGAACACGACCCCAGGCCCATTCACTCATACACCCCTTCTCTCAGTCCCACCCTATAACACCACAAGGTCCGAACCAACATAGCCACCCCAATAGCAGGGTCATAGACTATCATCACGCTAGTTCTGCAAGGAATGACGCACAACAGGTAGCGTGTGAAGTGGCAATTCTGTGTCTAATTACCTACCAAGTCAAATATTTCAATTTGGGGACCACAGAGGCCTATACCCTCATTCATGATGTGGTTACACACGAGGCCAACGCAGCTCTCCTTCAAGGAATATTGGTCTGACACTTAACCATGATACATATGGGCAGTATGACGGGTCACTTAGGCCACAATCTGCCGACCACTATACTTTCCAGCGGAATGAGTACAGAATGTCAGACCCAGTGATCCCAGCTACCGCCCAATCTATTCAATCCCCAGCCACCCCCTGTAGGGTAAATGGAATAAGTGTAGTGGATACTAACATTCTTTCGGTTGCAGATTCCCAGAGCCAGAATACCATCGTGGCAGACAGGAGTTCCTCCAGATCATCCGAGGAAAGCAACCAGGCATCCGGCAACACGATCATTCCTGCACCCATTCCTCCACCAACAGGTGCTACAAATGAGGCAGAAGTCGCCTCCACCTCCGGTGAGAACCTTTTGGATACTACACATAATACTGGTAACACTAGCCCTCCCTTAGTTAGCACCAGCGATGATTTCTCTAACACTGAGCCGGACATGAGCAAGTTTTAGAGGCTATTACAGTATTCATTAGGTAAACCACTTTTAAAATCAGGACCGGTGTTAGGTCCTCAGGTAGGTGGGCGCACATACGACTCTGGACAGTGCGATCATAGGTCTCTTACATTTGGCGTCAGGCCTAGTGTCAGGGATAGGATCAAAAAAGGGATATTCGTCAATATGTTCATAATCACAGATATGAGCAAAAAGGGTCTGGCTGAAGCTAAGAATAAGAATGGTAAAGGAGAAGATGCGTACAAGTCCTTGCAAACTGGTTAAATGCGTTTTTGCCGCCATATACATTGAATATAGAGCAGATGAAAAAAAGACGTATAGCGGTATTTACACATGATTAATAAAATGTATCAAATGGATGACCCCTTAGTTTGGCGCTTTGTTGACAACATCTTTAGAAGGAAAATGAATGGACGGACTAGCATTCCTTTAGGTAGCAAGGACATTGACACATGGTTGGATCTGATGCATCAAAGCAAACAGGCGTCAAATATCTCGGGCAATAAGCGGTTTCATTCAGCAACCCTCCCTCCCAAAAAGAAATGCTTTTCATTCAATGCGGGATCCTGTTCCTGTGAAACCACGTGCAAATATTTCCATGTGTGCTCAAATTGCAGAGGATCACATCCCGCCACAGAATGTATTAAGCCCATATCACCGCAAGCCGGGGAAGAGGAGCTCAGGCGGCAACTTCGCATTAAAGCCACATCGCCAATTAGCCTGTTAGCCTTAGAAACATGACTTAGTCTATACCTCGATAAAGAGAAGGCCTCCTTTTTAAGACAAGGTTTCAGTATTGGTTTTAGACTCCCAATCCAAGGTACCGTATGTCCACCCATTCCCCGGAGTTTAAAATCTGCGCAGATTTTTGCTGTAGCACTGTCCGATAAATTAGCAAAAGAGGTTAGCTTGGCCCATATGCTGGGCCCATTTCCAAACCCTATACCTGATCTAATTGTGTCCCCAGTTGGGTTAGTGCCAAAGAAAACCTCTGGGAAATTTAGGCTCATCCAACACTTGTCTTACCCTTTTGGCAACTCAGTAAACAAGGCCATAGACCCAGCCCACAGTACAGTTAATTATCAATCATTCGAATCAACTTTGACGTTAGTGCAGGAATTTGGCCATGGTTCATTGCTAACCAAACTAGATATAGAATCAGCATTTAGATTATTAAACCTGCACCCTGAATCATATAGATTTATGGGGTTTAGACATGTAGATGAATTTTATATTGATCGCTGCCTACCCATGGAGTGCTCATGCGCTTACCTCAAGAGCCTCAGCTCTTTTCTGCACTGGGGCATGTATGCATGATTGGGTCACCATGGAATAGCTCATTATCTGGATGATTTCCTCATAATCAGTCCCTCCCGTTCCCCTCAGTGTGGTAACATGTTGCATGCAGACCAAGCCTTTTTCGCGGTACTGGGAGTACCCATAGCTCACGACAAAACCGAAGGCCCAGTCTCCAGCCTGTCCTTCTCGGGAATAGAAATTGAAACAGCAGCAGGTTGCTGTCATCTCGCACAGGACAAAATTCAGAGAATGATCCAAGCCATTGGTGACATTCAAAGCTCACAATGAAGCCATCTAAAAAAAGTAAAATCCCTTTTAGGCCTTAATTCAAAGCGCTATAGCGGAAAAGACCAGACCTCATTCCCTGATCCATTTGTCAGCACAGATTAGAGAAAATCTGAAAGTATGGTTTAGATTTGTTTAGATTTGTTTGCTTTAACGACACCCATATCTGTCCCACACCCGGTCTCCAACAAGCAACTTGACCTGTATACGGACGCATCGGGTTCCCTGGGTTTTGGCGTTTACCTGAATGGAGATTGGTGTGCAGCCCGCTGGCCGCCAGCTTGGCATCAGTGTGGCATCGCCTCCAACCTTTTAGTTTTGGAACGATTATTGTAACGATAAAAGTCTGGGTCCCTATTCTTCATCCCCACATGTCATTAGTCTCTTCCGCCATCTCATTCTCCGTTGTCTGACATCTCATTTACATAACAACATGTTCCATGGGTAAAGAACAGTGTTGCTGACTCCCTAATGCGTTTCCAATGGCATAGTTTTAGGGTATTAGCACGGCATGTTAATCTTATGGGAACAATGTGTCCCCCTTATGTTTGGCAGATTATCAAGTAGTCATAACAGGACTAGCGGAGCGAGCCCTGGACCCTTCCACCACGAGATGTGCATACCAGGCGGCGTGTGTCAGTGGTCCAATTTCCTGTACTCGAGGGAGACCCAGGAGTCAGGTAAGATGGATTCCATTATGGCATTTATGTGGGAACGATATAGTACAGGTGCGTCCAAGGTAGCCATAGTGGTTACTTTATCGGATATATCATTGATGTCCCGCCTTTGTAACGTTCCGGATGTGACAAAACGTTTTATAGTGGTAAAAGCCCTAAAAGTTTGGGCACGAGAGAGACCAGTTCCCGGAAGACCTGAGGCGACCAGTTGATCAACTATTATGACAACTTATGCTGTCCCTTCAATCTGTAACAAAGAACCCTTATGAATGCTTGTTAACCCAGACAGCCTTTGCGCTGGCATTTTTGGCGCATTTAGAATTTCAGAGCTAGTAGCGCAGTCCAAGCTTCACCCCCTCTCTGGCCTATTGACACAACACGTAGTCATTCAAGGGTACACATTAAACAATTGAGTGGCTCCGTAATCGAACACCCCTTGCTAGCTACAGGACAAACATAGCTGTTTCACAGGAATGGGGTTCAGCTCACAGACAAGGGTTTAGTTATATTCATTCAGACAATCTCTAGTCACTTAGGAGCTTGCTATGTAGGTTAGGCAGTGGCGGGTTGTTAGTCCCCTAAGAACGGCCAGCGTGGTAGGAAGTCACTGTGAGCAGCAGCTGATCCTTACAGCGTTATCGCTGATTGACCGCAGGTGCTATCCCCTTCGAAGAAAGTGATTTATGGTCCTTTTTGTTGAGGATCCCTTGGCCCGCTTCTGAGGGCGGATATAGTGTAGTCGGGAGTTGATGTAGTCACTCTGACGTCAGATTTAGCCTGGCCAGACAGTTAAGGATTTGTTACGTTAAGTGGAGTAGGCCGTTAGTCATCCATACTTGGTTACAAATATCTGTTGCCTCACATTTCACTTTCACCGCCACTTATTTATTTAATTAATAAACTGTGACCTTCTTTAGCCACTTTCATAAGTCTGTGTCGTTATTCTTTAGATCATCATCATCATCACCACCACCATTTACTTATATAGCATCACTAATTCTGGTGGCATTGACAGCAACCGATCAATCTGCACCGCTGCCTGCTGTCTGAGCACTAATGCAAGTATTTTTCAAACATTTGTAGACTGTGTCTACTGCAATGTTTTCAACTGTAGCAGATAGTCAGTAGTTTTCTGGGGCTTCTAGATTTCTGTAAAGAAAGGAACAAAATCTTCCGTGCAGCGAGTAGACCTGTAGATAAACGTTAATTTGATCCTGGTAAAGATAGGCTCACTTTAACTTGTGCAATTAAAAAAATTCGGACTTTGTCAGCAATGTATCTAAAGTCTCACACAGGAGCTCATTTACAAGAGCAGAATGGCAGCTCTGCAGTGTAAATGCATGGATCTGCTGTGTGCCATGACATCATCTTCCTCAGCTATTTATATAGCACCACTAATTCCACAGCGCTGTACAGAGAAGTCATTCACATCAGTCCCTGTCCCATTTAACCTTACAGTCTAAATTTCCTGACAGACAGAGAGAGAGAGAGAGAGACTAGGGTAAATTTGTTAGCAGCCAATTAACCTACTAGTATGTTTTTTGGAGTGTGGGAGGAAACCGGAGCACCCGGAGGAAACCCACGCAAACACGGGGAGAACATACAAACTGCACACAGATAAGGCCATGGTCGGGCCAACTGTGCTGCCCGATAAGTTAAATAAGTGGTATATGTCGTAGGAGGTTATGGTTAAGACAGTGAAACACATCCAGGTTATGCAGTTTATGAATAACTGGTAAGACTGCAATAACCTGAGTGCTAACTATTATTGTACAACAACTGGAGAATACATGGTAGATATTTATATGCTGCACAAATGACAAATATCTCAGCAGGAGGTCTCATCTTTATTTGCCAGACCACCACAGGCTATAAACGTTAATTTGAGTTAAAACCGCAAGAGAATTGTCGGAAGACAGGCTTGTCTAATTAATTAATTGTTCTTAAGTTACTGTACGTTGCTGCATTCGTTATAGCAGAATAAAACGGCAAAGGCTTAACCCAATTCTAAGTAGGTGCTTTCTATTTTACATATAATTACAAACTAATGCTGCTATCTAATAAGTCCATAAGACTAATATATACATAGTCTGTCATTATGTGGGATATATATTACAAAAGCTTTTGATGCTGTTCCACTTAACAGAAAGGGAATGACAGACTATTTATTTTCATTTTATCCTGCAACAATAGAGGTAACAGGAGAATAGTAATGATATAAAATAGGAATTGAGCTGTAGAAAGGTAAAGCTATTGGTGCCTCAGGTTTTATTTTTACAAGCCACATAGTCTAAACGATTGCCAGCAATCCTCCCTGAGATAACTAAAAACTAGCAGTGCTGTAGCTCGATACCCAACAGTTCAACACAAATGTGCATCAATTTCGAACAGTACGTTCTCCATGGTTACAAATGCCTAAACTATGATTATACTGTACTGAGTGGGAAATATCTCTTGGAGCAAAACTTCAGTTTCTTCAAATTCGAATGTTCTAATACATTTAGTCTATACTGCAATGTTCCTTGGGGTAGTTAATTAAGTATGCAACAGCCTTTATCAGCAATCAAAGTATGTTGCCTACAAATCAATGCTGTTTTTATAATTGTAAACTAGATTGTATATTTTTTTATCAACTTTTATTTAAACATTTTTCTGACGTGCTGTTTAAATCCATCTAAATATTTAAGGTCATTGCCATACTCCACTGCACTACAGTAATTATTTTAAAATTGGCTGTTATTAAAATACATATTGATGTCCTAATGTAGGGGCCATCCAGCTCTGACTGTACTCTGAGAATCTCTGCACACTTCTTTCTTATTAATCAGCTTGACGGGGTGAAAACCTATACTTCCCATGTGCTGCTCAGCCATCCCTCCACTCCTGGGGGAATATTTACAAAACTATGGGTTAGAAAAAGTGGAGATGTTGCCTATAGCAACCAATCAGATTCCAGTTATCATTTATTTAGTACATTCTACACATTGACAGCTAGAATCTGGTTGGTTGCTATAGGCAACTTCTCCACTTTTTCAAACCTGCAGTTTAGTAAATATACCCCCTGCACTCTGCTTTAACAGTTTTATGTCTGCAATACGTACACTGAATGCAAATTGATAGGTCTAATCCATATTGGTCATATAAATACTGTGTTTTTCTATCCTTCCAAATGTCTTATGGCAAAAAGTGGTTAAGCGGATCTTTTTTACATTGACCTTTGAAAGGTCAGCAGGATTTATATCAATCTTTTCCATTCACCACTCTCCTCTTTTCTTCCTCTATCTGCTGAGAAAATCTCTAGTCATTTTTATTAAACCCATCTTGGCCATAAGGGATCTGGAATACACTACAGAGCAATGTGCTGCAGGTCCCTCAGCTCTGGTTGGATTAACCTCTTTGTTATTAGAGATACCACAGACTTTAAACTACTTCAAAAGCTCAGATTTTTATTATTCTTTTGCTGAGACATTTTAACCTTCAGTAAAACTGTAGGTTACATAAGGTGTGGGAAGAATTCCTATAAATAAACCACAGCAGTCTTTTAAGTTTCTACCTACTGTGCTGCAGAGAGAAAGAGCCTGCAAGGAAATAGGACAGTGGCAGCTGTCAAATTATATGGTTATGAGTAAAAAAAGACATTAGTTTATGGTCTAAGAAATCCTTAATCGTTTTATTATTAATGACGTACTAATGTTTTTAGAATATGTTACACATGTTTTACTAGTAGAATCAAACATGTAATTTTGTGCCAAAGCTGAGTGCTTGAACTAATTAATGAATGATATACATTACCTCCTTTTTAGTGTATTTTGATAGCAAATAGAGGGGTCTTTTCACTAGAAACTCTCCCTGTTGGTACCTGAAGCCAGGAGCCAGAATATACCACAGTGTGCCAGTTATCACAGCTCAAAGCCAGATATTACAACTCATCTTTGGAGCATCTTGTGGGGTTCTATTGAAAAAAACTTGACTGAGTGAGTCCTGCAGCTCAATGTTAAACATCACTATATGTCTTCTGTATTACAGGGGGCGTCATTATCTTAGGATGGGGTCCTCCAGAAACAGAAACCCCTTTAATGAAAAAGAGATAAACATGGTTGTAAGGAGATCAAATCATTTTATCACCCTACATTTTAGATTTCTACCCTGCAGGGGTTTTAATTTTTTTTTTTTTTAAACTCTTTATTTTTGACAACAGCATGGGTTTCAAAACAGTACTTTGCAGAAAAAAAAGTGAATCATATATAATACGATACAATACAATATCTAAGGTGATTAGTATATTGATATTAAAACTAATTAAAATTGAGATATATCGTAGTCTTGTTTTTTCCCTTTTCTATAACTTTTCTGTTTTCCTTCCTTCTAGAGGAAGGGAAGAAGGGAAGAGAAAGAGGGAAGTGGGATGAAGGAAAAAGAAAAAAAAGGCTCAGTGAGTTCCCGAGAGGGGGTGCGGCCAGCACATCGGTCCCCCAGGGATCAACAAGTCTTGAGGGAAGAGATAATGAGTGAATTAGGGATGATTGGTGTCCATCCCCATGGGGTCCTTTGGGTGCATTAGTATTAGGAGTAAACCTGATAACAAAATGTAAGGGCACATGAGACAGGTAAATATAAGTAATGCATATTACTGAGTAGCAGGCATTGGAGACTGGTGGAAAGAGTACCAGGGGTCCCATATCTTGTGAAAATGTAGGATTTTGTCATGGAGAAGACTTGTGATATATTCCATTGAGGCTATATACCATACCCGAGAGGTTATGCTTTGGAGGCCCGGAGGGCGTGGGGACTTCCAACCTTTAGCTATTTGTAGGCATGTTTCAACACATATGTTTTGTACATTTGTCGAATGCCTTTTTCGGCATCTAGGGCCAGGACAACTGTTGGGATTTTGTTCTGATTGACATTAGCGATTATATCTATGGTGCGTCTAGAATTGTCCAAGGCCTGCCTAGAGGGGATAAAACCTACTTGGTCAGGAAACACCAGGGTTGACATGTAGGTATTTAACTGGTTTGCCAGTACTTTAGCGAAAAGCTTTGTGTGATGTTATTGCATTAGATATGCTTAATGTTTGTAGACACTCCCTTATATGTTTAAGCTTGAATCTTTAGTGATGGTCCCTAAGACCATGGGGAATGCTGGGAAGTGGGTGTGGCCAGTGTGCAATGTACCCAGGGTCTGCAAATGGCTGAATAAAGAGCTCAGCAGTGCCCACCCATGCTTCAGTGTCCTGATGAACTGATTTACAAGTATATTAACAAAACATGGTGTCAGAAGAAGTTTTAACTGGACTGCTAGAGCTCAGAGTGTGAAAGGATCCTGCAGAAGTCTGTAAAGCTGTGACACGCAGTGTCTGAATATCTGTCTTGTGCTCTGGTCACATCAAACAGTGAGTAACTATGGATAGGCTGTCTCCTCCAGCAGGCATGCTCATGTCTGGCAACTTGTCTGAAAACTGGAAAAGATTTAAACAAAGGTTTAATATATATCTTGCTGCATGTGGAGCTGATGCAATGGAGGATAAAACAAAGTCATCCATCTTCCTCCATGTGATAGGAGAGGATGTGCTGGACATTTATAACAGTTTTCAGTTTGCTGAAGGGCAGAATATGGTGCTATCTTCTATAATGCAAAAGTTTGAAGATTACTTTGTGCCAAGGAAAAATGTGACATATGAAAGATATAAGTTTTTCACCTGTGATCAGAAGTCTGGAGAAGGATTTGATCAGTATGTTACAGAACTGCAATCACTCAGCAAAACCTGTGAGTTTGGTGATTTAAAGGACTCACTGATTAGAGATCGTATTGTCTGTGGAATACCTGATAATGGACTCAGAGAAAGATTGCTGAGAGAGCAAGACCTAGAACTTGACAAGGCAATGACTATGTGCAGATCTACAGAAATGACCAGACTGCAAGCCAAACAGTTACACAAGGAATCTGATACTACTGTACATGTGGTGAAGAAAACAGAGCCAAGCAAACCACCATTCTCTAAAATGAAGCAGTCTAAAATGCAATCTAATAGGAAAATCTGCAGTAGATGTGGAAATACTCACAATCCTAAAATGTGCCCTGCTTATGGTAAAACCTGCATGAAATGTGGTGGACTTAATCACTTTGCCAAATGCTGTAGAACCAATAGTGAAACAAACAAAGTGCATGCCGTTGAACAAGCTACGTCTGAAGATTTTTTTGTGAATTGTATTGAACTTTGCAGTACAGACAAGAAAGAATGGATTGTTCCTTTAACAGTGAACGAGATTGTCATTCCCTTTAAGCTTGATACTGGTGCGCAGGTGAATTTGATATCGTTTCAAGACTATAAGACTTTTAGAGTAAAACCTAAAATTCATCCAGCCAATGTGAAAGTTACAGGCTACACTGGGGAGGAAATTCCTGTGAAAGGTACATGCCTAGTGACCCTGAGCTACAAAGGACAAAAGTTCAAAACATCGCTACTGATTGTGGATAAAGATGTACAACCGATTCTAGGATTAAGTTCATGTGAGAAGCTTAACTTGATAAAGAAAGTTTTCATGGTGACATCACAAGTAGAAGATGAATGCAAATCAGTGTTTACAGAATACAGAGACATGTTTGAAGGTTTAGGTTGTCTGCCTGGCGAGCATAAGATAAATCTAGACACGCAAGTTCCTCCAGTGATACACCCTTGTAGAAAAGTGCCATTTGCGCTGAGAGAAAAACTAAAACAGGAGTTAAACCGCATGGAAGCTTTGGGTGTGATACAGAAAGTTGATGAGCCTACTGAATGGGTGAGCTCCTTAGTAATTGTTGAAAAGAAAAATGGACAACTCAGAATATGTCTGGATCCAAGAGATTTAAATAAGGCTATTAAAAGAGAACATTTCAAACTACCAACCAGAGATGAAATCATGTCACAGTTTGCGGGAGCAAAATGGTTCAGTAAATTGGATGCATCTTCAGGATTCTGGCAAATGAAGCTAGATGAAGCCAGCTCAATGCTGTGTACATTTAATACCCCAGAAGGTCGATACAGATTCCTTCGACTACCATATGGGATATTGTCTGCTCCAGAAGTATATCACAAAAGGATACACATGATTTTTGAACACATTCCAGGTGTTGAAACAATGATGGATGACATTATTGTCTGGGGATCTACAAAAGAAGAACATGATTCTAGACTGAGACAAGTAATGGAACTTATCAAGAAGGTGAATCTAAAGCTGAACAAGGACAAATGTGAATTTGGTGTGAAAACACTTACCTTTATGGGTGACGTGGTCTCGGAGGAAGGTGTGAAGCCTGACCCGAGGAAAATATCAGCCATAATAAACATGGAACGTCCTAACAACAAAGACGACGTGAGAAGATTCCTAGGAATGATTACTTACTTAGGAAAGTTTATTTCTCAACTCTCCGAACAAACAGCACCTCTAAGATGGTTGTTGGACAAAAATAATGAGTGGATGTGGTCACATGAACAAGAAGAAAGTTGGCAAAACTTGAAATGGACCATCACAGAGCAACCGGTACTAAGATTCTTTGATCCTACAAAAAGTATAAGAATTTCAGCAGATGCCTCGCAATTTGGCCTAGGCTCAGTGTTGTTACAAGAACATGAGGATACATGGCAACCGGTAATCTATGCATCAAGAGCATTGACAAGTGCTGAAACAAGATATGCTCAGATAGAAAAAGAACTTCTAGCAATCACATATGCATGTGAGCGATTTCATCAATTTGTGTATGGTCAAGCGTTTACAGTGGAAACTGACCACAAGCCATTGGTAGCTATTATGGCTAAATCGTTACATGACTGTCCCATGAGAATTCAAAGAATGCTTATAAGACTACAGAAATATGATGTCCAATTGCTGTACTGTCCTGGTAAATACATGTACATTGCTGACACACTTTCCCGTGCTGTGAACAAAAGTGAAGGTTCTGAAAGTCTGATGGATAAAGAGATAGACGCATATGTTAATTTGATTGTAGCTTCTCTACCTGTGTCTCTTGCAAGACAAGAACAGATAAGAAAAGAAACAGAGACAGACATCACAATGAAAGTGTTACAAGACATCATTCTGAAAGGATGGCCAGCAGAAAAAAATGCGTGCCCACTGTCTATTCATGATTATTGGATGTACCGCACTGACCTTACGGTTGTCAATGGTATTATTTACAAAGGCAATAGAATTATTATACCTGCACGACTAAGAAAAATTATGCTGTGCAAGATACATGAAGGCCACTTAGGAGAAGAGAAATGTAAACGGAGGGCGCGTGAAGTGATGTATTGGCCAAGAATGAACCAGGACATAGCACAGACAACAGCTACATGTGAACTGTGTCTTACGTACAGACCAAAGCAACAAGTCGAGCCGCTGAGTCCTCATGCAGTGCCAGAGAGACCATACCAGAAGGTAGGCGCAGATTTGTTTGATTGTATTGGAAAAACACACATTGTCGTGACTGATTATTATTCTAATTACCCTGAGGTGCAGACTCTACCTACAACTACTAGTAAAGCCGTAATCAGTTGCATGAAGTCAATCTTTGCAAGGCATGGTGTTCCTATGGAAGTGTTCACTGACAATGGACCTCAGTTTTCCAGCGCTGAATTTAGACAGTTTGCTGAAGAGTGGGAATTTGTCCATGCAACATCGAGTCCCCACTATCCACAGTCAAATGGGTTGGTGGAAAGTTCAGTAAAAACTGTAAAGAGTCTAATGAAAAAAGCACAAGACGGCAAAGAAGATTTCTACAAAAGTCTTTTAATCTACCGCAGTACACCTTTACAGAATGGACTCTCTCCTGCACAAATGCTGATGGGAAGGAGGATTAGAGCAAATCTTCCGATAAGTGACAAACTGCTTAATACGCATAACTCAGCATTGGTGAGACTGAGTAAGGTACGTCAACAGGAGAAACAGAAACTGTACCATGATAGGCGAGCAAAAAGCTTATCTGATCTAAGATCAGGTGACCAAGTCCGTCTCCGAGATCATGAGAAAGGCATTTGGATGCAGAAAGGTATTGTGCAAGCACAAGTAGCACCAAGATCTTATATTGTACGTACAGATCGTGGAACAGAAGTAAGAAGAAATCGGGTCGATTTAAGATCTCAACCCAACCATAGTGATGGCAACACGACTGAAGAATACCCTTCATCTGACATGTATGATGGACTTGATAATGGTGAACAAACCATGATGGAAGAAAGGTCCAACATGGTTGACGATACACAGACTTTGTGTGAAAGACCCATAAGAGAAATACGCAGACCTGAGAGACTCATTGAAACGTGTTAGATGATGTTCTTAATGTTATATTGTTAAATTGTTATACTGAAGGATACAGGGCTTATCTTTAAAGAAAAGAAGATGTGATGTTATTGCATTAGATATGCTTAATGTTTGTAGACACTCCCTTATATGTTTAAGCTTGAATCTTTAGTGATGGTCCCTAAGACCATGGGGAATGCTGGGAAGTGGGTGTGGCCAGTGTGCAATGTACCCAGGGTCTGCAAATGGCTGAATAAAGAGCTCAGCAGTGCCCACCCATGCTTCAGTGTCCTGATGAACTGATTTACAAGTATATTAACAAAACACTTTGTATCTGCATTAATTAATGAGAAAGGGCGATAACTAGAACAACAAGTCGGATCTTTGTTTGGTTTAGGGACGACCACTACAGTAGAGCGGGTAGAATCTTAGTGGAATTTACCTCCCTGTAATAGATTATTAAATAAGTGGGTCAAGTGAGGTACAAGCTCTTTAGAGAATGTTTTATAGTATAACATTAAAAAGCCATCAAGGCCAGGGGCTTTAGAATTTTTTTGGTGACTTCAAGGCTAATGTGACTTCCTCGTCAGTAATCTCCTGGTTCAGGGTTGAGATCTGGTGGGGGGACAAAGTAGGTAGTGAACATTTGTCTAAATATGATTTAATAGTCTGAGGAGAAGCTTCTGGGGTGTTTTGATCTTTGTGGAGATTATATAAATTTTCATAATAGTTATGAAAGGTGTCATTAATGACCCTGGGATCATAGGATATATTCCCTTTCTTATTTCTAATTGAGGCGATTGTTTGGGAAGCCCTTTTAGTTCTTATTCTATTGGCCAAAAGTGTGTCGGCCTTGTCTCCCTTCGCATAGAAGGATTGGTTAAGCCACCGAAGTTGACGTTCGGTACTCTCCGCAAGAATCGATTGGATTTCCCCTCTGGTCTTCTGTATCTGCTGTATAAGTGAATGGGAGTTAGATTGCTTATGTTGTGACTCGAAGTTTTGGAGTTGGGAAGATAATTTGTCAAGTGTCTCGTTACGATCTTTTTTTTTTTCTATGGGAAGAGATTTGGATCATTTCCCCCCGAATTACTGCTTTATGGGCTTCCCAAACTGTAGGAGTCGGGACTTAAGGGATTGAGTTAATATCAAAATATCTTGTTATAGCTTCAGCTATTTGCTCTTTGAAATACGGGAGTTTGAGAAGGGTCTCGTTAAGCTTCCAAGATGTTCTTCCCCGGGGGTTCTGAAAGAGATCAACCGAGAGGGAAAGTATGGAGTGGTCAGACCAAGTGTTAGAGATTATATCAGCCTTCTTTATGCATTGAAAAAGATTAGTGCACCCCATAAACATGTCTATTCGGGAATAGGATTGATGGGGAAATGAATAAAATGTATAGTCCCTGGATGTGGTATAGAGCGCTCGCCAGATGTCAAAGAGACCGGCCTCAGTCGTTTGCTTTTGTAAGTTTTTTGTGTGCGATGATGGTGAAGAAGAATGTTGACCTGTCCATTGAGGGGGACATAAAAGTCACCCCCTAGAAGGATCAGCCCCTTACGTGTTTGGTGTAAATGTGTAAAAAAAGTCACCTGACCTGTGTTAGGAGCATAGATGTTAGCGAAGGTTATGTCAAGGTGCTCAATCTTTCCCGTTAAGATAAGAAACTGTCCCTCGGGATCGACCTTGATCTCTGACATGACAAAGGGGACAGAGTTACGGAGTAAAATGGCCACCCGATTTTTCCTTTGTAGGATAAGAGGAGTAGTAAGCTGTGGAGTATCTTCTCGAGGACAGGGAGGGATGGCCCCCAGCCTTGAAGTGGGTCTCCTGCAAGAAAATTATTTAGCCTTTTAGTTTGTGTATAGTATGAAACAGCATAGAACGTTTTTGTGGGGTGTTCAACCCTTTGACATTGAGAGAAAGAGTTGTAAATGACATAGTTAGCGTGTGAGGAGCCAAACTAAATTAAGGAGAGTAAGACCCAGCAAGTAGGGGGGAGGGGGGGGGAACACCAGAGAGGGAAGGGGAAGAGAAAATAGAGGAGGAAAGAGCACAAGTAGGAAGGAAAGAAATAGAATTAGAGAGAAATTATGAGATATGAGATGGAAAAGAGTAAGGGCGTAGGCTCAAGCCTCACGGGCAGAGGGAAAGCCTACAGGAAAAGTGCCTAAAGACCAAAATAAGCTGAAGTTAGGCGAGATACACCTAAACAATGATATATATTAAGGCACAAGGTGTGAGAGTGCACTTAAATTTTGTAAGTCTAAAAAATAGGAACAAAAATGTATAATTCCCAGTGTAGGTGGGTGCGCGCAGCTAGGGGGGGTAAGAGGAGAGTCCCCCATCTGTCTTGCAGAAAACCTTAGTATAATTGAATATTGGTGAGATAAACAGCCAGAAACAGCTGCATCTAAGATGCAGTGGAAAAAAATTAAAAATGAACAAACATAAATAACCATTTGTAAACCATGCAGGGGAGAGATAACAGGAGAAATAAGACAAAATAAAACATAACATTGTGTAGACTATGATTGAAACTAATCATTCACATCCTCTCTAGAGAGGAAATCAAAGAACCAGATCAAGGAGATTGTTGTCCTGAATAGTTTTGTGGGTCCCCTCCCTTGGTTCGGTCAAAGCGAGAAAGGTTAAACTTATGGATCAAGTCTTTCCCTTCACTGGGTGTGTGGATCGATTCTTGATGGCCTTCCACTTCAATTATCAGGCGAAAAGAAAATCCCCAGCGATACAGTTACCCGTTTTCTCTGAGGGTACGTGTCACATCCATAAGGTCACGATGTTTAGCAATCGTTGATGGGGCAAGATCTTGGAACACTTGTATGCGACAGCCATCAAAGAGTGTGTAGGAAGAGTTCCTGACCGCGCTAGATATAAGGTCCTTGGTCTTAAAGGATCTGTATTGGATGGTTAGATAGTGTGGGGTCCAATGTGGAGAAGAATTTGCACACGTATTTTTCGAGGTCTTTTGATTCAACAGATTCAGGGATGTTACATAGTCGGAGGTTGTTACAGCCTTCTCTGTTCTCCATGTCTTCCATTTTGTCTCTCAAGAAATCGTTTTCTTTTAATAGGAAGTCCAAGTCCTGTGATGCATTGTTTTAGAATTTGAGTGAGGACTCCATCTTATTTTCTAGGACCGAGGTTCATTTAGATTCTTTTAAGAAGAAGAAAAAAAGTTCCTCATATGATCAGCGACCAGCCTTGCTCTTTTCATTGAGGGGGATCCCAAATGCAATACAATATACTCGCAGTTGAGGCAAAATCTGGGCACCTAGTGTGATGCCAGGCTGCAGCAAGCTGTTAAGCTTTTGATTATCACATAGAATGACCACTGTTAAGCTGTTAATTAAGGGTCCTCTCTCTGTATTCTTGCAGCTTTCAGTGCTCCCTGGGATCAAGAGCTGCTAGAGGTGTTGTTGTTTTTGCCCCTCCAATGTGATGACCACAAGTCAGCTGGGTAAAACACACAAGGGTTCCCACACCCCCATGGTCACTGGTCAGCTCCGCCCCCAGACCGGAAGTGCACCACTGAAAGTCACTTAGATACTGTGCACACAGGCCGCCAGACCAGAAATAGGCCCCTTCAAGCCACAACCGGGAAGCTGCAGGTATGTGGGCGCAACAGTGCATGGGTCGCTGGTCAGGATCCTATGAGGACTGTGTCGGGAGGGCTCACAATTTTGCTGGAGCCTTTGTTGAATCTGCCTTGACCGCAGCGGCGGAGGTCTGGAGGTGAGGGTCCCTCGATAATACGGACTTAGAGACGGCCACTCGGAATAGGAGCAAGTGGTTCGGGAGGCGGCGGGCAGGCCGCAGTAGGGTGCTTCCCGCCAACCACGTGAGAGAAGCTCACAAAAACGCCTGACTCGGCTCGGCTCTTCACCTGACCTTTAGACGAGTGAGGGGAGTCTTTGAGGACAAGATGTTTCTTGACAAGAGTTGATAATATCTGTTTCAAAAGATATAGACAGTCAGAGCTCTCAAAGGACACATCTATCCAACATGGCCCCCAAACCACGCCCCCTGTTCAATACTTTTTTAAAGTTTTTTTTAATTTGCAACAGCAGAAAAGCAAAACTTGACACAAACAAGGTCCGAACATAATATACAGAATATGCAGAAAATATTAAAATAAACTGGATACATAGTAGTGTGCAAAAGGCCTGAGCCAAGGAAGTTCTACTACTGTACAACTGTCGACAATCCAATATATCCAACAGTGAAACAGTCCATAAAATTAAATAAAATTAAAAAAAAAGAGATAATAAAATTGCAATTGAGTGATCAGGTCAAGGACGTTGTCTCAAAAGCAAAATATTATGTGGACATTTCCATCAGACGTGCATAAAGGATCCTTTGTGCCCATAGATATGCCAACAAATATCAGATGTTTGAGGATAAATGGTCTGTAATTTAGTGGGAGCCATAAGCTACCGAGTGTATACTTTATAGGCATTCTCTCGGATAGCTGTGTTGATGGATGATTTTGCAACACCATGGCGAATGACTTACCATCCTTTTCAGTCAAGTGTTATGCCAAGGCCCTGCTCTCAAGCCTGTTCAAATGGCTCTACAGTTTGGGGGGAGGTGAAAGAATAGTTACACATTTAGGATATACAACCCCTGCACCCAGGGTTATAAATGCAGTGGTGCTCAAATGGGGTTGGGGATAGGAGCTTAGAGGATTGCATGTGGACCTGCATGAAATTTGCATATAGTAAAAGTGTGTATGTGAGATTATACATTTCATAGACACCAGCAAAAGAGCGTGGAGCCTATTCTCCCATGATAGTAAGGAATCACAGAGTTTTCTCCTTTTTGCAACTTCTGTCTATTTTTATTAATTTCCTCTAAGGCAGACAGGTTTACCACATCATCTGTTCCTTACCCCACTAGCTTAAGGAGCTACAGTCACCTGGCTGTCCAGACTTGACGACCCATGGATCTCTCTGAGCTGCATATGTAGACTCTGGTAGAGAACGACAACTCAAAACCAGATCTTGCACCTTCCATGAATGAAATCTCAGAATGATTACCACCTTCCCCCCTGGAGTGGCTCCTTATATCTCAGGTCAAATTTCCACAGTGTTTTCCACTCCCTCGCAAACCCCTGGGTCTCTCTCTCTCTAAACATTGGTAGGTCCTGGAGATGAGCTGTGCTACCACAGAAGCCCCCTGCTGGGACGCAGACACAATGTCTGGACTAGTCCTATGAAGAACAATGGATACTAATTGGCTATCCCAACCTCCAAAGATAGGGTAGCAGTCAGCCCCTCCTAAAACAAACCCTTTACACTACTTTGTGATGTCACAGGGTCCCCAGCTGTTCCATGCGTCTTGTAGAGGAAGGAGTGAGGAGAATGAAGGAAGCTTCAGCCCCCTCACCTGTATTCTGGACACCACCTGATCTTTACTCATAAACCACCCGGCTTCACTTTAAGGACAATGAATAACAACCTCACTGCCACATCCTCAATATACAATACACAATATACATATTTACAATGAGCTACAATGTCCCCTGATCCACATGTAATTAGACATTGCAGTGGTATTCTGTTGAGCTGGGGAACAAAAGCAAGGGCTATAAAAAGTACATGCTATAATCCACATTATGTAAGAAACCAGAAACCGGATGTTTACAGTGTTATCACACTCATTTCGTCACATATATAGTCTAATTATACTACTGTGACTAGTTATTTTATATCATTGTTGTATTGAAATGGAAAGAGCACACAATAGAATTGAATATTGCACAAGTTTATATACTGTATATATGTGGACGTACAGACCATTCACTGTGTGACTGCATGTCATTGTACTTTGTCGGGAGCACCATTTGATGATGAAGGACCGGAGACAGCTTATGATCTAAGAAAAGACAGCACACTGAATGTGCTACCTACATTCTTTAAACTGGGGGATTTACAGACTGTTAAAGTTAACAACTTTCCCAATGCCTAACAAAAAGACAGTTGTCAGCGCTTATCCTTTACACTGCATATCAGTGTGTGTCTAGCAAAATGAAAACATGAGGTATTAGCTCATATTTTGATCAAAACATTTAAGCCTGCATCCCAGCGTCAAGGGCACCTCATTATATGCAGGTCCAACACTGACCTATTTTCTTTAAACACCATTAAAATGCAGTTAAAATCAGATCCACTCACCTCCCAGGTATAGGGGTTTACATCTAGCAAGGGCTGGCTTGTGAGCCACACCAAATGTACCTTAAATAGGCTTGATGGACAGCTGCTATGACAAAAAGGCAATATTTTGAAACAAAACCAGAGAAAAATAAGCCCACGCTCGGTATATCCCATATTGTATGTGGTACCAGCTGCGTGGCAATATAAATGCCCATATATGTATACAAAACAAAAAGACAGTTGTCAGCGCTTATCCTTTACACTGCATATCAGTGTGTGTCTAGCAAAATGAAAACATGAGGTATATATATATATACATAATTTTGTAGTTCTACTTGTTTATGAAGTTGTTCTAATGTCTCTTTTGAAGACACGTAGGCCCTAAACTACGATAAAGCTAAACTAAGAACATGTAACAGTAGTTCATCTGTGTATTCCTGTGAACACACAAATCTGTGAATTAGCAGCTCCACCATTTTGTGAGTGACAGCAATCTCACTTCATGATAGTGCTGAATCTGCAGCTAACCACAGGGTGTGATGGCAAACCATGTCTGTATTGCGCAAGTAACACGTCCATTAAGGTTTCTGCCTTAATCGTCATAATATCATTGCTTTTTGGAGCTTGAGTCGAAGAGTTTCATTAATTTTCTTACATTTTAGATGGTGTGTAAGGAATCTTAATCGGACATGTTAAACCGCAAGTTTTTTGTCTATGGAATATATATATATATATATACATATATATATATATATAACAGAAAGAAAGTTGTCAGCGCTTATCCTTTAAACTACATATCTGTGTGTGTCTAGCAAAATGAAAACATGAGGTATTAGTTCATATTTTGATCAAAAGACTTAAGCCTGCATCCCACGTCAAGGGTACCTCATTATATGCAGGTCCTACACTGACCTATATGCTTTAAACACTATTAAAATGCAGTTAAAATCAGATGCACTCACCTCCCAGGTATAGGGGTTTACATCTAGCAAAGGCTGGCTTGTGAGCCACACCCAAATGTGCCTTAAATAGGCTTGATGGACAGCTGCTATGACAAAAAGGCAATCTTTTGAAACAAAACCAGAGAAAAATAAGCCCGCGCTGGGTATATCCCACATTATATATGGTACCAGCTGCTTGGCAACAAGCCCGCGCTCGGTATATCCCATATTGTGTGTGGTACCAGCTGCGTGGCAATATAAATGCCCATATATGTATACAAAACAGAAAGAAAGTTGTCAGCGCTTATCCTTTAAACTGCATATCTGTGTGTGTCTAGCAAAATGAAAGCATGAGGTATTAGTTCATATTTTGATCAAAAGACTTAAGCCTGCATCCCACGTCAAGGGTACCTCATATGCAGGTCCTACACTGACCTATATGCTTTAAACACTATTAAAATGCAGTTAAAATCAGATGCACTCACCTCCCAGGTATAGGGGTTTACATCTAGCAAAGGCTGGCTTGTGAGTCACACCCAAATGTGCCTTAAATAGGCTTGATGGACAGCTGCTATGACAAAAAGGCAATATTTTGAAACAAAACCAGAGAAAAATAAGCCCGCGCTCGGTATATCCCACATTATATATGGTACCAGCTGCTTGGCAACAAGCCCGCGCTCAGTATATCCCATATTGTGTGTGGTACCAGCTGCGTGGCAATATAAATGCCCATATATGTATACAAAACAGAAAGAAAGTTGTCAGCGCTTATCCTTTAAACTGCATATCTGTGTGTGTCTAGCAAAATGAAAACATGAGGTATTAGTTCATATTTTGATCAAAAGACTTAAGCCTGCATCCCACGTCAAGGGTACCTCATTATATGCAGGTCCTACACTGACCTATATGCTTTAAACACTATTAAAATTAGAGATGGTCACTGACCCCCGTGTTTTGGTTTTGGATTCGGTTTTGGATCTGGATTACCGTCGTGTTTTGGTTTTGGTTTTGGTTTTGCAAAACCGCCATTGCGTGTTTTGGTTTTGGTTTTGGTTTTGTTTGGTTTTGTTTTGCTATTTTTTGGGAAAATCCATGTTTTTGGGCCTAAATTAACCCAATTTAGTGCTCCAACTGTTTTAGAGACAAGTAATCTAATTGTTGAGGTAATAAATTATCCAAAAAAACAGTTTAATTCTTCGTTGGTAGGCCTATTCTACACACAAAACAGATTGTCTTCCTCTCCATCTATGCATATTGGCAATGCAGCCATCGTCTTTGAATGTATATTACACCCTACACTTATAGTTAAATATGTAAAGAAATGGAAAAAGCCAGTTTGGTTTCTGTCTCTCAAGGCCCCCCTCCACTTGTATAAAATACCAAAAAATTCAGCCATTATAGACTGTACAATATTAATTGACATGGAGAAAGCCAGTTTGGTTTCTGTCTCTCAAGGCCCCCCTCCACTTGTATAAAATACCAAAAAATTCAGCCATTATATACTGTACAATATTAATTGACATGGAGAAAGCCAGTTTGGTTTCTGTCTCTCTAGGCCCCCCTCCACTTGTATAAAATACTAAAAAATTCAGCCATTATAGACTGTACAATATTAATTGATATGGAGAAAGACAGTTTGGGGTCACTCTGTCTCTCTAGGCCCCCCTCCACTTGTATAAAATACCAAAAAATGCAGCCATTATAGACTGTACAATATTAATTGACATGGAAAAAGCCAGTTTGGTTTCTGTCTCTCTAGGCCCCCCTCCACTTGTATAAAATACCCAAAAATTCAGCCATTATAGACTGTACAATATTATGAAAAATGGACAAAGCCAGTTTAGGGTCACTCTGTCTATGACACCCTACCCTTAAGGATAAATTGCCCTAACAGCAGCCTTTCAAGATGGTATGTGATATGGAAATGCCACAAGTCCCTTTCCTCTTTGGGGGTAGATTGCACCCTACACTTACATAGAAAGTTTTAAAAAGATGTTATCGGCATCATCTTCAGCTTAATCCTCACCCTTATCAGTGTGTACGTCATCATCACAGACTATCAATTCATCGCCGCTTGAATCCGCCATTAGAGAACAGTCAGTGCTTGAATGTCTTGGATGGTGAAGGCCTTCCTCGTGGAAGATGTAGTTCATTTTTATAAACATCATTTTCTCCACATTTTTGGGAAGTAACCTTCTACGGCGATCACTGACTAAGTTCCCTGCTGTGCTGAACACTCGTTCAGAGTACACACTGGAGGGTGGGCAGCTTAGGTATTGCAAAGCAAGTTTGTACATGGGTTTCCAAATGGCCTGCTTTTCTTCCCAGTAAGGAAAGGGACTGTCTGACATTTCCATATCAACTACCTCTTGAAAGTAATCCTCCACCATCCTTTGCATGTTTATACTCATATTGGATGGAGTTATGGGCAAAGTGACACATTTTTTTGAAAAATCCTTCAAACCAGCCCAGATGTTAAATTGTTTTGGTCTGCCCCCTGTGTCTTCCCTGCTTCTTTTTTGAAAATTTAATTTTTTACGAGCAACAGCTTGAGAAAGTGAAGGAGGACACGTCGTCAAGCCGAGGCCCAGTTCAGCGGCCAACTTGCTGAGCAATAGCTCCTTGCAAAAGTTCACATCTCGCTCATTTACAAGTAAAGACTCAATGTAGGTTTTAAACCTTGGATCAAGCACAGTGGCCAAAACGTACTGATCCGAGTTCAAGATCTTAATAACTCGAGGATCATTGTGAAGCGAATTAAGTACTTGATCGACAAGGCCAACATACTTTGCTGAATTGCTTGCTTTCAGCTCCTCCTTCATTTTCTCAAGCTGCTTTTCCAATAGTCTAATTAAAGGAATGACTTGGCTCAAACTAGCAGAGTCAGCACTGACCTCACATGTCACAACTTCAAATGGTTTCAGCACCTTGCACAGCACTGAAAGGATTCCCCACTGTGCAAGAGTGAAATACATCCCCCCTCCTTTCCCAATGTCATGACTTGTGCAATATGCTTGGATGGCTTTGCGCTGTTCCTCCATCCTCTGAAGCATGTACAGGGTGGAATTCCACCGAGTTACCACCTCTTGCTTAAGTTGGTGGCAGGGCAAGTTAAACTGCTCTTGGAGCTGCTGTAATCTCCTACATGCTGTGGCTGAATGCCTGAAATGGCCTGAAATTTTACGGGCCACCGAAAGCATCTCCTGCACCTCACGGTTATTTCGTAGGAAGCTCTGCACCACCAAGTTGATGGTGTGAGCAAAACAGGGAATATGTTGGAAATCACCCAGCTGTAATGCTCGCACTATATTGTTGGCGTTATCTGAAATGACATACCCTGGGGAGAGTCCGAGTGGTATAAGCCATGCATCAATCACATCTCTCAGTTTGCGTAACAAATTGTCAGCCGTATGCCTGTTAGTGAAGCCGGTGATACAAAGAGTGGCCTGCCTGTGACAAATGTTACGTAGTGGTGTACATGCTGCTGCTGTTCCTGCTGGTGAAGGTGAATGACCAACCCAGTGGGCTGTCACAGTCATATAGTCTTTGGTTTGGCCACTTCCACTTGTCCACATATCTGTGGTTAAGTGAACAGTGGGCAGAATGGCATTTTTCAGCGCAATCTCTACATTTTTACACACTTTTTGGTATAGTTGTGGAATAGCTTTACGGGAGAAATGGTGTCGCGATGGAATTCTGTAACGCGGACACAAAACCTCAATTAACTGTGAAAAACCAGCTGCGTTTATTGTGGAGATTGGACGCAGATCTAACACTAACATTGCAGCCATGGCGTCTGTGATTCGCTTGGCGACTGGGTGACTGCTGTCATATTTGCTTCCCCTCGCAAATGATTGTTTCACAGTTAATTGCTGAAATGTAGGACTGCTCATTTTATTCACCTGCCTCTGGGATGACGATTCACCCCCAGCAGCAGCAACAGCAGCAGCAGGACTAACGCTTTCTTCAGAGGAATCAATAATAGTGCCGGAGTCATCCAGCCTTAAGTGGGATGCCGGGCTAACTCCGAGCGCTACTGAGGATATTGATGAGGATGGTGTGGTGGGTGTATTTTGTAGCCGTCGGTATGTCGGTGAGCGGAGGGTCTTAGCTGATGAGGGAGTGCTTGTATTCTTTTGGGAAGAACTTTCAGCTTTTCCCAACACTTTGCCATGAACTCTCGTTAAATGGCGTAACATAGACGAGGTTCCAAGATGGTTAAGGTCCCTCCCTCGACTGACTGTGGCTTGACATACACTACAAATGGCTATACAATTGTTGTCTGGATTTGGGTAGAAATAATTCCACACATAAGAAGTGGATTTTTTTGTTTTATGCCCAGGCATGACAATGGCCTTTTTCTTGTCACGTGCCAGAACTGCTGCCACTGGTGCAGGACTTACACAAACAACCTCATCCTCATCAACATCCTCATTAGCGCCCTCGTCGCCTACACAAATCTCCCCCTCATCCTCTTCTAATTCCAAAGTGGCATCCTCAATTTGGGTATCACCGGCTACACTCGGGCTATTAAGGCACACATCAGCAGAATGCTCACGATTAGACATCCCACTGTTGGATGGACTCTCCACAGGGATTGTTGTCATTTGTGAATCAGAGCAAATATTCTCCTGTAATGCCTCACTGTTATCTTGCAGCTCGGCTTTGACGCGTAACAGTAGTTGTGCACCAATTGTAGGCTGGGTAACTTTTGGGATCTGCCACTAATAGCCAAAGGTGAAGGCCTCATTCTCTCTTTGCCACTGCGTGTGTAGAATGGCATGCTTGCAATTTTTTTTTTATCGTCACTTAACTTTTGCTCAGTTACACTTCTTTTTCGCTTCAATACAGTAAATTTTTTTTTGGTTTTTGTTTTTTGCACTAATTTGAAAACACTCTGTTGTTTGACATCGCCTTGGCCAGATGACGTACTGGGAACACTAACATCAGGACTGGTGACAGAACCTGGTTGCTCATTTAGATCATATGTGGACTGCTTTGAATCCATTCTGAGCGCAAACCACTAGGGAGTGCTAAAAATTATTTAGTAGATTCTGCTGACAGATATGACTTTTGACAGCCAGAAATATTAATGCACAATTAGGGAGGACACCCCAAAAGCACTGAGGAGTGCTAAAAATTATTTAGTAGATACTGCTGACAGATATGACTTTTGACAGCCAGAAATATTAATGCACAATTAGGGAGGACACCCCAAAAACACTGAGGAGTGCTAAAAATTATTTAGTAGATACTGCTGACAGATATGACTTTTGACAGCCAGAAATATTAATGCACAATTAGGGAGGACACCCCAAAAACACTGAGGAGTGCTAAAAATTATTTAGTAGATACTGCTGACAGATATGACTTTTGACAGCCAGAAATATTAATGCAAAATTAGGGAGGACACCCCAAAAACACTGAGGAGTGCTAAAAATTATTTAGTAGATACTGCTGACAGATATGACTTTTGACAGCCAGAAATATTAATGCACAATTAGGGAGGACACCCCAAAAACACTGAGGAGTGCTAAAAATTATTTAGTAGATACTGCTGACAGATATGACTTTTGACAGCCAGAAATATTAATGCACAATTAGGGAGGACACCCCAAAAACACTGAGGAGTGCTAAAAATTATTTAGTAGATACTGCTGACAGATATGACTTTTGACAGCCAGAAATATTAATGCACAATTAGGGAGGACACCCCAAAAACACTGAGGAGTGCTAAAAATTATTTAGTAGATACTGCTGACAGATATGACTTTTGACAGCCAGAAATATTAATGCACAATTAGGGAGGACACCCCAAAAACACTGAGGAGTGCTAAAAATTATTTAGTAGATACTGCTGACAGATATGACTTTTGACAGCCAGAAATATTAATGCACAATTAGGGAGGACACCCCAAAAACACTGAGGAGTGCTAAAAATTATTTAGTAGATACTGCTGACAGATATGACTTTTGACAGCCAGAAATATTAATGCACAATTAGGGAGGACACCCCAAAAACACTGAGGAGTGCTAAAAATTATTTAGTAGATACTGCTGACAGATATGACTTTTGACAGCCAGAAATATTAATGCACAATTAGGGAGGACACCCCAAAAACACTGAGGAGTGCTAAAAATTATTTAGTAGATACTGCTGACAGATATGACTTTTGACAGCCAGAAATATTAATGCACAATTAGGGAGGACACCCCAAAAACACTGAGGAGTGCTAAAAATTATTTAGTAGATACTGCTGACAGATATGACTTTTGACAGCCAGAAATATTAATGCACAATTAGGGAGGACACCCCAAAAACACTGAGGAGTGCTAAAAATTATTTAGTAGATACTGCTGACAGATATGACTTTTGACAGCCAGAAATATTAATGCACAATTAGGGAGGACACCCCAAAAACACTGAGGAGTGCTTAAAATTATTTAGTAGATACTGCTGACAGATATGACTTTTGACAGCCAGAAATATTAATGCACAATTAGGGAGGACACCCCAAAAACACTGAGGAGTGCTAAAAATTATTTAGTAGATACTGCTGACAAATATGACTTTTGACAGCCAGAAATATTAATGCACAATTAGGGAGGACACCCCAAAAACACTGAGGAGTGCTAAAAATTATTTAGTAGATACTGCTGACAGATATGACTTTTGACAGCCAGAAATATTAATGCACAATTAGGGAGGACACCCCAAAAACACTGAGGAGTGCTAAAAATTATTTAGTAGATACTGCTGACAGATATGACTTTTGACAGCCAGAAATATTAATGCACAATTAGGGAGGACACCCCAAAAACACTGAGGAGTGCTAAAAATTATTTCGTAGATACTGCTGACAGATATGACTTTTGACAGCCAGAAATATTAATGCACAATTAGGGAGGACACCCCAAAAACACTGAGGAGTGCTAAAAATTATTTAGTAGATACTGCTGACAGATATGACTTTTGACAGCCAGAAATATTAATGCACAATTAGGGAGGACACCCCAAAAACACTGAGGAGTGCTAAAAATTATTTAGTAGATACTGCTGACAGATATGACTTTTGACAGCCAGAAATATTAATGCACAATTAGGGAGGACACCCCAAAAACACTGAGGAGTGCTAAAAATTATTTAGTAGATACTGCTGACAGATATGACTTTTGACAGCCAGAAATATTAATGCACAATTAGGGAGGACACCCCAAAAACACTGAGGAGTGCTAAAAATTATTTAGTAGATACTGCTGACAGATATGACTTTTGACAGCCAGAAATATTAATGCACAATTAGGGAGGACACCCCAAAAACACTGAGGAGTGCTAAAAATTATTTAGTAGATACTGCTGACAGATATGACTTTTGACAGCCAGAAATATTAATGCACAATTAGGGAGGACACCCCAAAAACACTGAGGAGTGCTAAAAATTATTTAGTAGATACTGCTGACAGATATGACTTTTGACAGCCAGAAATATTAATGCACAATTAGGGAGGACACCCCAAAAACACTGAGGAGTGCTAAAAATTATTTAGTAGATACTGCTGATAGATATGACTTTTGACAGCCAGAAATATTAATGCACAATTAGGGAGGACACCCCAAAAACACTGAGGAGTGCTAAAAATTATTTAGTAGATACTGCTGACAGATATGACTTTTGACAGCCAGAAATATTAATGCACAATTAGGGAGGACACCCCAAAAACACTGAGGAGTGCTAAAAATTATTTAGTAGATACTGCTGACAGATATGACTTTTGACAGCCAGAAATATTAATGCACAATTAGGGAGGACACCCCAAAAACACTGAGGAGTGCTAAAAATTATTTAGTAGATACTGCTGACAGATATGACTTTTGACAGCCAGAAATATTAATGCACAATTAGGGAGGACACCCCAAAAACACTGAGGAGTGCTAAAAATTATTTAGTAGATACTGCTGACAGATATGACTTTTGACAGCCAGAAATATTAATGCACAATTAGGGAGGACACCCCAAAAACACTGAGGAGTGCTAAAAATTATTTAGTAGATACTGCTGACAGATATGACTTTTGACAGCCAGAAATATTAATGCACAATTAGGGAGGACACCCCAAAAACACTGAGGAGTGCTAAAAATTATTTAGTAGATACTGCTGACAGATATGACTTTTGACAGCCAGAAATATTAATGCACAATTAGGGAGGACACCCCAAAAACACTGAGGAGTGCTAAAAATTATTTAGTAGATACTGCTGACAGATATGACTTTTGACAGCCAGAAATATTAATGCACAATTATGGGGGACACCCCAAAAGCGCTGGGGAGTGCCAAATATGAAGAAAAAATAATAAACCTCTATCCTCCTCTCTGCACTAGCGATTTTGGTTAGAGCAATTGCAAGAACAATATTGTATTCTCTGTCCCTGCTCTAATTAGCCTATGACTACACCCTGCTCTCTCCCTCTGTCAAATGGCGATGGATTGCTGTGGAGGCGTGTATTTATAAAGTTGAAGTATCGCGAGAACCGAGTCCCGAGATCCGACAACGTCACAATGACGTTCGGCCTCGATTTGGATTCGGAATGGGCGGGAGAGTAGCGAGCTGCTCAGCTCGGTACTCGGATACCCAAAGTTCGGGTGGGTTCAGTTCTCGGAGAACCGGACCCGCCCATCTCTAATTAAAATGCAGTTAAAATCAGTTGCACTCACCTCCCAGGTATAGGGGTTTAAATCTAGCAAAGGCTGGCTTGTGAGCCACACCCAAATATGCCTAAATAGGCTTGATGGACAGCTGCTATGACAAAAAGGCAATATTTTGAAACAAAACCAGAGAAAAATATACCCGCGCTCGGTATATCCCACATTATATATGGTACCAGCTGCTTGGCAACAAGCCCGCGCTCGGTATATCCCATATTGTGTGTGGTACCAGCTGCGTGGCAATATAAATGCCCATATATGTATACAAAACAGAAAGAAAGTTGTCAGCGCTTATCCTTTAAACTGCATATCTGTGTGTGTCTAGCAAAATGAAAACATGAGGTATTAGTTCATATTTTGATCAAAAGACTTAAGCCTGCATCCCACGTCAAGGGTACCTCATTATATGCAGGTCCTACACTGACCTATATGCTTTAAACATAATAATATTAGATATGGGCGGCCTAAACCGAACCCACCCGAACATTGGGGTACTCTCGCGCCTGTTAGGATTCCAAAAACGAGGGAAAACGTCGTTGGATTTCACGAGTTTTGGAATCAATAAATTCCCACCTCCACGGCATTCAAGCGCCATTTGAGAGAGGGACAGAGAAGGGTTAGGTCACAGTAGAGCAGGCAAAGTGATAGAGTAGAAATAGGAGGATGGGTATTTTTCTGAATTTGCACTACAAAGTGTTTGGGATCTCATATACCCACTTTTAAGAAAGCTGTATTTTTCTGAGTGCTGAAATCCCAGTATAGCACTGTATTTTTCTGAATTTGCACTAATAAGTGTAGGGTCTAATATACACCCTTATAGAAGAGCTCCTTTGGTCTTTTTTTATTAATCTACAAGTCTCTGCAGGATTTTTTTTCTTAATTTGTACTACTAAGTGTAGGGTCACACTGAGTTTGCTGGGAATTTCAATGGCTCTTTTTAGTGCATTCCCTGGCACCCGGGATTGGTGTGTGTCTGATAAAAGCATGCATCCCGGGAGGGGGGGGGGGGGGCTCGTTGCCATGTATTAGCTGTAGAATTGCCTCACTTATCCAAGAAACAGGTGGAGCGATCAAATGAACCATAACTGGTTTCATGATCCAAGGACAATTCCATCTTGCACCACTTTTCTATACTGCCACTGCTATGTGGCAATGTGTCCTAGGTGTGCTATGAACTGTCGTGTGTTTGAGTCATTGCTCTGTCGCTTACCATCCAGCCAGGTCGCTGCAGTATTTGGCAGAAAGTGTGTGAAAAGCATATTGTGACCTGTGAGATGGTAAAAATTGAATGGCAATCACTGGAATTTAGTGATAGTGAGGTTAATAATAATGTAGGTACAAAATAATACATAAATTATGTGATTTTACCCCAAAAAATGAAATTTTATAAAAAAAAAATAGCTAACCAAAACACATTAGGGCGGTTTTGGCAAAACCAAAACTCGAAGCTAATCCAGATCCAAAACCAAAACACGGGGGTCAGTGAGCATCTCTAATATATATATATATATATATACACAGGTATTAAATCCTTCATGTAGGATAAACCATTAATACAAGCCCTCCTTGCAAAAATCTCAAGTTACTTTGCGTTTTCATAGTTTCACTGATCACAACACAAAACTGGTCAGTTGTGATGTAGTTTCTTATATTTATACAGATATATAGACATTGCCTCCAGAATTGCAGCCTTTGGAGAGTGACATTGCATGAAACATCCAAATACAGGGAATTGTGTCATCGCTTCTTTTTACATAGCGCCAATCATATTATGCAGCTCTATACAGAGAATATTTGTCATTCACATCAGTCCTTGTCCCATTGGAGCTTACAGTTTATATTCCCTAACACACACACACACACACGTTCATTGTTGCCAGACCTATCAGTATGTTTTTGGACTGTAGAAGGAAACAGGGGCGCTTAGAGGTAACCCGTGCAAACAGGATGTCTTCGTAGCATCCAATATTTCTAGATCAATAAAACTGTAGCAATTTTAAACCGGCATTAATAAAACAATATATTCGTGCAGCATGGCATACACCGGAGAGAATATCCTCAGTAATGTTCTCTGTACGATAGTATAACTGTACGAATCAATACTGTTATAGCCTCGGATCAATATGTACACTTATCTTTATCATCTGTAGTGTGACCTATAGTTTGGTTGGTTATCTGTTTGCAGCCTACAGATATTGGTAGCAATGTCAAAAACACAGCTTTACGCACGTCCCAGTGTCTGTGTGACAAAAATATTTACAACCAATTTACATATGATGAGAAAAAATACGTTTTTTGAATTCGGCGCAGGATTTGTAGCTCAATGACTTTACAAGGTGTTACATTATATTATTTTGGTAAGATGGTCAAGAATCATTTATTTAAAGGAAATTATTATTGTGGTTTTTTTAATCTACAGGTTGAATTTTGTCTCATTATTTTCTATTTAAGGTTAGTTATTACATTCCTATACATTGTACTTTTCTAATTTTATTATTATTGCAGCAAGTGTTTTTTGTTTGATTTTTTTCTGAGGTCAAGCATTTTGGACCCCCCCTTCTGGAAATCCTGTGTTTGCCTTGGTACCCTACTCTGCCCCCCCCCCATTGCGGATCTGCATTATCTCTCAGAATCTATGTTTAAGGAGATCCTTTCTCTGTCGCTAATCCGGGGGTGTCATAATGACTGTCGCAGTAATGGACGCACTCTGAGATTACTAGATTTACTAAAGGGTGGTTTGCTCAAACCACCGATTTTTGCCTATTTTTCTGGTGGTTTTGAAACCGCCGGAATTACTAAAGCCCAAACTGCCGTTAAAATGACCAGAATTGACATTTTTCAAAACCACCACTTTACAACTTGCCATCCCGATTTCAACAATGATGAACATACAAACAGCCGGATTTACTAAGCTGGACTTTTCAAAAAACCGCCGCAAAACCGCCATCCAAACTGCCAAAATGAAAGAGGTGGTTGTGAGAGGTGAGATTGTTCAGACTGCTGCTGTTTGAGCTATTGTGCCATTCAGAACATAAGAGGATGCACCATTGACATTTAAATTATTTGGGCAATAATTATTTTTTTTATTAAGGGGCAAAATTAATTTAATATTAAATTATGAGGGAATTTTTTGGTTTCATATTTTTTTAAGCGGACACTATTATAGCATTATATTATGTGGGAAATGTGAATATATATTATTAGCTGATTGATAATGGTGGATATTATTTATGTTGCACAATTTGTCATTACATATTGCCCGAATAATATAATAATTAAATAAATTTATCCCTTTAATATAATGACATTTTTTCCCCCTCATAAGTTAATATTAAAATAATTTTGCCCCTTAATCAATACATAATGATTGCCCAAATAATTTAAATGTCAATGGTGCTTCCTATTATGTTCTCAATGGCAAAATAGTTCAATCAGCACGTTTGAGCAAGCAAGCCATTCTGAAGCAGGTATTAAAACTGTCTTGTCATGTCTGTTGGATGGCGGTTTTGATTCTTAGTAAATATACAGTAAAATATAGAGAAACTGGCAGAGGCTGAAATATGGTAAATAGATGCTCGTCCAGCAAATACGCCACAGAAGATGGCTCCTGCCAGACTCACTTCGTTGGGGATACAGAGATGAGTCTGGTTGGGGACACGGAAAGAGTTATGGTTGGGGTAACTTATAAGGTTATATTTTGTTGGTGCCTCTTATGTACACAAATAAATTGCTCAGAGATGACAGTTTATCTTTAATTGTTGCTAATCCAGATTTAATGGGTCATGTAGATTTGGACACACAGTGCGGTTTGCTGTGAATAATACGCTTTTTACTCCTGCGCGTGTGCACTGGTTACGGTTGTGGCAATATGAAGACTGAACCGCATCTTGCCCTTAAGACCCCTCGAGGCTCATTATGATTGAAAAGGCAGAAGTGGAAAGGAGGCCATCTGTAAGCGTAAGCAAAATACGTTATGGGTGTGTTGGAGCAAAATACGACTTTTTACAGTATAATGGCCACACAATTTATTTAACTTTTTTTTTTTTTTAACAATTCTTTAGTTATATTTAAAAAGAATAATGGCAATTTTGACAGACAAATAATCTGGCAAAAGAACATCCCCTATGGCTGAACTTGAATTTCTATAATCGAGGTATTAAAACTGAACCTAGCTATTTGTGAGTTAGGCAGGGAGTAAAATATATTAAGATCATGAGGACCACAACCCTTCCAGTGGACCAGATACTGCAGATCTCTCCTGGATCTGCAGGAGTCAGTGATTGATTGAGTAATATATTCCTTCTGGCCCTTCTACCTCTACTGCAGGAGGAAGAACCATCTTTCATTGGGCAAATGGATCCTTCGCCACCAGTTTCAGAAGAGAGACATGAATCGCGAATCAAACTGATGTAGAAATGACATGAATGGGATTTCTGTTTTTATATTTTAGGCTTATACCCTCCACCACCTCTGGTTATACTTTCAACACTTATTAGTAACATGAGGTCAGAGCCTATTATGACATCAGATCAGGTGACATAGTTTCCATGGAGACCATTATGATGAAATGATCATGAGACTGTATATAAAGGACCAGAAACTGCTGCAGTCAGTCAATCAGGATGTCAGTTGGGAGGGTGACGCCGAGGATCACTGATACCAGTGAAGAGAATGAAAATCAGGGTTGCTCAAGTAACTTGTTCTTTTAACAGTTACTGCGTGGGATCCCGTGCTCTCTTCGAATGTTGCAGGATTGTGTGAGCCCTATAGGCAAGACCCAATCACATTCCAGTTCTAATATATGGATGTTATTCTGTAGAGGTAAGTGAGAAGCATTAATTGTATCTGTATAGGCTCCCTTCCCTCTTCTGTAAAGATGATTTAAATTGTAAGCCCTAGTGGGCAGGATTCATCTCATTAGATAGTAAGCTCCATTGAGTAGGGCTCCCTCCCCTATTCTGTGTAAATGAATCAAATTGTAAGCCCTAGTGAGCAGGATTCATCTCATTAGATTGTAAGCTCCATTGAGCAGGGCTCCCAACCCTGTTCTGTGTAAATGAATCAAATTGAAAGCCCTAGTGGGCAGGATTCATCCATAGCCGGATTAAGGGGGGGGCACAGGGGGCACATGCCCCGGGCCCTCCTCTCTCCGAGGGCCCCCCGCCGCTGCGCGCATAACTTCTACTGATTTTTTTTTTACAAAATTGAACTCTTTATTTTTTTTGGCGGCGGTGGCGGCGCCGGCGGGAGGGGGGGGGGGGGGGTTCGGGGCTCCCTTCGTTGGTGGGGGGAGCCAGGTAGTAGGAAAAAAAAAAAGATACACTACTCACCTCACCGCGGCGCTGGCATCCCTCCTCCTCCCTCCTCTCTGCACTGTTGATACTGAATGACAGGCATGACGTCATCAAGTCACGCCTGTCATTCAGTGAGGAGCAGCGCGGAGAGGACCAGGAAAGAAAAAAGAAGACAGAAGAGAGGAGAAGAATGAAGCTAACAGAAAGATAAGTAAAAAAAAAAGGGAATAATGCAGAAAGGCACTATGGAGGAAATAGGAAAGAAGAGAGGCACAGTATGGAGGTAAAAGGAAAGAAGAGAGGCACAGTATGGAGGAAATAGGAAAGAAGAGAGGCACAGTATGGAGGTAAAAGGAAAGAAGAGAGGCACAGTATGGAGGAAAAAGGGGGAGAAGAGAGGCACAGTATGGAGGTAAAAGGGGGAGAAGAGAGGCACAGTATGGAGGTAAAAGGAAAGAAGAGAGGCACAGTATGGAGGAAAAAGGGGGAGAAGAGAGGCACAGTATGGAGGTAAAAGGGGGAGAAGAGAGGCATAGTATGGAGGTAAAAGGAAAGAAGAGAGGCACAGTATGGAGGAAAAAGGAAAGAAGAGAGGCACAGTATGGAGGTAAAAGGAAAGAAGAGAGGCACAGTATGGAGGTAAAAGGAAAGGAGAAGCACAGTATGGAGGAAAAAGGGGGAGAAGAGAGGCACAGTATGGAGGTAAAAGGGGGAGAAGAGAGGCACAGTATGGAGGTAAAAGAGGAAGAAGAGAGGCACAGTATGGAGGTAAAAGGGGGAGAAGAGAGGCACAGTATGGAGGTAAAAGGAAAGAAGAGAGGCACAGTATGGAGGAAAAAGGAAAGAAGAGAGGCACAGTATGGAGGAAATAGAAAAGAAGAGAGACACAGTATGGAGGTAAAAGGAAAGAAGAGACAGTATGGAGGTAAAAGGAAAGAAGAGAGGCACAGTATGGAGGTAAAAGGGGGAGAAGAGAGGCACAGTATGGAGGTAAAAGGAAAGAAGAGAGGCACAGTATGGAGGTAAAAGGAAAGGAGAAGCACAGTATGGAGGAAAAAGGGGGAGAAGAGAGGCACAGTATGGAGGTAAAAGTGGGAGAAGAGAGGCACAGTATGGAGGTAAAAGAGGGAGAAGAGAGGCACAGCATGGAGGTAAAAGGAAAGAAGAGACACAGTATGGAGGTAAAAGGGGGAGAAGAGAGGCACAGTATGGAGGTAAAAGGAAAGAAGAGACACAGTATGGAGGTAAAAGGAAAGAAGAGAGGCACAGTATGGATGTAAAAGGAAAGAAGAGAGGCACAGTATGGAGGTAAAAGGAAAGAAGAGAGGCACAGTATGGCTGTAAAAGGAAAGAAGAGAGGCACAGTATGGAGGAAAAAGGAAAAAAGAGAGGCACAGTACGGAGGAAAAAGGAAAGAAGAGAGACACAGTATGGAGGTAAAAGGGGGAGAAGAGAAGCACAGTATGGAGGTAAAAGGGGGAGAAGAGAGGCACAGTATGGAGGTAAAAGGAAAGAATAGAGGCACAGTATGGAGGTAAAAGGAAAGGAGAAGCACAGTATGGAGGAAATAGGGGGAGAAGAGAGGCACAGTATGGAGGTGAAAGGGGGAGAAGAGAGGCACAGTATGGAGGTAAAAGAAAAGAAGAGAGGCACAGTATGGACGTAAAAGGAAAGAAGAGAGGCACAGTATGGAGGTAAAAGGAAAGAAGAGAGGCACAATATGGAGGAAAAAGGAAAGGAGAAGCACAGTATGGAGGAAAAAGGGGGAGAAGAGAGGCACAGTATGGAGGTAAAAGGCGGAGACGAGAAGCACAGTATGGAGGTAAAAGGGGGAGAAGAGAGGCACAGTATGGAGGTAAAAGGAAAGAAGAGAGGCACAGTATGGAGGTAAAAGGAAAGGAGAAGCACAGTATGGAGGAAAAAGGGGGAGAAGAGAGGCACAGTATGGAGGTAAAAGGGGGAGAAGAGAGGCACAGTATGGAGGTAAAAGGGGGAGAAGAGAGGCACAGTATGGAGGTAAAAGGGGGAGAAGAGAGGCACAGTATGGAGGTAAAAGGAAAGAAGAGAGGCACAGTATGGAGGAAATAGGAAAGAAGAGAGGCACAGTATGGAGGAAATAGGAAAGAAGAGAGGCACAGTATGGAGGTAAAAGGAAAGAAGAGAGGCACAGGATGGAGGAAAAAGGAAAGAAGAGAGGCACAGTATGGAGGTAAAAGGAAAGAAGAGAGGCACAGTATGGAGGTAAAAGGAAAGTAGAGAGGCACAGTATGGAGGAAAAAGGAAAGAAGAGAGGCACAGTATGGAGGAAAAAGGAAAGAAGAGAAACACAGTATGGAGGTAAAAGGGGGAGAAGAGTAACACAGTATGGAGGTAAAAGGGGGAGAAGAGAGGCACAGTATGGAGGTAAAAGGAAAGGAGAAGCACAGTATGGAGGAAAAAGGGGGAGAAGAGAGGCACAGTATGGAGGTAAAAGGGGGAGAAGAGAGGCACAGTATGGAGGTAAAAGAGGGAGAAGAGAGGCACAGTATGGAGTTAAAAGGAAAGAAGAGAGGCACAGTATGGAGGTAAAAGGAAAGAAGAGAGGCACAGTATGGAGGTAAAAGGGGGAGAAGAGAGGCACAGTATGGAGATAAAAGGGGGAGAAGAGAGGCACACTATGGAGGAAAAAGGGTGAGAGGAGAGGCACACTATGGGGGAAACGGTGGAGAAGAGAGGCACAGTAAGGAAAAAGGGGGAGAGGCACAGCATGAGAAAAAAGGGTGGAAAGAAGAGAGGCACAGTATGGAGGAAAAAGGAAAGAAGAGAGGCACAGTATGGAGGTAAAAGGAAAGAAGAGAGGCACATGATGGAGGAAATAGGAAAGAAGAGAGGCACAGTATGGAGGAAATAGGAAAGAAGAGAGGCACAGTATGGAGGTAAAAGGAAAGAAGAGAGGCACATGATGGAGGAAATAGGAAAGAAGAGAGGCACAGTATGGAGGAAATAGGAAAGAAGAGAGACACAGTATGGAGGTAAATAGAAAGAAGAGAGGCACAGTATGGAGGTAAAAGAGGAAGAAGAGAGGCACAGTATGGAGGTAAAAGGGGGAGAAGAGAGGCACAGTATGGAGGTAAAAGGAAAGAAGAGAGGCACAGTATGGAGGAAAAAGGAAAGAAGAGAGGCACAGTATGGAGGTAAAAGGAAAGAAGAGAGGCACAGTATGGAGGTAAAAGGAAAGAAGAGAGGCACAGTATGGAGGAAAAAGGAAAGAAGAGAGGCACAGTATGGAGGAAATAGGAAAGAGAGAGACACAGTATGGAGGTAAAAGGGGGAGAAGAGAGGCACAGTATGGAGGTAAAAGGAAAGAAGAGAGGCACAGTATAGAGGTAAAAGGAAAGGAGAAGCACAGTATGGAGGAAAAAGGGGGAGAAGAGAGGCACAGTATGGAGGTAAAAGGGGGAGAAGAGATGCAAAGTATGGAGGTAAAAGAGGAAGAAGAGAGGCACAGTATGGAGGTAAAAGAGGAAGAAGAGAGGCACAGTATGGAGGTAAAAGGAAAGAAGAGAGGCACAGTATGGAGGAAATAGGAAAGAAGAGAGGCACAGTATGGAGGAAATAGGAAAGAAGAGAGGCACAGTATGGAGGTAAAAGGAAAGAAGAGAGGCACAGGATGGAGGAAATAGGAAAGAAGAGAGGCACAGTATGGAGGTAAAAGGAAAGAAGAGAGGCACAGTATGGAGGTAAAAGGAAAGAAGAGAGACACAGTATGGAGGTAAAAGGAAAGAAGAGAGACACAGTATGGAGGTAAAAGGAAAGAAGAGAGACACAGTATGGAGGTAAAAGGAAAGAAGAGAGGCACAGTATGGAGGTAAAAGGAAAGAAGAGAGGCACAGTATGGAGGAAAAAGGGGGAGAAGAGAGGCACAGTATGGAGGTAAAAGGAAAGAAGAGAGGCACAGTATGGCGGAAAAAGGAAAGAAGAGAGGCACAGTATGGAGGTAAAAGGAAAGAAGAGAGGCACAGTATGGAGGAAAAAGGAAAGAAGAGAGGCACAGTATGGAGGAAAAAGGAAAGAAGAGAGGCACAGTATGAAGGTAAAAGGGGGAGAAGAGAAGCACAGTATGGAGGTAAAAGGAAAGAAGAGAGGCACAGTATGGAGGTAAAAGGAAAGAAGAGAGACACAGTATGGAGGAAAAAGGAAAGAAGAGAGGCACAGTATGGAGGAAATAGGAAAGAAGAGAGACACAGTATGGAGGTAAAAGGGGTAGAAGAGAGGCACAGTATGGAGGTAAAAGGAAAGAAGAGAGGCACAGTATGGAGGTAAAAGGAAAGGAGAAGCACAGTATGGAGGAAAAAGGGGGAGAAGAGAGGCACAGTATGGAGGTAAAAGGGGGAGAAGAGATGCACAGTATGGAGGTAAAAGAGGAAGAAGAGAGGCACAGTATGGAGGTAAAAGGGGGAGAAGAGAGACACAGTATGGAGGTAAAAGGAAAGAAGAGACACAGTATGGAGGTAAAAGGAAAGAAGAGAGGCACAGTATGGAGGTAAAAGGAAAGAAGAGAGGCACAGTATGGAGGAAAAAGGGGGAGAAGAGAGGCACAGTATGGAGGTAAAATGGGGAGAAGAGAGGCACAGTATGGAGGTAAAAGGAAAGAAGAGAAGCACAGTATGGAGGAAAAAGGGGGAGAAGAGAGGCACAGTATGGAGGTAAAAGAAAAGAAGAGAGGCACAGTATGGCGGAATAAGGAAAGAAGAGAGGCACAGTATGGAGGTAAAAGGAAAGAAGAGAGGCACAGTATGGAGGAAAAAGGAAAGAAGAGAGGCACAGTATGGAGGAAAAAGGAAAGAAGAGAGGCACAGTATGGAGGTAAAAGGGGGAGAAGAGAAGCACAGTATGGAGGTAAAAGGAAAGAAGAGAGGCACAGTATGGAGGAAAAAGGGGGAGAAGAGAGGCACAGTATGGAGGTAAAAGGAAAGAAGAGAGGCACAGTATGGAGGAAAAAGGAAAGGAGAAGCACAGTATGGAGTAAAAGGGGGAGAAGAGAGGCACAGTATGGAGGTAAAAGAGGAAGAAGAGAGGCACAGTATGGAGGTAAAAGGGGGAGAAGAGAGGCACAGTATGGAGGTAAAAGGAAAGAAGAGAGGCACAGTATGGAGGAAATAGGAAAGAAGAGAGGCACAGTATGGAGGAAATAGGAAAGAAGAGAGGCACAGTATGGAGGTAAAAGAAAAGAAGAGAGGCACATGATGGAGGAAATAGGAAAGAAGAGAGGCACAGTATGGAGGAAATAGAAAAGAAGAGAGACATAGTATGGAGGTAAAAGGAAAGAAGAGAGACACAGTATGGAGGTAAAAGGAAAGAAGAGACACAGTATGGAGGTAAAAGGAAAGAAGAGAGGCACAGTATGGAGGTAAAAGGAAAGAAGAGAGGCACAGTATGGAGGTAAAAGGAAAGAAGAGAGACACAGTATGGAGGTAAAAGGAAAGAAGAGAGACACAGTATGGAGGTAAAAGGAAAGAAGAGAGACACAGTATGGAGGTAAAAGGAAAGAAGAGACACAGTATGGAGGTAAAAGGAAAGAAGAGAGGCACAGTATGAAGGTAAAAGGAAAGAAGAGAGGCACAGTATGGAGGAAAAAGGGGGAGAAGAGAGGCACAGTATGGAGGTAAAAGGGGGAGAAGAGAGGCACAGTATGGAGGTAAAAGGAAAGAAGAGATGCACAGTATGGAGGAAAAAGGGGGAGAAGAGAGGCACAGTATGGAGGTAAAAGGGGGAGAAGAGAGGCACAGTATGGAGGTAAAAGGAAAGAAGAGAGGCACAGTATGGCGGAAAAAGGAAAGAAGAGAGGCACAGTATGGAGGTAAAAGGAAAGAAGAGAGGCACAGTATGGAGGTAAAAGGGGGAGAAGAGAAGCACAGTATGGAGGTAAAAGGAAAGAAGAGAGGCACAGTATGGAGGTAAAAGGAAAGAAGAGAGGCACAGTATGGAGGAAAAAGGAAAGAAGAGAGGCACAGTATGGAGGTAAAAGAAAAGAAGAGAGGCACAGTATGGAGGTAAAAGGAAAGAAGAGAGGCACAGTATGGAGGAAAAAGGAAAGGAGAAGCACAGTATGGAGGTAAAAGGGGGAGAAGAGAGGCACAGTATGGAGGTAAAAGAGGAAGAAGAGAGGCACAGTATGGAGGTAAAAGGGGGAGAAGAGAGGCACAGTATGGAGGTAAAAGGAAAGAAGAGAGGCACAGTATGGAGGAAATAGGAAAGAAGAGAGGCACAGTATGGAGGAAATAGGAAAGAAGAGAGGCACAGTATGGAGGTAAAAGAAAAGAAGAGAGGCACAGTATGGAGGAAAAAGGGGGAGAAGAGAGGCACAGTATGGAGGTAAAAGGGGGAGAAGAGAGGCACAGTATGGAGGTAAAAGGAAAGAAGAGAGGCACAGTATGGAGGAAAAAGGGGGAGAAGAGAGGCACAGTATGGAGGGAAAAGAGGAAGAAGAGAGGCACAGTATGGAGGTAAAAGGGGGAGAAGAGAGGCACAGTATGGAGGTAAAAGGGGGAGAAGAGAGGCACAGTATGGAGGTAAAAGGAAAGAAGAGAGGCACAGTATGGAGGAAATAGGAAAGAAGAGAGGCACAGTATGGAGGAAATAGGAAAGAAGAGAGGCACAGTATGGAGGTAAAAGAAAAGAAGAGAGGCACATGATGGAGGAAATAGGAAAGAAGAGAGGCACAGTATGGAGGAAATAGAAAAGAAGAGAGACATAGTATGGAGGTAAAAGGAAAGAAGAGAGACACAGTATGGAGGTAAAAGGAAAGAAGAGACACAGTATGGAGGTAAAAGGAAAGAAGAGAGGCACAGTATGGAGGTAAAAGGAAAGAAGAGAGGCACAGTATGGAGGAAAAAGGGGGAGAAGAGAGGCACAGTATGGAGGTAAAAGGGGGAGAAGAGAGGCACAGTATGGAGGTAAAAGGAAAGAAGAGAGGCACAGTATGGAGGAAAAAGGGGGAGAAGAGAGGCACAGTATGGAGGTAAAAGGGGGAGAAGAGAGGCACAGTATGGAGGTAAAAAGGGGGAGAAGAGAAGCACAGTATGGAGGTAAAAGGGGGAGAAGACAGGCACAGTATGGAGGTAAAAGGAAAGAAGAGAGGCACAGTATGGAGGAAAAAGGAAAGAAGAGAGGCACAGTATGGAGGTAAAAGGAAAGAAGAGAGGCACAGTATGGAGGTAAAAGGAAAGGAAAAGCACAGTATGGAGGAAAAAACGGGAGAAGAGAGGCACAGTATGGAGGTGAAAGGGGGAGAAGAGAGGCACAGTATGGAGGTAAAAGAAAAGAAGAGAGGCACAGTATGGAGGTAAAAGGAAAGAAGAGAGGCACAGTATGGAGGTAAAAGGAAAGAAGAGAGGCACAGTATGGAGGAAAAAGGAAAGGAGAAGCACAGTATGGAGGTAAAAGGGGGAGAAGAGAGGCACAGTATGGAGGGAAAAGAGGAAGAAGAGAGGCACAGTATGGAGGTAAAAGGGGGAGAAGAGAGGCACAGTATGGAGGTAAAAGGAAAGAAGAGAGGCACAGTATGGAGGAAATAGGAAAGAAGAGAGGCACAGTATGGAGGAAATAGGAAAGAAGAGAGGCACAGTATGGAGGTAAAAGAAAAGAAGAGAGGCACATGATGGAGGAAATAGGAAAGAAGAGAGGCACAGTATGGAGGAAATAGAAAAGAAGAGAGACATAGTATGGAGGTAAAAGGAAAGAAGAGAGACACAGTATGGAGGTAAAAGGAAAGAAGAGACACAGTATGGAGGTAAAAGGAAAGAAGAGAGGCACAGTATGGAGGTAAAAGGAAAGAAGAGAGGCACAGTATGGAGGAAAAAGGGGGAGAAGAGAGGCACAGTATGGAGGTAAAAGGGGGAGAAGAGAGGCACAGTATGGAGGTAAAAGGAAAGAAGAGAGGCACAGTATGGAGGAAAAAGGGGGAGAAGAGAGGCACAGTATGGAGGTAAAAGGGGGAGAAGAGAGGCACAGTATGGAGGTAAAAGGAAAGAAGAGAGGCACAGTATGGCGGAAAAAGGAAAGAAGAGAGGCACAGTATGGAGGTAAAAGGAAAGAAGAGAGGCACAGTATGGAGGAAAAAGGAAAGAAGAGAGGCACAGTATGGAGGTAAAAGGAAAGAAGAGAGGCACAGTATGGAGGAAAAAGGAAAGAAGAGAGACACAGTATGGAGGTAAAAGGGGGAGAAGAGAAGCACAGTATGGAGGTAAAAGGGGGAGAAGAGAGGCACAGTATGGAGGTAAAAGGAAAGAAGAGAGGCACAGTATGGAGGTAAAAGGAAAGGAGAAGCACAGTATGGAGAAAAAAGGGGGAGAAGAGAGGCACAGTATGGAGGTAAAAGGGGGAGAAGAGAGGCACAATATGGAGGTAAAAGAGGGAGAAGAGAGGCACAGTATGGAGGTAAAAGGGGGAGAAGAGAGGCACAGTATGGAGGTAAAAGGAAAGAAGAGAGGCACAGTATGGAGGTAAAAGGAAAGAAGAGAGGCACAGTATGGAGGAAAAAGGGGGAGAAGAGAGGCACAGTATGGAGGTAAAAGGCTAGAAGAGAGGCACATGATGGAGGAAATAGGGAAAGAAGAGATGCACAGTATGGAGGAAATAGGAAAAGAAGAGAGGCACATGATGGAGGAAATAGTAAAGAAGAGAGGCACAGTATGGAGGAAAAAGGGGGAGAAGAGAGGCACAGTATGGAGGTAAAAGGAAAGAAGAGAGGCACAGTATGGAGGTAAAAGGAAAGAAGAGAGGCACAGTATGGCTGTAAAAGGAAAGAAGAGAGGCACAGTATGGAGGAAAAAGGAAAGAAGAGAGGCACAGTATGGAGGTAAAAGGAAAGAAGAGAGGCACATGATGGAGGAAATTGTAAAGAAGAGAGGCACAGTATGGAGGAAAAAGGGGGAGAAGAGAGGCACAGTATGGAGGTAAAAGGAAAGAAGAGAGGCACAGTATGGAGGTAAAAGGAAAGAAGAGAGGCACAGTATGGAGGTAAAAGGAAAGAAGAGAGGCACAGTATGGCTGTAAAAGGAAAGAAGAGAGGCACAGTATGGAGGAAAAGGAAAGAAGAGAGGCACAGTTATGGAGGAAAAAGGAAAGAAGAGAGACACAGTATGGAGGTAAAAGAGGAGAAGAGAAGCACAGTATGGAGGTAAAAGGGGGAGAAGAGAGGCACAGTATGGAGGTAAAAGGAAAGAAGAGAGGCACAGTATGGAGGTAAAAGGAAAGGAGAAGCACAGTATGGAGGAAAAAGGGGGAGAAGAGAGGCACAGTATAGAGGTAAAAGGGGGAGTAGAGAGGCACAGTATGGAGTAAAAGGAAAGAAGAGAGGCACAGTATGGAGGTAAAAGGAAAGGAGAAGCACAGTATGGAGGAAAAAGGGGGAGAAGAGAGGCACAGTATGGATGTAAAAGGAAAGAAGAGAGGCACAGTATGGAGGTAAAAGGAAAGAAGAGAGGCACAGTATGGCTGTAAAAGGAAAGAAGAGAGGCACAGTATGGAGGAAAAAGGAAAGAAGAGAGGCACAGTATGGAGGAAAAAGGAAAGAAGAGAGACACAGTATGGAGGTAAAAGGGGGAGAAGAGAAGCACAGTATGGAGGTAAAAGGGGGAGAAGAGAGGCACAGTATGGAGGTAAAAGGAAAGAAGAGAGGCACAGGTATGGAGGTAAAAGGAAAGGAGAAGCACAGTATGGAGGAAAAAGGGGGAGAAGAGAGGCACAGTATGGAGGTGAAAGGGGGAGAAGAGAGGCACAGTATGGAGGTAAAAGAAAAGAAGAGAGGCGCAGTATGGAGGTAAAAGGAAAGAAGAGAGGCACAGTATGGAGGTAAAAGGAAAGAAGAGAGGCAGAGTATGGAGGAAAAAGGAAAGGAGAAGCACAGTATGGAGGTAAAAGGGGGAGAAGAGAGGCACAGTATGGAGGTAAAAGAGGAAGAAGAGAGGCACAGTATGGAGGTAAAAGGGGGAGAAGAGAGGCACAGTATGGAGGTAAAAGGAAAGAAGAGAGGCACAGTATGGAGGAAATAGGAAAGAAGAGAGGCACAGTATGGAGGAAATAGGAAAGAAGAGAGGCACAGTATGGAGGTGAAAGGGGGAGAAGAGAGGCACAGTATGGAGGTAAAAGAAAAGAAGAGAGGCACAGTATGGAGGTAAAAGGAAAGAAGAGAGGCACAGTATGGAGGTAAAAGGAAAGAAGAGAGGCACAGTATGGAGGAAAAAGGAAAGGAGAAGCACAGTATGGAGGTAAAAGGGGGAGAAGAGAGGCACAGTATGGAGGGAAAAGAGGAAGAAGAGAGGCACAGTATGGAGGTAAAAGGGGGAGAAGAGAGGCACAGTATGGAGGTAAAAGGAAAGAAGAGAGGCACAGTATGGAGGAAATAGGAAAGAAGAGGGCACAGTATGGAGGAAATAGGAAAGAAGAGAGGCACAGTATGGAGGTAAAAGAAAAGAAGAGAGGCACATGATGGAGGAAATAGGGAAAGAGAGAGGCACAGTATGGAGGAAATAGAAAAGAAGAGAGACATAGTATGGAGGTAAAAGGAAAGAGAGAGACACAGTATGGAGGTAAAAGGAAAGAAGAGACACAGTATGGAGGTAAAAGGAAAGAAGAGAGGCACAGTATGGAGGTAAAAGGAAAGAAGAGAGGCACAGTATGGAGGAAAAAGGGGGAGAAGAGAGGCACAGTATGGAGGTAAAAGGGGGAGAAGAGAGGCACAGTATGGAGGTAAAAGGAAAGAAGAGAGGCACAGTATGGAGGAAAAAGGGGGAGAAGAGAGGCACAGTATGGAGTAAAAGGGGGAGAAGAGAGGCACAGTATGGAGGTAAAAAGGGGGAGAAGAGAAGCACAGTATGGAGGTAAAAGGGGGAGAAGACAGGCACAGTATGGAGGTAAAAGGAAAGAAGAGAGGCACAGTATGGAGGAAAAAGGAAAGAAGAGAGGCACAGTATGGAGGTAAAAGGAAAGAAGAGAGGCACAGTATGGAGGTAAAAGGAAAGGAAAAGCACAGTATGGAGGAAAAAACGGGAGAAGAGAGGCACAGTATGGAGGTGAAAGGGGGAGAAGAGAGGCACAGTATGGAGGTAAAAGAAAAGAAGAGAGGCACAGTATGGAGGTAAAAGGAAAGAAGAGAGGCACAGTATGGAGGTAAAAGGAAAGAAGAGAGGCACAGTATGGAGGAAAAAGGAAAGGAGAAGCACAGTATGGAGGTAAAAGGGGAGAAGAGAGGCACAGTATGGAGGGAAAAGAGGAAGAAGAGAGGCACAGTATGGAGGTAAAAGGGGGAGAAGAGAGGCACAGTATGGAGGTAAAAGGAAAGAAGAGAGGCACAGTATGGAGGAAATAGGAAAGAAGAGAGGCACAGTATGGAGGAAATAGGAAAGAAGAGAGGCACAGTATGGAGGTAAAAGAAAGAAAGAGAGGCACATGATGGAGGAAATAGGAAAGAAGAGAGGCACAGTATGGAGGAAATAGAAAAGAAGAGAGACATAGTATGGAGGTAAAAGGAAAGAAGAGAGACACAGTATGGAGGTAAAAGGAAAGAAGAGACACAGTATGGAGGTAAAGGAAAGAAGAGAGGCACAGTATTGGAGGTAAAAGGAAAGAAGAGAGGCACAGTATGGAGGAAAAAGGGGGAGAAGAGAGGCACAGTATGGAGGTAAAAGGGGGAGAAGAGAGGCACAGTATGGAGGTAAAAGGAAAGAAGAGAGGCACAGTATGGAGGAAAAAGGGGGAGAAGAGAGGCACAGTATGGAGGTAAAAGGGGGAGAAGAGAGGCACAGTATGGAGGTAAAAGGAAAGAAGAGAGGCACAGTATGGCGGAAAAAGGAAAGAAGAGAGGCACAGTATGGAGGTAAAAGGAAAGAAGAGAGGCACAGTATGGAGGAAAAAGGAAAGAAGAGAGGCACAGTATGGAGGTAAAAGGAAAGAAGAGAGGCACAGTATGGAGGAAAAAGGAAAGAAGAGAGACACAGTATGGAGGTAAAAGGGGGAGAAGAGAAGCACAGTATGGAGGTAAAAGGGGGAGAAGAGAGGCACAGTATGGAGGTAAAAGGAAAGAAGAGAGGCACAGTATGGAGGTAAAAGGAAAGAAGAGAGGCACAGTATGGAGGAAAAAGGGGGAGAAGAGAGGCACAGTATGGAGGTAAAAGGGGGAGAAGAGAGGCACAGTATGGAAGTAAAACGGGGAGAAGAGAGGCACACTATGGAGGAAAAGGGGTGAGAGGAGAGGCACACTATGGGGGAAAAGGGGGAGAAGAGAGGCACAGTAAGGAAAAAGGGGGAGAGGCACAGCATGAGAAAAAAGGGTAGAAAGAAGAGAGGCACAGTATGGAGGAAAAAGGAAAGAAGAGAGGCACAGTATGGAGGTAAAAGGCTAGAAGAGAGGCACATGATGGAGGAAATAGGAAAGAAGAGAGGCACAGTATGGAGGAAATAGGAAAGAAGAGAGGCACAGTATGGAGGTAAAAGGAAAGAAGAGAGGCACATGATGGAGGAAATAGTAAAGAAGAGAGGCACAGTATGGAGGAAAAAGGGGGAGAAGAGAGGCACAGTATGGAGGTAAAAGGAAAGAAGAGAGGCACAGTATGGAGGTAAAAGGAAAGAAGAGAGGCACAGTATGGCTGTAAAAGGAAAGAAGAGAGGCACAGTATGGAGGAAAAAGGAAAGAAGAGAGGCACAGTATGGAGGTAAAAGGAAAGAAGAGAGGCACATGATGGAGGAAATAGTAAAGAAGAGAGGCACAGTATGGAGGAAAAAGGGGGAGAAGAGAGGCACAGTATGGAGGTAAAAGGAAAGAAGAGAGGCACAGTATGGAGGTAAAAGGAAAGAAGAGAGGCACAGTATGGCTGTAAAAGGAAAGAAGAGAGGCACAGTATGGAGGAAAAAGGAAAGAAGAGAGGCACAGTATGGAGGAAAAAGGAAAGAAGAGAGACACAGTATGGAGGTAAAAGGGGGAGAAGAGAAGCACAGTATGGAGGTAAAAGGGGGAGAAGAGAGGCACAGTATGGAGGTAAAAGGAAATAAGAGAGGCACAGTATGGAGGTAAAAGGAAAGGAGAAGCACAGTATGGAGGAAAAAGGGGGAGAAGAGAGGCACAGTATAGAGGTAAAAAGGGGAGAAGAGAAGCACAGTATGGAGGTAAAAGGGGGAGAAGAGAGGCACAGTATGGAGGTAAAAGCAAAGAAGAGAGGCACAGTATGGAGGTAAAAGGAAAGGAGAAGCACAGTATGGAGGAAAAAGGGGGAGAAGAGAGGCACAGTATGGAGGTAAAAGGGGGAGAAGAGAGGCACAGTATGGAGGTAAAAGGAAAGAAGAGAGGCACAGTATGGAGGTAAAAGGAAAGAAGAGAGGCACAGTATGGAGGAAAAATGAAAGAAGAGAGGCACAGTATGGAGGTAAAAGAAAAGAAGAGAGGCAGAGTATGGAGGTAAAAGGAAAGAAGAGAGGCACAGTATGGAGGAAAAAGGGGGAGAAGAGAGGCACAGTATGTAGGTAAAAGGGGGAGAAGAGAAGCACAGTATGGAGGTAAAAGGGGGAGAAGAGAGGCACAGTATGGAGGTAAAAGGGGGAGAAGAGAGGCACAGTATGGAGGTAAAAGGAAAGAAGAGAGGCACAGTATGGAGGAAAAAGGGGGAGAAGAGAGGCACAGTATGGAGGTAAAAGGGGGAGAAGAGAGGCACAGTATGGAGGTAAAAGGGGGAGAAGAGAGGCACACTATGGAGGAAAAAGGGTGAGAGGAGAGGCACACTATGTGGGAAAAGGGGGAGAAGAGAGGCACAGTAAGGAAAAAGGGGGAGAGGCACAGCATGAGAAAAAAGGGTGGAAAGAAGAGAGGCACAGTATGGAGGAAAAAGGAAAGAAGAGAGGCACAGTATGGAGGTAAAAGGGGGAGAAGAGAGGCACAGTATGGAGGTAAAAGGAAAGAAGAGAGGCACAGTATGGAGGAAAAAGGGGGAGAAGAGAGGCACAGTATGTAGGTAAAAGGGGAGAAGAGATGCACAGTATGGAGGTAAAAGGAAAGAAGAGAGGCACAGTATGGAGGAAAAAGGGGGAGAAGAGAGGCACAGTATGTAGGTAAAAGCGGGAGAAGAGATGCACAGTATGGAGGTAAAAGGGGGAGAAGAGAGGCACAGTATGGAAAAAGTGAGAGAGGCACAGCATGAGAAAAAAGGGTGGAGAAAGGCACAGTATAAGAAAAAATGGTGAGAGACACAGCATGAGGAAAAAGGGGGGGAGACACAATAGTGGGAACAATTAATTTAAGATAGGGTGGTTTGGGGAGAATGAGGTCCCTTTATTAAATGTGCCTATGAATTATTTAATGGCAGTGACTGTTGTGGGAAATAGGTATATTTCTGAAATGTAAATACTATTAATTTATTTCTGGGGCTGTTTGTAGGGAGGGAAATAGGTTTATTTATTAAATGTGAATACTATTATTTTGGCTGGAGGAAGGCCTAATTATTAATCATGGGAGGTATTGATTTAATGCCGGGGGTGGCTGTAATTTTCTAAATGTACCCATTTTTTTTTCCAAATAGGGCCCCTAACATTCTAGGATCCAGACAAGCCGCAACTAAAGAAACCTGCAGCACAGGTGGTGAAAGTGAGAAGAACACGTAGGAGAGAGCAGCAAAGTCTGTGAAATATTGTGATTCTAGTGGGACAATCCCAATTTTTGGTGACCATTCAATGGTGTACACAACAATGCAGTTTTTTTGTCTGTAGGAGGGTGGCCTGGCCATGCCCAGTGATGCATTATCAATGGTATTTTAATTTGCGGTATAATTGCTAGTTTTAATGTGTATTATAAATTTTATTTTTAAAGTGCGTTATCATGCTAGTTTTAGCGTGCGGTATCATTGCTAGTTTTAGTGTACATTATCAATGGTATTTTTAATGTGTGATATCATTGCTAGTTTTAATGTGTGGTGTCAATACCCATTTTAATGTGGTGTTTTGATGATTGTTTTAATGTACAGTATTTTAGTTTGTGGAAGCAATGATTTTTCTTATGCAGACAACCTAAGCGAGCCCTCTGGGAGAGCTGTAAGTGTCATACTGTGGGCTGTAGGTGATGTAATGCAGGATGTGTCACTATGCCCTTAATTTTATATCTTAGGGGCCCCCCTGTCTTAAGTGCCCCGGGCCCCCCAAAGCCTTAATCCAGCTCTGGATTCATCTCATTAGATTGTAAGCCCCATTGAGCAGGGCTCCCTCCCCTGTTCTGTGTAAATGAATCAAATTGTAAGCCCTAGTGGGCAGGATTCATCTCATTAGATTGTAAGCTCCATTGAGCAGGACTCCCTCCCCTGTTCTGTGTAAATGAATCAAATTGTAAGCCCTAGTGGGTTGGATTCATCTTATTAGATTGTAAGCTCCATTGAGCAGGGCTCCCTCCCCTGTTCTGTGTAAATGAATCACATTGTAAGCCCTAGTGGGCAGGATTCATCTCATTAGATTGTAAGCTCCTAGGAGCAGGGCTCTATCCCCTGTTCTGTGTGGATGAATCAAAAAGTAATCCCTAGTGGGCAAGATTCATCTCATTAGATTGTAAGCTCCTAGGAGCAGGGCACCCTCCGTTTTATTTCTCTACAGAGCTATATATGATCCAGGATGAATATTGATTGCCATACGTGGAGTCAGGAAGAAATTATTTTTCCCTCTTTGAGAAAAATGAAATGTCTCTGAGGGGTTTTTCGCCTTCCTCTGGATCTATAAGAAGAGTAACTGAAGCCAGATTACCGAAAGCTGAAACAGGACCGGAACAATGGACATTATTACCAGAAATACTGGTGAATTTCACCTGTATGGATTAGCAAACATTTCAACTTTACACGTTATCTCTGCAGCCCCTTAATGCCCAGAGGGAAGGGCAGTCCTCACAGCCATGGTTCCCCAGAGGTTTCCTCCACAGGGGGTTTTTTCCTCTCCTGAGCGCTGAAGGATGACTCTTCGTGAGTCCAGGGGTATCCGTTAACATGGTTCTCTTATAGAACAAGTTTGTAAAAGACAGGACAATGTTCAAACATGCGTTCCAAATTTTATGCAGAATAACAAATGAATGTCTTAATTTGAAATAAAACATCAGCAATATTTCAATTGCATTTCTGAATATTGTTAAATAAAAAAAAATTGAAAATAAACTTTGTGTGATTCTTGTTTAAATTAAGCTGCACACACTCAAACACAAGTATCAAATTAGGTATAACTAGGTAACTGGTTGGTTATCAATGGAGTTCTGGGAGAATGGGGAGGTGATGATTGTGAGAGGACGGATAGGGCTCCGGCCATACTTCCAGTCTCATCAGAGCCTGATTTTGGGAAGAGTGACTGGGAGAACAAATAGCTTCCTGCTGGTCTGCATGGTCACCCCCCATAAGCCAAGACTAAGGGGTGCCCATAAGAAGCACACACACAGGGACCCTGGAGTCCTATTGGAGGCCCTGAGTACCACGGATACAGACTGCCAGCTGATATACAGAGGAGGCTCATTTATAACCAATCAGTGGTTCAGCAGGACATGAGACGTCCCCATCCCGCACTACTCTTTGATGCTATCTCATGTTAGGAATTCTGGGAAAGTGGTTTATTCTGCAAAAATACCAGATGGAAATAAGAATGGAAAGAAGGGTCACATGACTACTGGGTAATCATTATGAATACAGGTACAGTTGAGGATTATTTTATTTGGAAACCATTAACCATATAAAAAAGAAAATCAGAAAGGAAGATAATTGCTGCTATTTGGTGATAATGTCATGCACACAGACATGATCAGAAAGTGTCTCCTTCAGTTACTGTGAGGAGCTCTGCTTCACAACTGTCAGGAGGAGAGGAATGCCAGGGGTAGTAACTTGAAAGACTGGGGTCTATTTATAATTTAGTATATTTAAGGCAAAGTGCTTCAAAATTCAGAAATAATCCCTTCTTCAGATAGCATAGTCCTGTGTATTTTGGATAATAGATCCCATAGCAGTAGTGTAAAATAAGGTAATGGTGATAGGTGATTTCTCAGCCTCTTGGTCACACTATGGGTAATCCCACTCCTACAGACATTGGCTAATTAATAACAGTAATATATATTTACATAAAACTGTGTGTATAACATACATAAAAAAATACATACATAAATATGTAATGGTTGTAATGGGACTTTTCCAGAAAAAAACAACAGCTTAGTGTATTGTTAAATAAAATGAAATTCTTAATGTGTGGACTGCTTTAGTATTCTTTAATGCACAAGTTGTTAGATACCTGGGTACAGTGTGGGTCTAAGTAAACGCCACTAACCTGAGCGCATACACTACGATTTTTCTAGATTTGCTTTTTAGGAGCTGCAAAACTTGTTTCTGATACTTTTAAAAATGGCTTTGTATAGCTTATAATGAAAAATATAAGTGGATACATTTTCATATGAATGTAACTCTTGTACATCTTAAGTGCAAAACCAAGCAAGACAATTGTCTGAAAAGCGCATTTTCTCTGATAAGTGCAGACTGTAGTTAAACGCAAAGAGAGAGTTCACCACAAGAAAGCAGGATATCAAGGTATATTTTTACAATTTGTTTTTCGTTGTTGTAAGTATCAAATAAAAGTTTTTTTATTTTTTTTAATACTACTTTTTAGTAGTATGTAGTGTCTGACCACTGTATTAATACACTACAGTACTATACTCATATAGCCTTAATTAGTGCTAGTTAAATAGTTTTCAATCCTTTCATATTAGTATCAGTATCCACATATAGTTGAAATAAACCTCAATTAGTGAGTGTTCCGTAATTGGTGATGCCAACCGGTATACATCATCTGGAACCACCTAGAGGGTGAATGCCGCTGTCCCAGATGTAAACGAGATACTCATTTGGAAGCCCAGATTCTGGATCTAAACGTACAACTGGCAAAACTGATGTTCAGTGACTACATGGAGAGGAGTTTGCTGCTAGCTGAGCAGACAGACGCTGGTTAGGACCAGTAAAGAAAGGGGTTTAAACATGGGAGAATAGGATCCTGAGCAAGTACTGGTTAGGGCCAGTATAGAAGGGGGTGGAGACATGGGAGAGCAGGATACTGGGTATGCACTGGCTAGGGCCAGTATAGAAGGGGGTGGAGACATGGGAGAGCAGGATCCTGGGTATGCACTGGATAGGGCCAGTATAGAAGGGGGTGGAGACATGGGAGAGCAGGATCCTGGGTATGCACTGGATACCGCCAGTATGGAAGGTGGTGGAGACATGGGAGAGCAGGATCCTGGGAAGGCACTGGATAGGGCCAGTATAGAAGGGTGTGTGGACATGGGAGAGCAGGATCCTGGGTATGCACTGGATAGGGCCAGTATAGAAGGGGGTGGAGACATGGGAGAATAGGATCCTGGGAAAGCACTGAATAGGGCCAGTATAGAAGGGTGTGGAGACATGGGAGAGCAGGATCCTTATTAGGCCCTGGATAGGGCCAGTATAAAAAGGGGTGGAGACATGGGAGAGCAGAATCCTGGGTATACGGGTATGCACGGACTAGGGCCAGCATAGAAGGGGGGGGGTGTTATTTATAGACTGTGAAAAGAGAGAGGATGCGACTATCATCATTTCCAAATCCTGTACCTGATTTATGTAGGTGCAAAATTTACATCTCGTATCATATCCTACAAACATACATAATGTATGTATGTAACTAGCTGGACTTGCATCTACATACTGTTCCTTTATTGCACTTGCTCGTTAATGCACCTGAGATGCCTATCCAAGTGCAATGGCCAAAATGTGCAGGATACGTGCAACTCTAAGGGTGGACTCTTGTGCAACTCTGAGGGTAGACTCTTGTGCAACTCTGAGGGTGGACTCCGGGCTGTGCGTCAATTTCATTTCACACCCATCTGTACTCCACATAATCCAAATAATTGCACTAAGTTAGGCTCTGGTTGTACATCTGCAAAAGCCCAAAATACTTCCCAATTAAAGTATAAGCCGAGATCCTACTATACTGTGTATTATCTGTATTGCACGCAAGCACTTTAACAGACATGGGGGTAAATGTATTAAGCTCCGGGTTCTTCAACACCCGTGAGTTCGGCGTCTTCAGCGCTTAAATTTAAAGCGGCGCTGTCTTGTAAAGGGAAACTTCCCTTTACAAGGCAGCGCTGCTTTAAATTTAAGCGCTGAAGACGCCGAACTCGCGGGTGTTAAAGAACCCGGGGCTTAATACATTTACCCCATGATGTTATATAATATATAAAGACATATAGATATATATATATATATATATATATATATATATATATATATATATTTATAAGGGCACAGTCGTGCCCTTATATTAAGGTTACATGTAAAAAACGTCATTTTGCCATAGGGAATCTGTGAGAGGGGGGGCATGGTGTTTGAGGGTCTACATTTTAAAAAATATCAAAGCTATTAAACTGAAATTTGGCAGGCGAATGGAGAACTGTCCACAGGTGCCGCTGTGAAATTTCAGAAAAAAAGAATAAAAAATGAAAATTTAAGAACCATTTAAAGTTCAAAATCTCGCCGTTTCCTGTTTTGCAAAAGTCAAAGTTTTTCTGTTTTTTTTGGGAGAGAGTAACTCGGTGTACAGGGCGTTTAAAGACACGCGGTAAGTTTTGTTAGAAAGCTATTAGGGCTGAGGAGTGTCTTTTAGAGTTAACAAGTTTGAGAAAGTTACAGTTTTTTAACAATTTGGTAAAATATGCTCCATTTTAAAGATAGGGGATTTCAGAAAAGTTCATAACGTTGCACATGTCAGATAGAGTCTTGTGCTGGGTGTAGTATATGTGGCTTCACTTGGGAGCACAAATATGGCTGTGTGTTCCCCCGCATACCGATTTTGATTTGTAAACTACAGACAAATTAGAGATATTTACTGGCTGTAGGTGGGCTGGTTAGTGTTTTGGGACTGAGGGGAGGCACACTGTATGATTTTTAGCTCTGGCACCGCTTTTATTTTAAAATTTATCCCACAGTGCGATGCCAGAGGAATGGATGGGGAATGCACTCAGCACTCCTTTCCGGCAGCCGGAATGGATGGAGAATGCACTCGTCACTCCATTCCGGCAACCGGAATAGATTGGGAATGCACACAGCTCACCAATCCGGCAACCGGAATGGATAGGGAATGCACACAGCACTCCATTCTGGCAGCCGGAATGGATGGGTAATGCACTCAGCACACCATTCCGGGAGTGGAATGCACTCAGCCATCCATTCTGGCAGCCGGAATGGATAGGGAATGCACTCAGCACACCAATCCGGCAACCGGAATGGATAGGGAATGCACACAGCACTCCATTCTGGCAGCTGGAATGGATGGGGAATGCACTCAGCACACTATTCCGGGAGTGGAATGCACTCAGCCATCCATTCTTTATGAATGGATGGGGAATGCATTCAGCACACCAATTCGGCAACAGGAATGGATAGGGAATGCACTCAGCACTCCATTCTGGCAGCCGGAATGAATGGGGAATGCACTCAGCACACCATTCCGGCAGTCGGAATGGATGGGGAATGCACTCAGCACTCCATTCCGGCACCCGGAATGGATGGGGAATGCACTCTGCCATCCATTCCGGCACCCTCTCATATCTCTTCCTGCCGTGACCCCTGGCTTGTTGATTTCTGCTCTCTTCTACTACTCCTGATCCCTGCCTGTTTGACTCTGACTTCTGCCAAATACATTCTGGTTGCTCACTACCTGTTACCGTGAGCTGTCCACTCCATAAGACAAGTGCTATACTAATCTACATTAATACTTGGCTGAGCTCTGCTATTTACAGTCTGTTTGCTCACTACTTGCTGCCGTGTGCTGTCCACTTCATCAGACAAGTGCCAGACTACTCCATGTTAAACGCTTGCTTGTCTGGCTCACAGTTCTGCTTAATTTCCTGCTTGCCCATTACTTCCTAATGTGTTCTCCAGCGAGCAGGTGCTAGATCTACAACTACCCAAGCCTAAGTCCTGGGGGCAACCGAGTACTGTGGAACGTAACAAGTTCCTCGGAAAGGGGGCTGCTTAAAGTGAACATCTCACAAAGCGGTTCTAGCAGTTGAGGATATCACGCTACTCTGCCCTTAACACATTTATTGAGCAGTGCTGAAAAGACAATTCTCACAAATGAATGGTTTAAATATATTTATCTTTATGTCAAACACATTATTTGTTTATTAGGAAACTCACAAACAATTTAATACAATATCTCATTGCACATTCAGGAAGATATCATTGTCTAATAGTGCTGAACAAAACCCTGGGGAATCTGCCTAACAAATTAAATTCATTACTTATGTCAACTAACTATAAAATGATCTGGAAAGCTAACTGCATTTTAAAAGCAATGAGCCAAAACAATTTGGTCATTTTCTTAATTTGTTGGATTTTGGATGGTACTGGGCTACTTGGTACTATGACAGGGGGACCCAATGCTGTGGGTTTTTCTGCTATAATGTCACCAGGTCTGGCTGACAACACCTAGTAGTGGTATTGGAATTTTCCCCACATTTCTAATCATTTTTCATCCCCTTAATTTTGCTGACACCAGCCTAGGCTTGCAACACTAGAGCTGGTTTTAGTTTTTAGAGTGGATGCCACTAGTTGTATTTTTTATTTCTTTTTTATTTAACAGGAGGGTAAGGTCTGAGCTTGCACCAGAGGAGAAGCAGCAACAACAGATACACCCCTGCTTCCTACTCTGCATGTGTGGAGTGTTATCAACCTTACTAAACTCAGGCTGTGCTAGCCTGCCCCTTCCATCACCCAGTTCTCCAAGGGGACGCAATGGGGAGATATATCTGAATCTGTATACAGATTGCACAGTACAAAAAGTGCATTTTGTACTTCTATATCAGACTTATGTCCGACTCTATATAATGCACTTTATGGTGGATATTCAATTGGCTGCATTAGTCTCGAAAGTAGAAATCTTGCATGAAGCTGGGTTAAAATTATCGTATGTACAGTAATAGTGCGCAGGCCACGTTACTTTCGAGAGTAACGCCAATTGAATTCCCCCCTTGAGTCTCTAAAGCAATTATTTTATTTGAGCCATTAATAAAATATATATATATATATATATATATATATATATATATATATATGTATATATATCTATTTCCCAAATACTGCCTGAATGTTGCAAATTCTACCTTAAAATGAATCACAGGAGTTTAATCTATTTGTAATAGAAAATTATTTCACTGACATATTTGCTTTGGCAAAATTACCAGACATCCTCTCTTTGCCAGATCTGCAGGGGTCCTAACCAGCATCCTAAATGGGAAGTTCACTGGAATAGGAAATTCAGATGGGCATCTACACCTTTTCATGTTAATTTAGACAGGCTTAGTAAAAGAGGAGAGTGGAGTGTAGTGTACGACCATTTCACCCATCCAGCGAACAACAGTGGAAGTAAGTTATTGAACAGAGAGTAAATGTAATTATATCTCATCAATCTCAATTTAAAACTCATTTTTAATTTTGGAGTTGGTTATCCTTTAAAATCCTCCATTTAGAGCAATATACATACACATCTTCCCTCAAGCTAGCTAGAACAATTGCAAACAAATATAAATTGAATAGTTTGGAGAAGAGTAATCTCAGGTTTGTCCCTTCTACAGCTCTTAAACTAACTACAAGTATAGAGGCTTTCCCACCAGTGACATCACATTGCATTTTACCACCTTACTGGCTCAAGATCATTTTTGGTTATCATGTACCAATGTTAGAGGTTGGGTGGAAACTGAAAGAGAAAATTTAGGTCCGTACTTCTTACAGGAGTTAATATGGTCTCCAAGTGTATGAATGTGTTATGCAGTGTGTCATTTAGATAATTTGGCTATATTTTCTACTTTACTGGCTTTGATGTCAGTTAAAGCTGATAAGAGTTTACTGTGTTCACTTCCCCATTAATTGATTGCCATTACAAACTGTCAGCAACCACATGCAGAATGTTTCTTTTATAAACAAACTACAACTCAGCATCCGCCTCCCTTTGAAGATCCTGATAGGTATGTAATATTCTGTCATTTGATATAAATAAATATCTTCACTTTACAGGCTGGTGAAGTGGTGCACATGATTAGCAATGACATTAAAATACTTCCTAAATGTATGACCTACATTGATGTATGTCTCCTTTAAATTACACAGCACCTGATTGCTTTCCATTCAGTCAATCTATGACTGTGATTGTAAACCTCTACACTTGAAATCTTGACAATGTTGCCAAGCAATCATTATTTCCCCTAGTTCCCAGTAAGATGCTGTGATGCAGAATGACTATTGGATCATGAACCTGTGTTTGCATTTTTCTGCCAATTGATAAGAGAAAATCAAGCAGAAATAATGATTCTATTATTAGAGGTCTAACAGCAGGACAAAAATACAATTTAGTGTAACACACTAAAGCACGGTTAAAATAACATTTAAAGTCAAGGATGTATATGTAGTACATTTTAAAAGTATGTGATTTCATCCACTTAAATGAGCTGTGACTTAATATCCCCTGTCTTGAATAGCAATAGCTTGCATTTAAGACTTAAAACTATTGAGGAACAATTTACGCAGCTAGCACTTCATATTGCAGTAGATGATAGAATAGAAGCTAGTGCACTTGAATTTGCAAGATAAATTAGAATGACATCTGGTAACAATGTCTTAAAGCAATTACTTCCAGCAACATGACTACAGCTGGGAATCTTATCTGAATCCTGCTGCTGCTCTTTCCAAGGGCTGGGATGTGGATACACAAGACACAACATATCTTGCTGGTGGAGTGTACACCCTCCATCATCTCAACTTGTATCCATGTGAAAGCAGTTGGAGCCTCCTTCAAATGTGTTTTTCTTTGTAGATGTTTAGCATCATACAGTAGCAGAGACAACATCTCTAGCGGTGATGAATGAGTTTGGTGAGTTGATCTTCAATTCATTAGTGGTGGAGGTAGTAGTACCCCTTTTTTGGGGGAATTAAGCATTTTTTGGTGCAGAGACAGCTGAAGTCAGGATACTCCACAGAGCAGCTAGAGGAACAATTTGCCCACCTCTTCGAGATCTTCACTTATAAACATATTGGATTTCTTAGGCTTTGAAACAGACAGGTCACATCAAAGACAGATGAGCACATCTTTATTCATGTAAGAAAGGGAATAAGAGTAAGAGAGTAACTAGAAAGAAGGTTGTTCAGCAGATGTGAAATTGAAGCCAGAGAATGACAGCCTAGGCCAGGGGTCAGCAACCTTTTTCTATTAGTGTGCCAGCTAAAATCTTGTCAAGCCCAGTGTTCCAGCTGTTGGCGCCATTCTGAGAACAGGAATTTGGTGTTAAATAGGCTTCCCCGTGCACTGGTAAATGCTAACGCCTACAGGAGTTTTGGTTTTGCAAAAAAAAAATCCTCAAAGGTTTTGGTTTTGGATCTGTATTTAATTAAAAATTGTGAAAAATAAGTAAAATCATGTGATTTTGAGCTGTTTATTGCTCCTACATTTCTATTTATAGCATTACAATTAATTTACAGTCTATCTCTGCATGCTGAATGCTGAAAATGACATTGCTGAGTTTTTCCAACAGTACAATAGTAAGAATAAGAGGTCATTAGACGGACAGCAGCATCCATAGACATTTAGACAAGTAGATAGGTGAAAGCTGAACCCAGAATAAAATGTTGAAAGACCATGCACACTAAATTTTGAATGCTAGAGGACAATCATTGACAGTAAGGAGAAGATTTCATTAGATGAACAGCGGCATCAGTAGATTTTTAGACAAGTAGATAGACGAATGTGGGCTGCACCCAAAATAAGAATGTTGAAAAACTGCACATACAATCCACTTTGAATGTTAGAGGGCATCCATCGTTGACAGTCAATCTACAGTAAGCAGCGTTCATTAGATAGACAGCATGGCATTAATATAGAATTGGTGCAGATTTGGTTGCCAAAAACATCTGCCTTGAAAATGGAATTGAAAATCTACTTTCTGAGAAATTAAGAGAACAGAATTTGACACTGGCAAAGAATAAATGTATAGATGGAGACATGATGGCTGGCGATTTACGCTATGTGATGGAGTTAAAAAACCGTTTAGACTGGTTAAGTATTTTTGGAATTGAATTGAAAAAGGAAATGCAACGATGGCATGAGGATCTTTTCTGATATGGAAATTACTGTAATAAACTCTCATTATGTGTGTGTGGACACTCAGTTGTGTCAGCAATTTAGTTAGAAAAATTCATCCAAGCAAGAACTAAATAAAAATTGTTAAAGAACAGATCATATTTCAGAAATGTAGATTGCACTAGCTTATTTACAGAAATGCAACGCATCCATTGAATATAACCCTAAACCACATTCTACTTATATCTTACAAAAGGGCACTACTATTTTTAAGAAAAACTAAAGTAAGAGATGTGTTATGTGTGACTTGAGCTGACAGGCTGTTTGCATCTATGAAGATTTGTGTCAGTTGGAAATAAAGACATTACATAGGCCTTTTTTTGTCCAAATATTCGTAGTTAAGTAGACAGTCGATACAATGGTATTTTCTAGGGACTGAATTACTTTTTGTTTAACTTCCTGGTACAGCTGAGGAATTGCTGTTTAGGAGAAAAGGAATCGAGATGGAGTTTTGTAGCATGGACACATGACCTCAACTACGGTCAACAGTATCCTCCTTTGCTGAGCACTTGGACCTCATATTGGGTGCTATTTGGTTTCGACAGAGCATCCCTGTGACAATAATTTGCCTGCTTACCCGTCCCTTTAAAATGTAGCCCAACAGAGGTTGTGTCCATTTTATCCCACAGTGCAGTGTTATTTAGTTACTGTTTGGAGGGGTTGATTGTTTTTTGTTAATATGATCTAGGTTCATACACGATCTCTAGTCATTTTCCATGATTTAAAGAAAATAAAAAACAAATATGAACATGTCCACATTTTACACTGGTATTAGTAACCATAAATGGGAAAACTTGACATCTAAATCATTGCCATTGCTGCAGCTAATACTACCATGATTTAAGGGTAACACCCCCTTTCCTCGGCTAGGGTGTGTGTACTAGTCTTTGTGTGTCCTGTCTGCAAAGAGATTCTTTACTTTGTATTCAGTATCGCACAGTGTCTCGACCTTGGTCTAAGTACTATAGGCTCTTCATAGGGCAGTAGCTTGGCATTAACAACACCAGAGAGTGACAAAGGAACAAGTCCTTTACATTGAACCACAGGCACACACAAAACGATCACATCTAACTTATGAACAATACTGACTAGTATTTAATCTACAATATACACAGACCTCTGTAGTTAACAATAACTAAGAGGTAACTCTTTACCTTCTATCATGGCCTTACAATTACTATCTAACAGAGATAACTATCACAAGCAATTCTATCACAGTTGCTTTATCTTTGCAAACATGTAGCATAGAAATACATTTGGAAGTCACGCAGATATAATTTAGAGTTATAAAATTTCAGACATGAGTTAGTTGAAATACGGTTCTCTCCTTCTCTTCCTCAGTACAAAGCAATGTCCTGGTGTGAGAGCGGTACTCCCGAAGAACGTCTCGAAGGATCCCCTGTAATGAGGAAAGGTTCTTTACCTGATCCCGAGGGTCGCTATGGGCGGAACCCGTCAAGTGCAGGAGGCTTCTGCTGCAATCACGGTCCCTCCTGCGTGCGAGAGGAACAGAGGCACGAAAACAATGGGGGAAGTGGAAGGGAGTGTCCGGAATGCCGCCCAGGACTAGAGGGTTACTCAGCCCCGCTTGGCGACTCTCCGTTTTATTCTGGCCAAGCCACGCGGCTCCAAGAGTTCGGGGTAGAGAACGTTCTCGCCCGAACTCCCTACTCCCCTCTGGAGAGGGCCACAAGTGTGGGGACAAGACTCACTCCGCCGGCGGTGCGCCGCGAGGTATCACAGTCCCCACCCAGAACCGTCATTCTCCTGCCGGCGTGCGGGCGGACTCCGTCTTACCCCACGAGGCATCGTCCGCCCTGGAACCGTCAGGCAACCCTGCCGGAACTCAGGCCAGACACCCCAATGGAACCGTGGACGGCCGTGACCAACCCCGGAACTCACCAGGGCAGGGCTGTACTGCCCCAGTGGAACCGCGGAACGCCCGAACCGCCTTCGGAACTCAGAAGGGCTGTGCTACACTACTTCCAAGGCACCGAGGGAGACCTTGATCTCTCCCAGCCCGCGAAGAAGTCGTGCCACACCGCCGCCCAAGGATCTGCCCCACCAGGGTCTACACGGAAGGGGGAAGGGAAAGGGGATAGACAATACTTACCGGCTCGGGAGACCCTCCTCGGTCCTTCTCCCTGGGGTGGGACGTAGCTTGCCTACTTGCCCTTTCCAGGCCGTACGCACGGCTCGGGAACGAGTTGAGTCCACCCGGCGATCAGTCCCAACACACCACTTCCCTGCAGGGAGACACAACACGCCCCAACCACCCACTACACCGTACAATACCCCCCAATACAATACTCAATTGACAGTACAATACTCAGGACACTATTAACACGGAAAAGTGTAATATTAAAGCAGAGTGTGTGTGTTCCTGGACTACTCTGCCCCAAGGGTGATACGGTTAGGAAAAAGGGAGAGAGAGAACAAAGACAGACTTCCACGGCAGGGCCTAAAGCCTAGGGATGACCTGAGGGCCTCGCGCCCTAGGGAATCTACTCAGGGCCTGGTGCCCTATTGGGTCTAACGGGAGCTACCAAATGGAAAGGCAGACTTAATGGACGCCGGCAGAAGGCCCTGGGCCCGGGTAAAGAGTGTCCGATAGCCTGCGGGCGTGGGCCCGGGAGGGGTGGTCCCCACTGGGGTCTTACCTGGTCTAGGTCCTCCGCTCGCGACGTCAGCGTAACTCCTCTTCGGTCCTACTGCTGCTACTACCGTGGGTGCTGCTGCTGCTACCGTGGGTGCTGCTGCTGCTACCGTGGGTGCTGCTGCTGCCGTGGGTGCTGCTGCTGCTGAGGGTGCTGCTGCTGCTACCGTGGGTGCTGCTGCTGCCGAGGGTGCTGCTGCTGCTACCGTGGGTGCTGCTGCTGAGGGTGCTGCTGCTGTGTCCGGACGTCCTTCCTCCAGCTTCACTTCCCGCCGAACAGAACGCTTCCCACGTGGCCGCCGACAATATCCCCGGGCCAGGCGCTTCCCTATGACCTCATCACGGCCGGGAGCCGTGATTGGTCCGTGGCCGGGCGCCGCGATTGGCCCGCGGCCCGTGTGTGGAGCCGGCGTCTCCACACTGGTACC